>NC_141694.1:341590112-342790112 GCF_964263255.1 Lissotriton vulgaris
GTCACATTGATTCGCATATGGCCATGTCTGAACTGGGGTGGCAGAGTGGGCTAAAGAACGGTGATGGATTAAACCCAGATCTTTTGACTGGATGTGAGTGTTTGATTGGTTCAGATGCTCCGTCCATCACCACCCCCTTTTGTACCATTTTGTTCGCCATAAGTTGGCAGGGAATGCTCAGACGTGAGTCCCTTGCTCACTTTTGCCACTGGATTCAAGCAAGCTGGGCTGAAGATGGCTGAAATGCCAGAAACCGATCCTCGGAAGCTTGTTTCCGGTCCAGGGAAGGCATGGCTTGGCAGTTCGGGCTGGACTGTTCCCATGAGGCACAGGGTCAGACTGATTTGCATATGGCCATGTCTGAACTGGGGTGGCAGAGTGGGCTAAGGAACGGTGATGGATTAAACCCAGATCTATTGACTGGGAGTGAGTGTTTGATTGGTTCAGATGCTCCGTCCATCACCACCCCCTTTTGTACCATTTTGTTCGCCATAAGTTGGCAGGGTATGCTCAGACTTGAGTCCCTTGCTCACTTTGCCACTGGATTCAAGCAAGCCGGGCTGAAGACGGCTGAAATGCCAGAAACCGGTCCTCGGAAGCTTGTTTCTGGTCCAGGGAAGGCATGGCTTGGCAGTTCAGGCTGGACTGTTCCCATGAAGCACAGGGTCAGACTGATTTGCATATGGCCATGTCTGAACTGTTGACATGTTTGGCCCTAAACAGTACATTTATTTTCATGCATTGGAGTACAATTTCTTTTAACAGGTGAAGCATCGTTTTACAATTAGATGACTGCTGATCAATGCACTTCACTACTGACATGTTATTGAACCAAAAAAACACAGATTGATTGCTAAACTGCTGCGGCCAGATGGTTAAGGCCACCAAAATGGGAAACAATTCTAGAAAACCAATGTTACCTGTCAGGCCAGCTTCCACCCACCAAATCGACCACCGTTGTGCTGCCCAGTCAGATCCCAGAATGGCACCAAAGCCCTCGCTTCCAGCAGCATCTGTCATCAGGCCAAGTTCTGGGCTGGACCTAGCTGGACTGGCCACACCACAGCACCATTGAAATAACGCAGGAATGTCATGCAAATCTGCATATCCTGCTTAACCTCACTGGACAACTGAGTGTGGTGATGTTTCTTTTTTAAACCAGACATTGCCTGCGCAATGGAACAAGAGAATGAGTGGGCCATGGGTATGATATTTAGAGAAAAAAATAAGCTGTCCTACTGCCTTCTACAGTTGGTGCAATGTGACCTTGTCTTTGCTCAGGCTTTCCTGCAATACTAGGGTGAAGGCTCTGACTTTCTCACGATATCCCATTCACTGAATCCAGTTCTATGCCCAAAAACTCAATTTTAGTGGCCAGCCCTACTGTTTTTCCTGATGCCAAAGGGACCCCAAATTCTCACATGAGTGTGCAAAATGCTTTCAGAATTCTATCACACTCCTGAGACCTTGGTGCTGCCACACACAATAAATCATCTAAGTAGTGCAGTACCCAGCAGTGCCCAGTCACCTGCCTGAAAACCCATTCAAGAAAAGAGCTGGATTTCTCAAAATAGTAGCAAGATACAGAGCATCCCATGGCATGCATTTGTCCATGTGGTACTTCCCCTCTAGTTGAAACTCCAACAAAATGGAAATCTTGTGGATGGACTGGCAGTAGATGGAAGGCTGATTCTATGTCAGATTTTGCCAGCAGTCTGCCTGGGCTTAGGCTACGTAGCATTGCAATTGCTTGATTCAGAGATGCATATCTCACAGTGCAGAGTGCCCAAGTCAATAGCATCCTTCAATGATTGACCCCTAAGAGCGGACAAGTTATGGATTAAGCTGAACTCCCCCGGGACTTTTTTGTGTTCCACTCCCAGCGATGAGCAAACAAAATCTTCTACTGGTACTGTGTCAAATTGGCCAGCCACTCTCCCTAAACGCAGATCATTCAATACTTTAGCTAATGCCACAGACTTGTTGTCCCTCATCGACTGCTGATTGCAGCAGTGAGAGACCCCAAGGTACCCAGGTGCAGGAATTCTAAAACAATCCCTAAAGCCTTCTAGAAGGGTCTAGGCTGTGTTTGGGCAACAGTACTTGTTCAGCGAGGGTATCAATGACATTGTTTTTATCTGGAGTGAACCTTGGTGAGCAATAAGACCTCATTCCTGCTTTTGCACTCCTTTCTCTCTTGACTTTTTAAAACATTTAAATCCCGGATGGGAGGAGAGGCCACAGAAGGAATATACATGCATGTACCTGCATGAGCCCGTGGGCGTGGTGCAAGTCTGCATGTTAAAATCCCAACGTGCTCCTTTTTTCTCTTCACAGCCTGCGCTAAGCGGTGTTTCTGATCGGAATGACTGGGTCCGCAAATTATCCTGGCTGGCAGTCTTCATATGACATAGCCATATAATGAGGTTGATCTGATTGGTTCCAGGATAAGGCAAGGTCAGTGGCCTTCACCCTCCTGGACTCCCTTTCATATTCCTTCCATCCTACTCCCCTGTATTCATCATGCGCACATGTGATCCTATTCTGATGCACGCCTGAGCCGGGGAAACACTCTACCAGTATTGCTACATAATTGGAGAACGTTTTTATCCAATTTACCAACAATTCAACAATCTTCTTCTTGTGAAGCCAATTGCTCCAATCCCTGAGATGAGCCCACTCTCTAAACTGTTTTGCTTCTTTATTCTCATCCTTATCAACCGACAAAGAAAACATGTTCACATATTCCCCTTTCCAGATTTTTTCTTTTACCTCTTGCAAGATGTGGAGGACCGCAGCTCTCCTAAACCTGGTAACACTTGCGCCATACCTGTCGCAGCACTGTCCTGCTTCTTGGCATTTTCGGGCTCCATTGATGTGCCCGCTTTTGGAAGGTCAGGGTCACCTTTGTCCTTCTCTGTGCCTCTTTGTCCTGCCTCACTGGTGTTTGCTGCTGCCGCCTGTGGCTCAACCTGCTTTGCCCCTTCCACCTGTGCTATGAGTCTCCTGGCCCTCTCCAGCACGTCCCTTACATCCAACAACACACCACTGCTTGCAGAAGGGGCCCATGTTCCTGCTTTTGCCAACATCTGCAGCATGGCTAATAAACTTTTCACCAAATCTGGTTGCACTGCCGGGGCCTCACATGGCAATAAAGACTGGCTCGGCCCCCCTGGTGGAGCAACCCCTGCTAGAGCTGCCCCATTCCCTTCTTCGGGCAGGGATCCCACGCCTGGGCTGAAGGCCCAGGAATCTGCTCAACTGGTAACCTTGGGGGTACAGGCTCCCGGCCCACCCTGCTTGGATTTAGACCCCCTGGGCACTGAAGAAAATGCAGCCCTAGGGCCTAGCCCTGCTATCATTGCCCTTTCCTCACTCCCTCTTGCCCATCTACTTTCTTCTGCCCATATCCTAAATCTTACACATCATTGTCTACATCCATTCCTCCATCCTTGAGGGCGTCAGACCCCTTTTTACCTTAGGTGCCATGACCCCTACCAAATGTAAAGCAACCTCAAAAAATGCAGGGACTCCATGGCACACAGCACCTAAACCAACATAAAAGCAGTACCAAGCATGAAAATAATGCAACCCAGCACCTCACTGCCTTAACTGTATCTATAACCCGCTAAATATACCCAACCAAGGCAGATACACCTTGACTGGTAGCAAAACAGGCCCCCAATTTAGTACCTGCTGCCCAAATTTCCTAAACAACAGGTAAATGCTGCCTAAAATCCAGCCTCATCTAACAAAAACGGGGACACACCGAACGCTAACAGCTGGCTATCAGGCTGATGTACCTGCCCCTTACCTCACTCAAAATGCCAAAATTAATTCAGGCTGACAGCACTAAACAGCTCCTGTGTGGCTCCCAGGCTACTGTGTAGGCAACAATGGTCCCTGATCTGCAAAGGAGCCCGATCCGCCGACGATATCTCCATGCTGCAGAGACGCTCTGGAAAATGCGTGTAATGCAAAAACAGAGAAAATGAAAACTCCCTGTCGCATGGACGGAGTTGTGTGCAGGATGCGGAGCAGCGAGGAAGAGACCGTCCTGCTGCTCTGTGCTCTTTTTTAAAGGGAGTTCTTCTCCCTCAATCTGTTTGATCAAGTCCCGGCAGGATCCGGGACCTGTCCTGCCTCTAAAGCCTCGGAAGCACTCCGGGGCAACCCCAAAACTGACCTATCGTCATCTGCAAGGGGCAGGCTCCGGCCACGTCATCGCCATTACCAGCCCCATCCCTCATGACAACGCATCAGGGGACCGGCAAAAGCCGCCATATTTGCGGCATGGCTGAGTTCCACGTTGGCGCCTGGGGGGGACATTGCTTTTTGCGTTCCTGCCTATGTGCAGGGGAATGAGAGTGAAGCCCAGATATTCGGACAAAAAAAAAGATAGAGGAGAAAGCAAATGGAAGTGTGGAAAAGTACAGTTACCAAGAAGACGATAAGAGGTTGATGTTGTAAGGAAGAATGAATGCAAAGGGAATAAATAGAGTGGGAAGGATCTTGGAAGTGGAGTCAGACATAGAGAAAAGGAGGATGGAAGGAAGGGTAGAGAAACAAGAGTATGGATAGAGCAAAAAGGGGAAGTAGAGTGAAGAAATATAGAAATGAGTGGACTCATGCTAAAAGGAATAAAGTAGCAGAATACAGAGGAAGAGAGAGTATAGTGAAGTTATACATGAAACGAAGTTGCAATACCTGGAGAACAAAAGGTTAAAGACTGAGACGAGAAGGGATAGAATGAAAGGAGTAAATCCATTAGATATAGATGGATGCAGAGATATAGAGAAGACTGGGAGACAGTAGGAGACCATGATCAGAAGAGAGAGAAGAAAGGGGAATAATAGTGGACTAGATGGATGCAGGAAAAAAGAAAGAGAAATGAAGATCATAGAAACACCCATGGAAAATGGAAAGCAGGAGGGGAAAATGGTAAGTACAAAAATATCAGGGGAAAAATATTGTGGACACTAATATCGTCAAAAATAATGCTGTTGTATGGTTCATACTTTCTCAGTAAAACTGTGCATTTGCTAAACAACATAAACATCAAGATTCATTCTACACACACCATCAGAATATGTTTTCTTTACTCCTCTTAGCTCACAGTGCACTATCTGTCCAGCCTAACCTGGTAAGGTTACAGGTGGAATGTGCAACCTCAGACCATGACAACTCAGACTCCCCAAGGAAATCGTGGAAACAGATCTAGAACCCTTTTGATTTGAACTCCCAATGTTTGCTTATAAACGTGCGCGCAATCTTAAAGAGATTCTCAATTCATCAACCAAATCTGTTTCATCCACGAAACCTTTCAGAGGCATGATGACCTGTATGAACTGCTCCAATTGCAACAATATTATCACAGGTAAAACTATACATCACCCTAGATCAGGTAAACTCATCCATCTCAACTTCAACGCTACATGCACTAGCCAACACCTTGTCTATTTCATAAAATGTCCATGTGACCTTTATTACGTAGGCAAAACTGAAAGAGCTTTACGAACCAGAATAACAGAACACAAGAGCCGTATTCGAACCAACACTAGAAGCTCACCACTAGCCCAACATTGGTGCACATCCAAACACAACATCTCGCAACTCAAATGTGGTGTTCTTGAAATGATTGAACAACGCTCTGATCGCGACAACACCAAATATCTGTCACAACGTGAAAGTCACTGGATTTGGTTTATGCAAACTCTTATACCTAAGGGTCCTAATGACAAGTTTGAACTTGCATGTTTTCTGTAATCTTGTATTCACTATGAATATTTTTCATGCTCTTTAGTTTCCAACAGCTATGATGAATTTTCCTTTTGCTATGACCTTTATAATGCTGTTTTATTTTCAACCTCACCATGTATATTATGGCTTCAAATTTACCATAGTGTATCATACTATTGTATAATGTTTTGTTTAATTCTCTTTATGTTTCTAGCTCGTATTAGCAATTTTATTATTGCTGGCTAATCCCTCTAGTGACATCGACTTTATCTTCTCATTTCATTATACTGGTGTCATTCACTTTACCAACACAAGATGGCCGCCACGTTTTTCCTCTAGCTAGTCTCAAGGAGTCTGTCCTTTATTTCACTTTTTCCTTTCGAATACTAACTCTCCCCGAGTAACCCACACCACACTCGTTAATCGAAACGTCCGGAGACGCTAAAGAATTATCACCGCTACCGGTGGTGAGTAACTTGCATGCTTCTCTCTTTCTCATTTGCAGTATCACCCGTAACCTACGGCGAACTTAGCGTCATTATTACTTTTTTTCCCCAGATTGTCCTGACTGCTCTTTCCCCGCAAATATGGTTTGCAATTAGTCATTCACCTGGTAAGCCTCCTCACTCCCAGCGCATTCACTACTAGTTAATCTAGCATCACGTTATTATTGACATTTCTACCATTGTCCATTTCACAGCTCTTCACGTTTTTAAACCACGACGAACGTTCCGGTAAGCGTTCATTCATTGAACACAGGGTAACATTCACATCCACTAACTAAGCACCTCCGCCAGCCGTACACTCACAGCGGTTACTTAACATCACATCTTTTTATATTCTTCTTTTGCATTCTCTTTTCTGATATTCCCTTGGTTACATTTTCCCACGTACATTTCATACTTTCCTCACTGAACTTGGAATGATCATAATCTTCAGCTGTCTTTCTCTCTTCCTTCATCTTTTCCTTGATCTTTAAATTCGATAGACCTTAAGGCTTGACAGTACCATTTGAAAACGTATGGCTTCTAACATCACGTAACGATATGTATCTTCATGATATTTTGCCTATTGCCTTTGCGTACAAATTTCCTTACATGTATATATTACTTTGTACAGATTCCCCTGACGAAGGGCGTGTTGTTTTTGCCCGAAATGCATTTGGATTTATGATTTGAAAACCAACGTGTACCTTCAAGGAACTTTACTTGTGAATATGGAAATCGTAAAATTTGAATCAACATAAAAATATGTGATTCTAAATCAAAAGGACTATTTTGTGTTCATCTTATTGAAACAGCCCATTGTGAAATTCAAGTTAATATTGGCAAATATGTTGTTGAAATGTGATTGAAAACATTGTTTAATTTAGTACACTCAATTTGAGTGACTTGTAGCAGTGCACTGGGACAACCAGATCTTCATCCGGGTTCTTCCTTTCTAATTTTCAATAGGCCCGCAGAACCTATTTTCCCGCTGCACGCATTGTTCTACTATTGATATAAATAATTTGAAATTGTAATGACTATGCATAATTAGACAATTGAGTGCAAGACGGTTGCCACACTTTTCTTATAACTTTAAAATGTGAGCATGTAAAATGTTGGTGTACCTAATCGGGCCTAAATGTGACCACAAGTCACCCACTCTTTGGATGTAAGGTGACTCATTTTTCTCTTTAATAATAAAAGCATACGAAAAGACAAATTGCAGTAAAATCAATATAAAAAGCAAACAAAAAAGGTACAATTTAGAATGGTAACAACTAGGCCGAATTAAAAAAAATCTGCACTGTTAGAAACTGCCAGATTGTTTAAATATTCTGAGGTATAGACAAAACATTGATGTTCTCAGCATCCGTAGACAATGTTACCAGTGGCACCCATCGCAGCAGCTGCATAGAGCAAACATGTTTAGATCCAACCTCCTTTGCAGCCACCGAAGGGGTAGCAGCAAGTCCCAATTCCACGGAGAATGAGCCAGGACACATTTCACCAGGAGCTGAAGCATCCCAGGAAGGGTCATTGTCCTTGTATTGTATGCATTTTGAAGCAACAGCAAGTGCAAAAGGCACGGGTACAAGTGAGCCTTTAGGGAACCCACCTGCATTTTTATGTCCATACATTGAACAGGTTATATTCCCAGGCATGAGTCCAGTGAACACTTTAAAGTCCACAGAAGACAGCGGAATACAGGTTGCACACAGTGTGACTAAACCCGCTGAAAAGACAAGAACCAGTTGTTGTTTAGTTCTTCAAGCAAGGGTGAGTCAAGGAGGACATGTGGCAGTGTCATCCCCATTTGGCCGCACGACGGAACATCCATGGCGGAGAGGATGAACTAAAACCAGAGTTCTGACAAGTAGGAACAGGACCAGTGGTAAACCTCCAAAAATGATTCCAAGCACTGAGTGCATAAAAGATGGAATAACTCCGAAGACCATCTGGAAGGCAGTGACAGATGGTGACATTTGAAAGTGGTGGGGGCGTAAAAAAAAATTCATACTTCACTGCGGCGCTCTAGCATAGCTAGCGCACCTGAAACACCTACGGGGGTTCGAGCGGTTCTCCCCCGAGAAAAGTTTGAAAAATTTGAGAAAGCAGGAAGGTGTCAACCACTATGAGGTGTGATGACCCCATCCAGTCCCCGGCCTGGCCCCTCCACACCCCGCGGGTCCTACTAAGGTCACCCCTGTGATCTCTACTGCAGACATACATGGGGGATGGGTGCATACTCTCAATAAAGCAAACATGAAAGGGGGTATGTATCATTTCGAGATGGCCTTATGTAATTGGCGACATCACTGCAGTAATTTAAACACACACCTCGACACTAGCAACACACACATGCATCCAGGCAATTCAAACAGTCCAAGCACTGATTTCTGCTCCCCCGCCTCCACTAACCACAAAGGGAACCCCACATAATCACAATAATACATGAGGCCACTGAAAATTGAAGCTCTTTTCATTATCACCACCATTAGCAAATTGTAATAATGAGAATACATTCTAATATTTGCCACAGTATGATTTAAACATAGGCTGTGGGGTTTTAGGTTTAAACCTATAATAACTGATAAAACCCCACTGAAAGAGAAATAGCCCTAGCCAGTGAAAACATATGAACACTGAAAAAACACCTGCACAACCACAAATTAAATGCCATTCAAAGAAAGGAATACAATGTAACTTTGTTATACAAGCTAGCAGGAAGAAAGACTGGGCTAACATTATTCTGCTTGAGTTTTGTTGTTTAGGGATGCCACTCAAATATTGTTTCTTCTTTTTGCTTTTTTCAGTTTTGCGGTCTTTGGTCTGAAAATGCAGGGTTTAGAAGTCTTGTTTAATTATTTTGTAAACTGTAGAGAATCAGGAAATATCAAAATCATATTTGATATTTTGGCTGTGTTTGATTCTTTAACTGATAGGTAAAATGGCTGGTTTCATAAGAATCTTCCCTAATATGTGTCATCACATTTACACACAGAGAATGGGTAAAAAGCCTTAATACACCAGCCCCCATTTTAAGTAGTAAATAGCTTTATTTCGATATTTTCATATCATAAAAAGCGATACATGTACATTAAAAAAAAACATTAAAATCCAGTGCATAAGTAATAACATACAATATAAACAACGGGTTGCATAAAGAGTCACATAAAAACTATCTAAGATACCTTTTAGGCAAGATACGAAAGTCTATTAAATCTGATGCGCCATGCCCAGTCTAAAAATGTGGCCAGTCCACTGGCAAACAGGGGCCGAGGGTCCGTTTTTAGGATTCTTAGGGCCTCCTTGTGGGATCTAGTCCCAAGTTCTCTACAGAGGGGCTTCAGCCATCTGCGGCGGGGGTCTGCATAGGCAGGGCATTCGAATAATAAGTGCAGGACTGTCTCCAACTTGACCAAACAGCAAGGGCAGAAAGGGGTTGTCTGCGCCGGGACCTTTCAACTGGCAGTCAATTTACCCACTGGCAGTAGGCCTACCCTGAATTTGAAATATAGAGCCCTATCCCAGGTGGATAGGATAGTATCTAGGTACGGCTCGCAGAAGTGCACCTCCTTAACCAAAAGAAATTCCATTGTTGACCTGCACAGATTGGTGTTACTATTCCTGCCATCGATCACCCAGCTCCAGAATATTTTCTTCAAAATTGCCTTTGGTGGGGCAGATCTTGTAATCCAAGCATCTTCAAGACCCAGGTCTATGAGAAGGCACTTGACTTCCTTTAGCCACTGAATCTTCGCCCAGCCGGACGTTAGAAGGATCTCTTTTAAGCCATCTGCATAACTGGACAGTTCAGGGACTCTCCAAATACGTGCCCACAAAAGAAGTGGGCGCAACCTCGCCTGATCGCAGATGGGGCGAGTACCCATATCTAAAAGTAGAGGGAGGGTTGGTGTGCTATAAGGGAGGCCCATTAAGTCCTTGTGGAATTTACTTTCGGAGCGAGTCAACTGGTCCACATTCTGCGCACTTCATAGTTCTGCCCCATAGAGAGATGCACTGACACCTCGTGCCCTGTAGATATCAAGAACTGGTGCAATTGGTTTGAGGGAAGAGGCACGTTGTTCTTTGAGGAGAGCCCCCACCACCCTCTTATGGGTCAGCAGCATCTTTTGGTGATGGGGTTTCCAACTCATAGAGTCACAGAGACGGATGCCAAGATAATCGAACTCCCTGACCCTCTCGAGTGGAACTAAATCTAGGGTAGGTGGTTTAACTGACTTCTTCTGGGGATTTAGGACCAGGAACTTAGTTTTCCCTGCATTTATGACTAATCCCCAATAGTCGCAGAAGGTCTTAAAGCTATTTAGGAGACTCTGCAGACCCACTGGTGACTTAGAGATCAGGAGGGTATCATCTGCAAATAAGAGGGTAGGTATTCTCCTGCCAGCCAGGGATGGTGCGTCTGCGGGATGTTGCAGCAGGTGCTCCACCACTCCGTTGACGTACAGTGAAAACAGAGTGGGGGCTAGTACGCATCCCTGGCGGACACCTCTATTTACAGGTATTCGTGATGCTTTTTGGCCCTGCCTACCCCACCTGATCTGTGCAAAGTTGTCTGCATGAAACCTTATCAGCATGTCCAGTAAATACGGGGGAATACCGAATGCATCGAGTACACTCCACAGGTGGTTATGTGGGACCAGGTCAAAGGCAGTCTTTAGATCTATAAATGCAAGGTACAGACTGCCTTTGTTCAGTACAAACACTTTCCAAAGGAGCATCATGAGCCGGAATGCTTGCTCGATCGTCCCCGTGCCAGTTCTAAAACCGGCCTGAAAATCTGAGAGGATATGATTCTCCTCGACCCACTGCAAGAACCTTCCTAGCACCACTTTGCCTGCCACCTTCTGTGTGGAATCCAGGAGGCTTATCGGACGATAATTAGCAGGGTCATCCCGACTCCCTTTCTTGAAGATCGGGATGACCTCTGCGCCCTTCCATGAGTCCGGTAGAGCCGCACCAGCCAAGCCAGCATTCATTATGGAGGCAATAAGTCCCCCCCACTCAGCTGGATTGAGATGGAGCAGATCCCCCGGAATGCCGTCAGGGCCCGCTGCCTTGTTGGGGACAAGGCACTTAATCGCCCCTTCTACTTCCTTGGGTGTAAATAGGAATTCCTCACTGGGTTCTATGAGAACTAGGGGGTACTGTTCCAACGGGGTAACCTCGGAACCCGCAGCCATTGCATAAAGCTTGGAGAAATGATCAAACCACACTCCCTCAGTTATGTTGCATGTTACGAGAGAGTCCACGGGTTTGTCCCTGGTTCTTATTAGATCCCAAAAACCCTTGGAGTCCTTCCTTGCGCTGGCTGCCTTCAAATCGTGCCAAAACTTAGTCTCATGCTCGGCCCTTGCCTTCAATATAGTCTTCTTGTAGTTGCGCCTAGCAAGGCTAATCTGGGCCCCAGCCTTTGCTTTCACAGCCTTAATCAACTCCTTTTTGACAGCACGGCAGGCGGGGGAAAACCAGCCCGCATTGCCAGTTTGTCTACCTCTTGCGTTGCCCCTTGGGCCTATAGGATTAGCCATAAACAATTCGCCTAACGCGTTTATTGTTTCAGCAAACAGATTTGGAACATCAAGCAAACTGGCTCCAAGAGAGTCTAAACGCAACGCAGTAATAGACATTATGGATTTAACACCCAGGATCTTTTCCTCATTTGCCGCAATGGAGTTCCATTTTAGTCGCCTGCCACAATTAGAGGGAATTACTTTGTGCGTTGATTTCCACACGTGTGGGGTTTGAGCTGGAGTAACACCCATCCAAAGAGGGGACAAGGACATGGATAGGGGGTTATGGTCACTAACAGAAGACTGTAAGACCTTCATATCTATCAGGTGGGCCCAAAGACTGTAGTTTATGAGAATGAAATCAATTCGCAAGGAATGGCCCACTCTGTTAAACGTATGTGCTCCTGTGGGATCTGAAATCGATCTGCCGTTGGTTGCCCTAAAGCCGTGTTCCAAACAGAGTGCATTAAGATCAATAGCAGTTTGTGACCAGCTTCTGATAGGGGCCAACGTGAGGGAGGAGATACCTCTCCTGGCATCATCCTCATGGTACCCAATATGTCATCCCTAGCCAGGGGATCAAATGTGCAATTGAAGTCCCCGGCTAGTATGACAAATGAGTCGGAACCGCAGGAACTAAGGCACTCCTCAATGCCCGTAAGAGAAAGTATGGAGGACCCACCCCTTGTTCCTCTAACATAGATGTTCAAAATGTCAAGCTTCCTCCCCCCACGTGGCCCTCTAACTAGAATTCTCTGTAGGTCAGGTGATTTAGTAGCAATATGCCTGATAGAAAGACCCAGAGAAATGCTTGCCCAAATTAATTGACCCCCGGAGGGGCGGCCCTTCCCTCCGGGTGATTGTACCGCAGGCACAAAGTAGGTGATGAAGCCCACCTTGTGGCGTGGTTCCAAGCACCAGGTTTCCTGGAATAGACAAATCCCGAAAGATTCGACAAATGAGTTCCAATCGGGTATGTCAATATTCCGTGCAAGGCCTGCTATGTTCCAACTAAGGACCTTCAACGCTTCACCACCAGCATCCTCCAAGCCCGGTACACAATCGCTCATAAAAGGATCAATAATAGTGCTCGGGGCCTCGACCAGGGTCAAGTTTAAATCTACCCCCCCAGAATCCTCCTCAAGGGACCGAGCAAACTCCCCCCCATAGCCAACGGCAACAGCGAGTTGCGACTGCTGCCAGGCGATCCTTCACTTCGGGTGGCTACATCCAGTGAAGTTGGCTCCAGAGAAATTAACCCATCATGGGGCGACCTACACTTTCCATACGTCTCACTTTGAGAGGGATCGCCCCTCACTCCATGGTCAACTAGGACTACATTACCAGTCTTATCACTGGGGACTTTGGGAACTATATCAGTATCTAGATGATTGGCTACTCCCCCCCTGTAGACAGAACAAAACTAGCCTGTAGATTACCATTCGCAGGGATGCATGGAATTTGCATGGGGATAGGGCTGGGTATAAAGGGTGTATTATCAGGACAAGTTGTGCAAACTACTCTTCGAGTGAGTCAGTCTACTTCCTCAAGGCAAGCATATCTATTATAGGTGTGTGCCCCGTTCCACCAACCTTGGCCGCCCTGCCAGCCATCCAAGGTCCCACCCCGGACATGGTTTCTTGCCGATGGCCAATTTCCCCCATAGTTAGACCGTGAGTGCGGGGGATAGAAGTAAGTAAGAGGTCTAACTTCAATGGACGGGCTCCCCCCATAGTTGATCCATGAGCATAGATGGTGTACTGTATTGGGGTCTTCGAATGAGACAATAATGCAATCACCTGGGATAGATTTGTGAGTAGTGCCTATCCATGGTACCCTTCGCACCATAAGAATTTTACTTTTTAGATGGTTGGGTAGCGGCCTGTTATCATTCAGCCAATGTGTTACCTTATTTCTCAATGACCCAAAATTTCCCTGTTGGTGATAGGCAATTTCCGAAACTCCTGTTAGCACCACCATATATGGCCTTACATCTGGGGGAAGATCTACGAAGCCCATACGCTGTTTTGCCCTAGATTTAGCCCCCTGCAGATTATGCTGTTGTATAGTAGAATCTTTAAGCTTAGGGGCTGGCGTGTCTTTCCGAGTCGATACTGGTAGGTACCACCGCTATTGTATTATTAACTCTATTTTCCAGAACTTTAGACCGGGGTTTGGGTATAGTTTTGATCACAGGACTTGCAGGTGGGATGACAGCGGGTGCTAGTGCAGCGCAATCTACATCGCGTATACTGTTAGATTTATTTTTTGCTATACTAAGGGTTGCTAAGTTTAGAATACTCTTTTCTGCCTCTAGCAGCTGGGTTTCTATGCGTGATAATCTAATTTGCAGGGGGATTAGGAGTTTTATTAATGTTTCCCAAACAATCTTCAAGAATTCCATATCTCTCCCCTCTACCACACACACTGGAACCCCATCCTTCTCTGCCACACACGCTGGTTCGCCGTCCTTCTCACCATCAACCACTAAATCTTGTTCCTCTTCTATTATAACTAAAGTAGGCTCAATGGCTTTCGGACTATTAGTAGTTGGGGGTACATGAAGGGGGTCGCCACCCCCCCACCTACAGTTGACTTTCCACCCGTAAAGGACTGGGCCTTTGCTATTTTAGCCTTCTTCCTAGAGTAGGCTGATGTCGTATTACGCTTTCTTTTTTGCATAGCACTCTCTTTGGTAGCAAACAAATTACTCCCACACGCCCCCTTTTTATTGGGAGTTGTCTCTATGGCAGCCCCCCTTGCCGAATCCACCCCACCCAAAGATAGACTTAAATTAGAAGAAGGGAGGGGTAACCCCAAATTAGGGACTGGCAAAGGGGAAGTTGTATCCAAGGACTGATGCACATCGGCCTGCGTCAGGATTGGTACAGGGCAAGTCCGACGCTCGGGGGTTTTAACTGAAGCAATGTGCCCTAAAGATGATTTTTGTGCCATAGCCAGATCTTGTGATAGTCTTATGGCTCCATCGAGTTCCATGGAGACTCTCTGCTGCATTTTGTTAATCTCCACATCTATGGCTGTATTTGTCCTGATTAAGAAATCATCGAGGGTCCCATTTGGCTGCTTCCCTTTGGCTGCCCTGCTTCTGCTTTCACGCGTGGACATTGTTCCTTGGTTCTAGCGACGGATTAGTGAGCAAAGGGCAGAGGAATGATATTGAGGAGCGAAAGACATAAAGGGGGTGGCCCGGTCCGGTCTCTCTGGTCCTCGAACGGCCTCAAAAGGCCCGCCCTTGCCCGGACTTCGCGCCGCGCTTCGTACCGCGCGCGTCCCGCGAGCGTGGGCAAGATTCGGGTTAAGATCGTATGCGCTGGGGGCGTGGCTTCCGGGGAGAGCGGGCCAGGTGCCTCCGATTGGCCTCGCAGGGACTCCTGGTCAATGGAGTCCCTGCACTTCGCGCTCGCAGCCCCGTTGAGCCTCCGCAGCCCATGCTCGCTCGCTGTCGTTGTGAAGCGGGTCCCGCAAAGCGGGACCGGCGAACAGTAGCAGCAGATGCAGAAAGTTGGAGAGAGTCAAGGTGAGTCAGGTATACCTCGCTCCAGTTGCTCGGGACAAAGTGCAAACAGGTCCCACCAGTTGGGCAGGGGAGGGCCAGTAATCAAAGGTCCAGGGCGCTGGGGGCGTGGCTTCCGGGAAGAGCAGGCCAGGTGACTCCGATTGGCCTCGCAGGGACTCCTGGTCAATGGAGTCCCTGCACTTCACGCTCGCAGCCCTGTTGAGCCTCCGCAGCCCACGCTCGCTCGCTGTCCTTGTGAAGCGGGGCCCGTGAAGCGGGACCAGCGAACAGTAGCAGCAGATGCAGGAAGTTGGAGAGAGTCAAGGTGAGTCAGGTATAACTCGCTCCAGTCGCTCGGTACAAAGTGCAAACAGGTCCCACCAGTTGGGCAGGGGAGGGCCAGTAATCAAAGGTCCAGGGCGCTGGGGGCGTGGCTTCCGGGGAGAGCGGGCCAGGTGACTCTGATTGGCCTCGCAGGGACTCCTGGTCAATGGAGTCCCTGCACTTCACGCTCGCAGCCCCGTTGAGCCTCCGCAGCCCACGCTCGCTTGCTGTCGTTGTGAAGCGGGTCCCGTGAAGCGGGACCGGCGAACAGTAGCAGCAGATGCAGGAAGTTGGAGAGAGTCAAGGTGAGTCAGGTATACTTCGCTCCAGTCGCTCGGTACAAAGTGCAAACAGGTCCCACCAGTTGGGCAGGGGAGGGCCAGTAATCAAAAGTCCAGGGCGCTGGGGGCGTGGCTTCCGGGGAGAGCGGGCCAGGTGACCCCGATTGACCTCGCAGGGACTCCTGGTCAATGGAGTCCCTGCACTTCACGCTCGCAGCCCCGTTGAGCCTCCGCAGCCCACGCGCGCTCGCTGTCGTTGTGAAGCGGGTCCCGCGAAGCGGGACCGGCGAACAGTAGCAGCAGATGCAGGAAGTTGGAGAGAGTCAAGGTGAGTCAGGTATACCTCGCTCCAGTCGCTCGGTACAAAGTGCAAACAGGTCCCACCAGTTGGGCAGGGGAGGGCCAGTAATCAAAAGTCCAGGGCGCTGGGGGCGTGGCTTCCGGGAAGAGCAGGCCAGGTGACTCCGATTGGCCTCGCAGGGACTCCTGGTCAATGGAGTCCCTGCACTTCACGCTCGCAGCCCTGTTGAGCCTCCGCAGCCCACGCTCGCTCGCTGTCCTTGTGAAGCGGGACCCGTGAAGCGGGACCGGCGAACAGTAGCAGCAGATGCAGGAAGTTGGAGAGAGTCAAGGTGAGTCAGGTATACCTCGCTCCAGTCGCTCGGTACAAAGTGCAAACAGGTCCCACCAGTTGGGAAGGGGAGGGCCAGTAATCAAAGGTCCAGGGCACTGGGGGCGTGGCTTCCGGGGAGAGCGGGTCAGGTGACTCCGATTGGCCTCGCAGGGACTCCTGGTCAATGGAGTCCCTGCACTTCACGCTCGCAGCCCCGTTGAGTCTCCGCAGCCCACGCTCGCTTGCTGTCGTTGTGAAGCGGGTCCCGTGAAGCGGGACCGGCGAACAGTAGCAGCAGATGCAGGAAGTTGGAGAGAGTCAAGGTGAGTCAGGTATACTTCGCTCCAGTCGCTCGGTACAAAGTGCAAACAGGTCCCACCAGTTGGGCAGGGGAGGGCCAGTAATCAAAAGTCCAGGGCGCTGGGGGCGTGGCTTCCGGGGAGAGCGGGCCAGGTGACCCCGATTGACCTCGCAGGGACTCCTGGTCAATGGAGTCCCTGCACTTCACGCTCGCAGCCCCGTTGAGCCTCCGCAGCCCACGCGCGCTCGCTGTCGTTGTGAAGCGGGTCCCGCGAAGCGGGACCGGCGAACAGTAGCAGCAGATGCAGGAAGTTGGAGAGAGTCAAGGTGAGTCAGGTATACCTCGCTCCAGTCGCTCGGTACAAAGTGCAAACAGGTCCCATTTTCAAGTGGGTCAGTATTGATAGAAGGTGAATTGCCAACACCTCAGGCTTTACATTCAATGCAAGATATAGTGATGTATTAGAAATGGCTTGCACATGATGCATAGAAATGACCCTTCACCACCAATGGCATTTGAGGTCAATGAAATCTCAATGTGGTACTCTGTACAAGTTCTAGATCCCTTCAGTAAAGGGAATTTCCTCCGTAGTTTCAAAAGTGTGGCTTCATATTTTTCTCGCTTCAATAACTCCAAGGGCATAAGTACCCAGCTCAATGCAAATGTTGCAGAACCTGCCCTGAGAATCGCAATATTCAAGTGCACCAGTATTGTCATGGAAAGCTATGTTAGTGGCCAGAGTTAACAAATTGTGTACTGGCTGTTATGGTGTTGCCCGTCCCAAGTGCCATTGTTGAGAGGGCCATTTCACAGAAGTTTACATGGGAAGGAAAGAGTAAGCGCACATGACTAAAGACTCACTGAAGAAGTATTGTATGGTGTACTACAATAAGTTTAATTTGCAAAAATCTATTTGGAACTCATATACACGATATATACACTGTCTATATACCATGTTCTATCAGTGCAGAAAGCAAACAATAATAAAAGCAAAATGTTTCATAAACACCAGAAAAAAACACTTTTTCTGTTGTTTTTAGTGGCGCAAACAACTGTTTTTTTAAGGTATTGAAATAACTTGAAAACAATGAAAAAACCCCACCAGAATTTACCAAAAATAGAAACGGCAAAGAGGAAAGCCTATTTATACATCCTCAGCATGAAGACTGCTCACTCTCGAATATTGATCCGTAAATGTGCAGTAATGACCATTCGTTAACTACTTTAATAGGAAATCCGTATAAATTTTATTAGACCAAAATACTTGGGGGCATATTATCAAGCAGGGTGTTAAATTTATCACCATTTTAGCGGCAAAAAAACTGTCGCTAAAGCAGGGATAATGGGCTTGATAATATGCCCTGGCGAAATCCAATAGAAGCCCATGTTCACACCAGAACATGGGTTTTTATTGGACTTCACATGGCTATATTATTAAGCCCATAATCCCATCTTGAGCTGCAGTTTTCTGCCGCTAAAACGGGGATAACTTTTAATGCCCTGCTTGATAATATGCCTCACAGTTTTAAAACTTTTACAAAATGTTGCGATTCTCTATGACAAGATCCAGTTTTGTTTGAAAAATCTGCAGTAAATCAATGAGATTGATTTATCATCAAACCATTTTCAGTAGTCTGTGCCAACTTAAGAGCGGTCCCATTTAGTGCAAGACCAATGAATATGTTGGCCCTCCTTCGCATTCTGAAAATGGGAGGGGGTATCATTGTACATCACACTTTTGGTCCTATCTTTAAACATGAACGAAACAACAGGTGTAGGTGGCGGAAAGGCAGATCTAGGCACTATATGTGGTGCAGTGAAATATCTTAGCTGTGGGTGCTAGCAACCACATCATTTTCTTGTGGTTTATGCTTCCCATTCACAAGACAAATAAACAACAGGAGGGTACTGACCACCACCCCACGCACACACACAGTGCCAGGGGTGCTGCTGTGCAGACGATGCTGCCTCGGTATTGTCACAGCTGGTTTAAACAGATTTAACATTTTTTTAAAACAATATGTGGTATATGTGGTTTGAAGGAAGGAGTAGGATGAGGAGAAGGGCCAGGTGAAGGAAATACCGAGTGCCACAGCAAGCCAGCTTTTCACCCCAAGTCCTGGGCCTTATTTCACTAAGGGAACACACATGGTTCACATGATTGTTTGAATAAGGAACACTCATCTGTCTATTAAAGTAATTCACGATTCGTCGCTTTTGAATTCCATTTGTGGCTTGACCTAATATAAATCCCATCAGCGCATATAAATCCCGACAGCATCCGGGGATTTATGGCCTTGGTTAATATCTCCCACTAATTCACGGCGCTGCAGCAGGAGCCAAGCAGGATTCCTTGTCAGGATAGGCAAATTAGTGGGCGGAGATCCGTTTCTGGCCTGGAAAGAAAATGCAGGATTGTTATGGCTCTCTCTGCAGATCATTCAGACTCAAACTGAACGTGCATGATGGATATTTTTGGAAGAGAATGGGTGGGTATATGTGCGCCCCTCCCCACATACACATTTATTACATCTGCAGATAAAAAGAGTGCAATATGCTATTTATGAACCTTTCTGATTGCCTGGTTGGTCTTGATGCCACCTCCACGTAAGTGATACATATATTGGAAGCACACATGTAAGGCTCATGACACAATGTTTTTTCCATGTGTACACAAACAAAACAGTGTTGTTGTCTCTAGTAATGCCAGTCGTACCATTTGAAGGTGCTAGTAATGTGTACTTAATAGAAATGCCCTTTATTCATGCTCTCCAAACCCCTGCATGTCCACCTGACCTGTTTGTTTGCGTCCTTTCCACCCAACAGCCGGTCCCCTGGGCCCTTTAGCGCTGTGTCTTCTCTTTTGCAGCTAATGAAGGTAATCTGCTGATGGAAGAGGGCATGGCATTTACAGAAGGTCAGCGGCGCCATTTCTTCCTTCTGTGCCACAGCGATCCCCCTGGCTGCACCCCGAGGCCAGGGTGCGGCGTGTGCCTGCAGGGTCACTCCGGGGTGGTGGTGCTGTCCCTGATTCATGCATTCCGCGGCCCGGCTTCCCTCATTTATCAGGCAGCGGATCCCATGGGCCGCCTTCAGTGTCTGTGACCCTCTTCGGGATTCCCAGATGTGTGCCCTCTGGGGCTGGGTGGGGGCCGGTGAAGCTTATTAACCCAGGTTGTAAGCATGTCTTCCCCTACACGGCGGGAACAGGTTCACTGTCTGTTTTGGTCATAATAAAATAATACATTGGTTCTTCGTTGTAGAGCGCATTATCATAAAAATAAAAACAACACAGCACAATTGGCTGAAACAAACTGTTGTTCAAATGATTTAAGTATATTTCAGCCGTGGCCGGCAAAATGGGCGGCTGGGGATATTCGCGCAGGGGTGTGTGAGGGAAGTGGGATGGTCACGGTAATTTATATAAAATAAAAAATGTACCTTCATCCGCAACCGCATCACGCATTGCCGCCTCTGCTCCCAGCGCGTTTTAGGCAGCCTCCCTCCTCCTGCTCCCCTACGCCAATCACAATGCTGAAATGGCATCTTTGTGATTGGTGAGGCACAGCGGAGATCGCCCCAGCCAGGCGCCTAATGGGAGGTTATTTTCTCTATGTAGGCTGCATGCAGCCTACATACAGTAAAAGGGGGAGTGCGCATGAATGGGTTGGTCGGCCCTGGGGCCGACCAAACAGTCAGGGCCCATAACATTGGGCAAGCCACTCCCCCCCGCACTCGAGCTGGACCGCCCAATGTCCACCCCCAACCAGGCACTCCAGGCACCTCTGCTTTTTCACCGTGCGAGAAGCAGAAACAAAAAATTGTAGTTTTACTATTTTATGTTTCTGCCTTCTCGCACTGCGAGCAAGCAGTGGGGTGATGCCCCCACACCCCAATGGAGGAGTCGCCACTGCTCGAAGGTGCTAACCAACCCATAGCAATTAGAAGTGCTAGAAATACAGTGCACTAGCAACTTTACTAAAACACTTCCCCACCCAAAATTCCGTTCTTTCCCATGCCAGTAAAAAAGTGTCACACCCTCATTATTATTCGTTATAAATATTTTAAATGTTTAAAAAAAAAGTATTACCATCAATTTGTATTAATGCTCAGGTATTAAAATGTATACCTGAGTATTAATAGGTGCACAGACATAATATTGAGTTGGGAATATCGAAGTCCCATTATATCGAGTTGGAAATATCGAAGGGACAGAATATCGACTGCAAGAATATCGAGGACCAGAATATCAACTTTAAGGTAAGAAATATCATTTTTGTTATTATCGAAGTCAGTAATATCGTTTGTAAAAATATTGTTGTAATAATATCAATGTGTATATTAGTGTTATGTATTTTAGTTGGTATTTTAAATGTATGTGTTCTATATTTTTATTTAAGTATTGTATTTTTTATATAAGTATTACATTTTTAGAAGTTATTAATTTTTTTTTAAAGTCATTTTGCGTTTTAGTTCCGTAGCAGGTTGTGGGTTTGTAGGGGGATAGGGAGGGAAGTAATGTAATTATAATAAATGTAATAATAATTTTTAGAAGTTAATAATTATTTTGAATTACATTTTGCGTTTTTATTCCGTAGTGGGTTATGGGTTTATAGTGGAATACGGTGGAAAGTCATTTATTTATAATTAAAGATTTTTTTTACTTAATTATTATGTATATGTTCAATATTTTATATTGCTAATTGTGATAATTAAATTATTAGCAATTAGTTATTAATTGGCTGTTAAGTATTAATAATTATGTGTTAAATATTTGTTCTTTGTTTTTAAAAGTAATTTTGCGGTTTAGTTCCGTAACGCAATGAAGGTTCATAGGAGAATAGGGTGGGAATTAATGTAATTATAATTATTAATTATTAATTTTTGCTAATTAATTAATTATATATTTATGATTTTATATTGTTAATTGTGGTAAATAATTTATTATCAAGAAGTTAATAATTGTTTGTTAATTATTAATAATTAATTGGTAAATATGGAAATTGTGTTTGTTTTTTAGGAGCTGGTTGTGGGTTTATAGGGGAGTAGGGTAATTTAATAATAATTCATTTATTTATGTTTTTAATTATTTAATATTTATGTATTTAAAATTTTACATTGTAAATTGCGGTAAATAATATATTGTTAATAATTTATTAATTGGTTATTAATAATTATGAATTCAGTATTAATTATGTGTCATCTTTTTTAAGAGTGGGTTGTGGGTTGATAGGGGAGGAAGCTGGGAAGTCATTTAATTTCAATATTTCTTTTTATTTTTTCGTATAAAATGTATTTTAAGTTGTTTTACACTGTTAATTGTGTGAATTAAATTATTATTGAAGGTTTTTAAATTGCTCTGTAATTTTAATGTATTAACTAAGTAATTATTAGTTAATTATGTTTATAGTGATAGTGTTATGTTTTACAACATTGGTGGTGTCATTTATAGGGGAATATGGTTGGAGGCAATTGTTTAAAATTAATTAATTGTTTGTTAATTAATTTTAATTAGTTGCTTGAGTGGGAATAGTAAATTATTCCCCAATGCAATCAAACACTTTCCCTACTGTTGCACTCGCTGGAGTGTGAATAGTAAATTTAATCCTCTCTGCTATCTAATACTTTCCCTACTGTTGCACTTGCTGGAGTGGAAATAGTCATTTTTACCCCTACGCTATCCAACACTTTCCCTACTGTTGCACTTGCTGGAGTGGGAATAGTGATTTTATCCCCTCCCCTATCCAACACGTCTCTACTGTTGCACTTCCTGGAGTAGGAATAGTAAATTATTCCCCTCCGCTATCCAACACTTTCCCTACTATTGCACTTGCTGGAGTGGGAATAGTAATTGTTACCCCTTCGCTATCCAACACTTTCCCTACAGTTCTACCTGTTGTAGTGGGAATAGTAAATTATTCCCCGATGCTACCCAACAATTTCCTTACTGTTGCACTCCCTGCAGTGTGTATAGTAAATTATTCACTTCCGCTTTCCAACACTTTCAACTTTCCTTATTGTTGCTGTTTATGTAGTATACAATGTAATTGTAAAATCATACAAATATTTGTATATTTTAATTTATTATATATATATATTTTATTTTTATTTTACTGATAAATATTTGTACTTATAATTTTTGATATGTTTCTAGTATTTTATAATTAATACTAATAAATATTTTTTAATATCATTAAGTAAATATATATTATGTTTTATATATGTGGGTTTATTATTTACATTATATTCATTATTTCTAATTTTAATCATTGTATAATAGTTCTATCTTTTTTTAAATTATATGCATCATTTACTTTGTTATATATTCTTTTTTAACATTTTTTAAAAACGATCTTTTAAACAATGATATTTTTTACAGCATTATTTTTTTTCGATATTTTTGTACTTACCATTATGTAGATAGGATGTCTATATTCTTGACATCGATATTTCGGTCCCAAAATTTTGGGACCTCGATATTGATGTTGGTGATAGTTTGTCAGTAATTCATATTAATAAACTTCCCCACTCGAAACCTCTAATTCCCTTGTATCCCATGCTAGTGGATTAGGGCTATACCCTCATAAGTGCTATATTTAAACTTTAATGAAAAACTTAAAAATGAAATTAAAATCAATACATATAAATGCTCAAGTATTAAAATGAATACCTGTGCATTAATACACTACCACACATAAAAAAAACATAGGGGCCCATTAGGTCCGCCCGTCATCCTACCGGTGATTGGGACCACCCGCTATAAGGGCAGGGGTCCCGTGGTGGGGATTAGGATGCCCCCGCCACAGTGGCCGGCGCATCCCTCATGTTTAACATTGTGGCGGGCGGTGCTCTCTGCACCGCCCACCACAATGCTAAACATGCATATATGCATTCGCATACACGAAGCGGCAGGCACCACACGGTGCCTGCTGCTTCATGTATGCAAATGCTGGGGGGTATCACAGGTACCCCCCGTGTGCACCCCCCTCCTCTCCTTCACTCTGGGGGCCCGTAGGGGGCCCCCAGAGTGAAGACTGCATGCCTTTCGGTTGCGGCATCACCGCCACGGAAAGGCATCTACCTTAGCCCATTGTAATATGGCTGGCAGTGTCTAATAGACAACGCCACCATAATAATCCTTTTCCACCCGGCCGCAAGGTCACCCGGGCGGAAAAGCGGCGGACGATCTTTCAGTCCGCCGCGGTCTCCCCCGCCATACTAATATGGTGGGGGGGAATTTAGGTATGGAAGGTGGGCGGATTGCCCCCACCAGACCGACGGTGGCTACCGCCAGCCTGGCGGGGGCAATCCGCCCGCCATCCTAATGGGCCCTGTAGTTCCCTTGCATCCTGTGACAGTGAATTAGGGTCAAACCCTCATAAGGACTATTTTTAAACATGAATAAAGAACTTAAAAATACAATTACAATTAATATGTATTAATACCCAAATATTACAATGAATACATACGTATTAATTAACTCCCTCACCCAGAAATCATTAGATTTTTTCAATGTAATGCCAGAGTTGTAATGGATGTTTCCTGCTAAATATCTGCTCATTTGATGGTTGTGTAAGCAGTGTTTAAAGTTAAATATTAAGATCGTCAGAAAAAGAAACCTGTGTATAAGCCAATCTGCTGCTAGAATAGTAACTTCTCCAACTTTTCTTTGTGTAACATGGTGTATGTGGCCTCCTTCTTAGCCATAGTGGTCTGTTCTCTATTTAGATTGTAAAGCTACTGGCATTTAGGTATTTCCATGGGGCCCAACCAGTTTTGTAGTGTCCGTAGGGTATAACTTAGTTGCATAATAGACCTAAGTTTTGATTCCCCATAATGCAAAGAGGACATGTCATGCATTATGAAGTCGATAGCACCCCCAGGGAAACCTAATGTTGCCGGGTGCCATTCCATCTTACAAACATTAGCCAAATATGTCGATTTCTTCATAAAACTATTCTCCCCAGTGGCGGCTTCTCTGCTAAGGTGTAGCGGAGTTGCCCCACTGCCTCGGAGCAGGAAAAAAAGTTACTATCATTTTACTTAGTCCTCCTCCTGCAGCAGCTTGTGTGAGAGGGCAGGGGAGGAGTGGTGCAAAAGTGCGCAATGACTGTTTGGTCAGCCCTCTGGGGCTCCCCAAACCAGTTATGCGCACTTTCCCCCTTCTGCATGCAGGCTGCATTACATCCTGCATGGAGAACAAGCCCACTCCCACAGCCCCTGGCTGAGTGATGTGTCGCGGCAGACCAATCATAACACTGCATTTCAAGCGCTGTGATTGGCTGCGGGAGCGTGGGAGCCCTTGTGCTTCCTGCATTCTGTTTCTCACAGGAAGCAGGAAGAGGACACAGGAGAGGCGGCGGCAGCTGGACAGCCAGCCGGGAGGTAAGTGAATTTTTTATTGCAATCCCCCACTCCCTTGCCCCCTACTGTTTGTCCCTCTTTCTAGATCTCACACCAGAGACAGCCTCTCAGTGATCACACAAATAGAGGTGCCAGAGTTCGATAATAAATGTGACATTTTGGTAACAATGGACATTGAAAGCTTTTACACAAACATCCCACAGTCTGAGGCATTATCAGTCTTTGAAAGAACTTTAGATTCTAGATCCAAGCCTCATAGGGTGCCCACTAGCTTTATTGAGAACTGTGCTAGGATTGTGTTACAATGCCACTATTTTATCTTTACCAGGGAATTTTATGACCAGATAAAGGGAGTGGCAACTGGGCAATTTTTGCCCCAGATATAGCATATATCTGGGGAAGTTATAGTTAGGCTGATAGGGTTATACAAAACCAGAGAAATTATTTACTTGAGATAACTATAAAAGGGAAGAAAATGGTTAAAAAAAAAAAGTGGGGAAGGGTAGAAACTCCTTGACCCCCTAGGCCAAAAAAAGCATATTTTTGTTCGGCCTAGGGGGATGGTGTCTCTGGGGCTATAATTGGCCACAGGAAGGGGGCCACATGGCCCACCTTTAAAATTAAAAATAAAAAATAGTCTGACCAGGCCCAGGGGAATGGGGTCCCCGGGGCCAATGGTAGCCCAGGAAAGGGGGGCCATGTGGGTCCCTCCTGTATACATAATTTTAAACAAAGCAAGAAACAAGGCCAGACCCTGGGGTATGGGATCCTCAGGGACAAAATGGCCCAGGGAATGGCCCCCCTCCTGAATAAATAATTAAAAAAATAATAAACAACAACACCATGCCACGGGGATGGGGTCCCCAGACCAAAATCGGCCATGGGAGGTTCATGCACTGATGGATGGAGTGTCCAGGGCCCAAAAATTACTAAGAGAAGGGGGGACACATCGCCCACCTTCTAAAAAAATAAATGAAAGAGAAGCCGGCATCTCGCTGGAGGCCCTGCCCCTTCCCTGCAATACTCCGAGAATGCGCATCCTGGCGCGTTCTGGGTTGTGAGATTGAGTCCCCTAGAATCTTTAGGGCCCTTAGGGGCCAACTAGCCAACCAGGTACCTCCAGTAAGCCCCAAACAGTGGGATTGCTGAGAGTTGGTCCGAACCAACGCCCCTTTTTACACCACTCTGCAAACGCACCTCTTGGTGTACCGCTGGTGGGGGGGATGACGCCCTACGGACCTCAGGACTGAAGTTGACTTCATCCCCCAAGCAGCAGTGTGCCAGGAGACGTGTTTGCAGAGAGGTGTAAAAAAGGGGCATGGCCTCAGACCACTCTCAGCAATCTAGCTGTATGAGGCTTACAAGAGGTATGTGGTGGGCTAGTTGGCCCCCAGAGACCTTCAGGACACAAGGGTACTTCATCCCCAACCAAGAGTGTGCCAGGAGGTGTGTTTGCAGAGTTGTGGACAACGAGAGCGTGGCCCGTGTCCATGTGTCAGCAATCCCACTATCTGGGGCATACTGGAGGTATCAGGCAGGCTAGTTGGCCCCTAAGCACCCCCAGCAGTGAATGGACCATAAATCCCCATCCAAGAACACGCCAGGGAGTTGGTTTGGAGAGTGGTGGGGAAAGGGGGCATGGCCTGATATGACAACTTAGCAATCCTGCTGTGTGGGACTTACTGAAGGTACAAGAAGTGGTAGTTGTCACCCAAGGTTGTCCTTGGGGGCTAACCACCCCTCCTGATACCGCCACTAAGAGGTCTTCAGAGGCCACGCTTACCTTTCTCCACCACTCTGCACACGCACCTCCTGGCACAGTACTGGCTGAGGGATGAAGTCCACTATACTCGTATGGGACTTTGGGCGCCAAGAAACCCTCCTGCTACCTCTTGTAAGTCCTATGCTGTAGAGTTCCTGAACGCTGGTCAGAGGCTCAGCCCCCTTTCTCCACCTCTCTGCAAACGTGACTACAAGTTAAAGAAGCATTTGCAATGTAATAGGTTTCACATTTGCGAGAGTTAGAGCTATACGCTTTGTAAATGTTTCATGGAGTAAAGTGGATATAGATTGTGTGTAGTTGAATTATGTGATATAATGTGCAGTGAAATTATGTGGACAGACTTTGACTTTGATGGGGATAGAAGGTATCTGGTATTTAGTATATAGGAATTATGTAGAGGGGGATTATGTGTAATGGAGAGTAATTATGTGGTCTGGTAGTCTGTGTTGTGGCTTGGTAAACTCAGGTTTAGTCTTCCTTGTTGCCATAGAAGCTAAACTATAAACTCAATGAGACAAAAAGAGAAGGAACGACTGAGTAGCACTTCTGGACCTAGTCAGAGGTATGAGCAGGGCTACTGGAACTATGCGACTGTTGGGCTGCACAGACTTACGCACAATTATAAATTTTCCGCATTTGCAACATAATCCATCATCTGCTGCATAATCTTCAGATTTGAACAATAAACCTTGTTTCTAGCTCAAGCTGCTCAAACGCTACCATAAATGCAACAACAAGTGTAACAGCGTGGTGGAAGCCCTTTTGCAAACCTAGAATGGTTACATGTTGCTAAATGTGGTTATTAAATTGGTACTAATGGTGTGCAAACCATTCTTGCTTCTTTCTGCATGTCTCTTGCCTCTTTCTGCATTTCTATTGCTTATTCCTGCTAACCATAAGCGAATTTTGCGAATCTGGTGTTTGCGAATTTTGCGAACTCGCAATCCGCAAAATCCGCGAATTCTCGCAAATTTGCGGATTTCTTTTTTTTGTGTTCGCAAGGATTTCTGCCAGTTCGCAAGGATTTCTGACAGTTCGCGAGGGTTTTGTAACAGTTCGCAATTGTGAACTTACATGTCGGCTCGCAACGGTCACGATTATGTGTTTCTACGTCTAGTTCATCATCATAGGTTCCCAGCACCCTCTGTTTCACCCCTGCCACCCTCTGTTTTACCCATGCCACCCTCTGGTACATCAATGCCTTATGCCACCCTCTGGTTCATCATCACTGTAGATTATGGGGGGAAAAAGCAAGCACACCTGCCTGCTTCAACTGTCATGAATTAATTTGGGGTTGATTTATTAATGTGTCACTGTTTTAAAATTCCAGCCTGGCACCTGCTTCCTTATCTGTAATTTGCTTTCTGTTGCAGTGCATTTTTTTTTCCAGGACCTTTGTGGCCTACTTGTAGCTACTCTATGAGCCTGCTGTGAGGGTCAGAGCAGGGTCATACAATTGTTGCAACTAGCAACTGAACTGGGAATTTGCGGATTTTTTTTTTTGGTGTTCGCAAGGATTTCTGCCAGTTCGCAAGGATTTCTGACAGTTCGCGAGGGTTTTGTAACAGTTCGCAATTGCGAACTTACATGTCGGCCCGCAACGGTCACGATTATGTTGTTTCTACGTCTGGTTCATCATCACAGGTTCCCAGCACCCTCTGTTTCACCCCTGCCTCCTCTGTTTCACCCATGCCACCCTCTGGTACATCAATGCCTTATGCCACCGTCTGGTTCATCATCACTGTAGATTATGGGGGGAAAAAGCAAGCACACCTGCCAGCTTGAACTGACATGAATTAATTTGGGGTTGATTTATTAATGTGCCACTGTTTAAAAATTCCAGTCTGGCACCTGCTTCCTTATCTGTAATTTGCTTTCTGTTGCAGTGCAATTTTTTTTTCCAGGACCTTTGTGGCCTACTTGCCTACTTGTAGCTATTCTATGAGCCTGCTGTGAGGGTCAGAGCAGGGTCATATAATTGTTGCAACTAGAAACTGAACTCTGGAGGGGCCCTTGTCAGGAAGCACTACAGGGAACAGTTACTAATGATGAGTTTGAACTTTTGAACCTGCTTTCACTTTTGCAAAACTCGTTTTTCTGCAGAGCAGCATTACAGCAACTTTTATGCCCCACCAAGCTTATATGAGAAAGTTGATTTCTAATCCAAAAGTTATCCAAAGAAAATCAAAAGGCCTCAAATCTAAAAAAGTGCAGGCAAATGGCAACCTGAGGAGTTATTCTGATAAAAATAATCATTTTCAGAAGGTCTATGCTGCTTGCTAGTAGATTTCTTGTGCAGAATTGCAATTTTTTGTAATTTCGCGAGTGCGAGATTGTTGCTGCCTGCCGCACCTACATGTTCGCAATTGCGAACTTACACCGCAAAGAAAAAAAATCCGCTGCGTGCGAATTTGCGGATTTTGCGGGAAATTCGCGAATCTCGCGGATTGCGAATTTACCGAAAATCCGCAAAATCCGCGAGCGTAACAGATTTTCCGCCCATGCTTAATTCCTGCACCTTTATTTCTATGCTGCACTTCTTTTACCTCTTTCTGCTCATCTCTTCTACTTTCTGCACCTCTCTTGCCTCTTTCTGCACCTCATATTGCTTCTTCCTGTACCCCTCTCGCCTCTTTCTGCACCCTTCTTTCCCATTTCTGCACCTCTCTTACCTCCGTCTACACCCGTTCCTTCTTTCTGCACCTCTCCTGCCTGTTTCTGCACCTCTCTTGCCTCTTTATATACTTCTCTTGCTTCTTTCTGCACCTCTGTTGCTTACTTCTGCACTTCTCTTGCCTTTTTATTGCACCCCTCTTGCATCTTTATGCACCTCTGTTGATTCTTTCTGCACTTCTTTTGCTTCTGTATGCACCACTCTTGCCTTAGTCTGCCCACCTGTTCCCTGTATATGTACCAAATTTGCCTGTTTCTCTAACTCTATTGCCTCTTTCTGTAGATCTCTTGCCTCCTTCTGCACCTCACTTGCCTCTCTCTGCAACTCTCTTGCCTTTTTCTGCAGTTGTCCTGCCTCCTTCTCTACCTCTCTTGCCTCTTTCTATACTTCTCTTGCCTCTTTCTATACCTCTGTTGCTCCTTTCCGCACTTCTCCTGCCTCTTTCTGCACCCTTTGTGCCCCTTTCAGCATCTCTCTTGCTACTTTCTGCAGTTCGCTTCCTTCTTTTTACACTCTTCTCACCTCTTTCTGTACCTCTCTTCCCTCTTTGTGTACCTTTCCTTTCCCTTTTTGCATTCCTCTTCCCTCTTTTTTGCACCTCTGTTGGTTCATCCTGCACCTCTTTTGAAACTTTCTGCATCCCTCTTGCCTATTTCTGTACTCCTCTTTTCTCTGTCCACCTCTCTTGCTTCTTTCACCACTCCTCTTGCTTCTTTCTGTACTGCTCTTGCTTCATTCTGTACCTCTCCTGCACCATTCGGTATCCCATTTGCATCTTTTTGAACCCTGGTTCCCACTTTCTACACTTTTCTTGCCTGCTTCTGCACTTGTCTTAGCCCTTTCTGCACATCTGTTGCTTCTTTCTGCAATTCTCTTGCCTCTTTCTGCACCCCTCTTGCCTCTTTCAGCACATCTGGTGCTTCTTTCTGCACTTTTCATGCTTCTTTCTGCACCCTTCTTGCTTCCTTTTATACCCCTCTTACCTCTTTGTGCACATTTACTGCCTCCTTCTCTCTTGCCTCTTTCTGAAGTACTCCAGCCTCTTTATGCACCTCTTTTGCTTCGTTCTACACTACACATGCCTCTATCTGTACCCCTCTTAGCTCCTTCTGCACCTCTATTGATTGTTTTGCACTACTCTTGCTTTTTCTGCGCCTCTGTTGCAATTTCCTGCTTCCTTCTTACCTCTTTCTGCAACTCTCTTGCCTCTGTCTGTACCCCTGTTCCCTCTTTCTGTACCCCTTTTGTCTGTTTCTGCAACTCACTTGCCTCCTTCTTAATGCACCTCTGTTGGTTGCTTTGAACTGCTTTGGCTTCTTTCTGCACCTCTCTTGCAAATTCCTGCTTCCTTCTTACCTCTTTCTGCAACTCTCTTGCCCCTTTCGGCGCCCCTTTTGGATTCTACTCTTCTCATGCTTCTTTCTGTACTTGTCTTGCTTCTGTCTACACCCCTGTTGTTTCTTTCTCCACTTGTCTTCCCTCTTTCTGCACCTCTCCTATCTCTTTCTGCACCTCACTTGTTTCTTTCTGCCATTTTCTTTCTTCTTTCTACACCTTTGTTGCTTCTTTCTTTCAGCATTTCTCTTGCCTCTTTCTGTACTTCTCTTGCCTGTTTCTGCACCTCTCTTGCCTCTTTCTGCATCTCTCTTGTCTTCTTTCTACACATCACTTGCTTCTTTTGGCAACCCTCTTACCTCTTTCTGTACCCCTCTTCCCTCTTTGTGTACCCCTCTTGTCTCTTCCTGCACCCTTCTACTCTCTTTCTGTAACTCTGGTGCTTCCTTCTGCACTTCTCTTGCCTCTTCCTACACTCCTAGTGCCTCTTTTAGCACCTTTGTTGCTTCCTTCTGCACTTCTTTTCCTTCTTTCTGTACCCCTCCTGCCACTTTCTTTACCCCTCTTGCCTCTTTGTGCATCTCTCCTACCCCTGTCTGCACCCCTCCTGCCTCTTTTTTCACCTCTGTTGGTTCTTTCTGTACTGCTCTTGGTTCTTTCTGCACCTCTTTTGCAAATTTCTGCATCCCTCTTCTCTCTTTGTCCACCTCTCTTGCTTCTATTTGTACATCTCTTGCTTCTTTATGCACTGCTCTTGCTTCTTTCTGTGCCTCTCTTATAAATTTCTGTATCCCTCTTGCCTCTTTCTACACCTCTTTTGCCTGTTTCTGCAACTCTCGTGCCTCTTTCTGCAATTCTCTTTTTTCCTTCTGCATCTCTGTTGCTTCTTTCTGTACCTCACTTGCAAATTTCTATACCCCTCTTGCCTCTTTCTGTACCCCTTTTACCTGCTTCTGCACCTCTGCTGGTTCTGTCTGCACTGCTCCTGTTTCTTTCTGCACCTCGTTTGCCTGTTTCTGCACTACTCTTGCCTCCTTCTGCACTATTACTTCTGTCTGCACTTTTCTTGTCTCTTGCTATACCCCTCTTGCCTCTTTCTGCATCTCTGTTGCTTCTGTCTGTATCTCTCTTGCTTCTTTCTGCACTCCTATTGCCTCTTTCTATACCTCTCTTGCCTCTTTCTGTACTTCTCTTGTCTCCTTCTACACCTCTGTTGCTTCTTTCGGTATTTCTCTTGCCTTTTTCTTTACCCTTCTTGCCTATTTCTGTACCTCTGTTGCTTCTTTCTGTGCTCTCTCGCTTCTTTATGTACCTCTCTTGTTTCTTTCTGCACCCCTTCTGCCTCTTTCTGAACCCCACTTTCTGCACCTCTCCTGCCTCTTTATGTACCTCTGTTGCATCTTTCTGCACCTCTCTTGCTTCTTTCTGTACTCTCCTTGACTCTTTATGCATCCTTCTTTCCCTGTTCTGCACCTCTCTTGCCTCTTTCTGCACCCCGTTCCCTTTTTCTGCACCTCCATTGTCTGTTTCTGCAATGCTCTTGCCTCTTTTTGCAGTTCTCCTGTCTCCTTCTGTACCTCTGTTACTTCTTTCTGCACTTCTCTTCCCTCTTTCTGCACCTTTCTTGCATCTGTCTGCACCCCTATTCCCTCTTTGTACCTCTTTTGCCTGTTTCTACAACTCTCTTGGTTTTTTCTGAACGTCTCTCGCCTCTTTCTGTACTCAAATGGGAAGTGCAAGCTGTCAAGTTTAAAGCTCTGCATGCTCTTGTGAATGAGGTATATATCTACTTGTATATGTATTCTTGCATGTGTTATGCATCTGAAGATGGCAGCTTAAAAAGTGGGAATTTCTCCTATAGGTGGTCAAATCTTCTCAGTTCTGCTCTGTCATTCGGTTGCACAGGCAGACATGTCTTATGTATATAGGTGTTAAAGAGCCCCTCAAATATACTATTGAATACCCATATGCCCTTTATTATAAGCAGAAAGAAATACATACACCTTTTTGTATACACATTTACAGAGTATGCTGTTTGAAACACAGGTATTCAAGTATGTGTATGTTTATTTTTATGCAACATGTCACTAGGTAAAAGCAGAGAAACACGCAAGCATACCTTCACAAACACGGTCAGATTTACAACAGTGATATGGTAGGTTTTACATTTGGTAGACCTCACATTCTGAGCAGTTGATACATAGTGAACCTTCAATAGGAAAGTGAGGTTTAAGACATCTTGGGCGAAAGATTCGTGATTAGGCTACTTTGTATGAGTCTTTGGAAAGGTACAGACAATGTAGGCCTCGTGCTATACCTCTGTTGCTTCTTTCTATATTTCTCTTGACTTTTTCTGCACTTCTCTTGCTTCTTTCTGCACCTTTCTGCACATGTCCTACCTATGTAGGCATATTTAGAAATTAGCATTTAAAAAACCTTAGAAAATCACTGAAAAAAATAGAGGTTTCAGGGAAGTTATAGTTAGGAATTCGCATGTAAAAAGCCTTAGAAATTCACTGAAAAAACACACGTTTCAGGGACATTATAGTTAGGGATTAGCATTAAAAAAAACTTTGAAATTCAATGAAAACGACACAGATTTCAGGGTCGTTATAGTTAGTGGGACATTTCACTTGTAGGAAACCAGAGATAATGGGCTGTTGTAGTTAGTAGAGCTAACTATACCTTGAGCCTCTGCAATGCATTGCTGATGACGTCACATATTACATCACTCAGGACATGGTCAGTGACATCACTGACTACATCTCAAATGACATCACTGATACCATCACTGATGACATCATCCAGTGACTGAGTGTTTCTGAAAAGTTCAAGAATGGTATCTATATATGTGCCAAGGTGTAATGAAGAGTGAGTGGGTGTATGAGTGGCTGCATGGATGATTTAGTGGGTGCATAACTGACTGTATAATTGAGTGATTAAACGTGTCTTATTAAATGCATGGGTGAATGTGTAAGTGGTAGCATGGGCTGGTGAGTAGCTAGATCAGTGTCTATGTGGGTTAATGATTGGTGGTCTGAGTGCCTGAGTGTCTGTGCGGGTGGGTGGGGGTGTGTGTGACTCCCTGCATGGATGTGTGAATGTGTGATTCACTGGGTGTATGGGTTTATTAATGCATGTGTTAGGGACTATGAGTGAGTGAGTGTACATATAGCTGTGTTAGTGAGTGAATGGATGTCTCAGTGATATATGTGTAAGTATCTACATCTGTGAATGGCAGTATTTGTGAGTGTTGGAGTATATAAGTGAGTGATTGTGACAGTGGCTGTATGGATAAGTGTGTGATTATGTCAGTTGTTGAAGAGAGTACATATATGGTACTATCTGTATGAATACTTGAGGTGGTGTGTGTGTGTGTATATAACTGTATATGTGAGTAAATGGCAGTGTAATTAATTCTTTGGGTGACTGACTAGATGTTTGATTAACTCTTTGGGTGAGTGGCAGTGTGTGAGTGTCTATATGGGTGTATGAGTGCGTACATCAGTGGCTGTATTGATGAATGACTGCATGTATGGGTTAGTGAGTGGATGTGTGTGTAGACGTATGAATCACTGAGCGGTTATGTACTAACTGCTATTGGTCTGTCTATGTTTTCGATATTGGTAGTCTGCATTTTAGAATGGGTGTATCAAAGTTTATATTAGGGTGTGAGGAGGTGCATCAGATGATCTAGTGGATGATGTCATCAGTGATGTCTTCAGTGATGTCATTTGAGATGTCATCAGTGATGTCCCTGACCATGACATGAGTGATGTAATATTTTATTTATTTATTGGTTTATGTATTTATTTATAGAGTTTTGTGTAGAGCGAACATGACCCATGGGTATCAGAGTGCTTCACAGTTATATGCTGTTAGTTGTTTCGAATACAACATGTATAGCAGTAGTAATATATAAATATATATATATATATATATATATTCACTGTAAAAACCATAGGTTTCAGCCACGTTATATTTAGGAATTAGCATTTAAAAAACCTTAGAAATGAATTGAAAAAACCTTAGGTTTCACATATGTTATAGTTAGCTGGACATTTCACTCATACAAAACCATTGAAATTTCCCTGTTATAGTTAGTTCAGCTAACTATAACTTGCGCGCCCGCAATGCACTGCTGATGACCTCACATATTACATCACTCATGACATGGTCAGTGACATCACTCATGACATCACTCATGGCATCTCAAATGACATCACTGATAACATCACTGATGACATCATCCAGTGAATGTGTGTCTTTCTGAAAAATAAATATTTTTTATATATGTATATCTAAAGGTCAATGGAAGAATAAATGGGTAAATAAGTGTCTAAATGGATGTTTTTTTGTAAAATTGATTGTATAACTGACTTATTAAGTGTATCTTAGTGAACACATGTATTAGAGAGTAATGTTTAAATATGTAAATATCTGTATCAGTGTCTCACTTTGTGTATAATTGGCTGCATGGGTTGGTGAGTATCTACATGAGTATCTATATGGGTTATTAGTTGTTTTTTGAGTATCAGTATGAGTGTCTGTATGTTTGATGAGGGTATTAATTAGCGCACAAATGTATGAATGACTGACTCACTGTTTGTATGTGTTTTGAAGACAGCATGTGTGCAGCACTGTATGGATGGATAAGTGTGTGTATTTTCAGTGAATATATATATATATCAAACACGAAAACACATGTGTGGATGTTGCAGGTAGGATTTATTGTGCTGCAGCCAAGAACCCCAACACGTTTCGGGGAACAATTTCCTGTGCTCATTGTGAAGTAGCTGTACATTCATTTTGTGTTTTGTTGCTATTTAGTACTAAACTTTGCATTGTCTTCCCTTAACTTAACGAAAAAATTAACATTCTAAAATGGTGCTTTTGTTAATCCCCATGAAACACTGTATTTACTGGTTTTGTTTCACTGTCCTACCCTTATGTCACTTGTTTACACTGTTAAATGAAGTTTGGCTAATGCTGCTTTGAAATATTTCTGTCCCGCGAACAACAGGAAGTGTTCCCCAAACTGCAATGTGTTCTTCGTAGTTGGAACGCCATATGCTTTGGATGTATTATGGGCTTTATTCTATTTGTATGAGAAAAGCAGACATTTGAGGTGAGCAAATTTAGAGTGTTGCTGGTGTTGTATGATGCTCTATACACAAGCTGCTCTCCAACTAAACTTGGGAACTACCAGGGGTTCTCTGCTTCTTTTTTGCATAATTTATGAGTCACTCTATGCCTGAAAGGGTATTGTTTTGATTTATACTGGGTGCTCCATATTTAATAAAACCACTGTGTAAAAATATCAGCTTAGTCAACTGAGGTAAGCAATTAATGAACAAAATGTAAAAACGTTGTTGAAAAACTTGTATTTGTAAAAATCTCTTTATTTTGCTTTCCTGCAACCTCTCTGACAGCGACGGTAGCCATGCATTGGACATTAATCAGATTAACTTGAAGTCCTTGCTTAAAATAAAAATATTCAGCTTTGCTTTTGGGTGTGATGGATTATGCATTTTCCAACAAAGCAGTAGAATTAATAAAAAAAAAAATACAAATTCCCTAATTTAGAGAACATAATATTATTCACAGAAACACCACAGACTTGTCAGCACAATAACTCCCCTACATGTTGGTAATACCATGAACTAAATTATGAACAGTGACTAATGCACTGGACTTAATTAGAGTTTGGCAGGTAGCCCGATGACTCATCATGTCAGCAGAGCGAACTCCACGACTCCCCTGGTGTGAGAGTGTGATTTAAGATAGTGAGGCAGTTGACTTGAATTTAGAGTGATCAAGATTACAGGTAATTAGTGAAGATATTTTCCTACTTATCTATGTTCATTTTCACAATTCTCACTCAGTGTATATGCACTAAGCTTTCATGTCCTCAACCATGTCTCAGGAGATGAAATAACCATCATCTTTTACCCTGCGAGACATTATGTCAAGGTACAGAAAGGCAAAATCGCTAACCTGGGTTAAACATTAAGGGGCAGATTTATGTTGGGAATGCGCCACGTTTGCGTCACGCAACTGCGGCATAAACATGGCTCATCCCTACGACCCATTTACAACGTGATGCATCTAGGCAGATGAGTCACGTTGTAAAGCCCTGCGCCACTTGTGGGCGTTCCAGCGCAGGGTGGGCGTTCCGGGGCAGGTGCGCCTCGCAAAAGTGGCTGAGTGAAAACTATAAGCTTTCACTCAGTCACTTTCAGGCCAATGCTGCGTCAAAATCCTGCGCCTGCTTGAAGCAGGCGTAGGTCTTGACGCGGCATTGTAAAGATGGGGCACCCCCGAGCCTTGCTGGAGCTGCGTCGCACTTGCGACGCAACTCCAGCAATTCGCCACCTTTACGGCACAGATGCGCCACGCATCGGTGCCGTTTTTGCCCCATGGTGCGCCGCATTGTAAATGTGGCGCACAATGGGTGGCGAAGCAGCGGCGCAAAATAACTGGCACATCCCTGGGGATGCGCCAATTATCATAAATCTGGCCCTAAATGAATACTTGCAGTTGGTAACACAGTGTCATCATCATGTATTGGCACTTAATGAAATGTTAACCTGTAACAAGCATCAACATTACTTACATGTGTACACATTATTTTACACATAACTTTTGAGAAACAAGTGACTTATATGCGTTCTAATACCTATAAATAAAATGTGTACATCTTAATTAAAATTGACATGAGTTGACCTAGGAGTCCAACTCGATATTAAAGTCAACATTGTATTTCTGTTTCTGTGCATAGCTCTCTTTTTCATTCCAGACACAGAGTTAACATTTTCCTAATAAAAATTGTTTGTTAACCTACCATGTTAAAGTCATGTTTATTGCAAATAATTGGTTCGAAAATGTTTCTCAGAACCTTTACGGGATAGAAGGCAGACTAGGTGAATACTCCATTGTGAAATATTGTGAAGGCTGCGATGATGGCAGAAGCTAACGTTGCATTATTCGTGAGAAGGAGGCAGACACCAAGTACTGCTGGAGCACTGTCGGTCTCCTTATCATCTCTGACATGTATTTTCTACTCTCTCAACTAACGTTCTGGCCTATCTTTTTCTTTATACTCTCACCTTTGTCATTGTCTCCTCTTTAGCTGTCTGCTTCTTTTAGCTGTCTGTTTATACCCTGTCTGCTTCTCTTTATACCCTATGTCTCTCACCTGTCTACCTAGCGTTGTATCTCTTTCAGCTGTCTCTTACCTCTCTACCTCTTTGTTGCCTCTCTCTAAAATGTTTCCACCTCTCCCTCACTAGCCTATGATCAATCGATCAATAGATTGTCTACCTTCAAAAGTCTCTCAGTTGTCTCTTACTAGTCTGTCTCTTTATAAAAGGTCTCTTTCTCTAGTCTAACGCCCTCGTTAACTCTGAACTGTCTCTTGCCAGCCTGCTTTTTTTATCAGACCTATCTCACTGGCTGCCTTCAATTCTCACATGCTTAACCCTCTTACTTGTTTTCTCTTTTCATTTTCCTGTCTCCTTCCTGCATGTATGTTTCGCTACGACTTTCACCTGTCATGCATACCTCTCTCACAACTTTTTTCTATCTCTCCCAGCTCTGTATTCTCTTTCTTTCTTGATACATGCACACATACACCTTCTCACTTATTTCCATGTAGTTCACACTTTCTTCTATTCTTTCAGCTTTGTCTGGTGCTCTCTCTCTCTCTCTTGCCTCGTCTATATTTCCCTTTCCCTTCAGGGGCCGCTGCAGAAATTGAGATACGTTTTCCAAGTTTGTTGCTTTTTGATTTTTTCATGTCTTCATGCACAAGTTGAATAGTATTATTAGGGGCACCTCACAAAAGAGCCACCAGGTTACAAATGGTTTGATATGGAAGCATTGTTTTCACTGAAATTTCTTTAGTTGCTTACATTCCCTGCAGGCGACAGAAAGTAAACAAAGCTCTACAAGCCCTGTTTAATTCCTGTTCCTTGGATTGCCCGTGCCCCCTTTGAGGCAGGTTGCAGGACCCTTTGGGGCCACTTATGGTTTGAAATGAGTAACATAGACATGGATTGTTGGAACAAAATCTGCCTGGTTGTAATGCCTGAGAAGAAATAAAGAGGGAAGGTTTGATATCAAATCCAAACCTGCACCGCACCAGATTTGGACTATTCCATAGAAGACCCAGCCAGATACTTGGCCTCTGCTAGCATATCCAAGAGAACAAGTACTGAAGGGAAAGAAATGCCCAAATTGACCTAACACTGGTGGGGAAGAACAGGCAATACTTGAAGATGAATCCGGCTGCCTTCTGTTGCGCCTGTGGTGGAACAAAATGCCCTAGATTAGACCGTCTGATGCAAAATAGCATATGGTAGCCATTGCAGGAAGCCATTTTAGAATAGGCCTTATTAGATGTCTCAGGAGAAACAGTTGGAAATAATCAATCAAAGAAGGCTAGACAAGTCATAATTCATAATCTACATTAGAAGCACCAGGGCCTTTTTTTCTCTTAACATCTGTGACTGTGGAACAGTGTAATGGACAGAAAATGGCTTCAGAGATAAGGATAGGACAGTAAACCATTCACATAGCTTTTAGGCTAGTCCTTTCATGTATACCCGTAATACATACATGTGACCCATGCACACGAAAATAGCAATTCTAAACAAGTGACCTTTTACCTAGTAGCTTGCTCCTGTCTCTTCGACACCAGGCTCTCAGTACTCCATCATAATCCCTATACCTGACGTACATAAACATGTCCCCAGGCACTGTATAATTATTCTGTATAAGGGTCATCACTTGTTTCATCCTTGGCCAACAAACAGCAGTGCATGATTGCATTTATTTAAAAAAACATTCATATAGTTATCAAAACCTTTATGATTATTTTCAAAATATATTGATTCTAGAAAAAACCCTGGAGTGACCACTCTAGTATAAAAGACCCTTATTTCCCCCAGCAAACATATATACATATATATTCTACACATACAGATCTAGGCTAGGTACATTTCGGAAAATTACTTAAGGTGCACATTTTGGGACTTTGCAAGTGCTACTGTTTTTATCGGAATTGCTTATATTCATCCTATTAGCACTCTGGTAGAAATGTATCTACACTTTACTATGTTGGTACTAGCAATCTATTTCGTATGCTTCTGTCTCCTGATTTTTGCAGCACATATGTTTTACACAAGGCTGTCACTGGACCAATAAATACTTATTGAAACGTCCTAATTGCCATCCTGTGTATCTTCTGAGAGAAAACAAGCATGAGTGTTGGAGCAAAATGCACTGTACTGTTTTCCATGATCCCTGAGGAATCAGGGTTGTCATGGCCAGTGGTTGCCATAAAACTACCTACACCACTGTAAGATACAGGGGGGTGGTAGTGGCACTGTAGAGCTAGCTAGTCTAACAGCTGACATATATGGGGGTGTCCGGAAACGGTTGGGACACCAAGCCCAGAGGTTAAGTCATCCAAAACACACAGGTCCTGGGGATTCCTAGGAACTACACAAAACCATGAGTAGCATCAAGGTATGAATCTGTAGGCTGTTGACTATCAGAATTTATGATGACGAATCTCACATAGTGGGACACCAAAGTTTCAGACAGTGGATGAAAAAGATCAAAATCTCTGACACGTTACATCAGTAACCAACTGAAAGTATAGCACAGTACATTTTTTTTATTATTTGTGGAATGGAATCATGCCCAAGCAAACCTAAATCAGGCTTTGAATGAGGCTGTTCATTGGGCTCTTCAATCGTCAAATGTCGGATACAAAGTCTCACTTCAACAATAACCTATTATTTTACACTGTTTAATATCGTCTGTCTTTTTTCCCTTGAAAGAGCTGGTCTACTTAACAATTAAATGACTTTCCGTTTGTCAGCATGACGAAAGACCAGATTGCCCCACCAGCATTCAAACTGTGCTCTACAGATTACTGTAGATGTTGACAGTGAGCAGTTGACCCACCTAGCCATTTTGCAAGCGGATGTAAAAATATTAAAGTTGGTAGTGTAAAGATCCTGGAAGGTTAGATACCTTTTTTTAATATTTATTTTTATTTTGGACAAAGGGTACAGTAAAAAAAAAAATCATTTAACAAGTACAAAAATGGTATAAAAGAAATTAGTACATATCCATTGAAATGCTCATAAAGACAATAAGGCCAAGGAAGAAAAAAGGAAAAAAGAGACAGCAATAATAATAATGATGAACAAAAAGCAATTTAGATAATAATCTTATGCAAAAATCAAACAAAACTGTTCCATATACCGTCTAGTTTCTGAAGTGAATGTACACCTCTAGGTTTAGCTAACACTCGCTCCCTATCCTTCATAATTGCCCACTATTTTAATGCAACAGAGGGATCCAGTGCGATACATGCTCTTGCCATGCAAAGACGAGCAGCCACTAGAATAATAGAAAAAAAGATGTCAAACTCCTGTTAGCTTCCTATTTGTGATCCAACATATTTTCTTTTGTAGTAGGAAAGAAATCGGACCCCAGGTGACTACCAATAATTTGAGTAACTTCCTCCCAGAATACAAAGTTTGGGGCAGGTGCAAAACATATGTAAAATATTTGTTGCAATCATTTCACATTTCGACCAAAACCTCCTATCTCCCCCATCTCCCCTTGTTACATGTGCCCATTTCGCAATCTTTTCAGGAGTGTACTACAGCATACATATCCAAAGCAGATGCTATATCTACCAGAGTGATATCTACGCCTAATGCTTGACTCCATCTAGTGGCCAAGCACCGACTAACATCCCTCCTAGGAGTCCTGAGGTGTTTAGATCATTTGCTGCCTTAGGAGATAGTCTCTTATCTGTAGATACTTAAAAGAATATTGTTGTAGAAGATCGTACGTAAATTGTAAATTTGCAAATGTTTGAAAGCCATTGAAAGCATACAGTTGCCCAAGCCACTCAATACCGTAACCTGCCCAGCATCCGCCCACAGTGAATACTTCTGGGAGGATGGGGTTGTCTCAAAGAGGAAGACTGGAGTTGCGCCATAGCTGGTTCAAGGGCAACGAGCAGTAGTTTAAAATGTCATGCCATATACGTTCTATATTTCCAATCATTTTGAATCTAACCGCCTGATTCATCATGCTCCCGTTTTGCGAGGCCCTAATAGCGATTCATAGCGAATCGCTATTAAGGACTCGCAAAACGGGATTCAAGTAGGAATATGCAATAAAAATGCGATTCCTTACAATTCCTTATTTGCGATTAGCTAATTGCTAATCGCAAATAAGGAATAACTCGCCATTCATTCCTATGGGCCAATAGGCCCATAGGAATGAATGGGGAGTATTCCTTATTTGCAATTAGCAATTAGCTAATCGCAAATAAGATTGCGATTTGAAGGGTGCCAGGGACCCCTGTAGCACCCCTCAAATGAAATTTCACAGAGGTGTTGCACACACACGTCCAAAGGACATGTGTGTGCGCAACATGCAACTTAGAAAAATGCTTTTAAAAGCATTTTTCTAAGTTTTTGCTATCTACCGAGAGGTCTGACCTCTCGGTAAATAGCGGGCCGAAATTGCGAATTAGCAATTTAAAAATGGTTGATGAATTGCATTTAAGGAATCTCAAATAGAGATTCCTTAAATGTAATTCCTCGCAATTTAGCGAATTAGCAAGTACCGATTTTTGCATTTGGGATGATGAATCCCAAATGCAAAAATAGCGCTCGCAAAGGGCCAGATTCTCAGAATCTGACCCTTTGCGAGCCGATTTCAGCTTGATGAATCAGGCTGTTACTTTTTTGAAGTAATTTGGGTTGTTAGTTTTTTACAGAAACATATTACTGTCCGATTCAAGTGTAAGATAAAAACAAAAGTGGTGGTTCTAGATGGAGGTGCATGGGAAATACCGCCCAATAATATAGCTTCAAGTTTGGGAGTTAGAGCCCGCCTTGTTTATAAGTACTTTTAAGTGATCGAATAGCTTGATGTGCTTGCTTATATCCCCATAAAAAGTGATTTATCGTACCCTCCAGTTTCTTTAAAAAAAAATAAGAACACATAGAGAATAGCACGAAATAGATATACAAACTTAGGTAAGGTAGTCATTTTATTAATATTCCATCTGCCAGTTATACTAGTTGGAAGCTTATTCCACCTTTTTAAGCTTTGAATGACAGATTGCAACAATGGCTGGTAGTTAAGCCTCCATATCTGTTCAACCCAAGGGGAAATACGCACCCCAAGATAAGTTGTAGTCGTGCAGCCCCTTATCATTGGTAGAGCAGAATGAAAGTTAAGAATAACTTGTGTTTCATGAGCGCTAAGTTTATACCTGGAGAGACAACCAAATTTTGCGCCTGCTCCTGAATTGAGGCAAGTGCCATTGTCGGGCCAGAGGAGAAGACTGCTATGTCGTCTGGGTAGGCAATGACTATTAATTCACATGGCCCAATGCTAAATGGAAGAATACAAGCGTTAAGATTAAGTGAACTAATAAATGGCTACTATACAATGCGCGGACCCATTTGTTAAATCGACCGTCCAAACCATTAGCCCTTAATATGGCCGATACCACTAGGTCGAATGCTTTCTCAGCGTCTAGTAAGACCATCCCCATGTTAAGCGTGATGTCCCTACCTGTAAGAAATCTGAGTTTCTGTCTTAAAACTAAGTCCCTTGCTCACTTTGCCACTGGATTCAAGCAAGCCCGGCTGAAGACGGCTGTAATGCCAGAAACCGGTCCTGGGAAGCTTGAGGCACTGGGTCAGACTGATTTGCATATGGCCATGTCTGAACTGGGGTGGCGGAGTGAGCTAAAGAACGGTGATGGATTGAACCCAGATCAGTTAACTTGGGGTGAGTGTTTGTATTATCAAAACTCCGTCCATCATCCCCTTTGGTTTTTCTTTGTTCGCCCTAAGTTGGCAGGTTGTGCTCAGATGTCCCTTGCTCACTTTGCCACTTGATTCAAGCAAGCCTGGCTGAAGACAGCTGTAATGCAGGAAACCGGTCCTAGGAAGCTTGATTCCGGTCCAGGGAAGACATGGCTTGGCAGTTCGGGCTGGACTGTTCCCATGAGGCACAGGGTCAGACTGATTTGCATATGGCCATGTCTGAATTGGGGTTGCGGAGTGAGCTAAAGAACGGTGATGGATTAAACCCAGATCAGTTGACTGGAGGTGAGTGTTTGAATTGTCAAGGCTCCGTCCATCATCCCCTCTGGTTTTTCTTAAAACTAAACCAGGCATAAGAGAAGCTAGCCGATTAGCCAAAACTTTAGCACAGATTTTAGCATCCATATTGATAAGAGATATAGATTGGTATGATACACAATTGTCCGTTTTTTTTTGTTGAAAAAACAATATTGGTTATATCCCAAGAGCTAGGTACCTCCATTCAGATCCTAATCTGATGTATAACCTCACTAAAAATAACGGTAAGATAAGGTTCCTAAAGGTTTTGTAGAACTCAATTGGCAAAGAATCATGCCCTCGAGCTTCCTCGAGGGTAAAGCAGCCAGGACCAACAAAATCTCCTCATTAGTAATATTATTCTGTGGAATGACAACTTCTACTTTCTTCAAACATGACAGACTGCAGCTTTTTAAATATTTGTCAAGCTCAGCATCAAATGAAGGCACATATATTACCTACCGTCTCCTCCTCACCACCTTCGAACCACGGTCCCCGCAGAGGACTAGGTGCTGCCGGGGGACGCTTGGGGTGTTAGCTGACATCTTGGGAGGACGGGCAGGTGCGGACTAATTGCTCGGTATGCCCCGCCACTACAAAAACCACGCTCCTTTGCAGCGCGGACAGACTAACAGAGGTAATCTTTCATTCCTGAGGTGGAAAGCCGGGGATTTAGCACAGATTGTTTTTTAATATTTTTAAACTGTTCCTTTGGCACTATTCGCACTTTCAATCTTTGGCACTCCTTACCTACTGTATCCTCCTCATCACCTTTAAACCACGGTCCCTGCAGACGACTAGGTGCTGCAGGGGGACGCTTGGGGTGTTTGCGGACATCTTGGGAGGACGGGCAGGTGCGGACTAGTTGCTCGGTATACCCCACCCCTCCAGGTTATAAATAACGTCAGCCACTCGACCACGCAGCGGACGAGCGCAGCGGGCGCACCAGCGGTGCGTCAAAGGCTCGCCAAAGGCAAGCACGTCTGCACCCGTCCACGCCAGACCGCTGCCAGGTGCCAGCCACTCTGCCAGTCTCCCCATAGATAGGGCTTCCAACCCCATGGCTAATACAAAGATTATTTACTCTAGACAAGAGCTTCTCAATCTTGCCAACCTTGAATACAAACAGGAATACTCTAACGCCCTGATGCTCCGTTGTAAAAATCAGTTTCCCATATACTTGGAAGGCCCTATTTCCTGTCGCCACTGTAAATTCCACAGTCTTCATAATAACTCCCATGTCACGGAGGAAACCCAGGCTGACCACAAATGGACAGCTTTCTTAGCCAACCTGCACTCTCTCCCCACACATGCGACTCACATCTGGGATTTTCCTAACTCCTCAATGCCGGATCTCGGGTTTCTTACAGAAACATGGATCAAGACTGCTTCCGCCCCGGCCATAGCTACAGCCCTGCCGGATGGATATAGGATCCTGAAATTAGATAGACCCAAGAAAGCGGTTGGTGGGATCGCCATTGCTTATAAGGACCCCATTAAAGCAATCATCTTAGACCAACATATGAGCACAGACTTAGAAGTGATGGTATTTAGGATAGATATCCATTCTCAACTTAGTTGGAAAGGTGCACTCGTATACTGTCCCCCTGGCACTATTGCTAAGTCGATCAACACTCTCTCAGAGATAATTGCACCCCATGTAATATCTACCAACAGATTCATCCTGCTGGGTGACTTTAACATCCACAGTGAAAATATCCAGGACTCAGAGACCATGCACTTTTCCGTAGAAATATTCCCCCTGGGCCTGATTAAGAAAAACGATGCATCCTCACACAATGCAAGTCATACTTTAGACCAAGTATTATCTAACTCCTCAGACCTAATTTATAAACAAACACTCCCACTAACCTGGTCGGACCATCATATGATCACATTCAATTTAGCAGGTCCCAAGGCGAACTTACCCAATAAAAAACCAGGAACGCGCAGCTTTAGACAATGGTGCAAACTTTTACCGGTGTCCTTTGCAGAAGCATTCCATGTCCTCCCGCAATCCCCCGATGACACAGTCGAGGAACACCTCAACACTTTTCATGAGGCTATCAATTTAACCTTAGATGCCACCATACCCATAAAGAAGGCCGCCACCCTGGCCCGTCGGCCACAAGCCGCCTGGTACACACAAAAATTGAAAGCAGGAAAAAGTACATGTAAAGTACTGGAATGTACCTGGCGATGATCTAAAACACAATCTGACAGGGATAACTTCAAAGAGATGCAGAGTAAATATCATAAGAATCTCAGAAACACTCGCAAAAAACACATAGCATCCTAATTGGAGCATGCTGATAACACCTCCAAAACGGATGTATGGCGTTACAACGCATACTATTACAACGCATACTTTTACAACGCAACTTTTACAACGCAAGTACCTTTACAACACATGTTTTTACAACGCACACCATTACAACGCAAAAAAGTAAAATTATTATAAAAGTACCATTACAGCGAAAACCCTTATAACGCATACCATTACAACGCATATATGTACAAATAAAAATATATTTTTTTTAATTGTAAAATAAAATCTGCCACGGGATGCAGGGAAAATAGGGGTTTTGGGTGGGGAAGTGCATAAAAATGTAGTAAAAAACTGTACGTAAGATATACGAAAATCGAGCATTTAAAAAAAATTAATACTCAAGTATTAATTTTAATACTCAAGTATTAAATAACGAAAACAAAGTTTTTTTTTACTTTTGAAAAACAAAATCCAAGCAAGGGCTACAGAAAAAAAAGATGTTGGTTGAGAAAGTGTATATATTAATTGTAAAATAAAATCTGGCATGGGATGCAGGGAGAATAGGGGTTTTGGGTGGGGAAGTGTATTAAAATGTAGTAAAAAACTGTACGTAAGATATACGAAAAGCGAGTATTTTTTTACAAATTAATACTTGGGTATTAATTTTAATACTCGAGTATTAAATAATGAAAACAATTTTTTTTTTACTTTTGAAAAACAAAATCCAAGCAAGGGCTACAGAAAAAAAGATGTTGGTTGAGAAAGTGAACATAAATATTACAAAAAAGCAAAACATAATTAATAAATTAATAGTTGAGTATTAAAATTAATAATCGAGTATTTAAAATAGTAATCTGTAAATGTAAAAAGTAATTATCACACTAAAAAAGACACGATTACCATTAGAAATATTCTTAATAAATAGATCATTTAACTTAACTTTTCCAAATAAGAAACACAAACCAAACATATAGCAGCCATTTTAGATAGGGTAGATAATAAAATAGTCCTACCACTATTTCAACAAAGGAAGCATCACAACATTGAAATTAAAATGGACGCCAAAATGGAGTTATATACGTAAAGAAAGACTTTTTACTTTGTAATTTTAAATTACGTTTCCAAATTAAATACATCATTATTAAACGCTTTTTAAAACACACCTTTTCTCAAAAATTAAGAACACACTAACACAAACATATAAATACGAAGCAGACACCATTTTGAAATCAGTTGATTTTCAACTCGCAGAGTGAGCAGACGCCTGAACCTGACCCTCTGACCTAGTGAACCTTGAAGAACCTAAAGGTAAACTTCGAAATATTTCTCTGAATAAACAAGTAAGTTTAAAAAAAAACAAAGCGTAAAGTAATGTTACTAAATTAAACACGTATTAATATCTAAAACAAATATATATTTAATTTACAGAATATTGAAAATGTGCTGTTTGCTGTTTACCAAGTCACGTTTTCAGATACAACGTGAATATTCATAGCAAAGTAAGTACTTATTTTCAAAAATGCGTAACGTACTAAATAGATGAAATAGCAACATAATTCTCTATTTTATAAATGTGTTAATCTATTAAATAAACTTTTTAAAGCACAAAGGTCTCATACTCTAATTTTAAAAAATGATTTTAAAAAATGCCGCTAAATTAAACGCCCGACATTTTAATAATTGCAGAATTTGAACGAAATTTGTTAATTTTATATGAAACATAAAACAGCATAATTAGTGCAATGTTTACATATATAGAAGTTAACAAATATCGTATTTTATTTTCTCAACAGACCAAATTATTTAATTCAGAAAAGGCTTCATAAATATATCAATAATCCGAACATTAAATTATAAAATTCTGAAATCAAATACAACTTTACCAAAGGTAACATTTCCATCAGAATTACAGTGAAATAAATTTGTTAATGTTATATCCAAAAAGAATTGAACTTGATAAAGTTTTTAAAAAGTTAGGTTTAGCAATAAATATGTGAAGAGCAGCAAAATGGAATACAAAGTAAAATGATATGTAGTCTTCCGATAACAATAAATGTTGTAACCTCAGAAATATGTACTAGTCTTAAAAGAGAAAGATAGCGATAGGCTAACAGTTTCCAATTCAAAACCAAGAATAAAATAGGAAATATTAAAGTAATAAATAGTGCTCAAATGTTAACTTTTCCAATTTCGTTTTATAAACAATGCATGCTTTAAGATATCATTTTGTTTTTATTTCTGTCAGAATTTCATCATGTGAGCCTCATCAAATAAATCCTAACATCACCTTGAAGACAGACATCTAAAGAAGAAAAAGAGACCAAACTAAAAAGGTAAATGTAATCGAAATACACCTTATGAAAGTAATAGATAGTATAAAGGTACTAATAACTATTCTAAAAACATGAAAAGTGCATCAATAGAGAAAATGCTGGATAGTGTAGGGGTAACAAAAATAGAAGATGCAACAGTAATAGTGTAGGAGTATTAATTACTATTCTAACTCCAGGAAGGTGCATCAATAGAAAAATGTAGGACAAAGTGTATGTACCATTTCATTTTGTAAAACAACAGTAAATTAAATATAAACGTATGCAAAGAAATGCAGACATGTTCATTTTAAAAATGCACTATTAAGAATAAACAACATAATCGTACTGTTTTCTTTTTTCAGATTCTCAAATAAAGTTTCCAAAAAAAGTAGAAACAAACTCAATACCCATCACACCTGAAAAAAACTCAAAGGAAAGAACAGCAGACTCAAGAAGTAATTCAAATAACAAATGTTATGGATTTTAAAAAAACAGTTGATACTACTGCAGAATTAATACTCCAGTAAAGTGCATCAGTTGAGAAAGTGCTGGATATTGTAGAGGAATTAATTACTATTCTAAATCAAGTAAAGTGCATCAGTAGAGTAAGTGCTGGATATTGTAGGGGTAATAATTACTATTCTAACTCCAGGAAGGTGCATCAGTAGGGAAAGTACTGGATAATGCAGGTGTATTAATTACTATTGTAACTCCTGCAAAGTGCATCAGTAGAGAAAGTGCTGGATAGTGTAGGGGTAATAATTACTATTCCAACTCCAGGAAGGTGCAGCAGTAGAGAAAGTGATGGATACTGTAAGAGTGTAATTTTCTATTCCAATTCCAGGAAGGTGCAGCAGTAGGGAAAGTGATGGATAGTGTAAGGGTATAATTTACTATTCCAACTCCAGGAAGGGGCAGCAGTAGGGAAAGTGATAGATAGTGTAAGGGTTTAATTTACTATTCCAACTCCAGGAAGGTGCAGCAGTAAGGAAAGTGATGGATACTGTAGGGGTGTAATTTCCTATTCCAACTCCAGGATGGTGCAGCAGTAGGCAAAGTGATGGATAGTGTAAGGGTGTAATTTACTATTCCAACTCCAGGAAGGTGCAGCAGTAGGGAAAGTGATGGATACTGTAAGGGTGTAATTTACTATTCCAACTACAGAAAGGTGCAGCAGTAGGGAAAATGTAGGATAAAGTAGGGGAATAAAAGACTACACCAACTTCCGAAAAAATGCAATAACAGGGAAAAGTTAATATAATAAAGAAAAGGAATATTAATTAGAAATATTACTTAAACACAGTATTGTTAATGTTTATAACTGCATCTACAACATTTTACATTGAAATGACATTGCCTTTTCCTTATTCCTTTTTTTTTATAAATTCACAGCAATCTTCTGAGATAAACAACCTCAAAATCCGATAAAAGCCAACAACCAAAAAGCCCACCAAGAAAATAGAAAGAAAACCAGAAAGTAGACCAAAAAGAAAAAAAAAAGCAAAAGGTAAATAAAATACATACTGCGAAGGAAAATGTTCTATACTGTAGGGATAGCAATTACTATTATAACTTGTTGATAAAAAGCTTAATATGGAGGAACACATAGCACTTCTTCCCCAGACCACTCGTAAGACTCTTATACACGCATTAGTACTAAGCCGGCTTTCGACTTTAGCATTGCCCTTCTTATTTCGGCGAAAGACTCTGCATTACAGGCCTTACAGGTGGTCCAAAATACAGCAGCCTGCCTAGTTACTAATGCCCCTCGTCGTACTCCCTCCCTCCCTCTTCTTCATAAATTGCATTGGCTCCCTGTCCGCAAACGTATCCATTTTAAAATCTGCTGCTTAGTTTTCAAAGGTCTCCATCAGCTGGGCCGTCATATTTATCAAACAAGCTTACGATATACACCCCCTCGCGCAAGCTCCGCTCAGAAGGCAAAGGCCTTCTAGTCAGCCCCTGTTTCAAGAAAACCAAATGGGGAGGAAAAGCTTTTTCCCATCTTGCGCCAAAAATGTGGAACCAGCTCCCTGAGACACTTTGTCTAACCCACAACTACTACAGTTTCAGGAAGAAACTGAAGACATTCCTGTTCTAAGCAAGATGATAGTCCTCAGCGTGGAGATACCCCATGTGGGGTGATTCATGCACTCTATAAATCATCTAAATAAAAAATAAAAAATAAATATGAACACTGAATTACTGCCTGACTCATACTGATAGAGATAGTGAGGACAGTGAGCAGGCAGACATACGCCTTAATACACCTCCTCACCCCCCACCTTATTACACACACACACACAAAGAGACATGCACACAAATAAACAGAAGCAGAGCTGCAGGCAGGAACACGGAAACACACGCGTCCATGCAGACGCCTAGGGGAAACACACACGCACACCGTTATGCACATGTATGAATTGGTTTATCTGTTGACGGGCCTATGGCCTGCAGAGACGCCTTCTCGGCTGCTCTTCACATATCCACTGGACCCCCTTGTCTCCCGGAGAGGCTCGTGCATACATTTTAATCAGGACAGCCGCATAAAAGTATAATGAGGGGAGACTTTGACCGAGACACGGCGGAATGTGTCAAGATTTGGAAAGAAAGGGGGTAGGAAGGGCGACGGGGGTGAGGGAGCTTTAATAAAATAAAATAAAAAAACGTGCCTGCCCGTGAGCGAACCTTCCCATTAGGACCTATGACTGGCGAATCTAGCATATCTTTAATGGTGTGACCCCCACAGGTCATTGCCCTTAGGTAAACCCCTCCCCCTCACTCCTCAATCCGTTCACTCTTCTGATGAAGCTCTGCTCATCTATTGAGAGTAGTTACTGTTTTACAAGCTCGGACATTGTGGGTTGATGGTTCAAGAGGACGGGAGAAATTGGAACTGGCAGGTACAATCAAATTTCTTCATTTTATGAACGTGGACATATTTGAAGCCCTTATTCTCGGTGCTAGGGCCAGCAAAAATACGAGGTGTCTTGAACGGCAGCTTCACGTAGTCCTGTGTCTGTAATCAGGAAGGGAACGTGTTTACAATAAAATGTTTTCAGATGCTGGGCTCCATTTTTTTTCTCGCAACATCGAATGGCACGTACTGGACCTGAATTGTTTTAGTGCTTTACATAAGCGCCAACTACGTTACACAAGTCATATTCTTTTTTTGTACCAGCATAGTTTGCAGAGAATTACAGGATGCTGCGCGGATGCCGAGATTCGAACCTGTATACCCAGTGCCGAAATAAGCAGCTCTTTCTATGAAGGACCTGCAGCTGCAATGTGGTGCCTTTTAAATGTCGTACATTGAAAGTTCTAACACTAGATTAGGAGAATGAGCCCCCCATCGCCTCCTGGGTCTTAATAGGAATGAAAACACCACCACCTCCTCTTCCCAACACTTTGTGCTCGATCCTGAGTCACGCCACTGGTGTACGGTGTATACCACAGTTATCCCTCGTTTACCACCTAGGATTAGGGTATACACATTTTACATGCATATATTGAGTGTTGCATTAGGCGCTTGCAGCTGGGTGACAAAGGTGTCCGTATTGCTGAAATAAGCGGGATGCCAAAATTAATATCGTAAAGAAAAGGATTAAGGAAAAGAAAAATACTCTAAGTCACATATCGCACTGTTCATCTCGGGCACCTGTTAGCAGTAGTGGCGCTCTAAATACTTGAACAACAACTGCTGCATTCTTTTTAAATTACCTGGCCCACTCCAGGGCTGGGGGCCGCCGTTTCACAATACCGAGGGAAGTTAAGTTAGCTTGTTTAATTAGGCCATCGCACATGTAGACTGCAGTCTGGAACTTTACTCCAGAAGTCTACAGGCAGTAACCAAAACTCCATAACAGAATGGCGTCTGACACCAAATACAGCGCGGGAAGCAGATACCTCGAGTCTGCGCAGTGGGTTCAAAAGTCATGATTAAACTTTGCACAGACTCCATTTCTCTGCTTCCTGCTTGCACCCTCTACCCCACCCTTTCCCAACTCGTCACAGGATGGGGCCGGGTGGGGCCACACCCCACTCTTTGAACAGTTCGGGGAGGGGTGGGATGACAATACCTCCACTCCCTGATTGATATGAAGCCCCAACACTTCAGGGCTTCAGTCTGAAACACCCAGGGTTAACTTTATCCCCCACGCCATGGGGTGAAGACTAGGCCTCCAGGCTATGTCTTTGCCGAGCTGATGACCTCATATGCCTCAAGGCTGTAAGAGATTCAGCCGGCAAATATTCTAGACTTTGAACCTTGGGCAGGTGTTGAGTGGCAGTGTGCAGCAACCAAAGCGATACAAAAGGGGATGATGGACGAGTGTTTGAGCAAGTCAAACACTCACCCCCAGTCAACTGATCTGGGTTTAATCCTTCACAATTCTTTAGCTCACTCAGCCACCCCAGTTCAGACTTGGCCATATGCAAATCAGTCTGACCCTGTGCCTCATGGGAACAGTCCAGCCCGAACTGCCAAGCCATGTCTTCCCTGGACCGGAAACAAGCATCCTGGGACCGGTTTCGGATTCTTAATCCTCATCAGCCAGGCTATCTTGAATCCAGTGGCCAAGTGAGCAAGGGACTCACGTCTGAGCATACCCTGCCAACTTAGGGCGAACAAAGTGATACAAAAGGGGATGATGGACGGAGCGTTTGAGCAAATCAAACACTCACCCCTAGTCAACTGATCTGGGTTTAATCCTTCACAATTCTTTAGCTCACTCAGCCACCCCAGTTCAGACATGGCCATATGCAAATCAGTCTGACCCTGTGCCTCATTGGAACAGTCCAGCCTGAACTGCCAAGCCATGTCATCCCTGGACCGGAAACAAGCATCCTGGGACCGGTTTCGGATTCTTAATCATCAGCCAGGCTATCTTGAATCCAGTGGCCAAGTGAGCAAGGGACTCACGTCTGAGCATACCCTGCCAACTTAGGGCGAACAAAGTGATACAAAAGGGGATGATGGACAGAGCGTTTGAGCAAATCAAACACTCACCCCTAGTCAACTGATCTGGGTTTAATCCTTCACAATTCTTTAGCTCACTCAGCCACCCCGGTTCAGACATGGCCATATGCAAATCAGTCTGACCCTGTGCCTCATGGGAACAGTCCAGCCCGAACTGCCAAGCCATGTCTTCCCTGGACCGGAAACAAGCATCCTGGGACCGGTTTCGGATTCTTAATCCTCATCAGCCAGGCTATCTTGAATCCAGTGGCCAAGTGAGCAAGGGACTCATGCCTGAGCATACACTGCCAATTTAGGGCGAACAAAGCAATACAAAAGGGGATGATGGACGGAGCGTTTGAGCAAATCAAACACTCACCCCCAGTCAACTGATCTGGGTTTAATCCATCACCATTCCTTAGCTCACCCAGCCACCAGTGTGCAGCAACCCCCTAGTTAGTAGCCTGCAGGACTAGGTCAAGCGTGTGGGTACGTTTTTTTTTTAAATTCCGTCTTTCTATAAAGCACTTTCTTTAGCATTTTTGAATGGACAGTTTTGTTTTAATCTTCAGTTCTGACCTCGGAACAAAGGTAAAGGGAGCGGAGCACCTTCACCCTCTCCCAGAAACAGCCACTGTAGTAGTGTCTTGGCCATGAAGACAGCCTCAAATCCCCACAAATTCCTGAAATGGATGTTATAAAACTAATTTGATGGAGAACTCAAGTTTATTTGATCATGACCTCAGAGAAGAATTTAAAAGTGACATTGAGAAAAGTCAGCAAAGTGGTTTGTTCTGAGTTGGGCTCCAAGATGGGTGACTTAAAACAGGGTGTGGGCTCTGTATGGATTAGAGTGGTGGATGTCGGTAACAGTATGAACACTTCTGAAAACATTTAAAATGGATCATACACAAATGTTACAAATGAGACCAAACTGTAGGAAGCCTGAATAAAGCAGAAGAAATGGGAAGCAGGTGAAGGAGAACCTGCAAATTAGAGGGCTGAAAGGAGGACAGTGAGGTTAAATTTACAGCATACATAGTGGGAATGTTCTTGTCCCTTTTGAGGGATAGACACAAAAACGTTCAGCTGGACAGGGTACATCGAGTGGGACCGCAACTCCCACAACCCGTCCAAAAACCTTGTTAGGTCTTGGCAAAATGATTTTACTTTTCAGAGAAAGAGAAGGCATTGCAGTCATCAAGAAACCAAAGTGAAGTGCTCTTTCAGACCTTCTCTCGCAGAGTGTTCCAGGACATTCTACAAACCATCTAAGAGTAAAATAGCCTTTAGACCTGTCAAAGACAATTGCTTTAGCCAGACATATCCTTTTAAAATTGTATTCAAACTAAACGGCAAGGTCCACCATGTTATAGATTGAAGGGATGGAGCACAGATAGTGGATATTGATGTCTCTGATAACTCATACTTAAATGAACGCTCCAGTTAAGGAGACATTCCAGAGCACCCAAATGGAAATTAAACAGCAGATTGGCAGACATCAAAATCATGGTGAAATAGCAGCAGAGTAAAGAGGGATAGACACCAAATGAACCAATAAAGACAGAAGGGAGAGTTCATATAATTTTTTTACTTGAGACAGGAAAAGGGTAATCTAATAAGCATATTACAAAGCAACATAAAATGAAGCTTAGTACTGTTTGTTATAGTCGATTGAAATCACACTTTTCAAACAAAGCAGCCTGGCTAATCTTTTAATAGGACGAGAAGAAGAACAAAGAGAAAATATAAAGGGATCCAGGAGTTTTTGCAGTCTAGCACATATATTCCCTTATACATAATCAAAATCAAAAATATGTGCTGTTCCTACACAATTGCAGGTTGATTATAAATGATAAATTCAAACCTATCATAGGCTGACTGGGAATTTCTAGTTTTAGGAGCAAGAGCCCTCCCCACCCCAGGGGGAGGCATGCTTTATCATTGGGCTACCTCCTTGTAGGGCACGGGCTCCAATGCCCAATGAGCCCCTAAGAAAAGGGGCTCCTTGCCTGAGATCCTTTTCAATTGTACCATCTAAATCCTGTGTTATGACTAAATGTCTGCATTAAATTGGAGCGTTTGAATAGTGAAGTCAAAATTAACTAGGAATTCCTTCAATGTTCCTTTATTGCAAGGAATTATGTTAACATTTAAAAAGCAAGGGGCAATTGTTATGTTTCATATAGGTACCCCTTAATAGGCTCAGATAGCAACTTAACCTTTCACTTATATTCTCCCCTACCATTACACTACATAACAGTTCTTGTTAATGACCTTTTACCTAGTTACGGTACTGCTTACAGGACATCAGGTTTTCCCTGAAAACTAGCCTCATCCATTTTGCATGAGGATTCTTGGAAACTCAGCAGGACTACCATTGCCTGCATAATAACTATGTACAAGGGTAATTCCTTCTGTCATCCTAAGTCCAACATGACACAGCAAGGCAGAACCCCTGAGGGTACCACTTTTTGTGTATATAAACATGTAGGGTCAAATGTATCGAAAAAGAGTTTTACGATTCTCAAATTGCGATTTTTTTGCGAATCGCAATTAGAGAATCGCAAAATGCAATGTATGTAGGATTTGCTAATAATTTGGCGAAACCTACATATTCCTTATTTGGGAATCGCAAATTGAGATTCTCAAATAAGGAATACCTTCCTATTCATTCCTATGGGCTAGAAGGCCCATAGGAATGAATGTGAAGACATTCTCAATTTGCAATTACCAATTCGAGAATTGCAAATTGAGAATGTAATTTCAAGGTTGTAAGGGTGCCAAAAGGACACACTGTTGCACCCCTGAAATATGCATGTGTACACATTTTGCACACATACATGCCCTAAGGGCATGTATATGTGACATATGGCACTTTAAAAAAAATCAAAAAAGTGTTTTTTTAAAGAAAATCGCAAATTACCACCAACTTGAAGTTGGTGGTAATTTGCAATTCCTTAAGGCTAAACAGCAAATTTCTGGTGCTACCAGAATTGCATTTAAGGAATCGCAATTTGCATTCCCTAATTGCATTTGCAAAATAGAGAATCACAAATTTAGCAATTCTCTATTTTGCGATGGCATTTTCGGATGATACATCCCAAAAGGCGTTTTCCAATTTGCAAACGGGCCGATTCTGAGAATAGGCCGTTTGTTTATAGGAAAAAGGCTTAATACATATGACCCCATATTTTGCTAAGGTAGTCAGAGGAGAAAAGGACTTCCAGGCTGACACACTGATGCAAGATGCTGAGGTTCCTGTACTCAGACACTCCAGATTGCAGTGGTCTGACATCCCTTGTGGGTGTCGATCTCGAGACCAAGAGAGGGTCCCACAGTCTCTCACTTCAGGTAATGGAGTTGACTTCATCCTAGAGGGACTCTTGGCTTTTACACCTACATACTGCTAGGTACACTTAGGTACATCTAGTTAGGGTCGCATAGTAGAAGTACACATTCCTCTGTTATGTATTTTATATACTTGCCTTTGTTCATTGTTTTAGCACGATGGTAGAATCCACCACCCTTTTACTCTGTAAGTGCTTATAATCATTTATGTCTGTTACTGTCTAGTGGTTGTTTCAGCACACCGATTTTACACTAGAATGACGATGGTTAAATAAATGCTTATTGAAAAATGTCCCCACTGTTTATTCTTTGTATTTTTTTCAAACAAAGTGAGCACGAGTGATTGAACAAAAAGTATTGCACTGTTTCCGCCATCCAGAGGGATCAGGGTTGCCATGTTTGATAGTTGCCAAGAACTATTCTCTCCTTGGTAAAAGGGGTTTCTATTGGCACTGTGAGCTAGCTGGTACCCAGGCTAACATACCCGGTGGGGGTGTCTAGATTCAGTCCGAAAGGTAAATTTGCCTTCAAGGGAATTTATTCAAACTATATTTTGTTTAATTGAAATTATTTTTAGGAAGGACCAGTCACTTGTCCTTGGAGTGAATATATCAACGATTTTCTAGTTTAGCAAGAGCATTGCATCAACATATAACATGTAAACATATAAACAAAGATACAAGGTGTATACGAAAAATATATCTTTATCAAATAGCTCAGTCAAAGAAATCAGCTACATATACAGATCAATAAGCAAATAAAAATTAGGACTGTAGGTACACATATAAGTAAATTACAAAGTGACACAACAGAACCTAAAAAGACACCTATCCCAAATCACATTGAATAAAACAAAAGAGAGGGATAAGGTGTATAGTCGACGTTTCGGTTTCTCTGGCGTTAGTTTGCTGAAACCATCCTCAGGACTGTTATTAAATTATGGTCTGTATAGAGATATTGTTGTCTGTTTAAAAAGAGTAATGACTGCATCCCATGGATGACTAAAAGTCAGGCTGTCTTTTCGAATCTATTGGTTATTAGATGGGAGGCTGCACGTGATAATTCTGGTTGTCGATGAGATATTCCTCATAAATATTCTTCATAGAATTCAAATATATGTAACGGAAATAGAAAATCCCGTTTGTATAAAGTTGAATCTTGTAAATCAAAGATATCACACTCGAACAAATATGAACTGAAGTCGGTAATACGTAGAGCAGTTATTAATCCTGCGCCACCTAGTACTCGGGCAGAGTCGAAGCACGTCTCATCAGTGTGGGTTCGTACTGATGAGACGTGCTTCGACTCTGCCCGAGTACTAGGTGGCGCAGGATTAACCACTTGGCTGCTAGGCGTTTTCCCGTCCTGTGCTGCAGGATGAAAATTACCATTATTCATGACGAGCTGGCCTTGTCATCCGCGCACGGCAGGTAAGCGCCATGACGAGCCCAGCTCGTCATTAGCCTCGAAGGGGTTAATAACTGCTCTACGTATTACCGACTTCAGTTCATATTTGTTCGAGTGTGATATCTTTGATTTACAAGATTCAACTTTATACAAACGGGATTTTCTATTTCCGTTACATATATTTGAATTCTATGAAGAATATTTATGAGGAATATCTCATCGACAACCAGAATTATCACGTGCAGCCTCCCATCTAATAACCAATAGATTCGAAAAGACAGCCTGACTTACAGTCATCCATGGGATGCAGTCATTACTCTTTTTAAACAGACAACAATATCTCTATACAGACCATAATTTAATAACAGTCCTGAGGATGGTTTCAGCAAACTAACGCCAGAGAAACCGAAACGTCGACTATACACCTTATCCCTCTCTTTTGTTTTATTCAATGTGATTTGGGATAGGTGTCTTTTTAGGTTCTGTTGTGTCACTTTGTAATTTACTTATATGTGTACCTACAGTCCTAATTTTTATTTGCTTATTGATCTGTATATGTAGCTGATTTCTTTGACTGAGCTATTTGATAAAGATATATTTTTCGTATACACCTTGTATCTTTGTTTATATGTTTACATGTTATATGTTGATGCAATGCTCTTGCTAAACTAGAAAATCGTTGATATATTCACTCCAAGGACAAGTGACTGGTCCTTCCTAAAAATAATTTCAATTAAACAAAATATAGTTTGAATAAATTCCCTTGAAGGCAAATTTACCTTTTCAACTTTATTACCCAAGCCCTCAAGGGTATTTCGGGTCGCTCACTTCTTCTAAAAATAGATTCAGTCCGGACAACAATACTACAGTGTATGTTGTCTAAATGTGCAGATCCTATATAGGTTTACAGGAACTACACAACATGGCACCCAAGATTGGTCAAATCTGAGTAGTTCAGTTGGGGTATTCTCAGAGAACGCTACTCACATCTCCCCAGAGACGTCTGGAGTGGGAAGGGAACTGTCTGCCACAGCTGAGTAGGCATATCCTATGTATTGGCTATAGGTTTATTAAACTTGAAGGAAAAACAGTTCCTATGGTGCATAAAACCTTATCTCAGTTTCCTTGAAACTCTTCCTTGAGAAACCTTTGTCAACAATGGCTGACGATGACGGCGCTGTGAGAGCACAACGTGCTATAGTTGAAAAAGAACTGAAAAATAAAATTAACATTTCAGAAAATGTCATAAATGCCCTAACTCTAAAACTAGAAGACTTTGGAGTCACAGCTAGGGGTCGGACAGTAACATTTGTGATTGAGGCTCACGAGTCATACGGAACAGAGGTATTATAGGTTAAATTCCCAAGAACAGATGCACAATCAAATACATTTAATTCTTACACTGAAGATGAAACACCAGAGGAATACTGTCCATATGAGGACATTGAAGTTCCACTCACCTACCAGGAGCACATAAACTGGTTTAATAGCGCCCTCCCCACACAAAAGATAAAGTTACACTAGGTCTGATCAGAAGAGATGGAGCCACTCGGCCTGTCCTAGCAGCCTATACACCACATCCAGGCATTGACTCAATGCCAGTGGCAGACTTACGTCCACTTCATAAAGAAATAATAAAACTTTACAGAAACCTGACACATTTCGTGATGAGAACACTCAAACTTCATTCACACTTCAGCCAACAAGTGCTACACCAACAGGACATATTCAGAGATCTAAAACTTAGATTACAGGACAAACACTACACACAATTATGGGTAAAATGCCCACTAAACATGAGCAAATGCCATTCATGATAGTTCAGAAAATAACACAGCTAGTGGCAGTATTTCCACACACAAGCTCTCAAGAAAAACACAGAATGCTAACAATCTGCTTGCCAATTGGGATAGCTCCCCAAATGGAGGATTGTACCACTTGGGGTGCAGCTTTCACTGCCATATATACCAGAACTCATGGTTTCTTTTCATTAGCAGTAATACCAGATATATTAAGACAAATACAAACTGAGTATGGAGCAGACCTTGCTCTGAACTTAGGGATGACATTTTAAGGTAATGTTGCCCAGGTATCAGCTATAATATTAGCAAATACAAAAGGGTAAGCAGCAGCAGTAACAATACGCCAACGCCTGGGGGATTTCACTCCTTTACAACAGGAACGTGAATTACCTAAACTAATTGAAGACACCTATGCTGAATTAGGTAGAGATAGTTTTGGAGCTAGAGCAACAAAACCTCAAATCATGGGTGGTCCTGAAAAGTATAACACCAATCAAGCACCTGATTTTTCCAAGAAGAAATTTGATAATAACAATAAAAAACAAAGGAATAGAGAGAACAGATCACAATCCAGGGGTGGGTCTCCTCAATAGGAGGCTTTCGGGAAGGAGGTGCAACCTTAGGAACTGTGATAACATAAAAAAAATTGACAGGTATCAGGATACTGATACATGCTCCTCTAGTTCCTTTCAGGGTAGAAACCTTGAGAGAGAAGGATGGTCAGAACACAGACAAGAAGAGCATACAAAGTCCTGAGACATGCCACGCACATCAGATTATACTTCCAAGAAAGAAGAGAAGCCAAAATCAAAACTTTAAGTTAAAAAGTAGAAAGTAGCAGGTCTTAAGTTTAGACATGCCCAGAATTCTGAGGCCTCAACTTCTGAACAGGGAATGGGCTCTGACAATGCTAGACAGCGCAGCAGAAGTAATAATAGCTCGCCAGAACCTGATAGAATTTCTGGTGACAGCGGAGTTGAATGAGCATATCACGGTGGAAATACCTGATCCAAGGGTAAGTGTCCCACATAGGTTACATAAAATAACACTTTACATGGAGGGGGACAAACCCAGAAAAATTAAAGGTTTCTTTTGCGAGAACCTGACTTTTGGCTATGACATCCTTTTAGCTGAAAAAGATTGTCTGACTGGAATTGTTATGGATTGCCCAAAGGGAGAAACAGTAATCTTACCGTCCTTTTATGAACTTGTTCCAATTTCTTTAAACATACGTAAGCGCAGGAGTGGGCAATAGCCCCTGCCCCAGCATTATATTGCAACTGTGTTGGTTTGGGATGCTAAGTCACCACACCATGTAATTCCAGCAAAAACGACTCCAATTCCATACAGACTGTACCCAATAAAACAAGAGGTGAAAAAACAAGTCAGGGAGATCTTAGATCAATTTGAATACCAAGGTGGAATTGAAACTTGCACCTCCTCCATGAATAAACCTTTGTTTCCCATAATGAAAGCCAATAATTCATACCGTCTAGTTTTAACTACAGACATCTAAACACATGCACAAAAACATTTGCAGAACAGAATGCACATAGTGCCGCATTAATGAATAACATTATGAGGAAAAAATACAAAACAACACCAGATATATCAAACCGATTTTGCTGCCAAAATATAGTGCCTGAAAGTAGGTTTTTAACAGCATTTTCCGTGCTAAGTTCCTGGCGTCAATTTTGTCAACTCGCCCAAGGTTATAAGAATAGCCCCAGGTTGTTTTTTGCAAGGGTAACGGAATTACTTCAAACTTTGGATGAAGAAGCATTGTCCAATGTAGATGATATTCATCCAAATGATGATGATGATTTAAAGGATCACTTGGCCAGGGTGAGCAACATAATTTTGGGGTTCTTCTCTGAGGGCTACAAATTCAACTTTAAAAAATCTAAAACATCCCACCTCAATGTCCTATTTTTGGGATATGATTCATCAAGTGAAGGGAAAAGCCTTTGCAGCTAACTTTTTAGAAAAGTGTGCGCTGCTCCAACCTTCAAAATCGCTGAAAAACTTACAATCCAGATTGGGATTTAAAAATTTTGGCTGAACATACATTTTAAATTACACAGAAAAAGTCAAACCTTTCCATGACTTAATAAGACCTCATTTTTAGATCTCGCGCAGCACTGCAGTGCAACTCTCTGCTCGCTCTGTGAGACCTCTTGTGATCAAGTAGATTTCAGAAGGGGACTTGAAGCTCCGGCCATCATTTTCATTGGGTTGTGTCAGTGTTTATGCTAAACGCTGGAGTCCCATTGAAAATTATGCTTTTTGGCCACTGCCCTTTCTCCATGGATCGTCCGGACTGGATTGTCTGCTTCACGGCTGTCGTGGAGCAATTTCTTATATCAACATCAGCCACGTGTTTATTTTTGCATTGTGCTTTCACTTAAAGTGAAAGTGAAAGTGCAAATGTAAACAAGTTGCTGCCTTGCCGCAATGGCGAGCACTTGTTGCTTTTGCTTATTTTTTTTGCATTTAGGAAGTGTATCAAGTTAACAAATATGTGACCTTGCATGCTTACGGTTGCAGTTCCACTACTTATAAAATAATCTGTCAAAAGTAAAGAGAACCTTTGAATTATTAATACTTATGTTAGCCACTCGCCCCACCCCTGTATTGTGCAAAGACCAAGTTAGTGACAGAAAGTAACTGCTGTTTGCGTTCACCATTTTACACCATTTTTCATATCACGTCAAACTGTGAGCCAACATTGTTCCCACTAGTGGCCGTTTCCAACACACTTCAGAACGTTCTCCTAGGAGCATCTGTTGATGTCGCTAGTCACCTCCGACGTATTAATAACAAAGGTGAAAATATTCCTGTCAATTCCCAAGCACCTCTGGGCCACATATACCCCTGGCTCACAGTTAAGTTTACAAGCCATGTATTTAAAGCTGAAGTTTGAACACTGCGCCATGAGTACCTCTGTCTTTGACAGTGGTTGTGAAGCTGTTTACAGCTGTGTCTCCAAATTAAGGCAATAGTCTACTGTCTGCCCCGCTCTGATAAGAAAATAGGGAGAAAAGATTCCAAAACAAGTAATTGATGGAAAGTAATTGATGGAAACTCACTATTTTTATTACCACTAAGTGTTTATAAAAAGATAGTGTAACAGGATATTGGTGTCTGCTGGCCAGCTAAAACTGATGTTTAGAGCATTTTATCAAATCTTTAAGAGAATCTTTTTGCATAGTAACAGTTGTGTTATCAACTGGAATGGGTTCTGTATGTGAATTCCCCATAACTATACACAAGAGGACCCAAACTTGAATCTCTAGAAGTTTTAAATAAGGATTTTGTGAGGACAGACTATTGAGTTAAAAACAGATAAGACAGCATAGCCAAAAAACAGATTAGCTAAAAACCAAAGAGGAAGAAGCATCAAACAAAAGTAATGCCTGTAAGGTCTAGCCTCCCCTGGAACGTCAAAAGCCATGTGCTGATAGACTATAGCCCAGGAGCTAGCAAGCACTCACCTGTCCGTCGGTACCTCGTAGCCCTACTGAGACGAGGGGAAGGTAACTCGACGGACAGGGAGAGCTGTTTATGTGTAAACTAGGCGGACCATAGAGTGAACCTCTCTATGTCACGTGAACGGGGCAAAAACACACCCTCCGTATAACTACGAAGTCCTACAAGCATAACAAGCGCAATGGAACTGTTGATAGGGCCCCGCCGTATACTGACGATGCTGATTGGTTTAAGTTTTGGCCAATCGTGGAGTCGAAACCGACAATGGCTTCGCGAGGAAAAGACTACTGTATTGACGGCCTTTAAGGGTTCTGTGCAGGGCAGTGAGTTTGGACTCCAAGTTGTTACACACGTCGGGCAAAAGCATGTATTACAGAGCCCGACTGTAAGCGATAAAAGAGGAGATACATACACACACACCCGAGCAGGCAAACAGATGGTTGGACAAAGCTGTGTGGCGGTAGTTCGGATTGGTCGAACTCTTGGCCAATCAGGGAACCGGAACTACGGAGCGTTGTTGTTGTGTACGCTGCTGTGTCGGGATGTCTCCGATTGTTTTACCGTAGGCAGGAATGTCAGAAGACAATATGTTCGTATCTCTGCACTACACATTCTTTTATTGGACAAATGATTATAGTAGGCCACCGGTGACTGTGAGACTTCTGATGGAGCTTAGCTATACGCAGACACAGCTGAATGGGCAAAGCCGTGCAGCGGCTGTCCTGATTGGTCGGCCCCTTGGAGTCAAAGCTTGGGAGCCTCGGAACAGGGTTCGTGCACGTACCTTATGAACAGTGCGTCTTGGATGCAGTGAGCATATTCATTCAAAATTACAGCGCAAGGAACTAAAATGGATAAATGATGAAGCCCAAATGTCCGTATATCAAAATGCACCAAAGACCTGTGTAAAGATACAAAAGGCCACCTCATATGCGTGTGTTGTGTGTAAAGATCGTAAGCGTCACGATGCAGGAGGCATTCTAAACCACATAAGCACAAATGCCGCACTGTCGTGTAAGGAGAGAAGTGGTTCACCACTATAAGCCGTATAATTAGTGGAATTTAACAGGAACTAACCAGTGTGCTGATACAGCCTAGTGTGTAGGTGCCCTGGTCAAAAGCCTCAACGTAATCTTCCATGAAAATTCATGATGAATTCCAGGGAAGGGGTGTCCATGATTTAACGTATGTGACTTCATATGGCCAGTAAGTACATACATGTTTGAGGAAACAAGTATATCTACAAAGAAACTAGTGAAACCAGTGGCTCTCAACTCATACATTGTTCACAGATGGTAGACTGCATGTTTTGAGGACTGGACTTACAGGCGATCTTCTAATAGTGGGAGAAGAGCGCGAGACCTGCATATAAAATCAAAGGTATTGTATGGACAAGTGCGTAATCACTGCTGGATAAATGAGAAATGTTTCAAGCATACAGTGGCATAGTCCATTAAAGCAGTTTTAATAGGCATAATCTGAGTTATCAGACTTACTATTGCAGACGTTAAATTTGAATCCATGGGATATCATCATTCAGGTCGTTAGTTACACAGTTGAGCCGAAAAATCCATTTTTGTACTTTAACGAACAGATAATGGGCTACATCACTGGTATGTGGTGGAATAAAGGGTTTCTCTATTACAATCCACTTCAAATCGTCAACATTATGTCTCATGGTCAAATAATGGTTAGTGAGACGTGTTGCTTGGCGATTACACCTAATGGTGCTCTTATGCTCCAAAATCCTAAGTCTCACCTTCCTAGTAGTCATCCCCATATATCGTAGGGAACATGGACAAGTGATGATATATATCACCTTTTCGCTATTGCAATTGGTGTGGTGTTTCAAGATCCAGGGACGGGCTGTGTCAATGTCTAATATTAGAGTTTTTTCAGTTTGAGGACAAACAGAACAGCAGCCACAAGGGTAATGACCCTGAACTGGTGGAAGGTTCCATAAAGTTTTGGTAGGCTCAGGTGGAGACAAATGTGGTCTTGTGTGTACTAAGCCATCGCAAAGATTCGAGATTCGTTTAAAAGAGAACATCGGGCAGGGTATGGAAACTCCAGCGGTGTTAAGGATGCGCCAGTGTTTTCTGATGATCTTTTGTACATGGGTCGAGGCAGTGCTAAAGGTGAATACAAACGTAAGCTTTTCAAGGGGAGGTTTTGGAACTGGTGGAGCAAGCAGAGCATCACGATGGTTGTTAGAGGCCCTCTTTTTCGCTTTGCGTATGATGGAGGGTGGGTAGTTTAGTTTCTTCAGTTTTGTGCTCAGATCTTGAGATAGATCAATATAGTCACGCATTTCCGTACAGTTCCTACGTACCCTCAAGAACTGACTGAAGGGTAGGTTCTCCCGTAGAGAACGTGGGTGGTGACTCTGAAATAGAAGTAACGAATTTTTCGCCATAGGTTTTCGATAAAGTTTGCTGGCTAAATGGCCATCCTTTGGAAAAATCAGTAAGTCCAGAAAGGGGAGCTCGATTTTACTATATTCAAGTGTGAATTTCAAAAATTGATTCTGGACATTGAGCCAAGAGTGGAAAGCCAGTAGAGATGTCATATCTCCACGCCATATAACCAAAATGTCGTCGATATACCTTTTCCACACTAGCAGTTGTGTGGAGAAGGGGTTGGTAAAATCAAATATCGACTGAGTCTCAAACTGGTGGACATAGAGTTTCACCAAGCTGGGGGCAAAAACACTCCTCATTGAAGTTCCGGAGATTTGTAGATACAGTGACTCCTCAAATTGAAATTTTTTTTCGGTCATGGCCATCTTGGCCAGGTCCATGATGAAGTTAACCGTAGTGATGCTGCCAAGATCTTGAGATTCTAACACATTCCTTATCGTGAGTAAGGTTTGTTCTTGAGGGATGCAGGTGTAAAGTGATTCTACATCGAAACTGACCAAAAGGTCAGTCTCGATGTTGAACTCAACCTCTGGCAGAAGGCGCAGTACATCCTTTGTATCTTGCAGATACGTGGGCATCGTGCTCACCAAAGGTCGCAGGAAGAAATCCACAAACGTGGAAAGAGGCTCAAGTAGCGAACCGATCCCAGAAATGATTGGTTGTCCTGGGGGGGGGGGGGGTCTGGTAGGTTTATGGATTTTCGGTAAAGTGTAAAAGTATGGGGTCACTGGATGGGTGGTGACCAGAAAAGCCGCTTCGTGTGGTGTGATCCATCCCTCCGCATTCGCCTCCTCCACTAAGTTCTTTATCTCGGATGTGAGTCTGATAGTGGGATCTTCATTCAGTAGAGTATAGGAGTTGGAGTCATTTAACTGTCTTAAGCACTCCTTACGATAAGAGCTGGTATCAAGGATCACTATTGCTCCACCCTTGTCAGCAGTTTTGATAGTGATCAGATTGTCTTTTGATAAGGTGTTGATTGCCAGTTTTTCAGTTTTGGAGAGATTCTGAAAAGTGTCTTGTTTGGATAGATTCAAACAGCCGATCTCATGTGTCACTGCTTTCTCAAAAGCACCAACCATGGGGGGTACTTGGTGAGGTAGTGGGGTAAAGGTGGATTTCTTTTTCAGACCAGTATGCTCCAATTGTACATTGTCAGTGTTTTGTTCCCTGAAGAAAAAGTGCAGCCGCACTTTTCTAAAGAATTTTTCCACTTCTGTCCTCAGTTGGAATGCATCTCCACTATACGTGGGGACAAAGCCCAGTCCTTTATTGAGTACTTGGTGCTCTGTGGGGGTGAGTGTACGAGTACTTAGGTTAACTACTAGATCATCTGTACTGCCTTGGGTGATCATTGTTGGCCTCGTCGATTGCGAGATGGGCCTGGTTCCGGTTCGTCTGCCCACTTTACTGTCGACTGTCCCCTTCGTTTTTCTCTGTTCCAGCCCCGACCTTGCCCTAAAAAAGTCTGGCCATCAAAGAATGGTTGCGGTTGGGGAGGACATTGTCCCATGGGGTAGGGAAATTGAGGGTATCCCCATGGTGCTGGCGGCCACCAAGGCCCTGGTTGATATCGGTTACCTTGTCCTGTCCTTCTGCGGTTTGGTCGGTTGTGTTGACCTCTGCCTCTGAACTGTGTTGAATCACCCATCCCCGGATCTGATGTATTTGAATCCGAGTCTGAGGAAGATGTGGAATAATTGGATCCATATCTTTTGCCTTTTTTAGTGAAGTCAGGTGGTGTGTAGGTGTCACTGGTATAGGGATAAATTTTCTCAAAGGAAAATTTCTCCAAATCTTTTTTAAATTTCTCTATCTTGGTGAAAAAGATAGAATCTTTGTATTCCTTGTTGGTTTTATTTGCCTCTTCTAATTGTTTTTTGAATTGTCTGTCAGTGATGGTAGTTTTGATTTAGCCTTCTAACACTTGTATCTCGACCAATATTGCATCTGACCTCCTTTTGGCAGTAGTTATGATAAGAATCAGCCAATCGCGTGTGCATCGCCACGCGATTCAGGCCCATTCCTTAAGAAACGTTTTTTCTGTTAAGAAAAGTCTAGGGATGTTGGTCACTATAAGACCAGTAGGTGAGCATTTCCCATGAAGGTACTCTGCCATGATTTGACCATGTATAACAGTACGTGAGTGACTTTTTTTCAGATTTAAGATAGTATCCCAGTCTCCCAGTGGTACTGAACTAGTGGTCGGTATGGAGTCTAACGTACTTGGATTCTCATTCAAAATTGACTGATAAGTGTCATCATCAAAAACTAGACCTGCAAACTCTGCCATCCTGTAAGTATCACAGCAAATCACTAAAGGGAGCAAAAAAAGGAGGGAACCAGAATGTGGTTGCCTGGAAATCTAGACCTGCAGCCGTAGCTGCACTACGTAGAAAAAAAAAAAATGTGGAGAGGGTCTGGAAGGGGTGTAAGCTTAAAGACCTGACAGCACCCTACACCTGGACACTAATAGAAAACACACATGGGGTGCTAAGGTCAGTCGTGGCCTCAGATGTCTACTGTGTACTGAAAATGTAGAGGTATAGGCTGTTAGAATGTGAGGAAATAACAGACGTGAACCCATCAGCCCACCCGTTGGCGGAACTTCATCATATGGGTTTAAAGAACACCAGCCTGGTGTCTCCTAGGTGTCTCACTTGACAAAGAAATGTGAGTACAACAACTAGTATGTGGTTCGCCAAAGATGTAGAGTTGGGTAATAGTGTCTCAAGGGCTGTGGAAAGGAGAATAGTTGCAGTGCAGAGAGCTAGTGTGCTATAAAGAAAGTGAAATAAAATTGGCTAGCATGGTGCCTGAAAGACCTTTATTGAGACGGTCACCATGGTGCCAACATTAAAAGCAGAGTGAAAAAATGGATGTAAACAAATATTACCATTATGAGATAGATCAAACGGTCGACATGTTTCAGCCTTGGAAGGCTTTCTTCAGGACCTCATGGAATACTACTGCAACAGTGATTATGAAAATCAAATGTTGTATACCATGCCAAACCACAATAACCTACCAGTATTGTATAAGTAAATTGGTAGGAGATGAAGTCATGGTGATTAATTAGTTCTGCTCCTGAAACAGAAAAACAGTGTATATACCAGAATAAAGTACACATGTTGTGAACATTAACAAGAAAATCTCATTTGGAGATTACAGACATAGAGGGCCAAAGAACCAAGACTCTTTTAATATAATCTGATTAATAAATTAATCACTCACCCGCACATTGGCTAGGAGATAGAATCACCTCGCCTGGCGCTCGCTCAGGACAATGAGGACCCACTCTGATAAGAAAATAGGGAGAAAAGATTCCAAAAAAAGTAATTGATGGAAAGTAATTGATGGAAACTCACTATTTTTATTACCACTAAGTGTTTATAAAAAGATAGTGTAACAGGATATTGGTGTCTGCTGGCCAGCTAAAACTGATGTTTAGAGCATTTTATCAAATCTTTAAGAGAATCTTTTTGCATAGTAACAGTTGTGTTATCAACTGGAATGGGTTCTGTATGTGAATTCCCCATAACTATACACAAGATGACCCAAACTTGAATCTCTAGAAGTTTTAAATAAGGATTTTGTGAGGACAGACTATTGAGCTAAAAACAGATAAGACTGTATAGCCAAAAAACAGATTAGCTAAAAACCAAAGAGGAAGAAGCACCAAACAAAAGTAATGCCTGTAAGGTCTAGCCTCCCCTGGAACATCAAAAGCGATGTACTGATAGACTATAGCCCAGGAGCTAGCAAGCACTCACCTGTCCGTCGGTACCTCATAGCCCTACTGAGACGAGGGGAAGATAACTCGACGGACAGGGAGAGCTGTTTATGTGTAAACCAGGCGGACCATAGAGTGAACCTCTCTATGTCACGTGAACGGGGCAAAAACACTCCCTCCCTATAACAACAAAGTCCTACAAGCATAACAAGTGCAATGGAACTGTTGATAGGGCCCGCTGTATACTGACGATGCTGATTGGTTTAAGTTTTGGTCAATGTTGGAGTCGAAACCGACAATGGCTTCGCGAGGAAAAAACTACTGTATTGACGGCCTTTAAGGGTTCTGTGCAGGGCAGTGAGTTTGGACTCCAAGTTGTTACACACGTCGGGCCAAAGCATGTATTACAGAGCCCGACTGTTAGACCTGACATCATTGGCTTGAGTCTCTCCTCCATTTTTTCTGTTTGCCTCCACTGTTTTACGATGTTTTTGCTGGTATATGCTTTGGGCGCCGTGCCACTGCTGATCAGTGCCACAGCGCAAGTGCTCCCTATGTTAAATTGATGTATCTATTGTATCCATGTTTGGCTTATTTGGTTTACTGTCAGTCCCTAGTCTAGTGCACCAGGAGTGCCGGGGCTTGTAAATACAAATGCCGCTCGTGGGCTTGCAGCACTTGTTGTGCCACCCACAGGAGCGGCCTCGTAAAAGAATGTCTACGGGTCGGTCATTGCGAGACCCACGTGCAGCCTAGTGCTGTCACGCAGGCTGCACAAGTATACCTACTTGCCAGCCCCTCAAACCTTCCCTTGACTTCATGTTAGTCACCCCTATGGTAGGCCCACAGGCAGGGTGCATTGTAAGTATAAGGTAGGACACGCCTGACCAAGTTGGCATGTCCTAGTAGTGAATTACAGCCATCTTCGTTCTTCACTGTTGCAAGGTAGCCTGCTCTGCATTGATTAGAATGGGCCGCCGGGATTATTAATGCTACGATCCTAGCTGGCTCGGGGAGCATGGTGCAATGTCGAGTTAGGTATCCCTGAACTCGGGGTTTAATTACGCATCCGTTGGTGTGGATGGTTTTTGGACTCTGGGTTTGAAAATAGCACTTTTAGAAAGTGCCTATTTTCTTGCCCAACCATATCTGGTTTCTGCTGGTCTTGCGTGTGTGTGACCGGAGCTGGGTGGCTCCACAGGTCTGGATGAGTCAGTGTGGGATGAGTGGGACATTTGCGTTGAGAGTAGGGGGGAGAGTAGTTGCTGATAGCCTGCCCTGCCTGATACAATGCTGGCTCCACCTCCTGCCAAGCGGCTGATGGTTCTGTGCCTGCCATGGACGATCCTAGCCCCACCTCCTGCCAGGAGGCCGATAGCTCTGCTCCTGCCAGCGTCAATGCTGGCTCCTCCTCCTGCTGGGCATCTGAGGACCCAGCCCTGCTCAGTGAATAGGCCAGGTGCTTCTGCCTGGCTCCACCCACAACAGACCCAGGATGTTGGGAAATTCCCCTGCATGGACAAAGGGATCAAAGCCGAAAAGGGGTATAAGAGAAGGACCCCTGAAAAATGAAATCAGATCACGTCTGACAAGGAACCCTGTAACCAAGGACAAGAGGCCTGCTGATCTGAGGACTTGCCTACCCCTTCTGCCAGTGTGCTGTTTGCTGGGGGGAATCCTGCAGTGCTTCTTTATTTTTGCCAAGGAACCAGGAGAGAGGAACTGTTTGTGTACTCTCATGCTTGATAAGAAAATCTCCAAGGACTGGAAGAGTGCCAGTCTCCTGCTGAAGTAACAGGGCTAAAGGACTTCATCTGCTTAAAGTGCTATTGGCTGGAACCTGTGAATCCAGCACCTCTGAAAGAGCCAGCAACTTCGACGCCGACGGATGTCGCCGAATCCAGCTCGACACCGTGAGTGACGGCTCAAGTGTCCCGCTTCCTCAACGCCGGCCGCCGGGCCCAATCGATGCCAGCAGCAACGCCAGTGAGTAGTGAGCTCGGCTCCAGCTCCAAGGGACCTCGTGTCTGCACCGCTGCTGATCGCATCGCCCTCCTGCCCTCTCGACGCCGTGAGCGCTGCTCACTCTGTGCAACCGCATCATCGACGATGACGCCTGCTGAGGCCTGATCGACACTGAAGACGCGACGTCGGATTGCTCGACGTCGCTGTAGCTCCCGTGTGATGTTACCTCGTTGCTAAGAACTGTGTTGCCAAGAAGAAGATTTGCTTTGATACGAAAGACTTTGTGCTAAAGAAGAAACTACCTTTGAATCATTTTTCCCTTCCCAAAGTATTTATTAAGATTGTGTACATTTTTTGTCGTTATTTGGTCTTGTGCTAAGCCTTATATAAAAATACTTATTTTTATAATACTACTGTGTCGTGTCCATTTGTAGTGTATTCACTTTATTACTGTATGTGGTCATAATTGCTTAACACACAGCCTCTGAGATAAGCCTGTCTGCTCTGCCAAGCTACCAAGGGAGTGAGCAGGGGTTATCGAAGGGTGTGATCCCCTTGCCCTGACTAGAAAAGGTGTGTCCCTATTTGTCAGAAGTGTATACCTCTGCCAACTGGAGACAGCCGGTTCTAACATTGGATGCAGCGGTGAGGATTTGGACCTTGCATTTATGACCCATGTGCAGTGATTAGTGTGCGCTACATAGTGAAAGCAGACCATAGCGCAGTCACAATCTAATTTGGAAGAATTCTATTTTTGGTTCTCCGCTTTTCTGAAGCTTGATTTTTTGAACACTGCCAGTTTTGACCATGAGTGACAACGGAGTCACTACCCCTGTTGTTGTTGAGGAGGAATTCGACAGAGCGAAGATAAACAACTACGGCTTGAAGAAACTGAAATCTTTCTGCAAGCAGTTTAAAGTTCCTACCAAAGGCATCACATTGAAGGAGGAATATCTCAAAGCTTTGGAGGCCTGGTTGGAATCCAGAGATCCCACTGATCCGGTGGTGGTACCGCCAGTGGAAGGGGATGAGGAGGCGCCAGCGAATGGGCCCGAGTCCTCCCCCGGAAGCAGTGTTTCCTCCAAAGGTCTTTCCCCTGAAGAACGAGAAGAAAGGGCGAAGGAGCGTGCATACAACATGGAAATGGCAAGGCTAAAGATAAATGGGCAGTTGGAGTTAGAAAATGCAAGAGGTAGAAGAGAAGCTGATTTGGAGACCAAAAGGTTAGATTTTGAAAGAGAAAAGTTAGCTGTGGAGCGTGATACCAAGTTGAGGGAGTTGGACATCCACGCTAAGAAGTTAGAATTTAATCCCTCTGGTGGCAGCATTCCATCTGGGTCTGCAGAAAGTAAGTTTTACTTTCCCAAAGATGTGATAAAAGATTATCATAGGAACGAAGATATTGGTCAGTGGTTTAAAGCATATGAGTTAGCATTGTTGGCCCACCAGGTCCCTGAGAAGAATTGGGGAGCGGGGTTGTGGGGTCGCTTTGTGAATGAGGGGAGAGATACCCTGTTAGACATGCCTGTTGCGGATAGGATGTCATATGCTCATATGAAAGATGCTTTAATGTTGCGGTATGGCCTAACCCCCGAGAAGTACAGACAAACTTTTAGAGAATGTAAGAAGTTGCCTGGTACGACGTGGGTTGAATATGTGTCTTATTTTTGCAGAGCCATGGATGGTTGGGTGAAGGGCAGCAAAGTGGAAAGTTACGAAGCTCTTTATGATTTGTTTGCTTGGGAGCATTTGTCTAATAACTGTTTTCCAGAGCTGCGCCAGCACCTGATTGATAGCAAGATATCTAACCCTAGAAAACTTGCTGAGGAGGCGGACCGCTGGGTCAGTACCAGGGTCCACAAGGGTCCAGTGGGAGACTCAGTCAAAGGTGGGCAGGGTCCCCAGCAGAAGAGTGGGGGGGACAAGGGTAAACAGAAGGAGTCTCAGAAAGGGCCCCAAAGTAATCCCCAAGGGAACCAAGGGAAAGGTTCCCAGCCTCCCCCTGAGAAGAAGCCAGGGGCCCCGACGGGTAAACCTGTTCATAGGGGCCCCCTAACCTGCTACGGTTGTGGGCAGGTGGGACACCGGTTTTATGACCCCCAGTGTCCCAAAAAGGATTCGAATGCACCGCCGCGTGCACCCCCCCATCAGTTGGCGAGTGTAGTCCTGGGAGGGGAGGAGATGGTTGTCCCTGGTGGGAGGGGTCCCGCAGAAACGTCCCTGGTCTCGCTAGGAGACATGGAAATGGTCCCTCCACCCCCTCTGCCTAGTAACATTAGTAAATATAGGCAGTGGGTGACCATTAATGGCCATAGAGTGGAAGCCCTCAGAGACACCGGAGCGAGTGTGACAGCTGTCAGGTGTCACTTGGTGTCCAGAGAGCAGGTGGTTCCCCACGCATTCTACCCTGTGATAGCTGCCGACAACTCCCAGAAAGAGTGTGAGGTAGCTCAGGTTTCCTTTGAATGGGGGGGAGTTTCAGGTACTCTTCAAGTTGCTGTGAGGCCCGCCATGCCTGTCGATTGTCTCCTGGGCAATGATTTAGAAGACTCCCCTTGGGCTAAGGTGGAGAGGGAGACGCACTTGAGAATGTTGGCCGTGCCAGAGTGGGTGTGTGCCACCACTCGATCGATGACAGCGAGTAAGGGTGTTGATGGGGTCCCGGAGCCTGAAAGTACGGCCCAGGACCCAGCTGTGAAGAGAAGAGGCAGGAGGCGAGGGAAACCGGCCCCCATAGTTCTCGTGGTCCAGGAGGAGGTAGACCCTGAGGGGGATGCCCTGGAGCCCACAGGGGAACAAATTGCCGAACTGGGAGACCTGCCCGAGCTGACCCATTGGCAGCAGGATGGTGGACCCTCCAGGGAGGAATTCTGTGCGGAACAGAAAGTGTGCCCTTCTCTTGTGGGCATGAGGCAGCAGGCCTCAGCCCAATCCTCAGGTGATCAGTCAGGGTCACATTTAGTGTACTGGGAGAACGACCTCCTGTATAGCGAGCCTAAGGCTGCTGAGCCTGGGTCAGCCCGTGTGCTGGTGGTACCCCAGCGCTTTAGAGCCTTCCTACTGGGTTTGGCTCATGACGTTCCGTTAGCTGGACATCTGGGGCAGGACAAGACCTATGACAGGCTTGTCACCCATTTTTATTGGCCTCAGATGCGAAGGGATGTAGACATCCATTGTAAGACAAGTGGGAAAAGCGGAAGGAAGCAGAAGGCTCCCCTCCAACCTTTTCCAGTGGTCAGTACCCCCTTTGACCGGGTGGGTATTGACATTGTTGGGCCCCTGGACTCCAAGACAGCCCTGGGCAACAGGTTCATCCTGGTCTTGGTGGACCATGCCACACGGTACCCGGAAGCCATCCCTCTCAGAACAGTGACGGCCCCCGTGGTGGGACGGGCACTGATGGGTGTTTTCTGCCGGATGGGGTTCCCCAGAGAGGTGGTGTAAGACCGGGGCACCAACTTCATTTCGAACTATATGAAGTCTCTGTGGAAGGAGTGTGGGGTAACCTACAAGTTCACCACTCCTTACCACCCTCAAGGAAATGGGCTGGTTGAGAGATTCAACCGGACCCTGAAAGGTATGATCATGGGTCTTGAAGAACCAATGAGGCGGAAATGGGACGTCCTCTTGCCATGCCTGTTGTTTGCTTACCGAGAGGTGCCGCAAAAGTCTCTAGGGTTCAGCCCCTTTGAGCTTTTGTACGGTCACCCGGTAAAAGGGCCTTTGAGTCTGGTCAAGGAAGGCTGGGAGCAATCTCCCAGGAAACCTCCCCAGGATGTATACAGCTACATGCTGGCGTTTCGGAACCAGACTCGGCGCTTCAGAGAACTTGCTCAGGCAAATCTGGAGGCCAGCCAGGAGGAGATGAAGCGATGGTACGACCGGAATGCCACTCTGGTAGAGCTTCAGCCTGGTCAGGAAGTGTGGGTCATGTCCCCTGTGGAACCTTGTGCGCTCAAGGACAGGTGGACTGGACCGTTTAAGGTTGTGGAGAAGAAGAGCGATGTCACCTACTTGGTGGACTTGAAATTTCCCAGGAACCCCTTGCGGGTCCTGCATGTCAACCGTTTGAAGCCCCACTTAGAAAGGTCCGAAGTGGGCATGCTCCTAGCTACAGATGCTGGAATGGAGGAGGAGAGTGAGCCTCTTCCTGACCTCCTGTGTGCTAAAGAGCAAGACGGGTCAGTGGATGGTGTGGTCCTCTCTGATACACTGACCCTTGAACAGAAACAGGATTGTCGCCACCTGTTGGGACGATTCCCGGATATGTTTTCCTTGGTTCCGGGTGTCACTCATTGGTGTGTCCATGATGTTGACACCGGAGACAGCCCTCCTGTGAAGCACAAGGCTTACAGGGTGACTGACAAGGTTCGAGCATACATTAAGGAGGAGGTCTCCAAGATGTTTGCGTTAGGGGTGGTTGAGTCCTCTAGCAGTCCTTGGGCCAGCCCAGTGGTCTTGGTCCCGAAGGCTGCAGCGCCTGGTGCTTCACCGGAACTCCAGTTCTGTGTGGATTACCGAGGACTCAACTCGGTCACGAAGACTGACGCGCACCCCATCCCCAGAGCTGATGAGCTCATAGATCGGTTGGGGGCTGCCCGGTACCTTAGTACGTTTGATCTGACGTCTGGGTACTGGCAGATCGCCTTGACTGATGGGGCAAAGGAGAGGCCCGCATTCTCCACACCAGATGGGCTATACCAGTTCCGGGTGATGCCCTTTGGGATGAAGAATGCCCCTGCCACCTTCCAGAGGTTGGTCAACCAGGTCTTGGCTGGACTGGAGGATTTCAGTGCCGCCTACCTGGACGACATCGCAGTGTTCAGCGCCAGCTGGGAGGAACACTTGCGCCACCTCCAGGAAGTGTTGTTGGCCCTGCGCAGAGCAGGCCTCACAATCAAAGCCAGTAAGTGCCAGATTGGGCAGGGTTCTGTGGTGTACTTGGGGCACCAAGTAGGGAGCGGCAAGGTTGCCCCCCTGCAACCCAAGATTGATACCATCCTGGCTTGGGCGCTGCCCAAAACCCAGACTCAGGTGAGAGCCTTCTTAGGACTCACGGGTTATTACAGGAGGTTTGTCAAGGATTACGGTAACATTGTGCACCCCTTGACTTCGCTGACTTCCAAGAAGCAGCCACGAAACGTGATCTGGACTGATGCCTGTCAAACGGCCTTTGACACCCTGAAAACTGCAATGTGCACAGCACCTATACTCCAGGCACCCGACTTCTCGAAAGAATTTATTGTCCAGACGGACGCTTCAGAGCATGGCGTGGGGACTGTTCTAGCTCAGGTGAATGAAGAGGGCCGAGACTTGCCTGTAGCCTTCATCAGTAGGAGGTTACTTCCCAGGGAAACGAGGTGTAGTGCGATAGAGAGAGAAGCATTTGCTGTGGTCTGGGAGCTGAAGAAGCTAAGACCCTACCTGTTTGGGACTCAATTCCGGGTTCAGACAGACCACAGGCCCCTCGGATGGTTGATGCAGATGAGGGGTGAGAATCCGAAACTGTTGAGGTGGTCCATTTCCCTACAGGGGATGGACTTTACGGTGGAACACCACCCTGGTACAGATCACGCCAATGCTGATGGTCTGTCCAGATTTTTCCGCCTTAGTGAAGAGGACTCCCTAGGTCAAGGGTAGTTCTCCCCACATTTCAGCTGGAGGGGACACGTGTTAGACCTGACATCATTGGCTTGAGTCTCTCCTCCATTTTTTCTGTTTGCCTCCACTGTTTTACGATGTTTTTGCTGGTATATGCTTTGGGCGCCGTGCCACTGCTGATCAGTGCCACAGCGCAAGTGCTCCCTATGTTAAATTGATGTATCTAGTGTATCCATGTTTGGCTTATTTGGTTTACTGTCAGTCCCTAGTCTAGTGCACCAGGAGTGCCGGGGCTTGTAAATACAAATGCCGCTCGTGGGCTTGCAGCACGTGTTGTGCCACCCACAGGAGCGGCCTCGTAAAAGAATGTCTACAGGTCGGTCATTGCGAGACCCACGTGCAGCCTAGTGCTGTCACGCAGGCTGCACAAGTATACCTACTTGCCAGCCCCTCAAACCTTCCCTTGACTTCATGTTAGTCACCCCTATGGTAGGCCCACGGGCAGGGTGCATTGTAAGTATAAGGTAGGACACGCCTGACCAAGTTGGCATGTCCTAGTAGTGAATTACAGCCATCTTCATTCTTCACTGTTGCAAGGTAGCCTGCTCTCCATTGATTAGAATGGGCCGCCGGGATTATTAATGCTACGATCCTAGCTGGCTCGGGGAGCATGGTGCAATGTCGAGTTTGGTATCCCTGAACTCGGGGTTTAATTACGCATCCATTGGTGTGGATGGTTTTTGGACTCTGGGTTTGAAAATAGCACTTTTAGAAAGTGCCTATTTTCTTGTCCAACCATATCTGGTTTCTGCTGGTCTTGCGTGTGTGTGACCAGAGCTGGGTGGCTCCACAGGTCTGGATGAGTCAGTGTGGGATGAGTGGGACATTTGCGTTGAGAGTAGGGGGGAGAGTAGTTGCTGATAGCCTGCCCTGCCTGATACAATGCTGGCTCAACCTCCTGCCAAGCGGCTGATGGTTCTGTGCCTGCCATGGACGATCCTAGCCCCACCTCCTGCCAGGAGGCCGATAGCTCTGCTCCTGCCAGCGTCAATGCTGGCTCCACCTCCTGCTGGGCGTCTGAGGACCCAGCCCTGCTCAGTGAATAGGCCAGGTGCTTCTGCCTGGCTCCACCCACAACAGACCCAGGATGTTGGGAAATTCCCCTGCATGGACAAAGGGATCAAAGCCGAAAAGGGGTATAAGAGAAGGACCCCTGAACCATGAAATCAGATCACTTCTGACAAGGAACCCTGTAACCAAGGACAAGAGGCCTGCTGATCTGAGGACTTGCCTACCCCTTCTGCCAGTGTGCTGTTTGCTGGGGGGAATCCTGCAGTGCTTCTTTATTTTTGCCAAGGAACCAGGAGAGAGGAACTGTGTGTGTACTCTCACGCTTGATAAGAAAATCTCCAAGGACTGGAAGAGTGCCAGTCTCCTGCTGAAGTCACAGGGCTAAAGGACTTCATCTGCTTAAAGTGCTATTGGCTGGAACCTGTGAATCCAGCACCTCTGAAAGAGCCAGCAACTTCGACGCCGACGGACGTTGCCGAATCCAGCTCGACACCGTGAGTGACGGCTCAAGTGTCTCGCTTCCTCGACGCCGGCCGCCGGGCCCGATCGACGCCAGCAGCAACTCCAGTGAGTAGTGAGTTCGGCTCCAGCTCCAAGGGACCTCGTGTCTGCACCGCTGCTGATCGCATCGCCCTCGTGCCCTCTCGACGCCGTGAGCGCTGCTCACTCTGTGCAACCGCATCATCGACGAGGACGCCTGCTGAGGCCTGATCGACACTGAAGACGCGACGCCGGATTGCTCGAAGTCGCTGGTCATCGTGTGCTTCATTTCCAAAGGTACTGTGTTGTTGGGGGTCCGTGTGACTCCGGGCTCGATGTAGCGCTCCTCGCGGTCGACGCCGAACCTTTGGACTAACTTTGCCTCGACGTCGTGTAGCTCCCGTGTGAGTTACCTCGTTGCTAAGAACTGTGTTGCCAAGAAGAAGATTTGCTTTGATACGAAAGACTTTGTGCTAAAGAAGAAACTACCTTTGAATAATTTTTCCCTTCCCAAAGTATTTATTAAGATTGTGTACATTTTTTGTCGTTATTTGGTCTTGTGCTAAGCCTTATATAAAAACCTTATTTTTATAATACTACTTTGTCGTGTCCATTTGTAGTGTATTCACTTTATTACTGTATGTGGTCATAATTGCTTAACACACAGCCTCTGAGATAAGCCTGTCTGCTCTGCCAAGCTACCAAGGGGGTGAGCAGGGGTTATCGAAGGGTGTGATCCCCTTGCCCTGACTAGAAAAGGTGTGTCCCTATTTGTCAGAAGTGTATACCTCTGCCAACTGGAGACAGCCGGTTCTAACACCGACTGTAAGCGATAAAAGAGGAGATACATACACACACACCCAAGCAGGCAAACAGCTGGTTGGACAAAGCCGTGTGGCGGTAGTTCGGATTGGTCGAACTCTTGGCCAATCAGGGAACCGGAACTACAGAGCGTTGTTGTTGTGTACGCTGCCGTGTCGGGATGTCTCCGATTGTTTTACTGTAGGCAGGAATGTCAGAAGACAATATGTTCGTATCTCTGCACTACACATTCTTTTATTGGGCAAATGATTATAGTAGGCCACCGGTGACTGTGAGACTTCTGATGGAGCTTAGCTATACGCAGACACAGCTGAATGGGCAAAGCCGCGCAGCGGCTGTCCTGATTGGTCGGCCCCTTGGAGTCAAAGCTTGGGAGCCTCGGAACAGTGTACGTGCACGTACCTTATGAACAGTGCATCTTGGATGCAGTGACGTATATATGTTGACGATTTGAAGTGGATTGTAATTGAGAAACCCTTTATTCCACCACATACCAGTGATGTAGCCCATTATCTGTTCGTTAAAGAATAAAAATGGATTTTTCGGCTCAACTGTGTAACTAACGGCCTGAATGATGAGATCCCATGGATTCAAATGTAATGTCTGCAATAGTTAGTCTGATAACTCAGATTATGCCTATTAAAACTGCTTCAATGGACTAGGCCACCGTATGCTTGAAACATTTCTCATTAATCCAGCAGTGATTACGCACTTGTCCATACAATACCTTTGATTTTATATGCAGGTCTTGTGTTCTTCTCCCACTATTAGAAGATTGCATGTAATTCCAGTCCTCAAAACATGCAGTCCACCATCTGTGAACAATGTATGAGTTGAGAGCCACTGGTTTCACTAGTTTCTTTGTAGATATACTTGTTTCCTCAAACATGTATGTCCTTACTGGCCATATGAAGTCACATACGTTTAATCAAGGACACCCCTTCCCTGGAATTCATCAAGAATTTTCATCGAAGATTACGTTGAGGCTTTTGACCAGGGCACCTACACACTAGGCTGTATCAGCACACTAGTTAGTTCCTGCTAAATTCCACTAATTATACGGCTTATAGTGGTGAACCACTTCTCTCCTTACACGATAGTGCGGCATTTGTGCTTTTGTGGTTTAGAATGCCTCCTGCATCATGACGCTTACCATCTTTACACACAACACACGCATATGAGGTGGCCTTTTGTATCTTTACACAGGTCTTTGGTGCATTTTGATATACGGACATTTCGACTCCATCATTTATCCATTTTAGTTCCTTGCGCTGTAATTTTTAATGATTATGCTCACTGCATCCAAGACGCACTGTTCATGAGGTACGTGCACTACCCTGTTCCGAGGCTCCCAAGCTTTGACTCCAAGGGGCCGACCAATCAGGACAGCCGCTGCATGGCTTTGCCCATTCAGCTGTGTCTGCGTATAGCTAAGCTCCATCAGAAGTCTCACAGTCACCGGTGACCTAGTATAATCATTTGCCCAATAAAAGAATGTGTAGTGCAGCGATACGAACATATTGTCTTCTGACATTCCTGCCTACAGTAAAACAATCAGAGACATCCTGACACAGCAGCGTACACAACAACAACGCTCCGTAGTTCCGGCTCCCTGATTGGCCAAGAGTTCGACCAATCCGAACTACCGCCGCACGGCTTTGTCCAACCAGCTGTTTGCCTGCTCGGGAGTTTGTGTATGTATCTCCTCTTTTATTGCTTACAGCCGGGCTCTGTAATACATGCTTTGGCCCAACGTGTGTAACAACTTGCAGTCCAAACTCACTGCCCTGCACAGAACCCTTAAAGGCCGTCAATGCAGTAGTCTTTTCCTTGCGAAGCCATTGTCGGTTTCAACTCCACAATTGGCCAAAACTTAAACCAGTCAGCATCGTCAGTATATGGCGGGGCCCTATCAACAGTTCCATTGCACTTGTTATGCTTGTAGGACTTCGTAGTTATAGGGAGGGTGTGTTTTTGCCCCGTTCACGTGACATAGAGAGGTTCACTCTATGGTCCGCCTGGTTTACACATAAACAGCTCTCCCTGTCCGTCGAGTTACCTTCCCCTCGTCTCAGTAGGGCTACGAGGTACCGACAGACAGGTGAGTGCTTGCTAGCTCCTGGGCTATAGTCTATCAGCACATCGCTTTTGATGTTCCAGGGGAGGCTAGACCTTACAGGCATTACTTTTGTTTGATGCTTCTTCCTCTTTGGTTTTTAGCTAATCTGTTTTTTGGCTATACAGTCTTATCTGTTTTTAACTCAATAGTCTGTCCTCACAAAATCCTTATTTAAAACTTCTAGAGATTCAAGTTTGGGTCCTCTTGTTTATAGTTATGGGGAATTCACATACAGAACCCATTCCAATTGATTACACAACTGTTACTATGCAAAAAGATTCTCTTAAAGATTTGATAAAATGCTCTAAACATCAGTTTTAGCTGGCCAGCAGACACCAATATCCTGTTACACTATCTTTTTATAAACACTTAGTGGTAATAAAAATAGTGAGTTTCCATCAATTACTTTCCATCAATTACTTTTTTTGGAATCTTTTCTCCCTATTTTCTTATCAGAGCGGGGCCTCATTGTCCTGAGCGAGCGCCAGGCGAGGTGAGGCTATCTCCTAACCAATGTGCGGGTGAGTGATCAATTTATTAATCAGATTATATTAAAAGAGTCTTGGCTCTATGGCCCTCTATGTCTGTAATCTCCAAATGAGATTTTCTTGTTAATGTTCACAACATGTGTACTTTATTCTGGTATATACACTGTTTTTCTGTTTCAGGAGCAGAACTAATTAATCACCATGACTTCATCTCCTACCAATTTACGTATACAATACTGGTAGGTTATTGTGGTTTGGCCTGGTATACAAAATAAGATTTTCACAATCACTGTTGCAGTAGTGTTCGAAGAGGTCCTGATGAAAGCCTTCCAAGGCTGAAACATGTCGACCGTTTGATCTATCTCATAATGGTAATATTTGTTTACATCCATTTTTTCACTCTGCTTTTAATGATGGCACCATGGTGACCGTCTCAATAAAGGTCTTTCAGGCACCATGCTAGCCAATTTTATTTCACTTTCTTTATAGCACACTAGCTCTCAACACTGCAACTATTCTTCTTTCCACAGCCCTTGAGACACTGTTACCTAACTCTACATCTTTGGCGAACCACATACTAGTTGTTGTACTCACATTTCTTTGTCAAGTGAGACACCTAGTGGACACCAGGCTGGTGTTCTTTCAACCCAGATGATGAAGTCCCGCCAATGGGTGGGCTAATGGGTTCATGTCTGTTCTTTCCTCACATTCTAACAGCCTATACCTCTACATTTTCAGTACACAGTAGACATCTGAGGCCACGACTGACCTCTGCTGTAGCTTAAACAGGCATGCGCATCACACCCAGCAGAACTGCAAGTTATTTCTTTAACAGGGATACTAAAGGTGTGGAGTATCCTACTAACTTGAGGGCATACAATTCACATCCAATTAAGGCAGTCACATACAACAGCATAAATGTGCTTGGAAATAACACTGTAAATTGCATGACGTATCACTGTAGATATAGGTGTGAGATCACCATCACTGCAGATATTGGTGTGAGATCACCATTACTTCAGATATAGGTGTGAGAACACTATCATTGCAGATATAGGTGTGAAATCCCCATCACTGCAGATATCGGTGTGAAATCACTATCACTGCAGATAGATGTGTGAGATCACATCACTGCAGATATTGGTGTGAGATCACTATCACTGCAGATATAGGTGTGAGATCTCTATCGCTGTACATATTGGTGTGAGATCACCAACACTGCAGATATTGGTGTGAGATCACTGTCACTGCAGATATAGGTGTGAGTTCTTTATCACTGTAAATATTGGTGTGAGATCACCATCACTCCACATATAGGTGTGTGATCACCATCATTGCCGATATAGGTGAAAAATCACCATTATTTCCGATGTGGGTGTGACATCACTATCACTGCAGACATAGGAGTGAGATCACCATCACTGCAGATATAGGTGTGAGATCACTATCACTGTAGATATAGGTGTGAAATCACATTCACTGCACATATAGGTGTGAGGTAACTATCACTGCAGATATAGGTGTGAGATCACTATTACTGCAGATATAGGTGTGCGATGACTATCACTGCAGATATTGGTGTGAGATCACTATCACTGCAGATATAGGTGTGATATAACCGCCACTGCAGACATAGGTGTGAGATCAACATCACTGCAGATATAGGTGTGAGATCACCATTACTTCAGATATAGGTGTGAGATAGATCACTATCACTACAGATATCGGTGTCAGATCACCTTTACTTCAGATATAGGTGTGAGATCACTGTCACTGCAGATATAGGTGAAATCACCATCACTACATATATAGGTGTGAGATCACTATCACTGCAGGTATAGGTGTGAGATCACTATTACTGCAGATATAGATGTGAGATCACTTTCACTGCAGATATAGGCGTGAGATCACCATCACTGCAGATATAGGTGTTAGATCACTATCACTGCAGAAATAGGTGTGAGATCCCTATCACTGTAGATATTGGTGTGAGATCACCATCACTGCAGATATTGTTATAGGTCACTATCACTGCAAATATAGGTATGAGATCACTAACACTGCAGATATAGGTGTGAGATCTCTATCACTGTAGATATTGGTGTGAGATCACCATCATTGCAGATATAGGTGTGAGATCACTATCACTGCAGATATAGGTGTGAGATCACCATTACTTCATATATAGGTGTAAGATCACTGTCACTGCAGATATAGATGTGAGATCACCATCACTGCAGATATAGGTGTGGGATCACCTTCATTGCAGATATAGGTGTGAAATTACTATCACTGCAGATATATATGTGTGAGATCACCATTACTTCAGATATAGGTGTGAGATTACTATCACTGCAGATATAGGTGTGAGATCACTATCACTGCAGATATAGGTGTGAGATCACTATCACTGCAGATATATAGAATACCTACTTGTTTGGTATATGAGAGTGTAAGCTATTGGCATTATAAATGACAATGCCTTTTATTTATGTTTTAAAAATGAAAACAAAAATAAAAGGCTTTGTCATTTACAATGTCAATAGCTCAAACTGGTGTAAATGTGAGACCTATTGCATTGCAAATGCTTGTTCAGTTAGGCATTGGACACAGGAACACACAGATATCCTTTGTTCCCTACAAGCTGAAACCACAGCATCAAAACACTTGCAGACACACATGAATGTTAGCAAATTGGTGATTGGTGTTATAGCGGGTCAATCTGGGTACACTTACCTAACCTTCAATAAAGGAGAAACAGTACCCATAGCATACAACTCACATTTGCACACAAACGCTGAAATGTGTTTTGCTTTTACAGAAAAAATCCTGACAGCAGTACAGACTGCTGTTTCAGGGGAAAACGAATAATTGTCATTACTCCGTTACCGGCCTTAGATGCTGCTACAAAGGCAAGCTTTCCTAATGCTAAAGCCTTTCATCCAAGATTGATACAATGGGCTAATTCTCTCACTGCAATGGATATAGAATACAGATATGACCCTAGTCTAAAAACACAAGCATTCCTGCAATATGAACAAGAATATACCCTCCCAAATGAAATTATGCCTCTAGATCAGTATGAATACATTACTTACACTGACGATTCTGCTCAGCCTGCCATAAGAAATAAACATGTGGTACACACGCAGAGTCATCAACGTGATGGCAATCACATTGAAGGAAATTCATTGGCCGGTGAAGGCACAAAAGGGGCAGTACATACTGCTTGCGTAGCTGCAAACAGCACAGCCTTACCAAAAGGTTTTCCACTCAAACACTCCTACAAGTTAGATGCAAATAGCATTCCGTATGCTCAGATTCCAGGAGTGGGGGATAGAGTGATACCAAACATGGATTGCAGAATAGGCTTAATACTGGCTGCACACGAAGGTCTGAGTTCTGTAAATGCAGGAATTACAGGAACAGTTTCTGTACTGAAACAATGCTACTGGTAGCCATGTTTAACAAAACAGACAAAGAATTGTGTCTTAAAGTGAGGTATCTATCAGCAGATGAAGGGTGCAAACATGGCACGTCCAGCACAGACAACATACAAAAATCAGAAAGACCACTCTGCTTGTGTCTATTTGGACCACTGTGGCCCCCTACAATCAAATGGGTCTTACAAGTACATCTTGGTGGCAGTGGATTAATGCTCTAGATTCCTATGGGTATGGCCTCAGCGCTTGGCTGGCGCTCAAACTGTTATAACAGATTTGCAAGTCTTCATAGGGACATGCGCAGTTGGGACATTAGATGCTCACCATGGCCCAGTGTTTAGCTTTTGTGCTTACAAGGAAGCCATGGGAAGTTTGGGTGTAGCATTGCAGTACTTCTCTCTGTACCATCCAGAGGGAAATTTGGTCGTGGAGAGGAAAAACCGAGACTCAAAGCAATCTTAACAGAGAGGGTATTAGGTTTGGGTGGTAGTTGGTTTAATCACTTACATGAGGACTAACGAGCCCTTAATAACATGCCAAGAAGTTCTGTAGGGGTGTCATTCCTAACAAGGTCTTATTTAGAAAGAGAATGTGGGTACCTCATCTCGATTATGAAATCGCAGTTGCAGATGAAAAAGCATTTGACATCAATAAATGTTTGGCTGTTTTACAGGATCTGAATATATCCTGGGCGCTACTAAGCAACCTGCAAGTAAAACACCCGCCCACTGGGGAAGTCAAATCAGTCACGGCAAGACCTGTCTGAATTCCAAAAGTCAGGGTTTTGGTCAGAGAAAAGATTGTGGACAAGAAAGAATTTGGGCCATCATACAGAAAGCCTGCACCTCTCCTGGCTGTCGAAGGAACAAGAACAGTAATTCTTCCGCCTCTTACCGGAAAAAAAGAGAAGAGATATGTATCCATTAATCTGATCAAACCACACTATGTGGCCGATACAGAATAGTAGGCCTCGTGGGCTCCTGGGAATCCGACACTCTTCTCTTCTACCATACAGGAAACATTTGAAGAGTCACCAATACAAAGTAATGGAATTTCCAACAATGATATGGAACTCGTTCCTCTGGAAACAGAACTTCAAAGCACCAATGGAACATAAATTTCAATTTGGACTAAAACCGACGTCTATATCAATATGCCTCGACAAGAGACACCTGATGTTCAACAAAACCTACAGAGCTTCCAAAGATAGATCGAACTGCATCTGGTACTTCATTGATTTTGATACCTTCTTTCACCTGAGACAATACCAGCTCCAGTTTCTCGTACTCAACAAATTTGTGAATTCTACAATTTTCTGAAAGCCTTACTTAGAGTCACATTGGCTCCTGCTCTGGATCATAACTGGAAAATTGTTTTTTCTGTTCTGGATTGGACTAGTGACTGTTGGTTCTGAGACCTCATACATCATCTTATCTTTAACATGAATCACTGACAAACTATCAACCTAGAAAATATCGACCTACAGAAATATTGATACTGAAATATCGAAGGCAAGAATATCGACATCCTATCTACAACATGGAAAGTACAAAAATATCGAAATAAAAATATAGATGTTAAAAATATCGATATTAAAAATATCGTTTTTTCTGTAAAAATATAAATGTAAAATAAAGTAAATAACACTAATAAATAAAATAAACATAGTTAAAAATATCTAATAGGGTTTAAAATTAATAAATAATACATATATAATAATAATATATTATTAAACATATACAGAAAATATATAATGTATACGAACTTAACAATATGTTTTAATAATTATTTTATTAATTTATAAATTAATACAAAATATTATAAATTACAAATACATTTACAAACATAAAACAAAAACATAAATAAAAAGTAAATAATTATGTTTAATATATTAAAAAAATTAAATATACTTTCAATATTTTTAAAATTAATTATATACTGCATCATCTAAAATTAGACAAAAAATATTAAAAAGCTAAATAAATAAAAATACTATTCAAAATCCATAAGTAAAAAAAATACAGTAATACATATTTTGGATACCATAGAATTTAAAATTACCATTCCCACTCCAGAGAGCGCAACAGTAGATAAACCATTGGATAGCGTAGGGGTAAAAATTACTATTCCAACTCCAGAGAGTGCAACAGTAGGGAAAGCATTGGATAGAGTAGGGGTGAAAATTACTATTCCCACTTCAGAGAGTGCAACAGTAGGGAAAGCGTTGGATAGCGTAGGGGTAAAAATTACTACTCCCACTCCAGAGAGTGCAACAGTAGGGAAAGCGTTGGATAGTATAGGGGTAAAAATTACTATTTCCACTTCAGAGAGTGCAACAGTAGGGAAAGCGTTGGATAGCTTAGGGGAATAAATTACTTTTCCAACTCCAGAGAGTGCAACAGTAGAGAAAGCGTTGGATAGCATTGGGGTAAAAATTACTATTCCCACTCCAGAGAGTGCAACAGTAGGGAAAGCGTTGGATGGCGTAGGGGTAAAAGTTACTATTTCAACTCCAAAAAGTGCAACAGTAAGGAAAGCGTAGGATAGCATAGGGATAAAAATTTATATTTCAACTCCAGAGAGTGCAACAGTAGTGAAAACGTTGGATAGCATAGGGGTAAACATTACTATTCTAACTCCAGAGAGTGCAACAGTAGGGAAAGCGTTAGATAGCGTAGGGGTAAAAATTACAATTACCACTCCTGAGAGTGCAACAGTAGGGAAAGCGTTGGATAGCGTAGGGGTAAAAATTACTATTCCAACTCCAGAGAGTACAACAGTAGGGAAAGTGTTGGATAGCGTAGAAGTTAAATATAACATATTTATAAATAATTGTTGTAAATAAAATAAATATTAATTGAATTTTTTAATAACCCTATATCATTTGCAAATACCCATTAATAATTACTAAAACAATAATTACAATTGAATAATTAATTAACAATAAATTAACAATACATACCAATAAATATTAATAAATAAATATTAATTACCAGATAATAAATATTGAACACTAAAATATTTTTCAAAACAATAAATAATTAATAGTTAAAAAATTGATTAACAGTTAAAAAATGGTAAACAATACGTTTATTTTTAAATCAAAAAATATTTTTATGAAAAAATAATTACCAATTAACAAAATATAATTTCCAATTAATAAAAAGTTATTAACATTTAAAAATCTGAATTACCAGTTTAAAAAAAGTAATTACCAACTAAAAAAATTATTTGCCAATTAAAAAATGTAATTACCAATTACAAACATTAATTACCAATTAAAAAAATTAATTCCCAACTAAAATAATTAATTACCAATTAATAAATAATGAAAAATAAAATAATTATCAATACCAATAAAAAGAAAATCATTACTTAATTACAATTAAATTACTTCCCATCCAATACCCAAATAAACCCACAACCCGCTACAGAACTTAAACCCAAAAATTAATAAAAATTAATTTACAGTTACTAAAAATTAATACTTAATTTACTATAATTAAGTTACTTCCCACCCTATTCCCCTATAAACTCACAACCCGCTCCAGTACTAAAACATTAAAGTTAAATTATAAATAACATTAATAATATATAAAAAATAGTATACAAATAATTTAAAACAAATTAAATACTTAACAAAAAACATATAACACATACATATACAATACATATTAAAATACATAACAACTAACAAATATTGATATAAGTAACATTGAATTTAGTAACATCGATATATTTGATATTGATATTACTAACTTCGATATTACTTACATCGATATTAAAAGATCGATATTACTTACCTTAGGGTCGATATTCCGTCCAGCGATATTCTTGACCTCGATATTCTTCACCTTCATATTTCCAACTCGATATTACTGTAGGTCGATATTTAGGAATTGATATTTAGACTGTGCACCCATTAACATGGAGACCTGTTTTCCGTTACCATTACAGCTGTTCCAATTCCTGATGGTATAGTTTAGGACAAAGTTGATTATGATGTATTTGGACCTAGTGTAGTTTTGAAAATATCACATTTGTTTAAAAATTCTCTAAATGATATAATTACCTCCAGTAAATTTTCTTATGATTGAGATTTTGAAACTTTAAATAATATTTTGTCTGATTTAGAACAATCTGCAGCATTTCCAAACAATGAAATGTTAGAGTATGCAGGTGATTTTAACAATATGTACTGTTGCCAACATAATGGTCATCATGTTTTACACAAATCCAGTATCCATGGGAACATTGCCTGACACCACCAAATGGTAGTTTGAAGACATTTGCATAGACATTTTCATATTTTTCAGGGTTTAACACTTCTGACCCTACCTCATATTGCTATAAGGTTGCACCTACAACTGTACAGAACAATATGCTAGCAAACACCACACAGATTTATTCTGCATCCTTTATTTCCCAACTATCTGAACAGGGTTTCGACTTATGAAAGGACTCTATAGACACAAAATCACTCTGGGGTTCTAAGGAATGGCAAGTTCAGGGAACAGAAGCTCTATTTATAGCGTGCCTCAATCCTCAACAGATAATATTTCTGAATGAAACTGTGCAACAGACTTCCTGTCTTGGACTAGCCAAGAACAAGGATTAGAACACACTGCGTATTCCCACACCTTCACACATCAATTTTACATCACTTGGAGGGGATGCAATAGATAACATCATGCCGTAAAATAAATCAGACCCCAATTGGAAGAGATGGTTAGTTTGGCCCACAGACACCAACAGATGTCAGGTAAGATTCAAGGGTACCACCGAAGGGTTTAGTATCCATAGGCAAGGCCAACGCTATGTACAAAGAGAACATCTAAGCGTAGTGACATCAAACAGTGTTGGGAAGTTGTGCCTCGATTGGCTAAAAACCTAGACACTGTCCCAGGTGAAACAGCAGTTATCCTTACTCTCAGATGTGGTGGCTCTAAGGTTTTTTTTGTTAGGTCCCCGAAAGCCAAGTCAGAAATGTTTCTATTACACTGTCTATAATGAAATCTGGAAAATCTCTCAACAAGAAGTTGCGGAGAGACTTAGTGAAATAGATCAAATTAACCAAGAAAAGGCGTTACCCATAGTTGACAATGGTATGACTACATCAACATCCAGGATTTATTCACTGGGCAGCATGGTATCTTCTGCTATAGATATACTAGAACAAAACTTGTCTATACTACAGCACAGACAATCCCAGTTACGTTCTATTCTGCTAATAGGCTGGACGCTGCAATCATTGCTCACTGGTTATGTCCCATGGCGCTTTATAAACAGTACGTCAATCTTTTCTACATATAATCTGACTGAAAAACAGATAACAATGGCACAAAGTGGAGCAAAATATACAATGCAGCGTGTTAAAAAACTGGACAAATTACCGTTTATTGTGGCAGTCACCCTCCACAGAATGGTTAATCCATGGCATATAACTCTACCGGTCACAACTTTCCAGTTTCAGTATTGCCTTGAACAACAACAGGCAGGTAGATATGAAGTCAAGGAGTCTTGAGTCTTACCATATGAAGTCAAGGAGTCTTGAGTTTTACCAGACAAATTTCAATGTAGGAATGGGGACATTAAAGTGTTTTTTAGCGGTACCGATTGCAAGAACGCTTTAAGTGGATATCTCATATGCCAGGATATCATGCTGCACCGGGCCTGTAATTGTTTGGTTGCTAAATTATCTTGTCACTTTAAAGGTTTCCCGGCTGCTGTGATTAATCCCCCATTCAAGTTGCTTTCAAATAGGAGTTACTTGAGGTTGAATGATCAATGTTGTTATCAAAAGCTCCAAGGCATCACATATCTTGTCACTGTAAGCTCCAGGGTTACTTTCTGTATGCAAGTATTATTTCCCTTGCCCCATACAGTCAGGGAGGCGCCTTTATGGCCTTCAGATGATTGTTTCTTTTATACGGTTAAATAATTTGAGCCGAATGAAAGCCATGCTTTTACAAAAAACCATGCCCTTAACCCCCGCCCGAGAAACTTATGATCTCCAGGTTGCAAAGTCATCGGCTGAGATACAAGCACTAGTACGGACAAACTGCCCTTTCCATTTCACAGAAATGGTACAATGTATCTTTAACATGTCTAATAAAACAGGTATTGTCCACCTATTTAAGACCATAGGTTCTGGACTGTTAAGCACCTTTCAGACAATCCTCTGAGGTATTCCCAACTTCATACGGTATTCTGAAGCATTTTTGGAGGGTTTCCTCTGATCCTGTTTCTAATAGCAGGTATCCTGATTGTCAGTGTTCTGCTACGCTATGGACGTCCCAGTCACCAACGAGATGGAAAGAATGCTCTTTGAGCGCTGATACTGTGATGGCAAGGTAATGGATCTGGGCACACCTAGTCTTCCAGAACTAAGCAAGTCTTGGTTCCTGTAATTTAGACCAGTCTGGATTGACTGCATTCTGCCTGTTCTTCGAGGTCTGTACTGCAGATCTTTGTCTAACAACTCCATCTGTTGCACCAGCAGACTTTGATGCTTTACTGGACTCGATAACGGCCCATATTCTGATGTGTCCTCAGTGTATTTCCATGTTGATGTCTGCATTCTTAGAGCCACTACAGAATGCTTCAGCTCCTGTTGGAATGAATACCGGCTCCTCAACAAATACTCAGGCCTTGGATGGCACACAGGCTACCCCAGCATCGGCTGTGGATAGTGCAGAAGAACATCCGTGCTCGATTGACCTAATCTGTGAGGTGTTGCAGAGATTGTTGTCTGCGATTGCACATCCTACAGAACGTCTGTACAGGTCCTAGCAGTGAAAGGAACAAGAACTGTACTTCTACCTCCTCTTGCCGTAAAAAAAGAGAAAAGATTTGTCTCAATCGACCTAATCAAACCACACTATATGGCTGAAACTCAGTAGTAGGCCACATGGACTCCAAAGTAGCAGACGCCCTCCTCCCGCTACCATTCAAGAGGTTCAAACAGAAAGACTCATCACATTCAAAGAGTCCCCTGTAAGGAATAAAGGACTATGCAATAATGCTATAGAAATAGGTCCCCTTGAACCTGAAATTCAAATTCTGAATCATAATGAAACTCAAATTGCTATTCAACCAAATACAGATGTCTACATCAAGATGCCTCAACAAGAGCAAAGTACAATTTTTAGAAATCCTTATGCAATACCATCAATTGATCGAACTGCTTCTGGCTATTTCATAAACTTTGATATGTTTTCTTGGGATCCAAGTGAACCTGAAACGATGCCAGCCCAAACATCACGCAATTAGCAAGTTAAAGACTTTCTGAACTTGCTTAAAAAAACGTACATGGTATCACCTTGGATAGAACTATGGGTAATAACATGGATACTTTTCTTTCTTTTCTGGGTAGGCTTAGTAATAGTTTTTAGCATGCTTGGTAATGGAAAATACCTTTGACAAAGCTCTGAAACCCAAAAGGTGAATTACATTTTGAAACAACATCAATCATCTCATCGAGAACAAAGAGACTTGTCACCAGTGAACATTACAATAGTTCCTATACCGGATGTTATAGTTTGGGACAAGTTTGATTTCGATATATTTGGCCCAACAGAAATTTGAAAAATTCTTCACTTATTTAAAATATCGTCAAGTGATATCATTACCTCAAGTACATTTTCTGCTGATTGGGACTTTAAAACTGTAAATAACATGTTGTCTGATTTAGAGAAATCTGCTGCATTTTCTAAAAGTGAAACATTGGAAACCACATCAGATTACGAATCTATATATTGTTTTCAACATTATGATCATCACTTTTTTCATAAATCTGCTAATCCTACAAATGTGTTCACATACCACCAGTGGGAACATTGTCCAACACCGCCTAAAGGCAGTTCGAAAACATTTGCACAAAAGTTTCCATATTTTTCTGGGTTTAATATGTCTGACCCAGCCTGATAGTATTAGAAGATTGCTCCAACATCAGCACAAAAGAATATGTTAACAGACAACAGATTTACACTGCATCTTTTTTTGCCCAGTTGTCTGAAAAAGGTTAAACCATAGACTTAAAATCAGTCTGGGATACTATAGAATGGCAAGTTCAGGGAATGGAAGCTTTGTTTAGAGCATGCCTTATCCCTCAACAGATCATGTTTTTGAACGAGACAGTGCAACAAAGGTCTTGCCTTGGACTAGCCAAGAACAAAGACTTGAACACACCTCGGCTGCCAACACCATCACTGACCGAGGGTAATGAAACATCACAGAAAGAGATTACATTAGATGACATCATGCAATACAATAGATAACATCCCGATTGAGACAAATGGTTGATTTGGCACACAGACACCAATGGTTGTCAGGCAAGATTCATGGGTAAAACCGAAGGGTTTGCTATCCAAAGGCTAGATCCACGTATGCACAGAGAGAACATCGAGGAGTAGTGACATCCTACAGTGTTGTGCCTTGATTGGCTAAAAAACGAAACACTCACAGAGGTAAAACAACACTTGTCCTTCCTTTCACAGGACGTGGATCCTAATAATTTTTTACTAAACCCCGGGAAGCCACGTCAAAAACGTTTCATATATACTGGCATTTATGCTGGCTACAATGAATTATGGAAAATATCCCAACAAGAGGCCGCATAGAGATTACGGCAAATAGATCGTATAAACCTAGAAAAATGTTTAGCAGTGGTAGACAATGGGTTAACTACATTGACCTCCAGGTAATATTCCTTAGGCAACATTCTATCTTCTGAGATAGACATGCTAGAACAAGATTTGATCATAATACAACACGGGCAATCTCAATTACATTCTATCATGTTGTTAAGTTGGACACTGCAATCTTTGTATGCAGGCTATGTGATTTGGGGTTTTATCAACAGTACGTCTCTGTTTTCTGAATACAATCTAACAGATAAACAGATAGATATGGCACAAAGAGGAGCAAAATATACAATGCTGTGTATCAAAAACTGGATAGATTGCCATTTACAGTGGCTAAATCACCGTCCACTGAATGGCTAATCCATGGCCACATAACTCTACCGGTCACTACACTTCAGTTTCAGTATTCCCTTGAGCAAAAGCAGGCCGGGAAATATAAAAAAATGGATAAGAAGTATATTAAGAGATCATGGGTATTACAATACAGATTTTGATGCCGGAGTGGGGATCGAGAAGTGTTTTTAAACAGTACAAACTGTGAAAACGTTTTAAATGGTTCACTCATTTGTCAGGATATAATGATGCACGGGGCTTGTAATGGCTCTGTAGTGAACTTGTCCTGTCATCTAAGGGGTGCCCCAGCTGAATTGATTACTCCAGCATTCGGGCTATTTTCAAATGGGAGTTACTGGATGCTGAACGATCAAGGCTGCTGCGGAATGCTACCAGGCATCGCATATCTGGTAACCATGAGCTCCAGGGTTGCTTGTTGTATGCAAGTATTGTTTCCACCGACATATACAGTCAGGGAGGCACCATTATGGCCTTCACTGAATCTTTCTTTAATCCGGTTTGATACTCCAAGCAGAATGAAAGCCATGCTTTTACAGAAGTCTGTGCCCTTAACCTCTGCTCAAGAGACTTTTGATCTGCAGATCGCAAGGTCTTTGGCAGAGATACAGGCGCTTATTCATAGTAAAAATCATATCTTTAATATGTCTTATACGACTGGCATAGTCCACCTATTTAAAACCATAGGTTCTCGACTTCAAGGTACCTTTCAGACGGTACTTGGAGTTATACCAAACTTCATACACTCTGTATTCGGAAGCATCTTTAGACGACTTCCACTAATCCTGTTCCTAATAGCAGGGATCCTGATTATCTTCTATCTGCTACGCAATGGACATCCCAGTCACCAAGGAGATGGAAAAAGTACTCCTGGAGGGGAAATACCATGACTAAATGGTTTAACATCTAGGCACACCTCGGCTGGGAGAACTAAGTGCATCTTGGTTCCTGTCATTTTGACCAGTCTGGATTGACTGCATCTTACCTGTCCTCCGATGCTTGTTTTGGAGAGAAGAATGCATGTTAGACATTTGTTTGACACTCCCATCATGTGCACAACTGGACATGAATGCTCTACTGGACCAGATAATGGCCCATGTTCTGCAGTATCCTCAGCGTATTTCAATGTTGATGGCGGCATTGCTTGAGCCACCACAGGTACTATCTGCTCCTGTTGGTTTGGACACTGGCTTCACCACTGACACCCAGGCTTTGGATGGCACACAGGCTGCCCCAGCACTGGCTGCGGACAGCATGGAACATCATCTGTGCTCAATTGACGTAATCTGCGAGGTGCTACAGGGGCCATCAACTAAGGAAGTAGGCAACAAAAATGTGACGTCTACCAGCCAGGGAACATAAATATTTGACTCATTTTTGGCTCGTCATGTGCTGGAAGAAATTAGCCCTTTTTAAAAAGAAGCTCAATTTGGAACTCAGATAGAAAATTGACATTGACATTCCTTTAATTTCTTGGGCACAAATGGCTTTCAAATGCTTGCAGTGTTCCGGACTATAGCTAAGGACACTTTTAGAGCTATGGTTTGCAAATTTATTTTTAACTTTTTTAAGTCTTTTAGAAATTTTTAGAGGTTTTTTAACATTTTTAGCTAAAGAAAAGCTTTTAACACTTTTTGCTTACCAATGTCTAATTAGAATGGTAGTACAATTATAGGTTACATATGTTGTCCAGTCAGAAGAGGAGTGGGTGTTATATTCCATATAGGTACCCTATATAGGTGCAGGTAACACTGCAACCTTTCACCGATATCCTTTCCTACATTACATACATAACGGTTCTTAGGGACTGACCTTTTACATAGATTCAACACTGCATAAAGAACGCAGGTTTTTCCCTAGTTCAAAACTCATACATTATGCATGAGGCTTCTTGGAAGCACAGCAGGACACACATCTCCTGTATAATATCTCTGTATAAAGTTCATGCCCAACGTCATCCTTTAGCCCGACACAGTAACACAGCAAGGTAGGACCCCTGGAGAGACCTGTGGGTACATATGCATCATGTCTTGCTTAGAAAGACAGAGGAGACCATGACTTCCTGGTTGACACACTGAACAGAGGAGCTGAGTTTCTTGCATTCAGACACTCCAGCTCACAGTGGTCTAACATTCCTCGCGGGGTGTCCAACTAGAGACCAAGGTGGGGTCTCATATTCTCTCATTCTCAGGTAATGGGGTTGACTCGATCCTAAAGGGATTCTTGGCATAACACCAACACAGATGCTAGGTAGATTTAGGTACCTCTAGTTAGGGAGGCCTCATAGGAGTAGAGTACACACTTTTATCATGTGTTTTATATATGTGTATGTATTCATGATCATTGCAAAATGGTAGAACTGTACCATCCTTTTACTTTTGTAGTACTGCTAATCATATATCTCTGTTACTGTCTAATGGTTGTTACAGCTCATCTATTCTACACTAGAATAACAACAGTTCAATAAATTCTTTTTGAAACGTCCAGACTGTTTATTCTGTGTATCTCTGAGACAAACTAAGTGAGCACAAGTGACTGAGCGAAAGGTAGTATATTGTTTTCACGATTCGGAGGGATCAGAGTTGTCATGTTCTGAGGTTGCCAGAAACTATTCCCTCCCTGATAAGAGGAGATTCTAGTGGCACGGTAAGCTCGCTGATACTGACTGTCTAACATATGCAGTGGGGGTGCTTGGAACCAGTCTGCCTCTAATCCCACTGTTTATGTTATCCGAACACACAGATCCTGTATACAATATATAGGAACTACACTACAACACAATAAGTAGTTCTCTTGTATTCACAGAGGAACCTGCAACACAGGATAAAGACACACCAATTGATGAGGCACCACAGCTACAAAAATAGGCAGGGGGGGAGGAGTCAGACCACACAACACAGGTTACACCAGCACCAGGACCACTCCATTACACTGGGGCTCCACTATAGGAGTTGGAGGGAGGAGTGCAAGCCATCCAGGATAAGCCCCAGCCAAGGCCTGAAGAGCAGGCAAGGCCTCAACAGGACCAGCCTCCTGTGCAGTGTAGAGACAGCAGCTGCATGAGATGCAGACCAAGGGCACACCACCCTGCTGATGAAGGAGAGGAATCATCTGTCTTCTCTGGGCTGGAGGAAAGAATGGTGAAGATGCAGCAGCTGCAAGTGAAAAGCATGTGGTCAATGCAAAGGCAGCTGGTGTTTGTAAATCACAATCTGACTAAAATCAAGGACGGCATGAGGGAGCTCTACAACATTGTGGCAGAGGGTAATACGGCTAGTGCAAACAGCATGACGAACATGACCGTAGCCATCAAAGAGTTCTGTGCCACCATGCAGAGGTACCATGCCTCCAGAAGCAGGGAAAAGCAATGCCTATTTAGCCATCTGGGTCATTCCACAAAGGCAGTCAACCACCTGTGCAATGCCACAGCTGTCCTTTCCAGAAGCACTGTGTCCATGCAGGTTGAAATGGCACACTGCAGCCAGGATGTTGCCTAGGAGTTGGTACAGGTCACCACTGCAGTTGACAGCTACAGACAGCCAACATAGCTGGTACAGGTATTCTGGATGCAGGGGACAGTTAGGAGGTCTCCAGCCACAACAGCATTACTCCACCCATTACTGAACCCAGACGGCAGAGTGTGAGCCAGGGAACAGCATCCGAAGCCTCATCAAGGGAGGGCAAGGTGAATATTGACAGTGCATGTGCTGCGAGTGGGCGTAAGAAATAGACGGTGTTGCGACAGAGTCATGCAAATGGGTGAGGTAATCCATGGCATACATGCAGAAGTCATGTAAATGTGCATAGACTGTGTACATGGCATGTTAAACACCAAAAGCCACACATAAGTTGTGTCTTGTAGGCTGTGTGAATACATTTTACCTGGTGTTAAGGTAAATTAAAACACAGTTATTCAACAGTCATGAGTTGCTTTGTGTCATGATTACTCACCTAGAAATAGTTCTGTGTTATTTCATCACGTCTCTGTCTGCCATCTGCTGCAACTACCCCACCTGCTGGTCTTAGACGTGGACCTGGTTCTTCCTCTTCATCTGAATCTGAATCTGGGATGTCCGATGGTAAGCCTTTGGTTGTTGCTACGTTGTCCAGCATAGCACAAGTGGTCATAATTTTGCAACAGGTCTCTGGCCTGTACTGCAGTGCTCCTCCACTTGTTTGTAGACAGCGGAACCTACTCTTCAGTAGTCCAAATGTCCGCTGTATGACATTGCGAGTAGACTTGTGTGCAATATTGTATTTCCTCTCACTCTGAATAGCAAGATTGAGGTATGGTGTGAGGATGAAGGAGTGCACAGCATATGCACGGTCAGCTACAGGATGAAAGGCATACAGTTAATCACTGTCTTATTTCAACAGATCTAATGAGTCCATCAGAGTGAGCAACATGCATTTACCTAGCAGGTATCCTTCACCAAATTCACCCCCAGTGAGACATGTGTATATTCCACTGTGTCTAAATATGAATGAATCGTGTGTACTGCCAGGATATTTGGCCACTATGCCAGTTATTATGTGTTTGGAGTTACATATGACCTGGATATTGAGTGAATGGAAAGATTTCCTGTTCCTGAAAATGTACTCATTATCTGAGGGGGGACAGATGGCTACATGTGTCCCACCCAATTACATTTGGGAATTGTGCTATCTGGTAGAAATCCAACTTGGTCTGCTGCAAGGCCTGTTGTGTAGTGGGGAACCTTATGTAATGGTGTATCCTCTGTACCATTGCATCCAAGAAAGCATTTGTGACAGGCGACTTTGGGACACCCCTCCTGCTGCAGCTCTCACCCCCTGGAAGCTCCCTGATGCTAGTAGGTGCAGTGAACAAGGGACCGGCACATGTGTTTGGAATGGCTTTGGGCCTGCGGGTTGGCTGCTCCAGTATTGGTTGTAGGTCAGCTATCAGGTCTAGTATAGTTGCTCAGTCCACTCTATATTTAGTATGGTTTTGTTCCTCTGCCTGCTAAAACAGGGTTATGCACACTCTTTAAATTGGTTCCTTTCTCCACCTCATTCTCTGGGCTGCAGCTTGAATCTACATCCTTGGAGGCAAGATGGTGGCCGCTAGGACGGCTGAATGAGCTGTTCTCCCACTCTCTGCTCCTGACCTGTCTCGCAGTACAGAGTATTGTTATCTGAAGAGAAAAGACACGGGATCTAGGGACTTACCAACACTGTCTTGGGCCGGCTGTCTTGAATGATTTGAAGGTCGCGGCTCTGGTTGTGGAGCATCTCGCTCCCCTGATACCTGGCGTCTCGCAGCTTGAGTGGTTTAGCAACAGCTCCTTTTTTGCCAGCTATACAGACTGTGAAACGCACACCGGTAACTGAGACAATGCCTCCAAAAGCCTCTAGTAGGAGCATCAGGGGCCTCGGCTCTCAACTATCCCGGGCAGCCAGGTGAAAACACTCGCTGCCGATGCTGCCGTGGAGAACAGCGAGGCTGGGAACCGCCAAACAGCATCTGCTTCTGCAACAGAATCCATTGACAAGAATCATACTATCAGCCGCAGAAAGCAGACCGTACCGGCGCTGTTCAAGGCCCAGACATTGAAGGGCAATGCAGAGCTCAGCGCTCCCGGTGGGGTCAGAGGATCCGCACAACCAAAGACACCAGTGCTGGTTCCTTACGTCTGTGGAGAAATGCCGGCTGCCCTCGCTGAAAGGGATTGTACACCCTCACTTACTCTACTGCCTGTTAGTGAATTGACATCTCAAGGAGCAGAGCCCTCAGTGTCTGGGCATACTCTTGTAGGAGAAGATCCCGGTTGTACTTTGATTGACTCTCCAGCATTGGCAAAATCCGATACAAACTCCACTCAACAGGCACAGTGCACTCTGGGAAATGTAATTCCCTCAGCTGTAATTCAAGATCTAAGGGGCTCGGATACACTCAAAAGAATAGACTTAAACACCCAGAAGGAAGGCATTGAGCTTAGTAGGGAGGACAATATGGTTGATAATTATTTTCTTTAGCAGATGTATCCAACTCCTCTGAAGTTGATACCCGGGATAAGGATTGGGCCTGTGATGGGAGCAACACTAGCAGCTTGCACTGGGAGGAAGAAGCTGATAACTCTCAGCTGAATTCAGAGACATTTAAAAAACTCGAGAATTACCTGATTGTCATACCCTGACGAAGAGGGCCACAGGAACAATGTTTTGGGATTATTCTTCTTCACCAGATTTGGGAGATAAGAACAGTATAGTAGATGGAGTAGTATCAGGCAAAACACCGACAATTTCTAACTGTCCTGAAGAAATCACTCTATTTACAATTTACCAGGTGATATGGCTCATAGGGAGGAATCAAGGGCTGAGAGCTCCCGAACACAAGGGGCCTGCAGGAAATTACAAAACTCTATTTGCAGGAAAGCCAAGACGTGCTCAGATTTTTCCACATGAATAGGAGAAGCAGAAACCAGGAACTCCCCACTCGAAGACGAACTGGCCTCGCAGAAATCTAGGACGGAACTAATTCAATCCGCTAGAGATGATACTTTCACTAAGCTGACTGATCTGGAAAATCGGACCAGGTTTAGCAATCTGAGAATTCTGGGCATTCCGGAGGGCCATGAAGGTTCTGACACCCGCCAATTCGTGATCGAGCTTTTCGAGGAAGCCTTCTCAGATCTTCCTCAATGGGATTGGAAGACTCAAATTCAAAGCACCCATCGCTTCCCTTTTAATCAGCGCAGGTCAGGGGGCAATCTGACAATTGCCCTTGTGCTATCTTGATCTCCCTTAACAATTTTCTGGCCAGGGAATCCCCATACGATCTTGCCAGGCCGGAGTGGAAAAGAGCTGGGAAAGGATGCAACTTCTTCCTTCGCCCTGACTTCTGTCAAAAGACAGTCGAACAGTGATGGCTTCTTCGTCAACTAATGCCTGAATTTCTGGCAAAGGGAGCCCAGGTTTTTCTTCTAAACCCGGCTAAGCTAAAAGTGATTTTCAAAGGGTAAACCCAATTTTTTCAGTCAGAGGTCCAGGCTAAAGAGTTTCTAATTTCTATGAAGGTAAAACCTTTGATTTCACTAGCTCTGCAGAGCTGGTTAGGGATAGTATATCTGTTTCAGACTCTGTACTCCATGGACTTTTTTTTCCTATTTTCATTGTAATGCCCCTTGTCAAGTAGGCTGCCTGTTTCCTCTTTTCTCTGTCAGATTCGGTTTTTCCCAGTTCAGATGTTCTTGATTGCTCTTGAACATATTTTGAGTTCATTTAGTGTTCAGTGGTGAGAGAGTGGGGGTGCCCAGCTCAGCATTACCAGGGACCATTGGCCCCCATGCCTCATATGGTGGCGGTGGGGAGGGGTGGGACTAGGCGTGGTAGGGGTAAAAGCGAAGGGGCGGTTTAAGGTGGGGGGGTGGTCGGGGTTCACGAGGGGTTTGGTGGTGGGGTGCACAAATAGCCTCTTACAAATGCAGTTATGGCAAACAACACAAAATAGGCCAAAAGCACTATTTGGCTAGTTTTATTCATGTTGATATCCTGATCAGAAAAATTGGACAGATGTGTCAAGGGTCTAACGGGCTGGCTCTGACAGCATTCAGGGATGATGTGTAGGAATAACTATATTCGAATCTGCTTTTTCAATTGCTGTGGGCTAAACGATAGAAAGAAGAGGGTTATTATAGCAAAACGTATTAGATATTTGCATATAGACTTATTATGTCTACAGGAGACTCATGTCTCTTGGAACAACAGTGCTTGGCTAAGAGAACTGGATCTTGATCTCATTGCATGTACTCGACAAGCCACAACTATTAGGGGGGTAGCTATAATGGCTAAGCAAGGCACGTTTACAACTAAGCATGTGAAGGAGGATTATCTAGGTCGTTGGGAAATCGCTGAAATCTTATTAAGGGTTCATCATACACTATTTGTTCTTTGTATGGCTCCATCCTGGATGACCCTTCTATCCTAAATTTTCTGAGTATTGAACTTGCTTTATGGCCCTCTCCTATAGTTTTATGTGGGGATTTTAATATCCATTTCAACGCTAATTTTGATTTGTACAGCAATACCCCATACCCTGGGAGGAAGGGCAAGACATTCAACGCCATAGAGGGGCTTTGTCATGAACACGCCTTGGTAGATATCTAGCAAAGACAGCGACAGACTGAGCCTGGTTACTTTTTTTTTCTGCCCCTCACAGTAAATTTGTACGACTAGATTTTTTTTTGGTTTCTGACTCGATCATAGAAGGGACTAGTTGTGAGCTCCATCCCAGAATAATATCGGATCATAATCTGTTAATAACGAAAATTCCGTCTAGTAGCTTAAAACAAGTCAGGGCAACATGGACATTTGAGAGGAAACTACTGTTAGACCAAGAGTATTGTAGCTAAATGACTAACTGGATGACAGAGTTCTTCTGTAGGAAAAAGGGTACAGCCGCTGAGTTAATTGCCTGGGATGCCTTTAAGGCACCTCCACCCCCGGTGGAGGGAGAATCTCAGCTTCTCCCTCCACCGTCAGAAGGTGATCAAAGAAAGGAATAGTTGGCTGGGTTAATCAGCTTCAAGAAATAGAGGAAGAGCTCATTCGAGTAATTTCAGATCAGGAAAAAAAGAGGAATGTTAACGCCGGATAGCAATTGTAAGAAATAGAATACATCAATATTTAGGGGAGGAACTTGATGTTAAGATGTAATAAAAGATTTTTAATAAAAAAAAAATATATTATGCATCCTCCTTGCTATGACATACAGCACTGCCATTGTGAAAGATACTGAGGCACTCTGGTCCTGTTTAAATAGGTTGCACCTTGTTACCACTTGCCCTGAGTTGGTGGTAAATTGCAAGTGCAAATTGCAATTTTTTACTTATTCACAACTTGCGACTGTTTCATACATTCTTTTGCAAATTCGCAATTTGCAAACACCATTTTTGCGAATTCGCAATTTGAGACTCTCAACATGTATTTTTGCATTCAAAAAAGCACTATTTCGAGAATTGCGGCGTTAGCAAACGGAAAATAGCTTGATACATCTGGCCCATGGACTCTAAGAAAAAATGTAGTGAAAATTAGTATACTACCAAGATTTCTGTACTTATTCATAACTCTCTGATTTCAATTGAAAAACATTTTTGAACTTCTGCAGATCTCACGACAAAGTTTATCTGAAATAATTCCAGACCAAGAAGTGCTCCAACAGATTAGACTGAGGGGAATAAAGACGCCACCAAACCTTTACATGTAAAATGTGGCGGCACAACTGTGCACAGTAATACATGTGCAGGCCACTTTGGGATTTACTTTAGCTGAATAGAAAACAAAGACCACTGTAATGATTATTTGAGCATCCTGTAGGCACCACATCTGAAAATGACAAATCTTTTTCCCTTTCACTTCCTCCTTCCTCTTCCCCTTTTCTCCCAGTACACACAGATTCTCTTTAATAATGATTTTACCACAGCTTTGAGGAAATGCCATTTCAGAAATGGAGAGATGGGGGACAGAAAAAATTGCAGATTTATTTCAAGCATTTGGGATAAAGCCTTCCATAGAATGTAAAATATAATTTCGATTATAAGAACTAGAGGGACAAAGTCAATACTGATTTGCATACGGCTGGGTCTAAACAGGGGTGGTGAAGTGAGCAAAAGAACGATGATGGATTCAACCCAGATCTCATAATGACTGGGGGTGGTGTCTGAAAAGTTTCAGTGCTCCGTCCATCATAAATGTGTACTTACAAAGAGGTGCAAACCTTTGTCATCCAGCTAGGAGATGAAAGAGAAGAAGTTGGTTGGATTTGGAGGAGTCTAAGGAGAAGCCGAAACTGGGAATAAGTGTTAATCAATATTTTAGAGTGAGCATGATCTAGAAATAGTGTAGTAATGGGGAAGGTATGCAAGAGCACGAAGACCTGAACCATTCTATTGTTATGAAGCTCCATGCACTAAACATTATAGCAAGTGTGTCCGGCTTAGCACACATATGACATGGAACGAAGAGTATTTTGACACACTTCTGTGTCTTTCGGACACGTCTCTGATGAGGTATTCTTCATGCAGAAATATAAAAGCAAGAAGCTGCACACAAATCATCCCTTTTCTTTCTACAGAGAATCATTGAGGAAGAATGTTTAAAAAGACCTAATAAATAAATATGGTCAAATACAAAGAATTGTTGCTTGGGGAGAATGCTAGAGAGCTGAAACCTCCCAACAAAGCTTCTTGGAGGTACGTGGGAATAATACATGGCTTGGCATAATTATAGAAATAGATTGTGCTAACTATTTAGGTAAAACCATAATTTGGAACCTGAAAATAATATAGGTAGAAAAATAGGCAGGCTTTAGATGAATTACTGTCGACAGTAGGAATGTGGAATATAAAATGCTGTGGGTGTTTATGATATTCCTTTTGATTTATATGACAGCTGCTGTAAAAATTTTAAAAGCTTAATAGTTCCTAATTATATTAAACACAAATTTTGTGTGCTGATTGTACATAATTAATAACTAATCATGTATTCTCTGATTGTACATAATAAATAACTAATCACTATAAACACCGATTCTTGTTATTACTTTCAGGGATCAGCATTTGAGGGTGGGGGCACAGGCATGCCCCCACCCCCCAAACATTAGGGCATGCTAGTTCCCCTACTACTTATAAAAAAAGCAATCCCTGGTGCCTAGTGGGCTTTTTTCCCTGGGTGGGGGGGGGGGCGCACATCAGGGGCTAATGCCTCCATCCGCCTCCTGGGGAGGCAGAAAGACTGTGGCTAATTTGTTTTGGGGGTGTGGGTGGGAGCATTGGCATGCCCATTCTGGGCAGCTCCCACCCCTGACCTACAAAAGTTATAATCCCTGGCGTCTTAGTGGACTTTGAGGCTTCTGCCCCCAGGGGGGCAGGAAGACTGTCTAATTTGTGTTTGTGGGTTAGGGCACTGATATGCCCATTTTGGGCAACCTCCACCCCTACGTAAAAAAATTAAAATAATCCCTGGTGCCTTGTGGGCTTTCTGCACCCCCCTCCCGGGGGCAGATCAGGGGCTATTGCCCCATTCTGCCTCCAGGGGGCAGAAAGATTATGGCAAATTTTTTAGGGGACTGGGATATTGGCATGCCCTTTCTGGGCAAATCCCACCCCTGACCTTGAAAAAAATTATCCCTGGCTTCCTAGTGAGCTCTCTACCCCCAGGGTGCAGATCATGTGCTATTGCCCCCATATGCCAGAAAGACTGTCACTTTTTGTTTTAGACTGTGGGGGCATTAGCATGCCGATTTTGGGAAGCCCCCATCCCTATATATACAATGAAAATAATCCCTGGTGCCAAGTGTGCTTACTCCCCCTCCCCCAGGTGGACAGATCTGGGGCGTTTGCCCCATAGGACTCCCAGGGGGGCAGCAAGACTGTCTTTTGCCCAAAAGATTGGGGGGAGCAAAGGCCCTTGCTCAAGAGACCGCTCCTCCTTGCTGTCTATTGGTGGATGCCTGATTGGGGATCGCCCTCCTGTGGTTATCCCCAAGTAAGGAGCCACTAGGGAGGGGCACCATTAGAAAGGGGGAGATTCTCCCCTTCCCAATTATACCTCTCCTGTCTGCCTATATGCTTGGGGGGCTGAGATAGCTCCTCAAGCATGTGGGCAGTGAGAGTGAAATTAGCCAATCAGCTCATTTCACTTTTGTTTTCAGTGAAATGACGTTAGCACAGACTCGGGCACTGGGGAAGCTCCTCCCAAGCTCACAAGGCTGTTTTGAAACAATGAAAATACCTCTGGTGCCGGAATCAGAGGGATTTCCAGTGCTCTGTGTACAGACGCATGGGATCCGTTCAACGCATACGAGCAATGTTACATCGGACGGCCCCCAAACGTCCGACGCATGGAACCGGTTAATGCAGTGGGATCCAGAAAGCAGAAATTATTGAAAATCTAAAGAGGGGGTATTTCCTCCAGATTTGAACAAGGACAGTACTAACCAAGAGGCAATATAAAGCTTGAACAAAAATGAGGGACCAAGTAAGAAATCACTACCCACACAAGGGAGAGACTTAGGGGTGGGCGATTGGCGTAATTTGATTCCACAAAATTAAATGGAATTACATTAAAATCCCACTAGATGTGGCAGAATTCAGTGACGAGGTGCAGTTGGCATTTGGCACAATTTTCTTAGTGCAAAATGTACCCTAGTGTCTGGAAGTGGATGTGAGGATGAATTTTGCACTAAGAAATAGTGCTGCCAAATATCAAATGCACTGCAGTGCATAGCCCTTGGCACCCTTACATACTCTGCAGTAATTATGTATGCATATTGCAATGTACTCTTTTATACACCACAGTGATTACTGCAGAGAATGTAAGGGCGCTGAGGGGTATGCACAGCAGTGCATACACGTTGGTGCCATTACATACTCTACAGTAATCACTGCAGAGTATAATAGGGCACCGAGGAGTATGCACTGCAGTGCAGTCTAGTGGTTTCTAAACAGGGCCAGAAGAGGGAGCTTTCCCTCTATGTTTAAAAATCACAGCAGTTTAAATTTAATCTCCAGTGGTTTTGAAATTTAGAAGGACTGCTCCCTCTTCCATGCTGTTAAAAAATCTTTACTCCCGATCACATTTTGCTAATTCGCTGTTCATTCAGTAAACTGTCGTATTTTTGCAAATGCATGTTTTATCTGATTTAGTACATTGATGTTTTGTTGCATCAATTCACTTAACATCTGAATTGTGAAATGCAATGGGTTCATACATCAGATTATAAGTTCTTCTGACACTGACTTTGACTTGTTAGACTAATCACTCCCACAGCATTCATGCAGAAGAGAACCAATGTCATTATTAGCTTTTCAAATTCTTAGGACTGTCAAATGAATAATTGCAGTTATCTGATGAATGGTTGCTCGATTGAGTCCAGCTGCTTTCCATACGTTTAGTTTTTGCACTTCAGCAAAGATATTCTACAGGCCACAGGGACTCGCACTGAAAATGAAATCAGAGGGCCTGATTCACAAAGGGCCTTCGTCCTCGTGTGGAGGCTCTTCACTCGTGGGGGAGTCTACCAACTCGGGGCGGATTCTCTGCAATTCGAATCCTCATTGTAGAGATACTGCTCGGAGTGCGGATTCTTCCCCAAGAATGCGGGGCCGAGGCCCTTTGTAAATCAGGCCCTCAGTGCCTACCTTCGCACAAAAACGCCCACCCTAACCCTTCAACCTCTTCTCCAGGCATACACTGTAATGGCAAGGGGAGGGGGTCATGGGAAATAACAGGCCTCATCATGACTCAACGTGGATAATCTATCTCTTTACCAGGCACTGGATTTTACTTCTGTTGGTTTGGATTGCACACATTTGCATAAATCCTGAGTGGACTCTAGGGAGGGTCTTGACGGTGGCCAAACCAATGAACTAATAGTAGTACTATACATAAACCTTGGAGCTATAAAAAAGATTCATTTTTTTTCCTTTGAAGCAGCAGCTTAAAATCATGGTTACATTTTCATAGTACGTGCTTCATTCAGATTTAATTAGTAAGATCTGCTTGAAAAAAAAGATTTCAATTGCATATTTTTAAAAGTATGTGAATGCCATCTACAGGTTTGTTATTATTATGTTCATTAGTTATAAACTAACACCCTCAGGGTATGTTCATGAAATCAATTGGTTTCCTAATTACAATACTTCTTTAGATTAACTGTTAGTTATTAATAAAACATTAAATACCTAAACTTGCACAGAATTGCAGAATAAATTGCAGATGAAGACTTTTAAGGCAAGGAGGGTTTTTCAAAAATAAATAAGGAGTCGCGCAGCTAGAAACTTAGTCTAATTAGAATAAATGCAAATACGTTTTGTAAAATTGGAAAGTCTCTATTGTTTGCTCAAATTTGCAATTACAGCATTTAAAACAAGATCTTCTCAATTCTTGAGGCGATTCATCATCTTCAGTAGTCAAGTAGTTTACTTGCGTGAAGTTATAAGCATGTCATATGAAGAACGTCACACAACTATTGAAACTCAGCAAATGCTTTCATGTGCATTACACACACCACCAATGGATTGTTGTCAAAAAGGTAAAAAGGAACATAATGATCATATGGTGAGCGGGGACTCCAGTCTTTGTAACATTAAAAAATATAAAATGCAAGCATAGCATTTTATGTCAGGTTCATATTAAGCATCTCTTTCTTGCTACTTTAGTTGAATAGCAGCCGGAGAATATAACAAATGAACAAAGAAAAAATTACAATACCAAGCACTCTCTGCAATATGGTTTGCGTCAATAAAGTGACGGCTTGTGTTAACTTTGGGCCTCATTTATGGCATTTTAGCATAGGGCCGATTACTGCGCTGCCTTACACCAAAGTGAAATGGCAGGAAGGCACTGTATTTTAGCAATACGGTGCATTCCTGTCCGTACTGCCTACACTGGTGCCATTTTGGCCGCCGAGCACCAACGTAGGCACCCTTGCATTATGGTGCAAGGGTAAGGGTACCTCTTTTTTTAAGGATTTTAAAACAGACAACATTTTATCAAACGATTTTTACACAATATTACAAAAAATTTTTTTAAAATGTAATATTCATTCCTACTAAATTTCTCACATGCCTGGGTAGAGAAAACATGCAACCAACATCATACATACACACTACATACACATACTATTCACACAACACACTCCATCTGCACAAGTTAACACGTTACAGTTGGTTGTCTAATATCACAGTTGGTTTCACTACATTCAGTAGAAAAATAATAGTCTTGGTCAACGCGTTTCGGTGGAGTAAACGATGATTGAAACCACCTTCTTCAGGACCCGTCAGGGTATTGCATAGAAAACTCTACACCTAGGAGTATCTACAAGAAAAATGTATATGTAAAACAACTCATTGATAGAGTGCCCATATTCTAACATTAAAATCAGTGACATCCGTTTGGACCAACGTGACTCACATGTTCTGTGCAGTGTATATCAACACACCCATATTTTATGAAACACCCGTGATGAGTCTCATCATTCACATCTATATTGTCAGTCCACAATTATTACTATAACATTCCAGATTCTTCTTTTCTTTATATACTAATATTTTGACCCCACTTACTTGGGTAAAAATATTGTTGGTGTATCAGAGGCAACAATTTTGGCAAACAACCTTATATTTTATTAAATTCTCTTAGTTCGTTATGACATTTGGGTTGCTCTTTATATCATGTGCTTTATGGAGCGCACTTGTCGGTTGCCCACACCTACTTTGGGCAAGAACAACCATTTTTCTTATTGCGGGTAATCTCTGTGTTTGCCCATGCGTACTTCTCTAATATAGGCGTTCCCAGACCGCATCACAGAAGGTGCATCACACTTACTATTTTGCTTTCAGCCTCTGTATTCTCATGATCGGGAGATCTGTACAGAATTTTTCCATACGCTCATAGTCTCTTCACAAAGGTGTGCTTTTTAACTAGTAGTCAGGGAAAGAAAGTTTGCTAACATTAGTACTGTTATCACACAATACTATTTTGTTATAGGGTTTGAGATCTAAGTTAGATTACTTTCTTACCTTTTTCAGACATCTCATAGTTTGATCAAGAGGTGGACACGGGTTGCTTTCTTTTTTAATTTTCTTTAGTTATTCACTCTGTATAAAAGATGCATAAGTAATGAGATTAAGTTTACCTGTATACTTATTATTTTTTAGTTTGTTGATATTGTTGTTTTTCAATTTCAGTATACCTCTTCCAAATTTATCCTCCTAGTTTGTTGTATTAACTTTCTCTGATAATATTTCTCTGGAGTCAGTATTCCTTTTTCTTTTTTTTGTTTACACAGTACTTTCTCCAAACTGCTCATAGGTCATTGAAAATATATAATCAGTTGGTTTCTATTAGTCTTTCTTACATATTAGTTCTTATTGTTACCCCCTATTTATTCTATAAGAAAAAGCCTTCCAATCTAATTTATGTTAGTAAAACCCCTTTATTTGATGGTCTGTTTATCTACGGTAGCTACTGAGTCTTAGTCTCTGTGCCTTTCTATACCCTCCCCTCAGTTTGCACAGCCACGACAAAGACAGTGGCCTCCACTTACTTATTTCTTTTGGCGGTCTTCCTTCGGAAAATTCTGTGGCAACGCGCACATCCACACCATCAAAAAACAGCCTACGAACTGCCTCTATTTATACTTCTCCTCACAACTCTTAATCATTTCATAATTGCCTAATAGGACACACCTGTCGTATTACTAACATAAAGAACGTCCGACTTAACTTCGTCTTGGTCAGATGTGCACAGCCCACCAATTAGGTTTCCAGACGGCAAGGAAGACGGCAAGGAAGACCTAAAAGAAGAACTTCTAATAGTTTGTCAGCCATCTTGGAATAGGCAAATATCATTGCATCAAGTATTTGTTGACGTTCGTTTACATGATATATATTTATTTCGCCTAATACCATTTCGTACCCCACTATATTTGATATAACAGTACGAATATATCGTCCATTGCTGTGTGTCACATTTTGGTGGCTAGTCACCAGTTAAGTTTTTAAAATGGCATAAAAAACCAAAATGAAAGGCTTATATTAGTTCGCCATCTTGTAATAGGCAAATATCCTTACGTAGCATATTTGATGGCGTTTATTGATTTATTATATGATTATTTCATCTAGGTATATTTCGTGCCCAACTCATTTAGCCAGAAGTATCGGGTAGACACATTCTGCCCCCTTTAATGAGTACGAGTATGTCCTCCATTACTATGTCTCACATAAAAATGGCAACCCAATCGAATTTCTAGAGCGGTGTTAGCGACCAATATATGCCAGTCGATCATCTCAAATCAAGCAAATCTCGCAACACAACATATATTTTTAGCTTTTTTTTTAAATAGTTGTATTAATATTTCCCTGCTTGCCATTCATAAGATACTGATAGGGACACTTTACCTTTATAATAAGCCGCATAAGCTAATACTTCATTAGTACGTAGTCACATGATCAAGACTAACTGGTTGTACTCCTTCGGCCCAGCTAGTCCACAAAGGTACATGGCATTAACTTACTTCTATTGTCATCTTTTGATAAAGTACAAGGTGTTATGCGCCACAATCACAACATCTAATTATCAAATTGTCACCTGCAATACAAAGTCTCAAACATCTGAATTTGAAGCCACAACCAAAAACACATATATGCTACATACAGAATAAATCCCGATATCACATCCTCTCTTTACTAAACTTGAATTTCTTATTTTGATGTTCAAAGCAGTCTGTAATTATAGCTGAGTCAGATGCATGACACGAGCCACATTTATGATTGCCCAGAATTATTGGAAGTCCTGTTTTGGTAGATTGTCGAACCTGTGGTATACAACAATGTCCCTTAAATTTCGATTTCTACAAAAGGCCACCAGAGGTTGATCTAATAGGGGTTCTTCCTCATTACTATTTAAGATTTTCCAGTGTTTCTGGATAATATCTTGATCTTAAAATTAAGAGCAGAATGATTGATCACACATACCACCTGTTTTTTTGAATCTCTACTCTTTTCTTCCAATAGGGCATCTCGATTATAATATTTTGCGCTTTTATATGCATGGCGAACTAATCTATTGGGGTAGCCCCTTGATATTACTCTCTGCTTCAGGGCATCACCATGTTTGTGGTATTCTACCATATTAGTACAGTTTCTCCTTATACGTAGGAACTCACCAAATGGAATTGAGTCCTTTTGAATATTTGAATGATAACTCTGATACTGTAAAATGGTATTTTTGGCGGTGGGCTTTCTGTATAAACTGACCTCAAGGATCGAGTTGGACCCCGAGATCATGATATCTAGAAATTCAACACATTGGGCGCTGCTCTTTGCTGTAAATTTAAGATTATGATCGCCTGCATTGAGCCAAAGGATATATTCCTGCAGGGAGTCATTGTTTCCTCTCCAAATAAAGAAAATGCTGTCAATGAAACGTCTCCATGCTACAACATTGTCATAAAATGTAGCCATCTCATTGAAGTCATTTCTTCGTTCCCACTCTCCCATATAAATATTCGCGATACTGGGAGCACAGGAAGCTCCCAAACTGGTACCTTTTATTTGTTGATATGGCTCCCCAATAAATTTTAAAAAGTTGGTCATAAGGACTATTTCCACACATTCCAAAAGGAATTCGGTTGGTCTGTTTCCTGGAGTCCTCTGTAGGTGAGCGGCCACTGTCTGTAACACTTGACATTGAGGGATGTTGGTATACAAAGCCTCAATGTCAAGCGTTACCAATATCTCCGTGCTTGGATTGAATTGCATACCTTCCAATCTAGTTATCATGTCCCTTGGGTCCCCAACATAGGAGGTGTACATTTTTGTTAAGGGGCACAGATATGTATCAACATATCTAGATAGTGGCTCTGTACTTGAGCCTATGGTGGATATAATAGGCCGCATAGGTGGGTCCACCATATCTTTATGTGTCTTCAGGAGACCATAGAGAGCAGGAGTTCTTGGATATGACTTGTTTAAAAAATCATACTCCTGTTGGCATATGTCACCACGCTCAAAAGCTTTAGATGTTATATCTTGTATGTCACTTTTCACCTTTCTTTACTCTCTAGAGTTTGCTTTTTTATAGTAATGGGGTACAGCTAACTTTTTTTGATCTTATCATCATAGTCTGCTCTACTCATTAATGCAATACCCCCTCCCTTATCACAAGGTTTTATAACAAGTTCTTTGTTAGATTTAATGGTTTATTGATAAGTTGTTCCGTATTTTTATAGGGTTTTTATGTATGCAAGTCACTTCTTTTAGAACATTATTTTAAAAAAATCGGACTTCAGGCCCTACCATCTCCAAGGTGGGTGTAAATTGGAATGGCGGTTTACATCTAGATTGATTTATCTCTTCATTTTTTATGGGTCTATCTAGAAAGTATTTCTTCAATCTTACCTTCCTGAAGAAGGAAAAAAGGTCCTCATGTAATTTGAACAAATTGGGTTGAGTACTGGGGACAAAAGACAATCCCCGACTTAGAATGGAACATTCTTCATGGTTTAAGTACATTGAGGAAAGGTTAAAAATGGGTAAGGTGTCAGCCATTTCTATTTCATGTGTTAATTGGCCATCTAACGCCAGTACTGCTGGTTCCTGGTTTTTACATATGGTTGTTGATGTGGAGGGGCAACTCCCCTTGGTCTGGTGTCCATCTCCTGCCCCTCCCTTGATATTGGCCCCTCGGTAAAAAATGTGGATGACCTCGAAAGGATTGTTGTCCTCTAGATCTACCTCTGTAGGGACGACTATTGTACTGGCCCTCACTTGTATCTTGGGCAATGTCATTATCGGAATCTGATGAGTATGTGTCAGAGAATTTAATACTCTTCTACGATAATTATTTGGATTACCTTGATAGCCTTGATTGCAAGTTGATTCCTGATAGTAAGTAGGGTTAGGGTAAGGATATGCCTTCTCCCGAGAGTACCATCGGATATTTTTTTCCGCTTTTCTGTCTTCTTGTTTGTAAGATAAATATCAAAATCTTTCATATCTAGATTGATTCTATCTAATCTTGCCTTTGCCTCTTCTAGGGCTGTAGAAGTATTACATTTTTCCTCTAGGGTCATAATCTCTTTGTTCAAGGCTTGCATCATGTCTTTTGCTGTTTCTATTATGAGGATCATCCAGTCCCTGGAGCAGCGGTTTGCAATCAGTGACCACCGCTCCAGGAACTTACAGACTTCCACAAATAATGTAGGAACATTACGAACACTTAGCCCTGATGGAATCACACCTGAGCGTAAGTATTGGAGCATGTAGATAGCAGGTGACTCCATGCGCTTCAATTTCTTTTTTAGGTTTAGTAAGTTGTTCCATTCCCCATTGTCACTGGTTTGTAAAGGGGTGATACTATTGTCAGTCAGGGCTCTTCCAATTAGTGCTGAAATTCATCGTTCAAGAAACAAAAACCATAATTGAAGTAGCCTTTTAAAACATGTCTTAGGAATGCGACTGAAGCCTGTAGTGCCGCTTTAAACTGCCATTTAGACTAGGCAAACGAATCCTTTAGCCATCATTCAACCTTACTCTTGAATACATAAGTCAGCCTAAAGTAGGCCGTAAAGGCTCATAGGGTTTTCATACTTAAAAAGTAGGACATGTGTTTTTAAGTATTACCTGTCCTGGAAGCAAAATCTCCTAAAGTCATGTTTAGGTCTCGCCTGCGTTGCAGCGCACGCGCACGTGCTACTTCGCCTTGGCAAGATCTATAGTCATTGGTTTTGTGTCCAGCTTCTTTGGAACGGAGTTTGTGTCTGCCCTGTCTCCCTTAGGCCCCAGCCCACTCGGACTGGAGATTTAGCTTGTGCACGCTCGCGCATGCTCGCGCACGACGTCTCTCCAGACATGCCTGTTTATTTTTGCATTGTGCTATCACTTAAGGTGAAAGCGCTATGCCTATATAAACAAGCAGCCGACACGCAATGATGTGCACGCGCACAGCGTCTTTGGTGCATGGCTTCTCCTCCGTCTTGTTACCTCAACAACTGCAATTGGAGCTTATTTCTGATATAGCCTTTATGCCGACTCAGCGGCCTTCTGTGCAGATGGCGTGTTATTTTTACTTAGGGCACCCAGGACATCTGTGGCGATCTTACTGGAGCCTCTGAGAGAGCTTTGCTAAGTGTCCGGCTCAACGTTAATAAAAGGAAGTCCTCATTGTTCCCACTAGCAGCATTGGTTGGGGTGTCCAGGGAGCTGTTGCCAAACATGGAAGTGTGCTGGGAGACTGATAATTTTTTATACCTAGGCATGATAGTGGCACACACACAAAAAAAAATTGCTGTACAATATTGAGAGGGTGATACGCTCTTTGCGGGCTTTGATGCAGTTCTGGAATTTCCTGCCGTTATCATTTATAGGAAGAGTTGCAGTGACCAAGATAGTGTGTCTGCCTCGCAGCCTGTATGTGATCTAAAATTCCTTGTGCCCCTGCATGCGGTTGTCTTTCGCTAGCTGAATACCCTTCTCACCTCACTTACTTGAGTGTTGATGTGGAGCATGGTGGCCTGTCAAACATTAATAAGGGCTTACGAGGACGGTGGGTTCAGGTCCCGAATCTAGAATATTAATATTATGCTCCTCACATCTGGCAAAATGCATGGAGGAAGGGAAAACTAGGAGACGGATCTACTGGTGGTTATGGTGGAGGGGCCCGGGCTCCCTGGGCTGCTGATGGCAGGTTTGAGTGTGTGCTCTATGCCTCCCTATGTGGTTACTCAGACTGCCACACTATGAGATTGGTGACAGTGGTGATCAGGAGTGCAACCTTTCTCAGGGAGTTGCCACTGTAGGTCTTAGCTCCATTACGACAGATGGAAAAGGTTATGTCTTTTCAAACCTGGAAAGAGGGAGGTTGTGAACTGGATGATGATCTGTATCCAGGGGATGCGAGGATTTGGTTCGAGCTGGGACCTGGGCAGTTTTTGCACTATGGGGGCGTGACTGGCGTCAGAGCTATTTGGATGTTGTTCCCTGTGGCAGTAGCCACACTAGGATCGCTGATGACACTGGATGCTGTGCGCCACCATATCTTGTTGTTTTATAAGGTGCTTCTGGAACCCCGCTGAGAGTGTGAAGGGTGTGGGAGGTGAACCTTGGGATTCAGATGTGGACTGAGCCAAGATATGTGCATTGTTGCTGCTGTGTCTAGCAAACTCCCTAATGGCCCTAGTAGCCCCGCATCTCCATCCCACCCCTAGGCGCCGCGCTTTAGGTTCCTTTACACACAGGAGGGGTGTTGTCCTACAGGACCAGGCAGGACACTATAATCAATACCCAACAAACAGGCCTGGTCTCGAGATTATAATCGAGATTATAATTAGGTTTCAGCACTGCCCCCACTTTAAGATGAACAACATTGGTACCAGCTTTCACATTAAGATGAGCGCCGGCTTTGTTTGTCACCAATACACATGAAAATGTAGAACATGCACAATTGCATTTCCACTGCCCAGCACTACAGCATGGACACGACTTAAATGCTTTGCAACACCCCGTTGTGTTGCAAAATCATTCCCGTCTTAATAGGTCTCGCATTTGCGAGAGTTTAAGCTGTTGCCATTGTAAGTAACAATGCCATTAATATATCGGTTTTTAAAAATCCACAATTAAATTAAAGGCATTATCATTTGCAATGCCAATAGCTGAAACCCTTGCAAAAGCGAGACATATTGCATTGCAAATGCTTTTTCAATTTTGTTATGCCTATCACATTGACTAAAACTGGGTCACCCTATTACATTTAGTATGAGCTAACTTTTGATTGGGAGCAGATAGAAATATGGTGTATACACTCAACTGAATTGTAATTTTAAATTCATTTTAATGCTAAAGTCAGATTTTAATTCGCAATTCTGAAAATGCAACTTTTATAATGTTGAATTTTCTTGTTCTAACCACTTTCCTTCCCGTCATGGGTCACATGACTGTGAATGGATCTGTTGTTGAGGTTTGTGTGTATTCATTCTAGGTAGTGATACAAAGGGGACTAGGTGTGGACAGGATGGGTAGGGGTGGAGCTGTAAGGAGCCACACTTAATTTTTGAAAGGGCTTTGCCCCTGCACACAAATAGGAATCAGACACTAGGCCTCTCTAGTCTTTTATCCCCCAGACTTCTTGGAACTTCTCAGGGGTAAGGTAATAACTTTCCAAGTGTGGGAGTAGTATAGGAGATGCCCCACTTTAAAGACTAAACAAACAACACCACTGCCAGCGCTGGGAATATCAACTTAACCTACTTTTTTTAGGGAAAGAAAAATGGTTGGTATGAACATAACATAATAACCTGCTTTTGAATTTGCAAAAAATACGATTTTATTACTCTTTTTTACACATCACTGAATATTTACACAATATTTTTTGTGCGTGGAAATACCAATGAAACAATACAGACTATATACATATATATACATACATCAAAAAAGGAAATTGTGACTAATCAAGGAAATTGTTTACAACACGCTGTACATTTCACACATTCTTGGCCAAACATTCATAACACACCACCACTATACACACTTACACACATACAGGTCCCAGTGTCAAAAGCTACTACAAAAGTAATGAATAAAGAGAACGTTTTTCAGTGTATTACAAATTATTCTGATAATCTGATAAAGGAAACCATCCTTTTACTATTTACAGTCCAATCTTATGTTCTATATGACCCAGAACCAGATCAGTCGACGCGTTTCGAACCCCAGTGACTCAAGGGTTCTCCTCAGGACCAATAGTATTGCTAAAAAACAAACAGAGAGACATCAACTTAACCCCTTCCCTGCTGGCCCGATTCCGCCCCGTGCGGTAAACAAACAAACAGGGGCGGGCCATGACGAACCCCAGCCGTCATCAGCACACGAGCACCGTAGTGCATGACGGCTGGGGTTCGTCACCAGCATGGAAGGGGTTACATTTTGCTTTTTCTAAGAGCCTGACCTCCCTGCCTGGAAAAGTACCCTGCTTCCCCTAGACATACCTTCAATCTTGGGTCTAAGTTCACCACCTGTATGCCACAAAGATTTTATTTCCAAATTCACACCAGAAGGAGCTAGAAAAAGACATTGACCACTTTTAGACATCACATTCAGCCTATTGAATAAAACCTATCTCATCGTTTGTCAAAAGATTACTCACCCGCTCAATGCGCGGGGTCCTACTCGTGGGAGCCGCTTCCAATTCTGAAATATGAGACCAATGTAGACGGATGGCCTCCTACAGTTAATTAAAAACCATGTCAGACGCCGGGGAACATCGCCAACCTTGAATGGGCAGGTTGTCCTCGTTGTGGCCGCTACGTATATATCTTGACACTGTCGGGAAAGAACATGCGTTTGTAAGTGAATTCCATCTGGCCCCAGCTAACTACTAGATGTTAGAAACGGGATCCCTGGCTGGCCAGGGCTCACGCCAAAGTCAGTCAGAGACCACCACTCCTAAGTCAGGGCAAGGGATTTACACACCAAGATAACCCCTGCTCACCCTCTAGGTAACGTGGCGCGAGCAGCAAGGCTAAACTTGGAGGCGGTATGAGTTAAGTATTTGCGCACGCACCCCAGCAACAACACCCAAGGCCCACCACAAAGGAAACTCCACACAAGGTTATATAAAAAATAGCCTTTGTATTATAGTAAAAACACATTAGATAACACACACACTTTACAATGTGCCAACAGGCACGGGCAGAATTTACAAGGGATTATGTATAGGACAGGGCCACATGGACCACTGTCCTGTACATAATATTATTAATATTATGCTCCTCACATGTGGCAAAATGCATGGAGGAAGGGAAAAACTAGGAGACGGATCTACTGGTGGTTATGGTGGAGGGGCCCGGGCTCCCTGGGCTGCTGATGGCAGGTTTGAGTGTGTGCTCTACGCCTCCCTATGTGGTTCATCAGACTGCCACACTATGAGATTGGTGACAGTGGTGATCAGGAGTGCAACCTTTCTCAGGGAGTTGCCACTGTAGGTCTTAGCTCCATTACGACAGATGGAAGAGGTTATGTCTTTTCAAACCTGGAAAGAGGGAGGTTGTGAACTGGATGGTGATCTGTATCCAGGGGATGCGAGGATTTGGTTTGAGCTGGGACCTGGGCAGTTTTTGCACTATGGGGGCGTGGCTGGCGTCAGAGCTATTTGGATGTTGTTCCCTGTGGCAGTAGCCACACTAGGATCGCTGATGACACTGGATGCTGTGCGCCACCGTATCTTGTTGTTTTATAAGGTGCTTCTGGAACCCCGCTGAGAGTGTGAAGGGTGTGGAAGGTGAACCTTGGGACTCAGATGTGGACTGAGCCTAGATATGTGCATTGTTGCTGCTGTGTCTAGCAAACTCCCTAATGGCCCTAGTAGCCCCGCATCTCCATCCCACCCCTAGGCGCCGCGCTTTAGGTTTCTTTACACACAGGAGGGGTGTTGTCCTACAGGACCAGGCAGGACACTATAATCAATACCCAACAAACAGGCCTGGTCTCGAGATTATAATCAAGATTATAATTAGGTTTCAGCACTGCCCCCACTTTAAGATGAACAACATTGGTACCAGCTTTCACATTAAGATGAGCGCCGGCTTTGTTTGTCACCAATACACATGAAAATGTAGAACATGCACATTTGCATTTCCACTGCCCAGCGCTACAGCATGGACACGACTTAAATGCTTTGCAACACCCATTTGTGTTGCAAAATCATTCCCGTCTTAATAGGTCTCGCATTTGCGAGAGTTTAAGCTGTTGCCATTGTAAGTAACAATGCCATTAATATATCGGTTTTTAAAAATCCACAATTAAATTAAAGGCATTGTCATTTGCAATGCCAATAGCTGAAACCCTTGCAAAAGCGAGACATATTGCATTGCAAATGCTTTTTCAATTTTGTTATGCCTATCACATTGACTAAAACTGGGTCACCCTATTACATTTAGTATGAGCTAACTTTTGATTGGGAGCAGATGGAAATATTGTAATTTTAAATTCATTTTAATGCTAAAGTCAGTTTTTAATTCGCAATTCTGAAAATGCAACTTTTATAATGTTGAATTTTCTTGTCCTAACCACTTTCCTTCCCGTCATGGGTCACATGACTGTGAATGGATCTGTTGTTGAGGTTTGTGTGTATTCATTCTAGGTAGTGATACAAAGGGGACTAGGTGTGGACAGGATGGGTAGGGGTGGAGCTGTAAGGAGCCACACTTACATTTGAAAGGGCTTTGTCCCTGCACACAAATAGGAATCAGACACTAGGCCTCTCTAGTCTTTTATCCCCCAGACTTCTTGGAACTTCTCAGGGGTAAGGTAATAACTTTCCAAGTGTGGGAGTAGTATAGGAGATGCCCCACTTTAAAGACTAAACAAACAACACCACTGCCAGCGCTGGGAATATCAACTTAACCTACTTTTTTTAGGGAAAGAAAAATGGTTGGTATGAACATAACATAATAACCTGCTTTTGAATTTGCAAAAAATACGATTTTATTACTCTTTTTTACTCATCACTGGATGTTTACACAATATTTTTTGTGCGTGGAAATACCAATGAAACAATACAGACTATATACATATATATACATACATCAAAAAAGGAAATTGTGACTAAACAAGGAAATTGTTTACAACACGCTGTACATTTCACACATTCTTGGCCAAACATTCATAACACACCACCACTATACACACTTACACACATACAGGTCCCAGTGTCAAAAGCTACTACAAAAGTAATGAATAAAGAGAAAGTTTTTCAGTGTATTACAAATTATTCTGATAATCTGATAAAGGAAACCATCCTTTTACTATTTACAGTCCAATCTTATGTTCTATATGACCCAGAACCAGATCGGTCGACGCGTTTCGAACCCCAGTGACTCAAGGGTTCTCCTCAGGACCAATAGTATTGCTAAAAAACAAACAGAGAGACACCAACTTAAATTTTGCTTTGGTCGAAGAGCCTGACCTCCCTGCCTTGAAAAGTACCCTGCTTCCCCTAGTCATACCTTCAATCTTGGGTCCAAGTTCACCACCTGTATGCCACAAAGATTTTATTTCCAAATTCACACCAGAAGGAGCTAGAAAAAGACATTGACCACTTTTAGACATCACATTCAGCCTATTGAATAAAACCTATCTCATCGTTTGTCAAAAGATTACTCACCCGCTCAATGCGCGGGGTCCTACTCGTGGGAGCCGCTTCAATTCTGAAATATGAGACCAATGTTAGACGGATGGCCTCCTACAGTTAATTAAAAACCATGTCAGACGCCGGGAAACATCGCCTACCTTGAATGGGCAGGTTGTCCTCATTGCGGCCTCTACGTATATATCTTGACACTGTCGGGAAAGAACATGCGTTTGTAAGTGAATTCCGTCTGGCCCAGCTAACTACTGGATGTTAGAAACGGGATCCCTGGCTGGCCAGGGCTCACGCCAAAGTCAGTCAGAGACCACCACTCCTAAGTCAGGGCAAGGGAGTTACACGCCAAGATAACCCCTGCTCACCCTCTAGGTAATGTGGCGCGAGCAGCAAGGCTAAACTTGGAGGCGGTATGAGTTAAGTATTTGCGCACGCACCCCAGCAACAACACCCAAGGCCCACCACAAAGGAAACTCCACACAAGGTTATATAAAAAATAGCCTTTGTATTATAGTAAAAACACATTAGATAACACACACACTTTACAATGTGCCAACAGGCACAGGCAGAATTTACAAGGGATTATGTACAGGACAGGGCCACATGGACCACTGTCCTGTACATAATATTATAAATATTATGCTCCTCACATGTTGCAAAATGCATGGAGGAAGGGAAAAACTAGGAGACGGATCTACTGGTGGTTATGGTGGAGGGGCCCGGGCTCCCTGGGCTGCTGATGGCAGGTTTGAGTGTGTGCTCTATGCCTCCCTATGTGGTTCATCAGACTGCCACACTATGAGATTGGTGACAGTGGTGATCAGGAGTGCAACCTTTCTCAGGGAGTTGCCACTGTAGGTCTTAGCTCCATTACGACAGATGGAAGAGGTTATGTCTTTTCAAACCTGGAAAGAGGGAGGTTGTGAACTGGATGGTGATCTGTATCCAGGGGATGCGAGGATTTGGTTCGAGCTGGGACCTGGGCAGTTTTTGCACTATGGGGGCGTGACCGGCGTCAGAGATATTTGGATGTTGTTCCCTGTGGCAGTAGCCACACTAGGATCGCTGATGACACTGGATGCTGTGCGCCACCATATCTTGTTGTTTTATAAGGTGCTTCTGGAACCCCGCTGAGAGTGTGAAGTGTGTGGGAGGTGAACCTTGGGACTCAGATGTGGACTGAGCCAAGATTTGTGCATTGTTGCTGCTGTGTCTAGCAAACTCCCGAATGGCCCTAGTAGCCCAGCATCTCCATCCCACCCCTAGGCGCCGCGCTTTAGGTTTCTTTACACACAGGAGGGGTGTTGTCCTACAGGACCAGGCAGGACACTATAATCAATAGCCAACAAACAGGCCTGGTCTCGAGATTATAATCGAGATTATAATTAGGTTTCAGCACTGCCCCCACTTTAAGATGAACAACATTGGTACCAGCTTTCACATTAAGATGAGCGCCGGCTTTGTTTGTCACCAATACACATGAAAATGTAGAGCATGCACAATTGCATTTCCACTGCCCAGCGCTACAGCATGGACACAACTTAAATGCTTTTCAACACCCCGTTGTGTTGCAAAATCATTCCCGTCTTAATAGGTCTCGCATTTGAGAGAGTTTAAGCTGTTGCCATTGTAAGTAACAATGCCATTAATATATCGGTTTTTAAAAATCCACAATTAAATTAAAGGCATTGTCATTTGCAATGCCAATAGCTAAAACCCTTGCAAAAGCGAGACATATTGCATTGCAAATGCTTTTTCAATTTTGTTATGCCTATCACATTGACTAAAACTGGGTCACCCTATTACATTTAGTATGAGCTAACTTTTGATTGGGAGCAGATAGAAATATGGTGTATACACTCAACTGAATTGTAATTTTAAATTCATTTTAATGCTAAAGTCAGATTTTAATTCGCAATTCTGAAAATGCAACTTTTATAATGTTGAATTTTCTTGTCCTAACCACTTTCCTTCTCGTCATGGGTCACATGACTGTGAATGGATCTGTTGTTGAGGTTTGTGTGTATTCATTCTAGGTAGTGATACAAAGGGGACTAGGTGTGGACAGGATGGGTAGGGGTGGAGCTGTAAGGAGCCACACTTACATTTGAGAGGGCTTTGCCCCTGCACACAAATAGGAATCAGACACTAGGCCTCTCTAGTCTTTTATCCCCCAGAATTCTTGGAACTTCTCAGGGGTAAGGTAATAACTTTCCAAGTGTGGGAGTAGTATAGGAGATGCCCCACTTTAAAGACTAAACAAACAACACCGCTGCCAGCGCTGGGAATATCAACTTACCCTACTTTTTTTAGGGAAAGAAAAATGGTTGGTATGAACATAGCATAATAACCTGCTTTTGAATTTGCAAAAAATACGATTTTATTACTCTTTTTTACACATCACTGAATATTTACACAATATTTTTTGTGCGTGGAAATACCAATGAAACAATACAGACTATATACATATATATACATACATCAAAAAAGGAAATTGTGAGTAAACAAGGAAATTGTTTACAACACACTGTACATTTCACACATTCTTGGCCAAACATTCATAACACACCACCACTATACACACTTACACACATACAGGTCCCAGTGTCAAAAGCTACTACAAAAGTAATGAATAAAGACAAAGTTTTTCAGTGTATTACAAATTATTCTGATAATCTAATAAAGGAAACCATCCTTTTACTATTTACAGTCCAATCTTATGTTCTATATGACCCAGAACCAGATCGGTCGACGCGTTTCGAACCCCAGTGACTCAAGGGTTCTCCTCAGAACCAATAGTATTGCTAAAAAACAAACAGAGAGACACCAACTTTAATTTTGCTTTGGTCTAAGAGCCTGACCTCCCTGCCTGGAAAAGTACCCTGCTTCCCCTAGTCATACCTTCAATCTTGGGTCCAAGTTCACCACCTGTATGCCACAAAGATTTTATTTCCAAATTCACACCAGAAGGAGCTAGAAAAAGACATTGACCACTTTTAGACATCACATTCAGCCTATTGAATAAAACCTATCTCATTGTTTGTCAAAAGATTACTCACCCGCTCAATGCGCGGGGTCCAACTCGTGGGAGCCGCTTCCAATTCTGAAATATGAGACCAATGTTAGACGGATGGCCTCCTACAGTTAATTAAAAACCATGTCAGACGCCGGGGAACATCGCCTACCTTGAATGGGCAGGTTGTCCTCGTTGCTGCCGCTACGTATATATCTTGACACTGTCGGGAAAGAACATGCGTTTGTAAGTGAATTCCGTCCGGCCCCAGCTAACTACTAGATGTTAGAAACGGGATCCCTGGCTGGCCAGGGCTCACGCCAAAGTCAGTCAGAGACCACCACTCCTAAGTCAGGGCAAGGGAGTTACACGCCAAGCTAACCCCTGCTCACCCTCTAGGTAACGTGGCGCGAGCAGCAAGGCTCAACTTGGAGGCGGTATGAGTTAAGTATTTGCACACGCACCCCAGCAACAACACCCAAGGCCCACCACAAAGGAAACTCCACACAAGGTTATATAAAAAATAGCCTTTGTATTATAGTAAAAACACATTAGATAACACACACACTTTACAATGTGCCAACAGGCACGGGCAGAATTTACAAGGGATTATGTACAGGACAGGGCCACATGGACCACTGTCAGGGGTAGGCACTTGTTAGAAATAATACTTGTAGGTATACACTTAGCACATAAACATATAATGATTAGCACCAAAATAGTACATGTAGCACACAACCAGTAAACACTGGTAAAGAGTAAATACCTCCTACGCAACCCTAAACACTGTAGGAAAATCACGCAGGGAACTAGGACCTTATCATCAGGACCTAAGGAAGGAATACCATCACCTAAGCAGGTCACTTTTAGCAAAGGGAAGGAAACCTAAACAATCACCTAAGCAGGCCACATTTAGCAAAGGAGATTAACATAAAATACCTAAGCAGGTCCCTTTTAGCAAAGGTAATGGGACATCAACAATCCTCTAAGCAGGTCACATTTAGCAAAGGGGATAAACATAAAATACCTAAGCAGGTCACTTTTAGCAAAGGTAATGGAACATCAACAATCCTCGAAGCAGGTCACATTTAGCAAAGGGGATAAACATAAAATACCTAAGCAGGTCACTTTTAGCAAAGGTAATGGGACATCAACAATCCTCTAAGCAGGTCACATTTAGCAAAGGGGATAAACATAAAAATACCTAAGCAGGTCACTTTTAGCAAAGGTAATGGGACATAAACAATCCTCTAAGCAGGTCACATTTAGCAAAGGGGATAAACATAAAATACCTAAGCAGGTCACTTTTAGCAAAGGTAATGGGACATAAACAATTGCACATGAGGCATTAAACACATTCAGAGGTGCAGGTTAGAACATTAGTGCAAGAATTACATCAGCAAGTAAATTACAATGCGCAGGGTGCACATAGCACAACACTAGAATTGTCCCTCAGGCCAACTGGCCTCGCAAGGGGCTGAATGCCCTGAGTCTCAATGCCAGGGGGTCTGCGCAGGCAGCACAGACTACAAGCCTAAACGTAGCAACTGTCCACTAAGTGCTGGACAGTTGTGAATCACAGCTGGGCAAACGTTGGAGCCTCGTGGGCTCAAGAACACAGATGAGGGAACACTGTGTGGGAGCCTCGGGGCTTCTGACCACACTCGTGTCCCAAGAGCCTCTCTCCGGGCTCACAGGACAATGGGAAGCTCGGAGCCTCGTGGGCTCGAAAACGCAAATGTGCCCCTGCAGCCTCTCTGGGCTCCCTCGCAATTGGGGGCGGAACGTTGGAGTCCCTCACGGGGATCTCAGACTTAAATAATGCCCCACGGAGCCTCGTGGCTCCAATCTCCAAGGAATGCCCCTGAGCCTCTCGTGGGCTCGTAAGAACTGCCTCGATGCTCATCGGAGCGGCCCTCTGTCAACCGGGGCCGCTCTGCTCTCAATTGGGAGGCCCCAGCCCTCCTGCACTCACCGGCTCTCCTGCGGGTTGCTCCGGTGCCGCGGGCGGGGCTCCTCTCCCTCTCCAGGCGCCTCGGGGACACGGCCGGCTGCTTCTCCCTTCGCTGCTCGGCTCCAGGGGCGGGACTTCCGGTTTGCCTCACCCGGGCCGCGCAGCGATTGGCAGGCTGACCCAGCACTTCCGGGTCATCGCGGGCAGCGCGGCGGCCCGTTTTAGGCAGGCAGGCTGGCTCTCAGTATCCGAGGAGTGGGCTCCCTCGTGATAATTTAAATATCCAAGGACGGGGCAATGCCGGGTGGGCACTGGCCTTTAAATAAAAATAAAAAGCGAGGTGGGCACTCGCTATGCCGAAAATCGGCAATAAAGCGGGCAAACGCCGGGTGGGCAACGGCTGCACAAAATAGAGCGCTCGAAGTGCTAGAAGGGAAATAAAGCGCTATCAAGCGCCACAGGCTCAAAATAAATCACTCCTCAGCGCTAAGGAAAATAAGCAGCGCTCCCCAGCGCTAAAGGACAAGGGAACAGCGCTCCCAGGCAACAGCAAAGCTCCAGCAGGGTCTGGAGGCAGGCAGGGGGGCAAGGCAGGGCCAGAGCCAGATCACTGGGTCTCCAGGCAGGGAGACAGTCCAAGTGGCGGTCCTCCTGGCCCCAGCAGCAGCAGCCCCCTCTGGCAAGGATCCACAAGCAGAACCAAATTGTATGGGGACACAGCCCCTTCTTATACTGTAAATCCCTTTGTCTCATGGTGCAGGGTGGGGGAGAAACCAGTTGCAGCTGGTTTTGAAGTACCCTTGATAGCTCAACCACCCATTTCATTCACTGGCAGGGCTAGGGACATCAGTCACACTACAGGGGGTGGAGCCAGCATTGTGTGGGGAAAGTCCAGGCCCATCAGGGACCAGGTGCACTCCTCCCAAGCCATCAACATGCTAATCTCACACTCACCACCGGGCAGACCCATCCAGCCTTCCTGGAGCCAGGCTCACCAGCCAGCTCCAGCCAATCACACGGCAGGCATATTTTACAGTAATATGCCAAGTCCTAGAAGTGGCATTTCTACACATGACACACACATGCCACATATACCGTTGCGAAGCATTCATTCTCACGAGCTCGCACATACCAAATTCGAGCATGCACTCCCCACGCATCAGGAACTACTAGGGACACAGACATTCCCCCTGCATTCCTATGGGAGAGCAGGCCAGCCTAACTACATGCACGCACTTTACTCTGGGACACAGGGAAAAAGTGTGCACAGTCCAGAAAATCATCCATACAGATCACAGATCTAAAGCAAAAAGATTAGGGGTGAACCTGCCTTAAGGGCCAAGTCCAACACTAGACATAATGCTTGGCCCCGTTGTGGCATCCTTCTTACCGTGTTTGTGTAGTTCCAGTCCTTCAATATGATTCGTTACGCTTTCCTCACTCTGTTTGGTTGATGCAGTTGTCAGTGCGGATTGCTTCCAGTATATTACCCAATTTCCGGCTAAGGCTGCTGGGGGATGTAGTTTTTTGGCCATGTAGGGATTAGCTCTGTCTGGACTGTTTTCTGCAGGCCGCCGGACCCTGTGATGACTAACTCGCGGAACCGTGGGGTTCCTCGGCATGCTTAAAAGGCAGTGTAGATATAAAACTTCTTAACTGAAAATCGGGCTGAAGTCGCAGTATGGAACTTCATTATCAACAGTGCCTCTCGTTGGTTTAATAAACCGAATGCATAAGAACAATTGACCATTATTTAGCACATCAGCCCGATACACCATCAGCACTCCATCTCTACTCATCCAGTTTCTGATCTATCCTTGGGGCTTCGAATCCCCCAATTTTCAGTTAAGAAGTTTTATATCAAAACTGCCTTTTAAGTTCCAGTCCAGACCGAGCTAATCCCTACATGGCCAAAAAACGACATCCCCCAGCAGCCTTAGCCGGAAATCGGCTAATATACCGGAAGCAATCCGCACTGACAACTGCATCAATCGAACAGAGTGAGGAAAGCGTAACAAATCGTATTGAAGGACTGGAACTACACAAACACGGTAAGAAGGACGCCACAACGGGGCCACTCATTATGTCTAGTAGTTAGCTGGGGCCAGACGGAATTCACTTACGAACGCATGTTCTTTCCCGACAGTGTCAAGATATATACGTAGCGGCCGCAACGAGGACAACCTCCCCATTCAAGGTAGGCGATGTTCCACGGCATCTGACATGGTTTTTAATTAACTGTAGGACCCCATCCGTCTAACATTGGTCTCATATTTCAGAATTGGAAGCGGCTCCCACGAGTAGGACCCCGCGCATTGAGCGGGTGAGTAATCTTTTGACAAACGATGAGATAGGTTTTATTCAAAAGGCTGAATGTGATGTCTAAAAGTGGTCAATGTCTTTTTCTAGCTCCTTCTGGTGTGAATTTGGAAATACAATCTTTGTGGCATACAGGTGGTGATCTTGGACCCAATATTGAAGGTATGACTAGGGGAAGCAGGGTACTTTTCCAGGCAGGGAGGTCAGGCTCTTAGACCAAAGCAAAATTTAAGTTGGCGTCTCTCTGTTTTTTTTTTAGCAATACTATTGGTCCTGAGGAGAACCCTTGAGTCACTGGGGTTCGAAACGCGTCGACCGATCTGGTTCTGGGTCATATAGAACATAAGATTGGACTGTAAATAGTAAAAGGATGGTTTCCTTTATCAGATTATCAGAATAATTTGTAATACACTGAAAAACTTTGTCTTTATTCATTACTTTTGTAGTAGCTTTTGACACTGGGACCTGTATGTGTGTAAGTGTGTATAGTGGTGGTGTGTTATGAATGTTTGGCAAGAATGCGTGAAATGTACAGCGTGTTGTAAATAATTTCCTTGTTTAGTCACAATTTCCTTTTTTGATGTATGTATATATATGTATATAGTCTGTATTGTTTCATTGGTATTTCCACGCACAAAAAATACTGTGTAAATATTCAGTGATGTGTAAAAAAGAGTAATAAAATTTTATTTTTTGCAAATTCAAAAACATGTTATTATGTTATTGTTAGACTTGGCTGTCTCTAGTTGGCAGAGGTATACACTTCTGACAAATAGGGACTGACCTCCTCTAGTCAGGGCAAGGGGATCACATACTTAGATAACCCCTGCTCACCCCCTTGGTAGCTTGGCAAAGCAGACAGGCTTATCTCAGAGGCAGTGCGTTAAGCATTTATGACCACATACAGTAATAAAGTGAATACACTACAAATGGACACGACACAGTAGTATTATAAAAATAAGGATTTTTATATAAGGCGTAACACAAGACCAAATAATGACAAAAATATACCACAATCTTAATAAATACTCTTGGAAGGAAAATAATAGTTCTAGTGTAGTTTCTTCTTAGCACAAAAATCTTTAGTATCAAAAGCAACTCTTCTTCTTTAAAACACAGTTCTTGGCAACAATGTAACCCACACTGGAGTCACACGACGTCGAGGCAAAGTTAATCCAAAGGGTTCGGCGTCGACCGCGAGGAGCGCTACGTCGAGCCCGGAGTTGCACAGACCCCCACAACACAGTACCTTGGAAAAGCGAAGCACACGATGATCAGCGGCGTCGAGATGTCCGGCGTCGCGTCTCTGGCGTCGATCCGGCCTCGGAGTCTGGGCGACCTGCAGCGGCGTCGACAGATGTCAGGCAGGAGCAGCGCTCACGAGGTGAAGCAGGATACGGCGTCGGCGTCGATGTCGATGATGATGTTGCAAGAGTGAGCAGCGCTCACGGCGTCGAGAGGGCACGAAGTCGATGCGATCAGCAGCGGTGCAGACACGAAGTCACTTGGAGCTGGAGCCGAACTCGCTACTCACTGGCGTTGCTGCTGGCGTCGATCGGGCCCGGCGTCCGGCGTCGAGGAAGCGGGACACTGGAGCCGTTACTCACGATGTCGAGCTGGATTCGGCGGCGTCCGTCGGCGTCGAGATTGCTGGTTTCTTTCAGAGGTGCTGGACTTTCAGGTTCCAGCAACAAGCACTTTTAGCAGATGAAGTCCTTTAGCCCTGTGACTTCAACAGGAGGCTGGCACTCTTCCAGCCCTTGGAGATTTTCTTTAGCAAAGCTTAAGAGTACACACTCAGTTCCTCTCTCCTGGTTCCTTGGCAAAAATAAAGAAGCACTGCAGGATTCCCCCCAGCAAACAGCACACTGGCAGAAGGGGTAGGCAAGTCCTTGGATCAGCAGGCTTCTTGTCCTTGGTTCAGGTTTCCTTGTCAGAAGTGATCTAAATTCTTGGTTCAGGGGTCCTTCTCTTATACCCCTTTTTATATCCCTTTGTCCATGCAGGGGAATTTCCCCACATCTGTTGTGGGTGTAGCCAGGCAGAGGCACCTGGCCTATTCACTGTGCAGTTCTGGGTCCTCAGACGCCCAGCAGGAGGTGGAGCCAGCATTGTCACTGGCAGGAGCAGAGCTATCGGCCTCCTGGTAGGAGGTGGGGCCAGGATCGTCCCTGGCAGGCACAGAGTCATCAGTCGCCTGGCAGGAAATGGAGCCAGCATTGTATCAGGCAGGGCAGGCTATCAGGAACTACTCTCCCCCTACTCTCAATGCAAATGTCCCACTCATCCCACACTGACTCCCTCAGACCTCTGGAGCCACCCAGCTCCTGTCACACACGCACCAAACCAGCAGAAACCAGAAATAGTTAGACAAGAAAATAGCCACCCAGAGTCCAAAAACCATCCATACATCCATACAAACGGATGCGTGATTAAACCCCGAGTTCAGGGATACCAAACTCGACATTGCACCATGCCCCCCGAGCCAGCTAGGATTATAGCATTAATAATCCTGGCAGCCCATTCTAACTAATGGAGAGCAGGTTACCTTACAATAGTGAAAAACGAATATGGCTGTAATTCCTTATTAGGACATTCCAACTTGTCCTACCTTATGCTTACAATGCACCCTGCCCGTGGGCCTACCAAAGGGGTGACTAACATGAAGTTAAGGGAAGGTTTAGGGACTGGCAAGTAGGTGTACTTGCGCAGTCAGCGTGACAGTACCAGACTGCACATAGGTCTAGCAATGGCAGACCTTCAGACATACTTTTACTAGGCCGCTCTTGTGGGTGGCACAACATTTGCTGCAAGCCCACGAGCAGCATTTGTATTTACAAGCCCTGGCACTCCTGGTGCACTAGACTAGGGACTGACAGTTAACCAAATAAGCCAAACATGGATTTCAATCAATACAGCAATTTTACATAGGGAGCACTTGCACTGTGGCACTGATCAGCAGTGGCACAGTGCCCAAAGCAATATACCAGCAAAAACATTGTAAACAGAGGAGGCAAACAGAAAAAAATGGAGGAGAGACTCAAGCCAATGATGTCAGGTCTAACAGTTATGTTCATAAAAACCATTTTTCTTTCCCTAAAAAAAGTAGGTTAAGTTGATATTCCCAGCGCTGGCAGCAGTGTTGTTTGTTTAGTTTAAGCTGGCTCAGCCTCGCTGTGTAAAGAGTCAAGACCCTTAGTGTTGTCCCACTTTAAAGACTGGCACCAGGTATAACCATTGGATCTTCAGAAAACCTCTTCAGAACACTCCTGGGCCCGTGGACAATACAGAAAACGGGCTTCCTTGTTCCCCAGAGGACTGCCCTGCTGATTTAGGCCTGCCTTGTTCCCCAGAAGACTTTCCTGCAGCTACCAGAGGATTTATCTGCTGCTTGAGTTCTGCCTTGACTCCCAGAAGGCTAACCTGCTGCTGGTAGCCTGCACTTCTCTCTGGAAAGGAAGTCTGGACCGCCTCCCTTCATCCCAGGCTACCTGAGTGCCTCCAAGGTCCAAGTGGCTGACCTCCTGTGTGAGCTAAGGGACACAACAAGCTTCAGAGGCCTCACTGCAACTGCCTAGCTGACCTGCAGCAACTGGACCTGCCGAGCCTTGCCTGAGCTCTACTGGCCTCTGCTCGAGTCCCTGTTCCCTAGGAGGAGCTGCCCCCTATCCTTGGCCCTGGGCATCAAAGCGCACTGCTCCACAGAAAATGCTAAAGACTCTTCCGCCTATGATGACCGCCAGCAAAAAGAGACTGTAAACCCAACTCTTCATGCTACAGCAGTTGCCAGCGATGATCAGCAACATGAGCTCTCAATTCTTCACTACAGCAGCAATAGCCTGCAGTAACTGCCAACCTGAAGCACCAGCAATGACCGTCTGTGATTCCCTACCGGTTCTTCATGCTACAGCACTGATTCCAGACCTGCTTTTCGCACTACTGCAATGGCCATCTGCAACACTCTCCCTGCTCATTGCAGTCTCCTCCACTGCGAACAGAATTCTTCATACCGGACTTTGAGACAGTAATTTTTTCAGTGGGACTAACTTTGTCTCTATGTCAGGCCCATACACTATTGTTGTTACCTGAACTTGTGACTTTCACTCGATCTCAGTAACATTTTTCTTGTGAAAAAGAAAAACAAGAAACTAAGGCCTGTAGAATATCTCATACATGTTAACAAATTCAGTCTATACACGCAGTTCAAATTAGAGGCCACCCTGGATGTCAGGGACTGTCTTCAAACATTGGACTCGATGATTCATTTGGGTATAAAGGACGCTTACTTGTTTGACACAGTTTGCCACTAGGACAGAAAGTTTCTCGAATTCAGTTGGCTTGTTTCAATCTCTAATTTCCAGCTCTTTCATTTGGCCTTCCTTCCACTTCTTGATGTTCCACCAAATTACTCAGATCAATGGTAACTCATCCAAGGTTTCAGGGTGTAGGTCTTCTCATCATGGCATCGACCAAATATCTCCTTATTTATTATCCTAATCCCACAATATCCCTTCTGGAATCGTTGGTATTTGTAATAAACAAATTGATAATGGTGTTTAGTTCAAAGGTGCACACAGTTGTGGTTTTTACAATGGTTTCAGTATTTATTTTATGAGGAGTACAGAATTGGAGTTTTAACTATTTTGGATATTTTGTGCTTGCCCATCTACATTCTGTTTTATGTAAAATATTCGTAAGGTATTGTCTTTGATATGCTTTCATGACCTAGCGCTAAAATAATGTTATGACTGACTGACTGAATAAACAAATTAAAATTCTCTTTCGACCCCAGCCTCATACATAGAATCTCTGTATTTCTGGGAGATTTTTTTCAATTACCAGATAGCATTTGTAGATATACTCAGGAATGAATTGTCTAAGTTTCTTTCTCAGGTGTCTCTTCATTACTTATGATGAACTGATGGATGTCTGGCTTCTTCGTTCTGGGCTGATTTTTCCCACCTTCCCGTCTACAGCGCTCTGTAAACTGAAGATTCGCCATCTCATTGTATGTCTCAATTTTTCTCATCTATACACCTGCAAATGGAAGAAGTAGAACTTTGGTGGCTCGATTATTTCTAGGTCTATAACGAAGAAGCAAAGTCAGCTATTTCCCAAATCTACTGTTAGAGTCAGACTAGAGTTTGCCCAAATAAGTGGCTCATTGCAGTCATTTCTCAAGTGGAGCCACTTGGCCTGGGAAGGAGTTCTCTGTACACATAAAGTGTACAGAGCTTCTTACAGTTTTGTTTAGTATGCAGGTCTTAACAAACAAAACAGATAATGTTGTTCTGATCTATTACTAATGGACAGTCTGACAGTAGTACAATACACTACTCACTGAGACACACTTATCCCAGGATTCTTTCAAATATGGCCAAACTATTTGGTGATTCTTATTTTCTCTACCATGTCTCAGTGTCAGCAAGGTATCCACCAGAACAACTTAAACAGTATCAGACTGGCATTCATGGCACCAATGCAATTATAGTTTTCATTTATATTCTGAAACTTTGCAACAGTTTTCAGAGGATCTTTGTGAACCCAGACTTGGCAATCAACTTCCTATTTTCTTCAGTTGCATGCTGGATCCACTGCCCAGGAAAAAATGCTTTACTTCAACTGTGGATCCAAGTTGTTACTTATGCCTTCCCCCCTTTCCTAATTCTTTCCCATTGCCTTTTGGAAGTCAAAATGGGATTAACATAAATGCTAATTAATTCTGGGGCCTCATTTATGAAAAGTGACGCATCGCTGCGTGAAAACAGCGATGCGTCACTTTTCATTGCGCACTCCTTGCAACACCAATGACGCGTCATATTTAATGTATGACGTATCATGTCGCAAGGACTTACAGATACGTAAGTATTTCTGACGCATCTGTAAGCGCAAAAGTGACGCATTGCTGGAGTGTGTCACAAAAGTGACGCAACTCCAGCAATGCGTCCTTTCACATGGGGAAAGCCCCATGTGAAAGGGCTTGCGTCAGTCTTACACCTGTTGTGAGGCAAGCGCAAGATTTTGACGCAACAGCATCCTAAAAGTGACGCAGTGAAATCTCATAGATTTCACTGTGTCACTATTACGAGGCTTTTTGCGGGGGAACGCCCCCTCTGCATACATTATACCTGACGCAGGTATATTGTGGCGCAGGGGTTTAAAAAGTGACGCATCTACCTAGATGCGTCACTTTTTAAATATGGCGCAACAAGGCGCATTTTGTACGCCGCTGGTGCGTCACAAAAAGTGACGCACCGGCGGTGCAAAACTGACGCAAGGCCTCATAAATAAGGGCCCCGGTACTTTCAAAACTGTTTTCCAGATCTCTTAGAGATAATACCAAATTTTCCACTTTTCTTTTCTATATTTCAATCATCTTCTTCAGAATCTCACTAATTACTTCCTGTTGTATGATGACAAGGCATGGCACAACAACGCATGCCTGAACTAAATGTTCTTAACCACGCCTGCCTCTTTATAACGCATGCCTATAACATGCATTTTCACTGTAATGACATGATTGGTAAATGGACATGTTTGATAAAGATCACACTCCTGCCACCAGCCCTGAAAACTGTCCCTTTTCCCTCACCCTGCCCTGAGCCCTTTAAATTGACCTCACACCCTAAAACCTACCCTGACCCCAGCCCCCTGCTGTGAGCCCCAAAAATTGTTCCCTACACCTGTAAACTACCCAAATCCAGCCCCCCCCTCCACCATGAGGTCTAAAACTGCCTCCAGCCCTGAAAACTGTCCCTTTACCCCAAGCCCTAAAAACTACATCGACCCCAGGCTCCCCTGCTTTGAGCCCTTAAATTGACCCCTACCACTGAAAACTACTCTGCACTCCCCAAACCTGAGCCCTAAATCCTGGCCCCCTGCCCTAAGAACAATCCCAACCTCCCAAGCCATAAAAACTACCCCTACCCAAAAAAACTACCCCCACTTCAAAACATGTTCCCAGCCCACTTACCTAACTGTATCCTCGCCTGATCGTTCCTATTCCTGCATGCTAATTCCAGCATCTAATCTGCGCACTACCTTAAGCACGCATATGTGTGGTTAAGGCATATGCGTGGTTAAAGCAAGCATGGTTTGGCTTGCGGGGAAATGGCACACATGGCTCGCGGCACAAATTTCCCAATTTTAAACATATAGTAAAATATGAACCGCCCAACCAATAAATCACAAAATCATAATGAATAGCCAAGGGCTTGGACTTTCATTTAAAACAATTACCCCCTCAAGCATCAAAATATTGTTCCCGAAAAACTCATCAAAATTCTGTGGAGTTCCACGAGCGGGCAAAGTTTGAAATGCCATTAAATGCAAAGCTCAGTTTGCATGTATTGGTGTGCTCCAGGTTTTATTTTTAGAAGCCTCGGTCTTGAGGCTGGGGGCTCTTAGGGTTCGTCTTCCCTGGAGTGGCATCCAGAGTCCAGAAGGATACCGGTGCAATGGATTGGGGGGGTGATGGATGGAGGGCGATGGATGGAGGGGGCACACCAATAGACAACTAACAGCACCAGGGGTGGGCAAGAGGGCAGAAGGAAACACACTGAGGCATCTGGCAGGTCCTTCTCCGCCCCAGGCCCTACCCCGGTCCAACAGCCTGGGGGAGCACCTGGGCTTACAGCCGGCCCTGCCCGCCCCTTTGAGGCTCTAACAGCGCCACCCTTGAGGGGCTTGTGACCACTCCTTTCACCCACTGCCACTCACCTCACAGATCCTTCTGTCTTCACTCTCTGCTATGTCCTGGAAGATGCTGCTCCAGTTTCTGTTGCCTCACGCCAAGGAGGAAGTATTCAAAATGGCAGCACTTTCAGCGTGGACCACTGGAGCAGCACACAGGGGTCACCGGCTCCCCAGCACAGGCAGAGATGGGTGCGCCCGTGAGGAAGGTCAGTTAATCTGACGGTTTCTGGTTTACAGCCACTAGGTTTTTCAGAGCAACAAAGAAATCATGATCTGGAGCATTCTTATAGTCAATTCTGACCAGGATGCTATTTCCAAAAATCACTATATATCTACCTTGATGGAACTGTCTATCAAACAACAAGGATTTGCTGAAATATAGTTAAGGATGAGCAGCGACTCCTGAGTGCACCAGTAAAGTCTGCTCCGCAGGTGGTTGGTGGAGTTTTTTGCTGAACATCGTACTACAAGCGGAGCACACAGTGAGAAAACTCCATGAACTCCGCCTGCAGAGCGGAGTTTACCACCCACCCCTAAATATTGTACCTAAAAGTACTTAAAATGCCTTTTGTGCCATCAATCGAAAATTACAGAGATTATATTAACATAGTGAAGTATGATCCACCCCATTAATAGATCAAACAATTATAAAGTATATCCAAGGGTCTAATCTAAAGCTTTCATTTAAAACAAATTCGCCATAAGCAGCAAAATATTGTACCTAAGAATACATAAAGTGTCTTTCATGCTATCAATACAAACTGTACAAAACTTGTCAGACAATTACTTTGTGTCAGCCGCGGCTGGCAGTGGGAGTACCTGCAGGGCGGTGATGTGGGGAGGGGGAGGGGCAGGGTGGGGGGTAGTAATGTATTGATTACGGAGTTTACAGGTAAGTAAACATTTAAATAAATAAATTACTTACCTGTAAAACTCCCTAATCCATACATTACTACCTCGCACCCTGCCCTCCCCCTCCCCACGTCACCGCCCTGCAGGTACTCCTACTGCCGGCCGTGGCTGCTTTGTATGCAACAAAGTAACAACAAAGAAAATCAAATATCTCAGTGCATAAAAAGTCAATGCCCACTCAAAAAACAGTAACAACCGTTATAGCATATAAACTAATACACCATTAATACAACTTTAAAAAACACTTACAAAGTTAAAAATCCTATTGCAGAATTCATTAATTTGGGGGTACTTAAAGTAACTGTAGAACTGCTGAAGCTGAAAGAATGGACAACTGCAAAAATATTGATCCACGGATATAATAAGAGAGCAGTGCAAACAAATAAAACATGGTTTAGATCTTGAAGGCCATTTTGGCACATAATATAAACCTCTGATAAACCATGCCATTTAGCCAAATGGAGTTTAAGAGGAGCAGGTTCCAACAAATAGGTCTGTTTTATATTTATCAAACTGAAATCAATAGTCGGATGGTCACCCCTCTTTAAAATACAGTCCTCACTATCCATGAGAAAACTCAAAGCTCAAGTATCTTGTTTTAAGCTAACGTTTAATTGCTGCAGAGTCAACTTAAAAATCAAAGAAGGGTCCTATTACAGTAAGTCTGCTTTTGCCACACAGGCTCTATAAATGACGGAGTTTCTTTTGGACCAGCTAAAATGTATTTTCTTAACCAGAGCCTCAGTGATCGATGATCACTATTTGGTAGGCACACAGCCCAGTGCACAACTCCTGCACGCCCCTGTGCAAAAGCACTTCTCAACCCAAATTCTAACCTTGAAGCTGTCTCAGCAAAAGTTGGATTAACTGAAGCCAAGCTTCTAAGGACTCGACCTTCCATTCTATTTTTTTAAAACAATTCAAAATGTCAATCAATTCTATGCCATACAATAAAGAGTCAGGGTCTTAGCTTGCTAGGCTTCAAATAAGGGTGCAAAATGCCTTTTCGTGGTGGCCCTACACAGTGAGCCCAGACATTTAGCCAGCGAGATGGTTTTAGTTATTATATTTTCCATGTTGGCTTTTTCAATTCAATTTCCACACAATATCTTTCATAGGAAGCTATATGATTTTACAATTTCCAATTTTTGACCACCCAAAGACCATACAAAGGGGTCCATTACGATGTAGAGCGGATTCCCTCCGCCAGGCTGGCGGTGGCTACCGCCAGCCTGGCGGAGGAAATCCGCCCGACAATATCAGCCCAATTCCCCCCTGCCATATTAGGATGGCGGAGGGGACCGTGGCGGTGTGAAACACCGGCCGCCTGTTTTCCGTCCCGGTCGCCTAGCGGCCGGGGCGGAAAACCTGTAACATGGTGGAGGTGTCTTTTAGACACCGCCTGCCATATTACAATGGCCTTTGCACAATGCATTTCTGTGGCGGCAATACCGCCACGGAAAGGCATGCAGAGACTTCCTGCGGGGGCCCCTTGCGGGCCCCCTGGGAATCCGTGCCTTGGGGGGTGCACATGGGGGGTACCTATGGTACCCCCCCGCATTTCAGTGTGCAACATGGCAGGCACCGCGCGGTGCCTGTCATGTTGCGCTTTACAAAGTACAACGTGCACTTTTACCATTGCGGCGGGCGGAGATTCCTGCTCCGCCCACCGCAATGGTAAACATACAGGATGCGCCCGCCTGTGTGGCGGGTACATCCTAATGCCATTGTTGGGACCCCCGCACTGTTAGCGGGCGGTCCACTTCTCCGTTAGGGTGGCTGGCGGCCAAAGCCCGCCCGCCATCCTAATGGACCCCAAAATGTCTATATTTCCTCCTTTTCCTCCCATGGACATACATAACTTTGCTTTTAGATACATTGATCTTCAGATGATGTGCCTTAGCAAATTGTTGTAGTGTCTGCAGATGGCTATTTACATTTTTCAGTGTAAGAGTGAAAATGACTGTTTTCTGCATACATTAAACACACAATGGGCTTTCCCACAACTATCAAAGCTATACCCTGGCTCTTAGCCAAATGATCAGGAATGTCTGAAAAATATAAGGAAAAAAGGAGGGTGGGGGCAAGCAAACACCCTTGTTTTAAACAATTTTGAGAAGGAATTACTTGTGGTAAACCCCTCTCCCCACCCAGGACAATTCTACACCAGGTATCACAAGGAAGGAAAAAAGTAACTTAAAAGGGTACCCGGCATACCCAAACTAAACAACTTACTACACAGCAAAAGATGATCTACCTTTTCAAATGCTGTGGGGAAGTCTATAAGCACTGTATATACCAGTTGCCCACTAACTTTAACATATTTATAATTTATTACCCGGAGGGCAGTTATGTTATCAAACATTCCATGCTTACTCCTAAACCCAGTTTGCTCCATTGGAATAATTTTATGATCAGCCGCTCATTGGTTAATCTGGGTCAGCAAGCATTTAGGAAAGACTTTACCCACGGTGTCAAGAAGAGTGACCTGACAATAATTTTCTGGTAGGTTATGGTCTCCCTTTTTATAAAGTGGAACTATGACACTCCCCTTCCAAGATGAGGGAACTTTTTTGTTTCATAACAACTTTTAAGCATCAGCAGAGAATTTACTCCAAAGAAGTATATTTTGTGCTGTAACAATAATTGGAATTTCATCAAGGCCCATCGTCGCCGAAGAGTGCATTCCCCTAATTACAAGTTCTATATCTATTTCAGATGGCGGACCATACAGGGAAGGATCTTCTTCCACTGTACGCTTCTTTGCAACTCCTTCATTAGCCGCATAGAGACCCTGAATAAAACTAACTGTCTCAATTCTATAATAGCAACAGGGAAGGATCTGGCTCTTGTTCTGCATCACTCCACAACTAGAGCCAGAAAGTTCTTGTCTAGCCTTTCAACAGCGCTTCCCTACGTTTTATCGAGAACCGATCTCCCACTTATTTCTTTACGAAGCCTTCAATGGACTCCTCCTCCTTTAATAATAGCACCTTGGTATATTTTTCAGGGACAAAATTCCGATATTGCACCTTAACTAGAGCATATATTTCTCGATTTTTACAAGAGGAGGGGCAGGGGGATCCCCTTCGATCCCTCCACTGTATTCGCTTGCTTAATAGCTTTAACTAGCTGCTGCCTGGAGGCAATGTTCTATTTCTTACCAAATACAACCAGACAAATTATTGAGGGTGGCCTCTAAGATACCTCTTAGGGCCTGTGGTTGCTGTTTAATCCCAAAGAGTTCCCGCTTTTTTCCTATTAAACCTAGCAGCCTGCCCATCAAACCTTCAAGAATCAATAGGTGATGCATTAACATTTACAACGTGAGGAGATTAGGGTCACTAATAAGGGAGTCAGTGACCTATAAATCATCAAATAAAAAGAAGGAGGCATATCCTACCACCACATAATCCAATATTGATGCCCCACCCAGAGCTTTATGAGAATATGCTGCAGGGAATCAGAGAATAACCTCACATTCACTGTAACAGCATCAACATTTTTCAGCTGGGTCGCTAACATTTTTCCTCTCTTATTAGCTCTTATTTTAGGAGGAAAGAGGGCTGAGGGTATCTGCATAGCTTCCTCTTTTCCTTTCTCCCGCAGTTAGTCTAAAGCAAAATTAGATATTTTACAATTCAAATCCCCAACCATAATTATATGTGGGGAAAGATCCTTATTGGACGCTTTTTTTAATATAAGCAAAAACCTCACTTAAAAGAACACCAGAAGAGCCCTCTGGGTGAATATCAGCATTTATCAAGAAAAGTGGAGGAGTTCCTATATTTTTACCAGGATTAAAAAAGGTTACTGCCATGAATAGATTACTTGGATCTTTGTTGGGTTCGTATCTCCACTGAATTTTATTGAACGAAAAGCATGCCATCCCTCCCATGTTATCGAACAAAAAGCATGCCGTCACTCCCTCTGTGTGGCCCCAGCTTGACAGGATTGATTTACAATGTACAAAATGTAATCTGCAAACCTGTTACTCAGTACACCAAGTCTCCTGGAGACAAACTACATCAGGCTCCAAAAAACTCAAATAATACACCTTCTCCCTACTATTCTTTAATACAGCAACCTTCCAGTATAACTTTTTTTTAGCTCAATGTTAGTTAAAATGCTGTTGCAGGTAACTACTTTGGGAGATAATGGATAATGCACCTGGTAACCACTTCCTTTTGAGGGTCTCATCTTTGAACATTCTGTGGGTGGAAAATGCAGGGGATTCTCTAATGGACACTTGTCTACCATGTTTATTTAAGTGGATTTTAATCCCCCTTAAATCAGACACAAGCTGCTCACTAACAGAAGAGGGTGGCGGGGTGAAGACCTTTTATCCACAGCACACATCCCATCCTCTTCTAAAATTGAAATTAAATCAATCCCTTCTACACTGCAAACATTCAGAAAATCTTAATATAAAATTTGCTGTACATTTAGAATAAAAAGTTGCCCTTGATTTAAAACCAGGTTCAAAAGGTAAAAGAGAAATCAAATTAATATCACTAACTTGGATAAGCTTCAGATTCGCAATTTCCGACAAAACATTTAGGCAGCAAGGACCTATTCAGAATTACATCTCCATCAAACAGGGGAATGAAATCCAACGTAAAAGTATGAACATTACACCATAACGGATCAAATGCTTCTCGCACTGGGAGGCCCCTCTTTATACCAGTATCTGGAAAAGGAGCAGTCATTGGATTCAATCAAGATGGGATATAAGGGGGAGATGCCCCTGTTCTACTACAACTACTGCTGCAGGACCCTTGGCCATTGCATTAGCAGAGCAATAATCAGGATCCATGGTGTGATTAATTACTTGCGGGATCATATTGTACCCTCTGCACTTTGTATGACATCCATACCCTCTCTAAAACGCAACCTCCTCTGACTCTTTTTTGCAAATCTACAGAGAGGTTTTTTCTTTTTCCTCTTTGCTTTTCTTTCCTCTCACTCACCTTTACCAGTGAAGCATGTGATTATCAGTCATTTAGTTCCAGTATAGGTCGAGATTTGAAAATTGGAAATACATCTTGTTCAATGCCCTGCAAGTTTCCATCCAGACTCTTCGTATTAGGGGTAGAATTAAAAATGAATTTATAGAATCTACTAGACTCACAGTATGTGAACATTTTTTAGTAAGCTTATTACATTGAGGTTTACCAGCCTGAGAGCAAAAATCAATTTGACAACCATCAGCTTTCTGATCATTTTCCGTACCAGGGATCAAGACACCTTCTATTTCCACTGGTTCACCGAGGTCTATATAATTTTCTTTTTTTATTGCTTACCTGCTCCCTTAATATTTTTGTCAGAGCCACCAACAAACATCTCTAACAGTTTTAAAATTGAAGACAAATGCCTCTCTAAACACAATGATGAGGCTGATACTTTCACCTCTTTTTCATGAGGATGACAGGGTTTAATGTCACTTACATCGAGTTCAGGGGTTAAAGAGAATGAGATAACAGTGAAGAATTATTAAAGGATTGCTATTAAGTAGCTGCAATCCCATGGGATCCATCATGGAAGGTGTACCTACGATTCCACAGTCTTACTATTATATCGTAGACTGTATCTCTTACATAAATCTATATATAAATCCTCCTGAACATTTGCCACTATCAGAGACCAAGGATCTTCTTGAGGGATTATGTGAGGATTATCAATTAGCATCATAGAAACTGATAAAGGGGGCACTAAAGGTGTAGAGGAGTAAACCAGAGGGAGATGAATTAGGAATACCCCAGCAAAACTGTGTAGTATTCTTTTGCACTGTGGAGATCCCTTCCCCCTTGGAACCAGATTCCACAGAATCAATAGGATACAGATTAGCATGGACATTAGGACCCCCCCCCCATTCAATTCCACAATCAAATGTGTCTCCTCTTGCAATGGTTTATCCTTTTCCCACAAGCTGAATGACAGTTTTTTCCCTTTCAGCATCATCACAGAGGCATCTTTGTTCCGAAGAGGATTTGATTTCATCTTTGCACGGGCCCTTCCCTGAAGCAAACAACCAGGTCTCAGCTTTCTCGCAGTCATTCTTAACGGTGGTATATTTTAAAACTTCACACTCTGGGGACTCCGACTTGTTATTATTAACTTCTCCTTACACTTTATATACTGGAATCCCCAAGATGAATAAAGATAACTGAACAATAAAACAAAAAAGCAGCTGGAGAGAATTAACTAGAATTGCCTTCATGCCTCCCTTCTCTAGGAGCTCTTTGTTACTCAGGATCAGATTTCTAATCTCAAATGTCCAATTTCCAATTTTCATGAGTTCTGTACTGGGCTGCACTCAGTCAGCAGCGAGGCAGGTGGGCAGACGCCCCCACAAGCCGCACCTGGACCTAGCCAGGCCACCTCCTGCAATGAGTAAGCCTCTCCCTCTATGCCACGGCACCTAATACTGGGCGTTTGTGTGACCCTTTTGCCAGCCCTAGTCTTTACAGTCCCCGAAGCACACAAATAATTCCACACCTGTTTCGCACCCAACCCCCTCACCTGTGCCATTTGCCTCTCATTGACACTCTTCATCTCTCCTGCTACAAATGGAAAGTGCTGGCTCACTGATGGTTCCACAGCAGAGGCAGTGTCTCAAAGTCTATTGGGCGTCCTTGTGGGGGGGGGGCATCTCCACGATTCCAAAAGAGGGGCCAAAGATCAACAATATCAGCAGAAGCTAACCCTATAGCAGCACAACACCGGACCACGCGGCTGCAATGACCTCACCTCAGGGCCATGCAAGCAAGCATTAACCAACACCTCACCAATAGAATCATGTGGCGTTTTGAAAACTGGGAGAGAGAAGCCACAACCACCATCTCCAAAACCTTCGATGTGACAACTTACCACCCCCTGGCAACTACACCCTAATGGCAGAAAGCAGCACCAGTTACCCCTGACAGCCGGCAGCTGCGCCCTCCACACCCTCCTTGCATCCTCCTCACGATGTGCTCACGCAGCTTATCTCACACAGAGGCTGAATTGCCCAGCAAGGTATCTACTATGGCAGGATTCTTTCTATTGGAGTTTTTGAAACAGCCAAATCTCAATTAGGAGTTTAAACAGTTGTCGATTAGGGTTATAGCAAGGAAGTATATAGTGGGAATTTGCGGATAAAAGTGTATTTGCGTCATTCACGGAGCATCTGAGTATTTTCATCATGCTTTTCCTAGAAGGTGTAGGAGACACAATGGAAATAGAAGGGACAAGAAAGGGTACAAACTGAGCAATGTAAGTAAAACATTAAAAAAAAAACTGCTCGTAGCATTGAAAATGTGTAGATGAAAGATAAGAGTATAAGGAGGATGATATTTCTAGAAAATACATTTTGGAATGATTCAGACTGGACAGACAGATGCCCTTCACCCATTGAATTGTATTCGGAATAGACAGAGCACGTATGGGTAGGTTTTGGGACACCAGTAAAGTGATGGGAGAATATTGTGGCAGATCACTCAGACTAGAGCAACTGAAGTCCCAACTCGAATGCATTCTAGCAATCAACTCCTTGTAACCATTTGTGCACAATATTTTCCTTGCCATAAGAGCCTTCCATGTAGTTGTTTTTCTTTTCCTTCATCATATCCTTCGTCATATACATATATATATATATATATATGTATATATTAATATGTATATATACATATTAATATATATGCTATATATATTTTCCTTCATCATATCCTTCGTCATATATATATATATATATATATATATCCTGTAAGGCAACATTTTTTAGTTAAATTATACTAAGAACAATACATAGCTCTTTTTGAACTGTTTACAAATCTTTCTTTCGTAACTATGGCTCAGATGTTTTTAGATGCACATTTATTTAGCAGTTGCTTAACTGATTAATTTTTTATTTCAAATACAATCACACCGGGGCCTATTTCTGGGAATAAGAGGAAATCTAGAGCACTGTTGCAATTCCTATACAGCAGCTATATAGTCTTGCTAGACAAGCTAGGAAGGCTAGGATCGAAGATGTTGGCTGTTAGATTTGGGAGTCTCTAGTTGGCACAGGTAGGTACTTGTGACAAATAGGGACCCTTGCCTCTAGTCAGGGTAAGGGGGTGCACTCCTAAATTAACCCCTGTTTACCCCCTTGGTAGTTTGGCACGAGCAGACAGGCTTATCTCAGAGGCAGTGTGTGAAGCATTTGTGAACATATACAGTAATCCAGTGACACCACTACAGATGGACACCACACAGGTTTTATATCGAAAATAAGTATTCTTTATATGGACTTATCACAAGAACACAAGCAAAAAAAATACACAATACTGTACTTAAAATGGTAAAATTAGCTTAGTTCTATTTAGATCTTAAAATGCAACACATTGATTAATGTACCTTAAGATGCGACATGCAGGACAATGAAAGTGTTGCAAACAAGGTGTTGCGGTAGTCCCGGGCACGCAAGGACAGTGATGCGTCGAAGATCGGGTGCAAAGAAACAAAGATGACGTTTTCTCCTTGATGCAACACGCTCCTGGGTGATGCGGCGGCGTCTGCTGTGACGTCGAACCTCTCTTCCGGCGATGCGAGATGCTTGATATGATTTGAGCCGCGAGAGGCCCTGCAACACACTTCCAGCCGCGTCTGCTGCAACGTCGATCCTCTCCCCTGGTGATGCGAGTTGCTTCCACTACAGTGCGAGCCGCGACAGGCCCTGCAACACTCTTCCTGGAGATGCAGCGGCGTCTTGATGCGACGTCGATCCTCTACTCCGGCGATGCGAGGTGCTTCATGTTGTGAAGCGCATGCAGCAGTTCTGCGACACACTTCTTGATCTTGATTCGCGCTTCCAGCTCCTTGCAACACGCAAATCCCCCACAAAGTCCAACACAACTGCAGGCACTTCAGGAGAACTCTTGTGGAGCTGGTGGGTGAAGTCTGTTGTACCTGAGACTTCAGCAGGAGGCAAGCTCTGTTCCAAGCCCTTGGAGATCCTTACACAAGTTGATGAAAGCACATACAAAGTTCCTCTCTCCTTTCTTTGGCAGTCAGGCAACCACTGCAGGCCAATGCCCCAATCAGCGCTTAAGCTTAGGGAGAGTCTCTCCTCAGTTTTCTCAGGTTCCTCTCCTCAGCAAAGGTTTCTTCTTGTTTGTCCAAAAGTGATCTAAATTCTTGGGATCTGGGTCCCAACTACTTATACCCCAGAATCTTTTGTCCTCTGAGGGCAGAGGGGCCTTTGCCTAGTCCAAACCAGTTCTGGTCAGTCCTGAAGCACTCTGTTGACATGACTCCTTCTTTCCTTTCACAGTGCAGGGCAGAGACATCAGACGCACCACAGGGGGTGGAGCCAGCATTGTGGAGGGAAAGCACAGCCCTATTCAGGTCCCAGGTGCAACTCCTCCCTCCCATATAGATGCAGATCTCTCTATTCACCACGGGGGGGACTCACCCTGTCTCCTGGATTCCCCCAGCCCTGTCACTCAAACTCCAGACGAGGAATACACAACCTAGCAGAGGCAGGCTTGGATAGTTAGACAAAAAAATACCTACTTTCTAAAAGTGGTATTTTCAAACACAGAATGTTAAAATCAACTTCACTAAAAGATGCATTTTATCATTCTGAGTTCAGGCATACTAAACTCGACTTTCTACCAAGTTCCCTGAGTCAGTTAGGATTATAAGATGTAATAATATAACTTCTCATTCTGGCCTATGGAGAACAGGTAGCCTTGCAATAGTGAAAAATAAAAATGGCTGTAATTCACTATTAGGACATGCCACACACAACATGGCTTGTCCAACCTTATACTTACAATGCACTCTGCCCTTGGGCCTACCATATGGGTGTCTGATATGAAGAAAAAGGAAGGTTTAGGGACTAGCAGTGGGTGCAAATGCTCAGTCAACATGGCAGTACTAGACTGCACATAGGCTCTGCAATGGCAGGACTTAGACTCACTTTTACTGGCTGCTTCTGTGGGTGGCACAACCAGTGCTGCAAGCCCACCAGCAGCATTTGGTTTACAAGCCCTGGGCACTCCTGGTGCACTGTACTACGGTCCGACAGGTACACCAAACCAGCCAATCATGGAGTCACTAATTCCTATATCAATTTATGATAAGGAGAGCATATGCACTTTAGCACTGATCAGCAGTGATAAAGTGCCCTGAGTCATAACACCAACAAAAACAGGTCAGACAAAATACAGGAGGAAGGAAATTCAGGGATGACCCTGCAACAAGGGCCAAGTCCAACATTGGCCCTGGTGGCAAATGATGATACAAACCCCAACATAATCATAATGATAAAAAAGCTTCTAAGACCATAGATGAAGCTTCTCACAGTCATTCCAAGAGAAGGACAGGGAGACATTATATCACCTCTTCCTTCTCTTCTAATGAAGGCACATAGCATTTGCTCAGAATGGATCTGGCATCCTTGGAACAAGACGCAGTCAAAAAGACATTGTCCTCATGTATAAAGCTGGCTTAGGTTCTCAGGATTTTAAGAGGGCTAGCTGCGCAGAAACATGGGAGACACCATCTTCCACTGCTCTCCATGCTGACTCCACATCAGGAGCATAACAAGATGCTGAACACTCCCTGATCAGCAAGCAATAGGTCCATTCCAAGACTGGATTCAGCTCAAAGATGGCCAGCACTGGCTCCTAAGAAACTGAAAGGTACTTTCCAGGACAGTAAAATAGCCACTTTTAGTGCAGGGGTGGATCTGGGTGAGCCATAGGCCTCCTTGACTGTGACCATTCCATTTGTGAGGGCTGTATCATGTGTTTGGTGGTTCTTCCTTTTGCTTTTGGCCTCGCAGTTCTCTGGGTGGCAGTGTACAGAGGCTAGAGGCTATGGGAGTTCTTGAAGATGGAATCTTTTGTTTGCCGCTGAGAAAGTACCCCTTCCAGATGCTAACTCAGATGTAAAGAAGTTAAATGCCATCACTCTGGATGATTGCTACTCCAAAAACCAAATGGCTTGATCCAAAATATCTGGTACACAGTCAAAGCTATTCTTGAGCAGACCAAGAATGAGAACGGAACAACTTATTTTTTCTTAATTGGCCTCCCGTGCCAACTCACTGCACTCAGTAATGTTCAAAGATTGTTCAGCGTAAAGAACTGTGATAGACAGGAACAGCTATCAGTTTGGGACATATCTCACCATTGGGTTTTAGTATCTACATGTCACAAAGTACCAGGTTGATGTATGTTTCGCTTGAACAAAGAGACCGACTTCGACTCAGTAACACAGAAGGAAATGGCAATGTGTGTAGATCAAAATATTTTGTCATGAGTGCATGAAGATCCTTAATTCACCTACACATCTCGTCACCCTGGTACTAATTCTTCATAGCATTTGGATGCCGGAGCAGGTTTCGGCACGGAAGGGAGCGCGTGTCATTAGCTTTTAAAGCGAAAACGTTCTTTACAATTACAGGGATGGAAAAACATATCATTACGCTTTATGTTGTTCCAAAAAGAAACGTCGACATTTCTTGCATACCCTATCATGTTCCTTCATTGTCCTTTCATTTTCGGAGACATATAATGCTAATTAATTAACGGAGCAACACAAGAACACTTCTGGTTTAGCTTTGGGCTTTGAAGCTCGTGTCACCGAGTGCCCTGCAGCGAATTAAGATCCATTATCCATTCTTAAAAGTAAAACCCACAATTCTTTGGGTCGTTGACCTGTCAGACGGAAACATCGTTTCTCCAGAGATGATTAGGTGAGGAATTCTTTGTCCAGGTGTGGGTCCCGCGTGCTAAAAAAAGGAAATAGCTGTGCGTTTCACGCTATTGTGGTGTAATCACTGGTTTGCTTGAGAAAATGACAAGTCTGCTTTCACGTAAGTGGCAGGAGCTGTGGCAGTTTTGCTTTGAGCCAGAACAAAGGTATTGTTCTCAAGCAGTGACAGTAGAGAGAAGCTGGATTCGGCGTGGAACATTCAGGCATCCATTAACCATGGTATTGTTTTCGTGACAAGAGAAGCTGCAATAAAACAGGAATTTCATGTTGAATATTTGCTGGCATTTCGATTCTGAAATTCATGCACCAAATGTGGTCGACAGCTTCTGTCAAAACAGAGTGCAACTGTTTCCTTGTTGGAAAACTTTGAATGTGCCAGCTTAAGAGAGAAAAATAAACATTATTAGCATTGTCTAGTCTATTCATTGCCTCATGTGTGTTTACTGCAAAATTTAAAAAAACAAAATGTCGTGTTTATTAGTATGTTAAGTTGATCAAAACTTTGCATTATATTCTTTGCAAATTATAATATTTAATTGGAGAAGTGGTCTCTATATCTGCATTTGTATTTACATTACTATTTTACAGTTCATTTAGTTTGTTAGCAATGGACTTTAGAAGCGTTGCTATATGAAATATTGTTAAACAGCTTTTTAAAACAAATGAGTAGAGTCTTTTTATGGCACTATCTGTGTAGAACCGTGGGACACTTCACATAGTAAATATGTATTACAAACATGTAGAATATTATATTATATAAGGTCTAAAAGAATGGCGTATGATATTGAAAATAATTATTTTAACTAGTTGTATAAGCACAGAAATCATTAGTCGCATTCACTGTTTTCCTACTAAATCAAATACGCAGATGTTTCCGTTGTTTTTTCGACAGCGGCAATCATCGCAGTAATGGCATTCTTGGCGTTTTTGGAAGCAGCATGATACAAGCGGCATGATACGAGCGGCGTGCTGGAGCTGCTCCGCTCCATAATTCTGAGGAATTTAATTTGCGGTTTTTGAGGCTGTGAAAAGCAGTGAGCCCTTTGAGACTGCTGCAATATCGACGTCCGGAGATCCGTGGTGTAAGGATTCCTACGAGCTTGTGCCCCTCTCGCCCCCTACCGCCTTGGATGTTTTTAGCGGCGTTTTCCAAGCAGTGAAAGGCTTGTGGCTAAAGGACCAGGTGCAGGAGAAGGTTGAAAGTTGAAAGTCTTGCTCCTTTCTGGAAACTTACGTGAGCCCACAGGAGCCCTTCCTGAGAGATAAGCGATCTCGACATGCAGAAAGGAGAAAGGTGAAGCGAGGGGGAAAGAAAGGGGGTATTTGGATTGTTTAGCTGCTTGCTTCTTGCTGCTTGACAAAATTATTAACTCACAGAGCTTCTTCAATACTGCCCCTAAGTTCAGAATAACGAGCCCCGTTGCTGGGACAATGGGGAGACAACTAAAAGATAGTGAAGAGCCAAACAAAACTGCCAAGATGGAAAAAACTGCCCGTCTGAAGAGTAAAACTCGCCTAGCCTTAGCAAGAAAAGCCGCACGGCTAGCAGCCAAAGAAAGAGACAAAGGCGAAAAAGGAGAAGAAAATCCGGTATCTCCCGTGCCGGGGAGGGATACAATGCTAGAGAGCTCAGAAGATGAGCTTCATGTTACTTTAACCTCTCCTCCTGATGAAGGGGCTGGTGAAGCTGCTACGGGGGGGCCCACATAGAAGATGCAACAAAAAATACCTCAGCTTTATCAGAAAAGGCGGCAGAAGCTGAGCCATCTCCCGGAGAGAAAAGTATGAGCGGGGAAAAAGAGATGAGAGACTTTCCCCTATTTGGAAAAAAGATTGTTCGCATTCCTCAAACACCAGTGGCCCCGTCTGAAAAGAATGCCAAAATTCTAGCTTCAACCCCAGTAGCAGTAGTAGTGCATGAACAAATAGATTCTCCTCTAAAAGCGCCTGAGAGTACAGTACAAGTTATGTCAAAAGCTCCTCAACTACCGGCGTCAAATCGCTCTGAGGTGGCAGCCAGGGCTGCTTCAAGTAGTACAGATTCTGGAGCGGAAGCGAGTTTGAATATAATCAGCGAAGAACCAAGGAGAGAGACACTGTCGAAGCAGATTCCGCCATCAGTGGCAGTTCTACAATCTCACTCGCGTCCACCTATTATATTGCTCCAAGAAGGGGCTCTAGGGGCTCTAGGGGGCTCAACAGCTGCAAAATCAACTTCTGCAACTCTGTAATCTCAAAAGAGGAAAGGAGACAGCTCCGAAAAGGAAATAAGCTACCGAATTGATATTCGCGAGATGTTGAACCTAATCCTCAATGAGATTCGTGAGATAAAGGTGAACCAGAAAGTCGAGATAGACGCACTGGACTCCAGGCTGGAAAAATTTGAAGAGTCGATGTCAGGACTCCCTATCAGATTACATGAAGCGGAAGAAAGAATCTCGGCTCTTGAAGATCACATATATCAAGCAAGAGTAGAAGCTAAAGAAGCAGCAAGTAAAAAGAGCCTACTGGAGAGTAAACTTGAAAATAAGCTCGAGGAACTAGAGAATCATTCCCAAAGATCCAACCTAAGGATAGTGGGGGTTCCTGAGGGCCTTGAAGTTTCAGATACGCTTCAGTGGGTCAACTCTTTAATCCATCAAAATGTATTACCAGAGTTCGAGGGGGACTTAACTATTATGAGAGCGCAACAGGTTCCGGTACAGAGATTCACAAACTCAACCTTCCCCAGAACTATCTTGATGAATTTTGCGGATTACAGGATTAAGGAAAAAATTCTATCTAAGGCATTCCAACAAAGACAATTCTCAGTTACAAAGACAATTAAATGCAGAATCTTTTCTGATATGACTGCCGCAGCTGCACGCCGCAGGAAAGAATTCGTTAAAATTCTCCACCTCTTTAAATTGAAGGGCGCGCAAGCTTGAATCGCTCAACAATCTAAATTAAATGTCCTAGTGAAAGGAAAGTTTTACATGTTTCCGACTTTGAGGAAGCACAATCTTTCCTCAAGGAGATCTCTTCATAGGCAAATGTTTGAGTAGTATGTAGTGGTCTGTTGTATAGTGGTTGAGCTTGAGGAAAGTTTGGAAATAGGCTGCTTCCTACTTGCCGAGGGCAAGTTTACTACCTGGTTGAAATATGGGACACTATAGACACTAGTGGGCCCTTACGGGTTGCGATAATGCTCTACTGAACTGCGGGGTCCCGCAGGGCTCCGCCCTGAGCCCGCTGCTTTTTAATATTTACTTGGCCCCGCTGTTCACACTGATTGCCAATTGGGGAGTCACTGCAATTTCCTACGCTGATGACACCCAGCTGGTCTTCCCATTCTCTGAGGTTTCGGAGGCAGCATTTTCTAATTGCAAGGGCTGCCTCCGCGACGTGGCCTGTTGGATGAATACCAACAAACTGAAATTAAACGCAGGCAAAACGGAGGTGATCTTCTTTGGCACAAGCGACCACCCCCCCGCTGAGTTTTGGTGGCCGGAAGAGATGGGTCCCGCTCCATCTCCGAGCATAAAGGCAAAGAATTTGGGGGTTACATGGGATAATGGCCTATCCTTTGCTCCCCAGATACAGAAGGTCGTCGGAGGATGCATTGGTAAACTGAGGAGCCTACGCAGATTTCTCCGACTGCTCCCAGTGAGCTGCCGCAAAACGATTATCCATGCCACAATCACTTCAAGGCTTGACTATGCCAATGGCCTCTATTTAGGCCTTCCGAAGTTTTTGCTGCAAAAGATGCAAATCGTGCAGAATTCAGCGGCTAGATTACTCAGGCAGGTCCCTTTTAGACATCACATTTCTCCCCATTTGCGCATGCTACACTGGTTGCCTGTGGCAAGTCGCATAAAATTCAAGGCGCTCACCTTGGCCTACAGAGCCCTTCATGGGACCTGCCCAAACTACTTAAAAAAACGGCTGCCTAGATATTCTCAGGCCAGACTCCTAAGGTCTAGCTATAAGGTCCATCTCCACGTTCCTCGAGTGAAAAGGGCGCGCTTAGGTGGAAGAACTTTTTCCGTAAGTACGGCACGGCTATGGAACACCTTGCCACAGGAAATCCAACAAGCACCCTCTGAACCTTGCTTCAGAAGCCTATTGAAAACATGGCTTTTCACGCAATAAATCTCTTCTCTCTTGCACTATGACTCTCACTGCCCATGCCAGCGCCGGGACACTTCCTACGGAGGTAGCTGTTGCGCTCTATAAAACTCAGTATTATTATTACTTATGTATGTGCTATGTGATTTGCTTGCTCTGCTTTGCTAGCATATTGGTATCAATTTTTTTTTCTTCTCTTTTTCTTGTCAGGGGGGGGGGGCGGGTTGGGGGCCCAGAGGGTCACATAGGGTGTGACAAGAAGACACCCAGGTTAGTATGAAGGGGTGAAATGTGGTCTGCGTGGGGGGGTGAATGCAGCAAAAAAGAGCAGAAGTCTTAGGCAGGGTCCGTACTGAATTTTGGATGTAGGAAATAAAGTTGGGAGAATTTTATTATGGAATTGAATAAATGTAGTATCTTATCAGTCAATGCCAATGGCGTGTTAAACAAACAGAAATATGGCGCTCTAATAAAATGGGCAGTTTATCAGAATCCCCATGTACTATTTCTCCAAGAGACCCATCTAAAATCCAACACCCCTAATTTATTTATCCCGAACATTTTTTCCCACTCGCTCTTTGCATCATCTGGGGTAGCCCAGAGAGGGGTTGCTATTTACTTTTCCAGAAGACTACCTTGGGAAGACATAAGGATTCGAAGGGATCCTAAGGGGAGATGGTTATGGGTTGTTACTAATATACAGGGGAAGGTAATGAATTTTGTGAACTATTATGGGCAGATATCTGATGAGGTGTCTAGTAGTCTTGAAATCAATGATCTTCTCAGGGGGGCCCCTGGGCAGATTATCTTGGGAGGAGATTTCTACTATATGCAAGATTTAAAAAAAGATACCTCTAATAAAAATAAGAAACAATTAAAACCCAATACTAAAAAAGTGTTGGGCGCTTTTATATCAGAATACCAACTCATAGACCCATGGCACTTTATGAACCCAGAAGGGAAATCTTTTACCTGTTATTCACACCGCTTCCGGACGTCATCAAGAATCGATTTTTTTCTGATATCAAGATCCATTCAGGCTCTAGGCTCATCTATTGGGTGTAATGCCTTTTCTGATCATGGGACGGTAGAGCTGGAAATTAATCTAGGATTAGGGGGCAGGGACCAATCCAGGTGGCAGCTGGACCGTACCCTGCTCCAGAATCAGGATTGGGTGGTTAGTTTTGGAGAATGGATCACAGAATACTTTAAAATCAATAATGACACGGCAGAACCATTTTCGGTTTGGGAGGGATTTAAGGAGGCAGCACGCGTCCAGATAATATCTTATACATCTGTCCTGGCTAAAGAGAGGAGACAAAAAATATCTATGCTCCAAAAGGTTGTAGATAAATAATATCCTCTACAGTTCCGTCTTCGCCCAAATCATCTGGAGCAAGAAAAGGCGGAGTTAAGAGATTTCTTTGTATTGGAATCAACAGCTCCAGAACCTTCCAAACAAAAGGTCTATGACGACAGCCAATTGGCAGGGAAGCTCCTGGCGAATTCAGTGAGAAAAAGACAGGAATCTTCCTCAATAGTTAAAATAAGAGATTTTATAAATGGACAAAAGATAGTGGACAACGATCAGATTCAAAGGGCTTTTTTAGAGCATTTTAGCCATATTTACACTACTGAATATCATGTGGGGGAAGATCAGATAAAGGACTATTTTGTGAACATAGAAATTCCAAAAATCACGGCCAATCGGGTTATACAACTAGGGCTTGAAATTGGTATAGGGGAAATAGCAGATGCTAATAAAGCAACAGCAGGGGCGAAGGCTTGTGGGCAAGATAGATTTCCAATCGAATTTTATAGGATTTTTTTAAAGGACCGCTTAAGAATTTATTCAATTATAATGAGTTAGGAGGATTGGTACCCGCGTCCTTTAAGGAAGCAACAATAATATCCTTAGTTAAAAAAGACAAAAATCCAGAAGATATTAATTCTTATAGGCCTATTAGCCTTCTAAATTCAGACTATAAAATCCAAATGAAAATCTGGGCCCGTCGCTTTCTGTTTGCTGTTCAAGAAGTCATACATAGCGATCAGTCAGGATTTATAGCAGGCCGCTCAATGGCTTCTAATACTGAATTTTTAATTCAGGCACTGGATTATTTTAATATCAATTCAACCCCTGCGTGTATTTTAATGGTCAACGAGGAAAAAGCGTTCGACCTGGTAAATTGGGCAACCATGTTTTACTCCCTCGCCCAATTCGGGTTTCCAGAACAAGTGATCAAGATGCTACGGAACATCTATCAAGGTGCTTCAGCGCAGGTCATAATAAACTCGAATATGGCCGGTTTAATCAAAGTCAATTGAGGAACTAGGCAGGGTTGCCCTTTATCTCCTTTACTCTTTACCTTTTTTATAAAACCACTTGTGATTAAAATCGGAAACAATCCTGACATTTTCCCCCCTATCCCCGGGATGGCGAAGCTCAAGCTGTTCGCAGATGACATCATTCTTTACATGAAACCGAATAAAGAGAATATAGAAATCATAATAAAGGAATTTAAAGCATATGATCAAATAGGAGGTTACAAAATAAATGCTAAGAAGACGGAGGTTCTAGCTTTAAACACCAACCTCAGCCTTTTTCCATCTTGCCTGCGTGTCCAGGCAGCAAGCCGGGATCCTAGATACTTAGGCATTTTTGTGACCTCTGATTATCACCAGCTTTATTTTCTCAGCTATGTGAGAACCAAAAATAAAATTAAGAGCCTTCTTGCGCAATGGCTTTTACTCCCACTCACTTTGATTGGTAGAGTATGTCTGATTAAGATGTCGATTTTATCCTTGTTAATATTCCTGTTTTGCAATGTCCCAATCAAATTGAATTCTATCTTTTTTAAAGACATGGAAACCATGTTCAGAAGTTTTGTTTGGGGGGGAAAGCCCCGAGGGTTAAGTTGTCTGTGATCCAACTCCCAGTTGAACAGGGGGGACTGGCTCTGCCACACTTAAAAACATATTATGAGGCAGCCATTCTTGATATAGTGGCAGGTCTGATAGGCTCAAAAAATAATCGAGACAGCTTCTTCCTAGTAAAAATTATACAAGAGTCTGATTCTCAAATCCAGGTATTTTTAAAGATTGCAAAGTTCTCAAAGAGGACAAGATATAAGGTTTTGAAAGAATATTTATCTAGATTGCATTCCTTTTTTAAGAAAACTCTCAGGGCCAGATGTAGGTCGGTCGGTAACGGCCGAAAATCAGTATTTTCGGCCGTTACCGACCGGTAAACAAGATTTGGCATGTAGGGGCACATATTTACAGAATCAGTAACTTTAACGAATTGGTAAAGTTACAGATTCTGTAAAATACTGAATCGGTATTTTTACCGATTTGGTAAATCTCTGATGTAGGTGGGACTCTTCTGAGTCCCAAAGGCCCTACAAGATCGGTATTTTACCACACAATCCTATTGTGTGGTAAAATACCGATTTCAGGTGTGCATGCACATGTGTGCATGCCAATGTACCAATGTATAGGCATTTATATAGCGCACTACTTACCCGTAGGGTCCCAAGGCGCTTCGACCGCTGCGAAACCCTTCCTGGCTTCCCTGAGAGATGGTCCCTTAATGGGTATCTCCAGGGTGAGACCAGGCATCCCGGCGGTCTGGTGGGGCCGTTAGTGAAGATGAGGCAAGCTAATGCCCAGAGTTGCCGAGTGTGATCGCTGATCAGAGTGGGCACCGAGGCGAGAGAATTATCGAGTCCGCTGACCCTGGTCCAGAAACCTGCCGCGCCGGGAATCGAACCCTGGTCCCGGGCCGTCCTCTGCCCTCGGGTCTGCCGCCTCTAACCAGTGAGCCACACTACTTCACATGCCGACCTAGCCATGTGACACACAAGGGCATGTCTGTGTGCCACATGGCGCACATGCCTATTTGTGGGGTGCCAGAGGGTGTCAAAGTGACACCCCCTGCACCCTTGCAAAAATCGGTATTTACCGATTCTGTAAATACAAAATCGGTATTTCCCCATGATTCCTATGGGCTTTGAAGCCCATAGGAATCAATGGGAAATACCGATTCTGTATTTACAAAATCGGTAAATACAGAATGTGACAGATTCGGTATTTACACATCTGGAAATACCTACATGTCAACCACATTGATATACTGATTTTCGATTACCGAATCTGTAAAATTCGGTAATTGAAAATCGGTAAATCAATTTTACCTACATTGGGCCCCATGCTCCTCAGCTTCCCAGTTTTTAAGCCAACGATAATGTTTTTGTCTGGGCCTCCAAATTAGAAACAGCCATATAATAATGTGGGAGAATTGGGATTTCGGGAGTTAAGGCACTTCGTTGTTCAGAATAGCATTATCACGTGGCAAGAAGTGCTAGCTAGAGTAACTACTCCCTGGCGACCAACATTTTTTGAATACTCACAAATTGTCCACTTTCTAAAATGAGATATCGGTGGACTATTTGACTCGACGAGTGAGATGGTAACTCTCCTATATGAAGCTAAAACCAGCGGCATAGAGAATTGGTACAAGAGGCTCCATTGTGATGGGCAATTAGTTATGATAGATTCCCATCTAGAGAAAATAGGTAGCCTAACACAATGTAACTTAACATGCAAAGATTGGGAAACAGTAAGCTTGTTGGGCTACAAATCATTACGGGCCACTAATTTTAAGAGGATGGCTTTCTTGTCCCGCTGGCTAGCATATTGGACTCCGGAGGCACTGGAGAAAAGGTTCCCGGAGGTTAGGAACAAGTGCTTCAGATGCCAAGCTGACGGTCAGGGTGGATGGCTTCATATTTTCTTCACTTGTCCTCAACTGAAATCCTTTTAGGAGGCCATTCTCTCAGATATTGAGGCAGCTATAGGGAAAACACTTATGCCTTCAGCCGAATTGGCCCTCTTTGGTATGTGCAATGACAGAGGGTTTCTCAAAGATGCTGAGGAAATGTTTGTATTTATTTCTTGTGCTGTTGCCCGCTCTCTAATACTGCAAAATTGGAAATCAAAGGAACTTCCTTCCCATTTGAAATGGCTTAACAAAATGAGGAGGTCATGGAATTTTGAAAAAGCTTATGCTATTAGAGTGGGAGCAGTAAGGAGATTTGATAGGAATGGAAGTATTTTGAGAATTTGCAGGAAATAAGGGGGGTTAAGTTAGTAATTAGATTGAATACTGATAAGGGGCCTATATTATGCTTAGTAAGTCTTGAATTGTTGGTAGGTTTTATCAATTAGTCACAAGCGAACTCAATATCCTCCCTTTTAATCAGCTTTTAATAGAAGAATCTTTTAAATATGTTGTATTCATTTCCACTGTTCAAATTGTTCATATATGTATTGTACCTTATCTATGCTCTGCTCAATAAAAAAATATAAAAAAACAAAAAACTAATACCTATATCTCTTCCATTCGTAGAGGACGGATTGAGTCATCAGGTGCACTTTTTTCAGTATTAACCACACAATAACTGAGTCTATATTGGTTGTTTTCTGAGAAAACAATCCTTAAGATTTACAGGAAAATAAACAGGTAGCCCTTCTATTACTCCTCATCACCTCGGGCATGACCCGGAACTGAAAAAGTTGCACATGAAGACAAGCTTTTCAAAGCCAATAGGTCTCTCTTTTGGTAAACCACAGTTGCGGATGGTATCGGGGAAAAGTGGTGAGCTGCGCAGGGGGAGAGCAGTAACAAAATAAACAAACAAAATAAAGCTTACCTGCTGCTCGCTGCTTTTATGCTTGCCACTCTTCTCCTGCTCTGGGCACAGGCTGAGGCTCCCAGACCTCCCTACGGCCAATCCAGACGCTGCTCTTATGGTGGTAATACCAGGCCTGGCTCCAGGAATTTTTATTTGGGTGGGCCAAGGGTGCATTTGGGTGGGCCACTGTGGGCTCGATTTGTCGCATATTTGTCTGGGCAGGCCTGCTTCACGGCCCTCCTTTAACTCTTTTTAGTCTTACAAGGCCCAGTAAAACACACTATTTTCCAAATCTCTCTCTAAATATTATCACTCTCAAAAAAATGTTTTCCATGTAATGTTCCTGTGATGGGAAGAGGTGGTTTTTGAGGTGGGAGTGACAGGCAAGTGACACTTCTCGGGCTCCTTTTATGCGAGCCTTCAGGGAGAAACCCTCTTCATTACTGTAGTGTAGTTCCTATATTCCCAATAGGCTCTGCGCATTGGAATAATATATCCTATAGATGTGACGTAGGACTTAAGTCTAATAGGTCTCTATCGAATATATTAGACTTAATTGTGAGTGCCAGCTCGCTCAGAGGTCACTAGAAATTTTCTCGAATGAACAAGAAGGGATTAGTTTTTGACAACCGCATAAACATGACAACTTTGTTTCCCCAAGATAAAACGTATCTTCAGAGTCATGGAATAAATAGATAGATATTTTACTCAATAAATTGTGCATGCTTCATTTCACCAAAGGTGCAGAGAAATAGAGAGACAGGTGTTTTCAATAAAAGTATTTATTGAACAGTCTTCTTTCTCATGCAGAAGAAATGAACTGCTACAATCGTAATACTGGCTGTAAAGTATCATGCATACAGCAAGAAGAGTATTAAAAAACAATACTGTAAAAGCATGGTATGGGCTCTAAGCCATAGAATACATACATGAATAAATAAATACACAAAGTACTCAACTGGTGCTTCTAATATACGCCTACTCCAATGTACCTAACCTAAGTCTAGTACGAGGGAAGAAGTAAGTGAGGTGTAGCATAAGTTTAGTATCCTTTGCCATGAACTATCCAAGATTTCTCTTAGGGTCTAATCAGCTCCGTACATTGGTTTAGAATGAAGGAGGTCTCGTATCTCTCTGACTCAGGACTCGATTTCCCAACACCCCGCAAGGGGAGCTTGGAAACACTGGAGCTGGATTTCTCGGCAAGAGAAAAGACAGCGTCTCTCTCAGTGCGTCAGCTGGAGGGTCGGCTTCCTTCGGCACTTGATGTAGCGAGCTGCGTAGGGCAAGTAGATAGTAGAACTGCTCCAAACCACAGTGTGTTTGCTAGGGTAAGTGTGGGCATATTTATACCTTGAAGGTGACAAGTTTGACGTAAAGCTGGACATGATAACATCATCAAAGAATCGCAGTTCTTTGAAAACTCCATGAGTTCTTTGACAAATCAATATTCAAGCAAGGGGAAGTCCCTAACTGCTGAAGCTGAGTTTTCCAAGAAATCGTGTTGGCTTTTTGGATCTAGTAGATGTATCCATGCCTGTATTTGGACTGCATAGGCTATGTCTAAATATGGTTATGATTTCTGTACCCATATAAGGACAAGGTGATTTATACCTATTTAAGGGCATGAATCGGGAAAATTACACTAGGGTCCTAAAATGCTATACAACATTGCTACCTCTACCTGACCCCGGACTCTGCAACGCACTCACTTCCTTACAGGCTTGATTATCTACTACTCCTCTCCAGTGCACCTTATCTCACAGCTGACTTTGGGCTCCGCCCCATATCAGGCACCATCAGGCTCTACTTTAATTTTTCCTAGTAAAAACATTAGTAAAATCACCTTCAAACTTAAAACATTGAATATAGCAGTAAATATAATTAGCACGGACTTTAAAGTATGTTCCACAGTAGCCCTTATGACCCGACTGCTAATTAAATGAACAAAAACAGATAGGCTGACAGGGCCGGCTTTAGTGCTGATGTGAGTCTTTCTCTGAAAATACCTTTACTACCACCTTCCAACAGTACCCCTAATCCCTCCATGGCCCCCCTATTGACCTCCTCCTCCGATTCCCTCACTGCCACACGCCACAAGTGCCCCTCATCTCTCCATAGCCCCTCCCCCACATGACCTCCTCCTTGGATTCCCTCACTGCCACCCTCCACCAGTGCCCCTCATCTCTCTGTAGCCCCTCCCTCTCATGACCTCCTCCTCAGACTACCTTACTACCACCCTCCACCAGTGCCCTTCATCTCTCCCTAGCTCCCCCTCCTCCCCATGATCTCTTCCTCGGATTCCCTCACTGTCACCCTCCAACAGTGCCCCTCATCTTTACGTAGCCACTCTCTCATATGCATTTCATGTGTTGTATAGCGCTACTCATATGAGTGTAGTGTGTGTCAGTACTTACACCACGCACACATTATACAGAGACAATGAATCATACAAGTATGTAAATCAGTCTACAGGGAATGGCACATAAAACAATGAGGATTACAAGGTGTAGGAATCACATGTATCCATACTGGTGGGCAGTATATTTTAAGAGGGTTTGGTCTGGGGAAACACAACCTTAGCATTTAAGGAGTATTCCATGGGGTCAGCTTTACTGATAAAAATGTATATCTGTTTGAAAATACTTATTTTAGCAACATTAGAATAATGAAGACCGAGGAAGTTCTAACTATATCACAAAACAAAAAAGCTAAATTCTAACTACACCATTCATGTTTGTATGCAGCTCTTTGGTGACAGTTCATTGGTCACTGTCCTATGTTAGGATTGTAACTTCTGAACTGCAAGTAACACAAGGAGTTCTGTGACAAAGGCAGTAGCATAGAAAAAGAAATATCCACACAACAGAACAGCAGGCAAATGTTACCATTGTCAAAGAAAGGATGTCACCTTTCGTCATGTGGAGATGAAGGGGTGAAAAAATATACAAAGTCTCGTTAACATGTAAATGGTCTTTTAACCCCTTCCATGCTCATGACAAGGTCAGCTCGTCATGAGGCACGGTTGAGCTGTGCCTCATGACGATATATAAGTCTCGTTAACATGTAAATGGTCTTTTAAAGACCTGTGAAGTACTTGGGATGCGGCTGTGATAATTTCAAAAACTGTCTGTGTGTGTGTGGGTGCCCGGGAAGCTGTCTCAGCCCTGGCGCACACACACACACAGACAGCCCTTTGAGTCCAATGCTGTTGCGCACCTGCCTTCAAGCCCTCCCTGCGAGGGCCAAGAATATATACTGTCGATGTGGGTATTGCAGTGGTTAGCCCCGACTTGCTGATTTTTATTGCAAAAACCACAACAAAAAATTCTTACAATAAAACAAACCTTTCACGTTATCAATTAATCAACAAAGATCAATTTAAAACAATTCCTTCTGTTCCTGAATCTAGTTGTCACAAAGAGGCATATTGCGATCGAAAGAGGCACCTCCGTCTCTGTATGAGCGGAAAATCATATATTATTTTTGGAGGGCGGGCGAGTGCTTTCCAAAATTCATTTGGTTAGGTAATTGGAAGTGGCTATTTACCTGGCTGTCAACCAAATAGTACATAATCTTAACTATTGCCCAGAAGCTGGCAAAGTAGTACAGAATCTTTGCTGTTTAGCTGGCAAATAGTAGAGATGATGGACCATTTGACTGGCAGCTAAATAAATAGTGTGAAAGAGCTCTTTATTTAGGCGGCCGTGAAGAAAAAGGGAAGAGCAAGTAATAGTAGTATTCTTAATACACTGATGCAAGATGTAGGAACGCACTTTTTATTTTTTTTACAATTTTTTTCATTCTTCCAAGTCAGACTTCAATAAAAATATACATAATCAATTCATACAAGGTAAACATCAGATAGAGAAACAACAACCCCAAAAAATGCAATTAATAAGCTAGGATTATCCTGAAGGATATCAAAAGTATCAAAACCTAGAGAGAAAGAAAAATAAATAATAATAATAATAATTACAATTAATGACTGATAATACTTTTCAATATAAAATTAATCAAGATTTGGCATTAATAAAATCACAACTAAAAATATTCCAAATCTTCCTGAACGTTAACAGTGAGGAGAGGACTCTTGCTTTGGCAACACCAAGCTCTGATTCATATATCTGATGTATAAGGGTACACCATTCAGTATCCTTCAGAGGATTCCCCGAGACTTAGCAAAGTAGAGTCGGGCCGATACCAGCATAATTATTATTAACCTCTCAATGCCTCCCTCAAGATCGTATTTGAAACCCATCATTCTCTCTTTAATAGATAATTAAACTGTGTTAAGGACATAAACTTCTTCACCCCTTCCCAAAGTGTTTGCAAACAGGGACAAGGTGCGAACTGCGAACATATGCAAGACATCTGCAGCAAAAAAGATTGCAACTGGGGCATCCACTGTTATCTGTGGAAGCAGTTACTCCCCATCTTGAGATTTTATCAGAGGCGTATTATAAAAGGAATATCGTATGCAGCTGTTGTAGTTTAGATTAACAGTGTTTATGTATCGATCTAATACATCTAAGGACATCTGGATCTCTACAGCCGAAACCTCAGATGAAAGAAGCCTACTTAACTTTGCTGCTAATAGCGAAGTGCCTATTGCCGTGAGTTGTGAAAGCCCTTGATAAGTCATACAAATAGTAGGTTTCACAACAGGTGTAAAACAGTTTGAAGAAAGCTCTGAGCTTTTGACATCTTGCACATAGTTGCAGCCCGTCCGTACATACAGCCTGATTCATGTACGGGCCGTTTTGCGTGGCCCTAATAGCGAATCATAGCGACTCGCTATTGAGGACACGCAAAACGGCATTCATGTAGGAATTGCTAAATAAATAGCGATTCCTACATGTTCTCTATTTGCGAGTAGCAATTTGCTACTCGCAAAAAAAGGAATAACTCCCCATTCATTCCTATGGGCCCAAAGGCCCATAGGAATGGATGGGGAGTATCCCTTATACTGGATGGGGAGTATCCCTACTCGCAAATCAGATAGCGATTTTAAGGGTGCCAGGGGTGTCCAAAGGACACCCTGTAGCACCCCTGAAATGCAAATTGTAACAGTTGATGCGCACACACATGTGTGTGTGTAACATGCAACTCAGAAAAATGCATTTAAATGCATTTTTCTGAGTTTTCGCAATTTACCGCGAGGTCTGACCTCGCGGTAAATTGCGCCTAGAAATAGCGAAATCGCAAATTGAAATAGGATGTTGAATAGCATTTAAGGAATCTCAAATAGAGATTCCTTAAATGTCATTTCCTCGCACATTTGCGACATCGCAATTAGCGATTTTTGCTTTTGGGATGCTGAATCCCAAAAGCAAAAATCGCACTCGCAAAGGGCCGGATTCTCAGAATCCGGCCCTTTGCGAGCCGATTTAGCCTTCATGAGTAAGGCTGATATTCCCTAAATTGCAGGTGTTTAAGGAAGGAATGGCGAGGAAGCTCATAGGCATCTTACAGATCCTAGAAAGACTGAAGGCCGCTTAGATCAAACATCTGGCCCACTGTTACAATCCCCGAGCATGTCCAGACCCTGCAGGTTGAGTCCTGGAAAATGGGGGGAAAGCAGTATTGTTCCTTATTGGGGTATCTTTAATAAAAAAGGGAATTGGATATTTTTTACAAAAACCCTCCAGACGCAGATAATACTCTTTAGTAAATTAAAGCATACCCTTTTGTGATGGCTGGGGGTCCCCTAGCCCATAAAGAAAAAGTGTGACGTCTGCTACAAGAGCAAGCTTGTAGGAAAATTATGTTAAATCTAGTTCATCTAGAGTCAGTAAGCTGAGCAAACAGCCCGTGAAAGCAGCCCAAAACAAAAAAAAGTTTAAAATCTGGGAAGAGAGCCCTCCTTTTTTGTAGGGGAGTTGAAGAAAACGAATAGCTGGCATTGCGTGCCTATGGGCCTAAATAAAGCTTCCAATGCCACCCTCAAGGCGTCTACAAAAAGTGTCAGGGACTCTCAATAGAATCGCCCTGAAAAAATAAAGAAAGTTAGGGAGAATATTCTTTTTTATAATATTCACTCATCCTACAATAGTGAGCGGTAACTTAGTCCATGATTTTAATTTAGGGATTATTGGGGATAGAATCGGTTCATACTTCTGTTGATCAATATTTAAAAACCTCTGGCATAGCCTAATACTTAAGTAAACTACCGAAGTAGTGACCCATGGGGTAGAAGAGTCAGGTTTGAAATTTAAAAGAGCCTTAGTTTTAGATAAATTCAGCTTGTAGCCTGAGAACTTCCCAAAAATATGTGCCTCAAGGGCAATCTGACTGATTGCTGTTACTGGGTTGGAGGAAAGAATTGCCACATCATCGGCAAATGCTGTCAGTTTTAATTGCTGACTACCAAGGATCATATGTTGAATTACTGTATTCCTGAAGAGAGACTGCAAATAAGGCTGGATGTATAGGGTGTACAATAAGGAGGAAAGTGGGCATCCCTTTCGAGTCCCTCTGTGGATTTGAAAATTAGAGCAGCTCCTAGAGTGGACCACCCGAGTACATGGGGTCTTATATAGTGCCTGAGTCAGTCTGATTAAATCTTCCCCAATACCAAAGGTGCGCAGAGTAGGCCACAAACAGCCCAAGGTGACATGGTAAAACGCCTTTTCTGCATTAAGTAGGATCATGTCCATGTTGGTGTTGGACTTCCGTCAACATCAAATGCCATAATTGCTGTGTTAGTATGCCCAGTAGTATCTCTACCAGGGACAAAACCGTGTTGCGGTGGGGATGCTAAAACCGAGATTCCTGGAGTAAGACTGCTAGCCAAAATGTTGGTGAACCATTTTGCATCAATTTCAATCACCGAGATAGTCCTGTATGCTCCCAGATCTTCAGCCGGTTTATCATTTTTTTAGAAAAACCACAATATAAGTTGTATTCCAGGATTCTGGGATAAACCCCCAGTATAAATAAATTGAAGCACTATATCGTACTCTACAGCAATTAACTCTTTAAATGTCTTATAGAATTCCATAGGTAAAGAATCATTACCGGCCGGCTTGCTGGTGGGTAGAGTCATTAATACAGCTTCAATTTCCAGCATAGAGACTTCTGCCTGGAAATCGTCGGCCTGATCCTCCCTGAGATGGGGTAGGTGACAGCTGAATGTATTACAAGCACTCACCCTGATCAAATTCCTGCGACTGGCCATATAGCTCCCTGTAAAACCAAGAGAACTATTTCAAAATCAGTGTGGTATTTGCATAGACGTTATCATCCATTCCCCTATTTGCCTGAATTGTACCCTTGGATCGTTGCTCTGTGACCTGATGAACTGGAACTTGATCAACCCTTTCATCGTATTCAGATTGCAGCATTCTGCATTTAACATATCTGGCAGCTACCTGGGCCTTCAATCTGTGTCCTAAACAAGATCGTGTTTCTAATAGTTGAAAAAACACCTCCTGCTCATCAGCTATTCCTTGGGTAATTTTAAAGGCATGTAGTATTTCAAGTTGGCGAGTGGTTTGATGAAGAGTATGGGCCTCTTCAGAGATGGCTCTATTTTGCTTGACCACATATTGCTGTGTTATACCCGGGGCATATTCTTTCATTGTGTCCCAGATTATTGATCATGAGGCTGAGCATTTATTAATAAGGAAGAACATCCTAAGTAAACCAGAGGCATAAGGTTTATACTTGTTATTAGGTAGCAGGTGGGGAGGGAAAGTAGACTTAGAGCAATTAGTCTTAGCCCAATTAGAATAAAATGAAAAAAAGAAATAAATCAGATTATGGTCCGAGACAACTCTTGGACCGATGCTCATTTCCATATTTCCAGCAACAAGAGTTTAGTGAAGACCATATCTATCCTTTAATAGTGCTTGTGCAGAGTGACATAATACATGTAACCAGGCTCTGTTGGATAGAAGGTTCGCCATGTGTCGCAGAGAACATATAGCTTAATCAGATAATTGAGAGATGCCCTGGTTTTAGGTTTGCGAGTGATGGCAGTGCAATTGGTCGAATCAAATCTATAGTTCATTACACAGTTAAAATTGCCCATTAAAGTCAGTTCTCCTGGCCAATCCAATAATTCAAGTGATAATGTATCATGGACTTCTGGATCATCGAAGCTTTGCCCATAAATAACACATAGCACAAATTTTAAGTTAGTGTAATATCTGTTGTAACAGTGTCTACCTTCTTCTTGAATCAGCTGCAGTTTTTAATATTGGACCATGAGATTTCTTAGAAATAAGCACCGCCACCCCTCGAATCGATACAGTTTGCGATGTACAAAGAAATATATTATAACTCAGCTGCTTAAGTAAAGACCTATCTTTATATGCCAGATGGTTCTCAGTAAAAATGAATCACTTAGGTCTTTTTCCAGAGTCTCTTGGAAATTTTCTGATGAAGACCCTCAGCCACACTGTCACTGCAGCGGTATATCTTGGTTATTCAATATTTTGATTAAGAGGGATGAATCATTATAGGGTCTTGACACCTGAGTGTTCCGTTCTCCAGGTGTTAGAGAAACACATCTGAGATCACCTATTCTTAATCCTGCGCCCTTGCAGCTGTCAGAGGGTCAATACTTTGAAGGAACTTCCATCTTTGGTCAATTGTGAATCTTCAGAGGTCTGACTGTGCAACAATTGTAATGGTGTCAAAAGACTGGAATTGTTGGTCGTGCCGTGAGGGAGGAAATTTCCATTATATATTAACTTAAGCTGGGGCTGAGCCATGCTAGCATTAGAGGCATTATGATTGAGGGGAAGACAAAATTATATATGTTTAGTGTCCAGCACCTTCCCTGATTTATTATAAATTGGAGTGGGAATAGTAATTTATATATGTTTACTGTTCAGCACCTTCCCTGACTTAATATAAATTGGAGTGGGAATAGTAAATTATATATGTTTAGTGTCCAGTACCTTCCCTGACTTAATATATATTGGAGTGGGAATAGTAAATTACATATTTTTAGTGTCCTTCACCCTCCCAGAATTAATATAGTTTGGAGTGGGAATAGTAATTTATATATGTTTAGTGTCCAGCACCATCCCTGAGTTTTTATATGTTGGAGTGGAAATAGTAAAGTATATATGTTTAGTGTCCAGCACCTTCCCTGATTTAATATAAATTGGAGTGGGAATAGTAATTTTTATATGTTTTCTGTCCAGCACCTTCCCTGATTTAATATAAATTGGAGTGGGAATAGTCATTTATATATGTTTACTGTTCAGCACCTTCACTGACTTAATATAAATTGGAGTGGGAATAGTAAATTATATATGTTGAGTGTCCAGTACCTTCCCTGACTTAATATATATTGGAGTGGGAATAGTAAATTACATATGTTTAGTGTCCATCACCCTCCCAGAATTAATATAGTTTGGAGTGGGAATAGTAGATTATATATGTATAGTGTCCAGCACTTTCCCTGACTTAATATAAATTGGAGTGGAAACAGTAAATTATATATATTTACGGTCCGATTACGATGCTGGACGGAAAAGCTGTACGACCATTTTGGTGTCGGAAAAAATCCACCCACATGACCTGCCTGTCGGTCAAAATACAATGCAATGTACTCCAAATCAGACTGCTGCGGCCAGATACCACAAAATTCCATCCACCATGGATGGATAAGCTGCAAATCCAACCGCGGTGGTTGGGGAAAGCCGACCACTGGCCTGGAAAGGCTGCTCCTGCCGCAGTATGAGCGCACGGCCAATTACGATGAGAATGCAGGCATTGCGGACCGATCACTGCATCCGACCGCCGCGTATGTATTTAGGCCAAATGAATGGTAGACGCAACCAACTCCACAGCAATGCCCAAAGTGTGCCTGTACCCCCTGCTGCCCTCAATCACAACACACATACCACAATGATACAGCCCAACTTGCTCCTGGTAAGGAAAGACATGAGCAACATGGAAGAGACACCTGGAGGTCACCAAACATGTGGACACACAGTACACATAACAACACCAACCCGTCCCGAGGCCAACATCCTTTGCACACCACACCACAAGCTAAGACGGAGAGACAGGACACCATTGACTCACACAGCACAACATCATACCCGCCAATCTCCACACAACAACACTCTCACACATACTCCTCACATATCTACACCACCACCTTGCACCCTGCACCCCACACCCATTTGCACCATGACCCTCAAGGAAATGCCCAAATCCACAGACTCAGATTGGAAAGTGATGGTAGGCGAGACAATCAGGGGAGACTCACATTTGTTTGTGAACCTAGACAAACACACCTCATTTGCACACAACAATCAGATGTGGGCAAGAATACAGAGCAAAGTCAATGCCATAGGGACCACCTTTCACACTGTGCGTGACATCAGGAGGTGGTGCCTCGACCTCAAGGGCCTGCCCAAGCTTCAGCCCCAGAGGAACCATGCGGCAGCTCAGAAAACTGGTGGCGGCCCTCCCATTCTTTCACTAACCTTCACTGAATGGGATGAAAATGTGCCTGCCATAACACATCCAGAGAGTCTCACAGGAATCGAGGGGGGACCGGAGGCTGGTAAGTACTAACAAAATGAGCACAACACTGCAAAAATACCAAAATGTCCAAGCATAAACTGTTTTGGAAGATCAACAAGTTAGCACCAGAGGATACGTCCTCGGAAATACAATATCAGTACATATGAAATTGGCCCTTCAGCCATGTCACATCGCTAACGATCAATGTAGGTACCCAGGGCTATAAGTGGGATGAGACAACTGTGGGGTCTCTCAAAAGGGGCGTGGCCAATGTAATTAAGGAGGTGGCCTAAGAAACCTTAGCCATAAATCTGTGCCCAGCATATTGATCTACCTAACAAACATTTTTCTGTCACTGCCATTGCACACAGATATATCAGACAACAAATAACATGATACCAACTACAATTCCAGACTACTGGCTTTGTCAATGTCTGTCAGTCGTATACGATAAAGAAGCAGCAACTATGGCTTGCATCTAACATTGAAAAAACCCCCACTGAAAGCCAAAATGATGTCGCTGCTCCCGAGTCCCCAAAGGAGTGCATCCTACAGACAAGATGTTTCCTCATAGGATTTCACTTCCCCACAACTCTCACCTGGCATGACATCATGCCGTAACTTCTCCACTAGTGAGGGAACTGGGGCTGCGAGCTGCACGTGAAATGCTGTGATCTGTGTTGTAATTAGCGATCTGAACTCGGAGCACTTGGAGCGTTTTTTAAACAATTTTAAACTGCATCATTTTATCCTGGGGGGCTTTTAGAATAAGGGGAATTAAGTGACAGGCACTCTGACACCCTAACCAGCTACCTATCACTTGCCCACCCGCTTCTCAGCCGATACTCGGCGGCGGTGGGCGCCATATTAAGTGAGGCGGGGACAGCGCTCTAGTCGCGCCGTCCTCCCGCCCTCTTAGATTATTTAATCAGTCTTCTTCCTGCGCTCGGTGCCTCTAGAAGCTCTCCCTAGTGAGGGAACTGGGGCTGCGAGCTGCACGTGAAATGCTGTGATCTGTGTTGTAATTAGCGATCTGAACTCGGAGCACTTGGAGCGTTTTTTAAACAATTTTAAACTGCATCATTTTATCCTGGGGGGCTTTTAGAATAAGGGGAATTAAGTGACAGGCACTCTGACACCCTAACCAGCTACCTATCACTTGCCCAGCCGCTTCTCAGCCGATACTCGGCGGCGGTGGGCGCCATATTGAGTGAGGCGGGGACAGCGCTCTAGTCGCGCCGTCCTCCCACCCTCTTCTCTCCCTTCCCTCCCTATATCATGTGTAAGGTGGCCAGACGGCGCAGCGGGCTGGCGCAGCGGGCGCGCCGGATGCGCGCCGAAGCCGCGCCTAAGCCAAGCCCGTCTGCGCCCGTCCGCGGCCGACCAGGGCCAGGGGCCACGACCCCTGCCCAAATTATTAGTAAGATTCCAGACTCAAGCGGAAACTTTACTTATACAAGCAGCGAATTGCTGGATCTGATTGGTAAGACGGCCATAAATACATCTGACTGCGCTCACATGGGTCCGATGGACACTTACGGCCCATTTAGCTGTTACAACTGTAGATGGGAAAGTACCCCCACGCTGAATCCTGTGTAAATTTACCTACAATTCCCCTTAAATGCATCTATGCGAACGCAAGATCACTACCCAAACATTCCACCTATATTTGGGATCTTCTTAATGAACATCAACCTGATCTATTGTGTTTATCGGAAACTTGGCTTGATGACCACAATATCCCTGACATAGTCACAGCCCTTCCCCCAGACTATAAGATACTGAATGTTAATAGAGTCGATAAAAAGGGTGGTGGTGTAGCTCTACTGTTCAGAGACCACCTTTCATGCAGGCAAGAGAGTATCGTGCCGGCTGAAAAATATGAAGTCCTGGCATTTACTGTGTCCATAAACACCAATGTGCTATTCGGAGGCATTTTAATCTATACTCCCCCAGGCTGCACTTTAAACTTTAGTACACAATTACTTACACAAATCATGCCTGTCTGTTTGAAGAACAAGAATATCCTCCTTCTTGGAGATTTTAATATACATCTGGACAACAGCAGTAGCTCCTTGACGAATCTATTAGTGGAAGACATGGCTATCCTGCAATTATCTCAGAGAGTCCATCAACCAACTCATATTGCAGGACATACATTAGATTTGATATTCTCTAATATAGAATCTATAGACATCGACCCTCTAACACCACTGCTATGGACTGATCATTACATGATTACCTTTCGTATCAATCTTCCCATCCCCCAGACCAAAAAACACAGTGCATTTACAGCAAACACGAGAAATTGGAAATCTTTCACAATTGATAAATTTAGAAATCATTTCTCACACCCCTCTTGCACAAGCACCAATATCCATGAGGAGATAGACCTCCTTCACAAAAACATTAAAAATGCTCTTGAACATTGTTCGACCACCCAATCCCGTCACACACCAGGCAACAAAAAATCAGAGAGATGGTACGGACCTGAGCTTAAACTTTTAAAAAGAAATTGCACTTCCTTTGAGCATAAATGGAGAATATCCAAAACAGATGAGATCAAAGATAACTTCAGGAAAGCTCAAACACTCTATCACAGGGCGATCAGAAAGGCAAAAAAGGAATACTTCACACGTAGAGTATCTGAGAATAAACATTCCTCAAAAGAACTTTTTAAAATTGTCAAAGAATTATGCAACCCAACCAATCTCTCCCTACATCTTACCCCCTCACAGGAAAACTGCAACAAGCTCAATGACTTTTTCTGTGAAAAAATTGATACCATCTATGCCTCCTTTCCAAACCAAATGACCGAAATCAACGAACAATATGTACCAACCATTACACAAACCAGCTGCCACGGTTTCGGCCCTTTCTCAGAAGAGGAGGTAGAAAAGGTCATGCTCGAGGTCAAGTCGGGTTCCCCACTTGACCCTTGTCCACATCACATTTTCTCCCAGTTAACCCCTGTAATATGTCCAGTAGTTACTAGAGCACTCAATCTCTCCCTTAGTTCTGCTGAATTCCCAAAATCATGGAAACAGGCCCTAGTCACCCCTTTAGTAAAGAAGGCTGGAGCAGACGTAAACAATCCGGCCAATTACAGACCAATATCCCAGCTACCTTACTTATCAAAGGTTCTGGAGAAGTTAGTCAACAGAAGTCTTTCCACATTTTTGGAAGTGAACGGTCTGCTGGACGATTCACAGACAGGGTTCCGGACAAACAATAGTACTGAAACTACACTCTTAGCGGTGACAGACAGTATCAGAACCAAGGTGGATCAGGGTAGAACAGTCGCACTGATACTCCTTGATTTATCAGCGGCTTTTGATACCGTACCCCACGATCAACTATTGAACACCCTGGCAGAGAAAGGAATACAAGGCAAAGCATTAGGATGGCTACAATCGTTCCTAGCGGATGGAACTCAATCAGTGCGCTTGGGTGACTACACATCCCCTCCACGACTTATAAAATACGGAGTTCCCCAGGGGGCGTCATTGAGCCCAACTTTGTTTAATGTATTTGTCTCCTCGCTGGCAACCATTGGCAAAAAGTGGGGTGTCGAAATGTGCTCCTATGCTGATGACACTCAGCTGATGGTCACCATTGATGAAAATGATGACTCTAAAACTAGATTGACGAACTGTCTGACTGAATTGGCAACTTGGATGCAGGACCATTGTCTTAGACTAAATGCCGACAAATACGAAATCCTATTGTTCGGCAGAGGTACACAGGCCTGGGACAACAGCTGGTGGCCAAGTGACTTGGGTTTGCCTCCCAATCCTACTGCAAAAGCAAAAAATTTAGGAATAACACTGGACAGGGACTTATCCATGAAATCCCATGTTTCCATAACTTGCGGAAGAAGCTTTGGACTTTTGAAGATGCTTAGACGAGTCTTCCCCTGTGTGCCGACGGATTGCAGGAAAACCTTAGTCCAGTCACTACTGATGAGTAGGTTGGACTATGGTAATTCTCTGTTTGTAGGAATGGCAGATTATCTCTTCTCTAAATTACAGATGGTTCAGAATGCCGCTGCCAAAGCCATCTGCAATAAAAGAAAATATGACTCAGCTAAAAACTGCATGCGTGAGCTTCATTGGCTCCCAATGCGGCAACAAGCCATTTTTAAGCTGTTGTGTATTTCTCACAAGGTACTTCACGACTCAGGCCCCACCATCCTACATGACATGGTTAGATTTCATAAACCCTCTAGAAACCTACGATCTATGACGTTAGGAAGAGCAGCTATCACCCGAGCTCGTACTGTCAGGATGGGAGAGCGGGCCTTCTCTCACATTGCGGCAACAAAGTGGAACGAGCTTCCCCCTAAACTTAGAACAAATGACTGCTTTGTCTCATTTAAGAAACAACTGAAAACATTCCTTTTTCCCAGGCTAGATCAATAATTTTCAATCAGAGCTGATGTCAAATCACTTGCAGCTTTTCCTCAGCGCCGTGATGTCCTTTCAGGATGAATGTTAGCGCTTTACAAATAAATAAATACAAATACAAATACAGAAGTGAGGAGTGTGACCATGTGCACATTGATGTGCCTGCTGTCAATGCATTCCATCAAAAATAATGTACCAGCTGTGCCAGGGCTCAAAACAGAGGCCGATAGAGACCCGCACCGAGGCCCCCTAAAACAAATGAGGGTGCCTAGCACCGGTCAGACCCGGTCCAATGAAAGCCCTGTATGTACCTCGACATCATGTGTGATTGATGACAAACTGACATGAATGCCTAGTAAAGCCTAGGTAAAAGTCAGGTATTCCCAAAATAAATGTGCCAAACATGAACATCAAAGTTGTGCTGTGTGCAGAACATGCTGACAATATAACCTCACCACACCAGGTGACTTCCTAGCAACAGTAGGTGACCGTGCCATGGACGAGCCCAGCCATCCCACCCCCAGGAAGGTGAACCCTCAGTTGCAGAGTCCCTGATCTTGTCAGGTGAGAAGGACCAACCTGTCCCCTCCAGCATGTCCTGGACAGCCCATGCTCAGGACCTCACTGAACCCACCACCAAGACTCCCACAACAGCTGCCCTGCCAACGCAGACCCTGCATCAACGACCTGTGTGGCAGCCACCTCCATCATCACCATCTCTGCCTCCAACACTGTTCCTGTGCCAGCAGTTGCGAACACCCCCAGAGGACAGTGTGCGGCGGATGCACCAGGCAACGCCACTGGTTCGTTGCTTCAGGAAAGGTAGGAGGTCAACTGGGGGACAGTCACATGAGGACAATGAGACAGAGGCCCTGCACATCATGCTAACTGAACTTGGTGCATGCAAGCAGACCCAGGGACAGATGGGACAGGTCCTAGAAGTACACCGTGAACAGTGCCTGCTGCAGAGGTCCATGGACACTCGCATGGGACAAATTGCTGAGTACATGGTCCAGCTCTTGGGTGTTCTCAGGGACATGTCTGCTGCTCAAATAGCTGCCCGCCACCTCCGCTGGACAGCCGGATAACAGACACACCACCTCAGCAGCAGCTACAGGGAGGGGTGAGTCACACCACAGTGAATCCTAAGACAGCTCTGAGGATGCAGCAGATGCCCCCCTGGCAAACGGTAGAGGGGGCATCCGATAAAAGTCCCCGAGATGATCAGGTGGCACCGCACTATGCCGCATCAGTTCTCGTAGCAACTTCTGATGTCACCGCTGTAACACAGAACATTGACTTTGTTGTAAATCAGAACACATATTGCCACAAGGATGTGAGTGTTTGTTTGGACTTTGGAAATCTACCATAGTGTGTTCCACCCTAACCATCAGTGTACCATCACTTTGAACTTCAAACTTCACCTGTCACTTATTGTAAAATGAACACAAGTCGCAGCAGTATGCCTTGGTGTCAAGAGCATTTTCATTACAGTAATTAGCCTGTCGACTCAAATCACAATGTGTCCGAAGTTGTAAAAGCAAAGATCCATTGAGAGAGTGGAGAAACCTTGATGGACACAATTCATGTTTACCCACATGAACACCATTCCCTGACAACATACCCACATGAAATCTATTTTCCAAGCATTCTTAGCTTCACCTGCATGTGCACAACTGCTGCGGGCACACGCCAGGCATCATGTATATAGGACCTGTTGCACAACATGTTCTTTTTGTGGCAATGTTATCCTAACTCACCCATATGTGATAGTGGCTAGCCGTTTGTGGCCTCACATTCCCACAGCGAAAGCATACCTCAATAAGTGTGCATGCACAATGGGCCTCTGTTTAGAAAAGTAGTTGCTCCCACACCAGCCCGGAGACCTTCGAATACCAGGTGTCTTGACCGTCCCGCGCGATTGAGTCTGTGCTGCACATGGCTCTCCCACCATTCTCACGGTGAAACTGACCCACAAATTACTGATAGCGTCTGCTGCTGAAGGCAGTTGCACACTTTCTATTAGACTTGTGGGCTCTGGCCTTGTCCCTTCCTACTATGCTTTTCCAGGAATACTACCAGGTGTCATTCCTCCAATTTGCACACTGGATTTATTGGTTTCAGATTATTACTTTGGCAGTACAGCTGAGCACTTGTTCTTAGAGTGCTCTAACGCCATGCCTAACCGTCCTGTGGTCCAGGCCGAGCCCTGTCAGTTGCAACTGTACCGTGACCGCATGCAGCTTCTCTTTGGATGTGTCTCATTGGTTGTGCTGGGCATCAGTTATAGGCTAACGTTCCGCTATACATATTTCACCTGCGTGCAACAAGTCTTTTCATGCAGAAGATGTCTGTTTGAGTGGGCCATGGAAGTCTGCCTTTCCAACACATACCTTGCTGACCTGGATCATGAGCTGTGGGTGACTCCTTGGTTAGTTCACGTGCAAGACTGCTTCGGTGAGACACATTTATAGGATGCCTTACAATGTGTTAGACAGGCTGACTGCTGCGCCTGTGCATTTGAGCAATGGCTCCTGTGCAATGCCTACTAGATGCCCCACACTTGGAGAGTGATCAATCCAGTGATGGGAGCGACAAAGCAAATTTGATGTAAATTTCACCATATACAGGCTGAGGAATGAGTTCTGCTAACAAAGCCCATAGACCACGGACATCTCATACAACTTTTTTCTTGCAAGGAGGGGTATGCTCGTGGGTCTATGTCCAGAGGGATTATTGATGCAACATATTGCTTCAAGTTAAATAGATATGTCACTGTTGTTACTGGTTAGGTACTCATGCATTCTCAACCTGTTGTGGCATGTATGTTGCATGATTTGACACTTTAGTAAAGACTTCACATATAAAAACGGTTCCTGTCTTCAACTTGTCTACTTGTGTACAGGCACTTGAATGCCTCTGAGTGAGTAGGAGAGCTAGTGAGGCGATTTAGCTATAGTGACCTGTAAGTTGTGGTGCTACGGGGTGTACAGTCCTGGTATGCAACGGTTACCACGCATTTTTTACAACGCGGTACCGTTAGCACGCTACTTTTACCACGCAGGTCACTACAACGAAATGCGCTGGGGGGCGCTCCAGGATAATAAATAATTTAATTTACTATCCAACTCCTTTCCCTAGAGTCCACGGGGACTGGAGTTGGAATAGTAAATTAAATAATTAACTATCCAGCGCCCCTCCTCGCAAGTCGTTGTAACGACTTGCGTGGTAAAAGTAGCGTTGTAACGGTACGCGTTGTTAAAGTACGCGTGGTACCGTCATATATCCACAGTCCTGCATGCCCAAGTTCGCTGATCCTGTGTAAAGTCCAGTATGTGTGCAAATTATCAGGCACAATTGTAAAAGTCCTTGACACAACAGCAAGGCACATAGACACAGTCATGGTCCCTCATTGATAACTCACAGTCAACGGAAGTAGTTGACGATGAGCTTTTGGCACTGGTTAAGGCCTTCTTCCTCACCACTGTCATTGTCACTGGGAATGTGTGGGTTGGGAGCAGGGTGATGGTGCTGTTCCGCAAGATGTAGCAGTCATGTGCTGAGCCCGGATACTTTGCACGCATGTGTGAGTTGATCTGCTCCGCCTGTCATACCACTTGCACGTTGAGGGATTGGTATTGTTTGCTGTTCCTATTGATGGTTTCACTTGCCTGTGGTGGAACGAGGCCAATGTGGGTACCGTCAATGGCTCCCATCAACATATTGGATGCCTCTCAGGCAGGCCCGGCTCCAGGTATTTTCTTTTGGACGGGCCAACGATGCATTCGGTGGGCCACTGCGGGCCCTATTTGTCACTTATGTCTCTCGCCAGGCCTGTTTTAGGGCCCGCCTTTATCTCTCCTCAGTTTTACAAGGGCCGGTGAAATACATTCTATTCTTCCAAAATCTCTTTGTTTGTATAACTGTCAGATAGTGTTTTTCCATATGCTGTCCTCCTGATGGTAGTGTGAGGTTTGCTTCAGTGAGAGTATCAGGCAAGTGACACTTCTTAGGCTCTCAATCTGTTCCTCCTCCATTGATTCCCTCCCTGCTACCCTCCTCCTCCAGCGCCCCTCATCTTTCCATAGCCACTCTCTCATGTGCACTTCATTGTTGTATTGTGCTAGTGATATCAGTGTTGGGTGTGACAGTACTTTACACCACACACACAGTGTACAGAGACAATCAATCGTGCAAGTATGTAGGTAAATTAGTCTACAGGGAATGTCACGAAAGCCAATGAGGATTACAAGGTGTGGGAATCACACGTCTGGAGAAGCACTAACTCAGGATTTAATGCACAGCCCAGTGGTTAGGGGTTGGCTTTACTGATAAAGGTGTATATCTGCACAAAATACTTTTTATGGCAACATTCGAATGATGAGTGACTGGGGAAGTTATGACTAAGTTACAAACCAGAAATAAAGGTAAGTTCTGACTATTAATTCGGGTTATCATGGAGCTCTATGATGACAGTTCCTAGGTCACTGTCCTATGATAGGTTTGTGACTTCTGTACTGTTTCTTACACAGGTATCTCTCTGACAAAGGCAGGAACCCACTGAGCTATCCACATTAAATGCAGTTTATCTGAATTTCAGATCTATGAACAGACAAAGGATTGCCGGATGATTAATCCTCAGTTATCTGAAAATGTTCTTGTTGGCTTACATCCGTGGCTGAGCCTAGATTAAGATACAAGTTGTTTAAATGAAGTATACAGGAAGTATGTGTGTTTCTGGGCCTTCCCTGATGATTTTGGGAAGATAAAATAGTCAGACATTCTCTCATTCGCTCAGTTCCTACTCACTGCCTGATCTGATAAGCAGCTGCAGTGGCCAGGTAAGGTGAATCCAGAAGAATGCAATTTTCATCTCCCTGTGGAATTGAGAAGGAGACATCCACACAGCAGAACGGTTCAGGTCACCCAGTGCAGAAGTAAAATGTGTCCCCTTCGCCATGGCGATATTTTAGATGCACGAGTAGGCGGGGACACATGCTAACTTTCTGAAAGGAGATGTGTGATTGGGAGTGCCTGTGGGAGAAGACTCTGACCCAAATACCCAACTCCAAGAACATGAAGATAATTAACGTTTGAAGGAATGTTCCACATGAATGTGGCTATTTACTACTGGCATTTGTGCCATCACTGCCAGGGCCATGGATTTTGTTTGGGTGGGCGTGGCCCATCAGTCCCACCCACTAAAACAAGGCATGCTCCCAGGTAAAAAACTCCCCCTACACAACTGCAATTTATCCCTCCCCGGGAAGAGGACATGCCTGTCCTTATAAAGCATCAATGTTGATAGGCCGTCATGCACCACTAGGCTGAACATGAGCTGTGACATCCCACCAGCGCTGGCCACAGTATACTGTAAAGACCCAGTAGCCAGTAGCGAAGAAATGCAGTGCAGCCATAACCTTCACTGTAGGGGACAATGCAGCATGATGTATTCTTTTGGGTTTCACATGGGGCTCCAACTGGGCACATGGGTTCCATAGTGTGCAAGAGGATGGGTGGTTTCCTCCTACATATGTCGGGGTACATAATCATGAGCTGAGTTGTAGATGAGATGTGGTGAACTGCTTGCCCAGAGACTCACATAAACACCACATTGAGGGGACTCACGGTCACTTGAAATGCACAAGTGACCTGCATTTATATGTTGGTTTTCTCTACTCACTCGCCATACTGACACTACAACATCCAAAGAAATCGATGTGTATGACATATAGTGCACTGCTACATCATGGATGAGCAGCCATGTGGTTTAGATGGCACAGCACTTGTGTTTCCCAGTTTCAGTGCTGAGTTGCATGTAGCTGCTGTCTCTGCACGGCCGCAAACTTTAGTCCCCCTATTCACGGCAACATTGCAGAATGAGGGCAGTGAGTGTCATTTGGACAAAGCAACATGGATGTACAGCATGGGGAAAAGACACGTGTGGACCTCATTGGGTGAGTCCTGCGTGAGTGTGTGAGGATTTAGAGTCACAGACATTGCAATGTTCACCTGTATGAGGCACAAATGCCCATTGATTGTGTATACATGTCCACATGGCTGCCAATGTCCGATGATGTTGGTCCGAGCTATGCTTGTTTGTTCTACATGTGCACTTCAATGACATATGTGAGGACATTTACAGGCAATGGCAGCTGGCCAGACTGCACGCCACACCAGTATGTGTGTTGGAAGTGCTAGGGATTACAAGTATGTCTGATTTACAGACAATGGACATCTCTTATTGTCTGCCTAATTCACTGGCCCTTCACAAGACGACCCCTGGCCAAGAGACGCCAGTTAGATGTCAAGAGATGTACAGGCAATGTTCACAATTTGGATGTTTCATTGCACAACATTGGTACAGTTGAGAGAGCTTTATCCTCTTGGACTCCTTCACCCATTTCAGTACATGCTGGCCACGAAGCAAGACAATGTTTGTAATTTCTCTTTACTTTCTTAGCCATACCATGTGTGTGATGACTTGATTTATTAGTCCCACTCTCTCATACCCTCACAGTGTAGTGAGCAGCTGGTCAATGTTCTAGTTGTCCTGATGTACCAGCCACTCCCAGAGCTCTGGCTTACCCCCCAGCCACCCAGCAAAGGCATCACTGGACCTGTAGCTCTGCCAGCAAATGGGTCTGGACGCACGTGCCCTGGGCCAGTTCTCCAATGCAAGCACAGTTTCTGTGTGCGTGATGACTTGATATGCATGGGGGCCTCGAGGCCCACAATATTACACATGGAGTGCACCACTCACTGAGTTTGATTTTTGATGCAATTCGCATGGCGACAATGCAAATGCAGTATAAGTTTGCATGAGCGGTTGCTGACATCCACAGCAATGACACGTGTTGGCCCCAAATGAATATTGCAGGATTGCAGTTGCATCTTCTAGGCTGCTGCGGTGTGACACACACTTTTCGAATTAGCCATCAGCCAATGGGAGCCTTCGCCAGCATACATTTTTTGATACTGCAGTGTGCGCACTCTGCAACTGCTGGGCTTGGCCTTGGCCCCAATTGCCTTCAGGGGCACTGAGGGTCACTCGTGAGGGTTGAGAGGGCCTCGCACTTTGCATTTGGCAAGTTGCCACATTCAGCGTGGTGCCGCGACTCTTGCTGGGAGATGTAGTTGTTATGGGGTTGCATGCGTGGAGATGTTTGGTACGTACCTCTGCTGTTGAGCATGACGGCGTCTTGTCTGCCGGAGGTGCATCAGGTGGAGCTGCGGGAAGGCCTGTCTCGCAGGAACAATGGTGTCTCTAGGGGTTTAGATGGGTACTGTATCAACTCTTTCTCTCCATTGTCGTTTTTCTGCCATCCGCACCGTGGTGGCTTTTACGCGGTGGTGGGAAGGGCTGTTTGCAACATTGTAATCTGTTTGGAGGACGGAAAATATTTTCGCACACCGGGCCTGCTCTGTTGACTCCTTCCGCCTCCTTTGGGTATGCAAAAAATGTGCGGAGCCTGAAAGACTGTGGCGTACAGAAAATTGCCTCTGTGGAACCATTGTAATTTGGTGGTGGCAATGACCTCGCCTGGAACGGAAAAATTAACTTTTTCCGCCACCAGCATGGATGGCCGTCTGGCATCGTAATGAGCCCCTAAGTGTCCAGAGTCTTCCCTGAGTTTATATATTTTGGAGTGGGAATAGTAAAGTTTTTATGCCTACAGTCCAGCACCTTTTTTGAACTAATGTAGTGTATAGTGGGAATAGTTAGAAAATAAAAATATATTTATAAGCATATTGATATATTTATAAATGTTAATGAAAATAACATAGGGGGTAATTAAATTACGTTGTCGGACAGAAAAGCCCTCCAACCACCGTGGTTGCGGAAAAAACCACATGCATTTTCTGCGGCAAAACTGTCATTCACATAACGATGCAATAATTGTAAAATCCAACCGCTGCGGTCAGATTCCACAAAAAGCTGTGCGCCATGTCCGGAAAACCAGAAAATCCGATCACGGCAGACGGAAATGCCGGGAATCGCACCAAAAACGCCAATCCACACACATAAAGACCGCAAGTGAAATTAGGATTAGAATGGAGATCAGGCGGGATTATCATTATTTTCCGACCGCTGTGGTCACGTAAAAAGATGAATGTCAGAGCTGGCGGTACAATCATTGCGTTCAAACCACTGTGGTCACGCGGAAAGATGAACGGCAGGGCTCGCGGAGCGATCATTGTGTTCAGACCACTGCAGTCCCGCTGAAAGAAGAATGGCGGTCGAATGCAACCACACCACAAGGCCTCCAAGTGTGGCTATTTTTTCCTCTCCCCTGGACACATCCTGTGAGAAGTTGGCCTGGTATATAATGCTCACTAATTCTAGTGATCACTTTGTACCATGCCAAGCAACCCTTATGATGATGGTTGTAATTCAACCTTGTAGACCAGTTATCCTAGTGGTAACGTGGACAAAGCAGTCTTAGGCTAAACTCTGAAAGGCATGTGAAGCCAGCTGTTATACCATACACAACCCCCTTGAATACCAAATGAAAGGGACACCACACAGATATATATTGAAAATATATATTGATTTATTAACTATTAAAATCCCCTGGACTCTTTATGAGCACAGAAGCACAAGCGTTAAATCACAAGACAGTTTAAAATACACAAAAGTTGCACAATATGGATGAGCCCTAGGGGCCACCTAAACCATATACTAAGAAAGTGGTATAAGAGATACCAAGAGGAAAGTGAAGAGGCCTAGGGCCTTGGGAATCGCTGGAGATATTCGAGACTGGCAATGACTAAGTCGGGAAAGGCCCACGGGACTCGGGTGCAGTGTTCAAAGTGCACGCACTTTTCAATACAAAGTCTATGGTGCGTAAAAAGCACAAAGTTATAAAGTTAGGAACCTTCCGAGTGACCTACGGAGTTAAAACTTAAGACACAGGCCCTTGAGATGTGTACCAATGCAGGAGCACTGGCGGAGCTGAGTTACCTCACCCACAGGAAGCGGGTGCACAGGGTCGAAGTAGTGTCGGGTTTCGTCACGCCGGTCGATGGTGCTTGGAGCAGAAGATGCTGCAGGCGGCTCGATGAGAAGAGTTCCGGTGGATCCAAGGGTGGATCTGAAGATGTGAAGACCTGAAAGCAGAGGGGACAGTGTTCAAAGTCACTAGCCAGTGACTACCGTGGAACCAGATTGGAACCAGGCGATGTCGGGTGCAAACAGGCGTTGTCGGGTAGCTTCTTTCTGCAGCCACGTGGATACCCGGGGTCGAGGACGTCCAGGAGTCGGTCACGAGCTGTCCCACGTAGGCTTCTCGCTGTTGGCGGTGTCGGCGACCTGATCGGAGCAAACAGGCCTTAGCAAATGCAAGCCCCGCAGAAGTTGAAAGATGCTGTTCACTCAGACCAGCAAGGTCAGAGCGGGTGCTCCTTTTTACAGGAGCTTGGGTAGGTCTGGAGCAACCAGACCTGCTGTGTAAATCTTCGGGTTCGTCGCCAAGATGGCCGCTGACCACGTGGCTAGTGGCCGGGATGGCGCGTCAAGTGGCACAATGCAAAAGGGCCCCACGCAGATCGTGGAGATGCTGGAGGGCTGATCTTCGGTGCAAGGGCTGCTCAGTGGTGGGGGTTCTCAGTCCCCAAAGCACAACGTCGAGGATGCCTCAGAAGCTGCGCAGTCAGCTTTTCGAGTGTCTTCCAAGAGGTCCGGTCCCACGTCACTCGGTGCCTCCACGGGTCCCTTCTTTGCAGGGACTGTGGATCGGGCTCTGAGAGGTCTGGGAGTCTGGTTCTTGTCGGGCTCTGGGCTCGGTCTCCGGTGGGAGGCGGCGGCAAAGCAGACGTTGAGTTGCTGGTTGGTACCTGTGTTCACAGGGTGGCCACTCCTAGGCCACAAGGGAGATTCTCTTCAGTCTTCTGTGCAGCAGAATGTCGAAGTCCAGTCTTCTTCTTCGTGTAAAGTTGATTCAGGATGATCTGCTGTGCAATGGCACTGCTCCCGCTCTTATTCCCAATCTGAGGGGTGGATCACCTACTAGGTCCCTCCTCTGGGAGGAACCAGGAAGGGGGGCGGTTACACCCCCTTTCCTTTGTCCAGCTCCTCGCCAGGACTGGGGCTGGAAAGCCCCAGAACCGGTTTGGACTGGCCTATGCATGGGGACACCTTGTGTGCCCCGGGCATGTCTGATTCTATTCAGCCCTGTCCTACCCAATACACAAAATCCAGTCTGGGGTGGTGCTCGCACCTCCCAAGGCAGGAAACCCTTTGTCCAGGCCACCATCTGCCGAGTTTCGGTCAGCAGCAGGAGGCCAGACTCGTGTCTGTGGTGGCAGCATCCATTTTGTGATGCTGAGGCTCTGTTTAACTTTAACCGGGGTTAAGGCTACACACATGTCGTGTCCCTCTAGAAGGGTGGAATGCTATCCCCGTCGCCAGAATTGGCGAGGGGATAGTATTCCAATTTGTATGACACCTTACTCGACATGTTTTGATAAAGCCAAACCAAAGATAGCAAATAACCGCGAGGATTATAATGCACTTAAGAGTATATGGTATGGCAATATCCCGGAACAGCTTAGGGAGTGGTTCCTGACAGCTGCAGACAGGCTCCGCTCATGCTAGGGCACCATCTCACATATTTCCAAGCACTCTGCCTCCAGGATTGATGAGGCCTTCCATAGGAGTGGCTGATAGGAACATATGTGTCCAGTTTAGGGTTAGGCACAGGCATACTGTACCTAAGTAAGAGGTGGTTACACCGACTTACCCCAGCTGAGTGATCAGCCAGTTGTGTCAAATATGGAGGCCAGGCCAGGGGTGGCACAATACATGCTGTAGCCCCTGGTAGGCCTTGGATACACCTATGCCCTGGGCACCTAGGGTGCACTAGTACAGGGGCTCATAAGGTGAACCAGTTCCAATTCGTAATGCACCTAAAGTGCATTGGCAGTAATTTAGAGAGAGAACAGCAGGCTGTGGGTCTGATTAGCAGGCCCACAGCCACATTAAGTCAGAAACCAGTGAAGCAAAAAGCAAAAATTTGGGGTGACCATAGGATAGCAGACCCTACTCTCCTACATAACCCCCCCCCCAAACGCAGGGACATTAGACTAACCTTGACCAGTTGAGTCTTCATGTTCTAAGTGGAAGTACCTGGAGAGACCATCTGCGTTGCCATGGTCAGTCCCTGGGCGGTGCTCCACTGTAAAGTCCATCCCCTGTAGGGAAATGGACCACCTGAGTAGTTTGGGGTTTTCACCCTTCATCTGATTAAGCCATAGGAGGGGCTTATGGTCGGTCTGAATCTTGAAGTGAGTACCAAACAAGTATGGCCTCAACTTCTTCAGGGCCCACACCACAGCAAAGGCCTCCCTCTCTTTAGCTGACCAATGTTTCTCTCTGGGGGTCAGCCTTCTGCTAATGAAAGCAATGGGCTGGTCCTGGCCATCTACATTAAGCTGTGAAAGCACTGCTCCCACTCCCAACTCAGAAGCATCTGTTTGGACAATGAACTCTCTTGAGTAGTCAGGACTCTTCAGGATAGGTGCAGAGCACATGGCCTTCTTCAGGTCATCAAATGCCTTTTGACAGATTTCTGTCCACTGAACCTTTTTGGGCATCTTCTTAGATGTCAGATCATTAAGAGGAGTCACAATGGACCCATAGTTCTTAACAAACTTCCTGTAGTACCCAGTCAGGCCCAAGAAAGCTCTGACCTGCGTCTGGGTAGTTGGAGGGGACCAGTCCTTGATGGTCTGGATCTTACTCTCCAGTGGTTGAACTTGGCCTCCACCTACAAGGTGGCCCAGGTATACAACCTTACTCTGCCCTATCTGGCACTTTGTTGCCTTGATAGTGAGGCCTGCCTTCTGCAGAGCCTCAAGCACTTTCTTCAGGTGGACCAGGTGATCCTCCCAGGTGGAGCTAAAGACAGCAATATCGTCCAGATAAGCTGCACAAAAGTCATCCAACCCAGTGAGGACTTGATTCACCAACCTTTGGAAGGTGGCAGGTGCATTTTTCAAACCAAAGGGCATCACCACAAACTGATAATGCCCACTAGGGGTAGAAAATGCTGTCTTGGCTTTAGACTCCTCAGCTAACCTGATTTGCCAGTAGCCAGCTGTCAAGTCAAATGTGCTCAAATATTTGGCAGAAGCCAACTTGTCAATGAGCTCATCTGCCCTTGGAATAGGGTGTGCATCTGATTTGCATATCGCCATTGTCTAACCCAGGGTGGTGTGGAGTGCAAAAAAACGATGGATTTGGGCCCAGATCTTTGGACTGGGGTGAGTGTGTGACATTGATCCACATTCGGTCCATCACCTGTTGTGTTTGCATATTCCGCCCTAAGTGCGCTGGGGATGCCCAGACGTGGGTCCCAGGCACTCCACACCACTGGAGTCAAGCTAGCCGGGCTGATGAGAGGTGTTTCCTCGAAACCGGTCCGGTCCTCGGATGCTTGATTCCGTTCTGGGAAGGACATGGCTTTTGTAGTTCGGACTGGACTGTTCCCATGGGGCACAGGGTCAGAGCTGATTTGCATATCGCCATTGTCTAACCCAGGGTGGTGTGGAGTGCAAAAAAACGATGGATTTGGGCCCAGATCTTTGGACTGGGGTGAGTGTGTGACATTGATCCACATTCGGTCCATCACCTGTTGTGTTTGCATCTGTCCTGGTGACAGCATTGAGTCCTCTGTAATCCACACAGAACCTCATCTCTCTCTTGCCATCTTTGGTGTGAGGTTTGGGGACCAGAACCACTGGGCTAGCCCAGGGGCTCTCTGAAGGCTCAATGACACCTAATTCCAGCATCTTTTGCACCTCAGTCTTTATACAGTCCCTGATGTGGTCAGGTTGCCTGTAAATTTTGCTCTTTACAGGAAGACTGTCACCAGTGTCCACCACATGTGTACACCAGTTAGTCTGACTGGGTGTCAATGAGAACATATGCCTGTATGCCTGTAGAACTTGTCTGCAGTCATGTTGCTGATGTTCAGTGAGGCTGCCACCTAAGGCCACACCATCAACTGAGCCATCCTCAGGGTTCTGAGTGAGCAGGTCTGGGAGAGGGTCACTCTCTTCCTCCTGTCCCTCATCTGTAGCCATGAGCAAGCCCATGTCTGCCCTGCTGACATATGCCTTCAATCTGTTCACATGGAGCACCCTGTGGGGGCTCCTGGGAGTTCCTAGGTCCACCAAGTAGGTAACCTCTCCCTTCTTCTCCAGAATTGTATGGGGTCCAGACCATTTGTCTTGGAGTGCTGCTGGGGCCACTGGCTCCAACACCCATACCTTCTGTCCAGGCTGAAATTCAACAAGGACAGCCTTTTGGTCATGCCAAGCTTTTTGTAATTCTTGGCTAGCCTCAAGGTTTTTGGATGCCTTTTCCATGTACTCTGCCATCCTGGAGCGGAGACCAAGTACATAGTCCACTATGTCCTGTTTAGGCTTTTTGAGAGGTAACTCCCATCCTTCCTTCACTAGACACAGGGGTCCTCTTACAGGGTGCCCAAACAACAATTCAAAGGGGCTGAAGCCAACCCCCTTTTGTGGGACCTCTCTGTAAGCGAACAAAAGGCAGGGCAGAAGGATGTCCCATCTTCGCCTGAGCTTTTCAGGTAATCCTTTAATCATGCCCTTTAGGGTCTTGTTAAATCTCTCAACAAGCCCATTGCATTGTTGGTGATAGGGAGTGGTGAACTTGTAGTTGACACCACATTCCTTCCACATAGCTGTCAAATATCCAGACATGAAGTTGGCACCTCTATCTGATATTACCTCCTTAGGAAACCCCACTCTGGAGAAAACTCCAAGTAAGGCCCTGGCCACAACAGGAGCTGTTGTGGTCCTAAGTGGAATTGCCTCTGGGTACCTGGTGGCATGATCCACTACCACCAGTATGAATCTGTGCCCAGATGCTGTAGGGGGATCCATTGGACCAACAATATCAATCCCCACTCTTTCAAAGGGAACCCCCACCACAGGTAGTAGTATTAGGGGGGCCTTTGTTGTTCCACCTGCTTTACCACTGGCTTGGCAGGTTTCACAGGAGCGACAAAACTCCTTGGTGTCTTCAGACATGTGAGGCCAGTGAAAGTGAGGGACAAGCCTGTCCCAAGTCTTGTTCTGGCCTAGGTGTCCTGCTAAAGGAATATCATGGGCCAAGGTGAGTAGGAAGCCCCTAAATTGCAGAGGTATAACCAACCTCCTGGTAGCACCAGGCTTGGGGTCTCTAGCCTCTGAATAAAGGAGTCCATCATCCCAATATACTTTATGGGCACCTTGAGCATTCCCAGCAGCCTCAGCAGCAGCCTGCTGTCTGAGGGGTTCAAGAGAAGGACAGGTTAACTGAGCCTGCCCCAAGTCTGCCCTAGAAGGTCCCCCTGTCCCCAGAAACTCAACCTGATCAGGTTCAAGCTCTTCAGGGACAGTTCCTTCAGGGGTCTCAAGATCAGTTTCCTGTGAAGCCTGATCCTCACTTGTGGGCAGTTGGGAAGGCGCAGCCTTAACCCTCCTGTTCTTCTTCTTGGAAGGTACTTGGTCCATTGTTCCAGGATCCAAGACCTGAGGTTCAGAGAGGCACTTTTTGGCCTGTGACCTGGTCACAGCAAGGACATGTGATGATATCCCTAACATCTCTGCATGAGTCCTGTACTCAACTTCTGACCATAGAGAGTTCTCCAGGTCATTGCCCAACAAACATTCTACTGGGAGATCAGCACTAACCACAACTTTCTTTAGGCCAGTTACCCCTCCCCAGGAAAAGTTAACAAGTGCCACACTATGTGTAGTAGTGACATTGCTGGCATTGGTCACCAGGTAATCATCGCCTGGCATGTATTGTCCAGGGTCCACAAAGTTAGGTGTCACCATAGTGACACTGGCACATGTGTCCCTGTAAGCTTGAGCCACTTTATTGTTAATCAAAGGTGTCTGTCTGTATTTGCCCAAGTTACTGGGACTTATGTCAGGGGTCAAATCTATGTCCCCTTCACAAACCAGAACAGCCTGTGTAAGGGTTCTGACTAGGTCAGAATCTCCTTCAGTTCCCAAAGTGATACCCACTAATCCCTTGGCTTGAGGACCAGCACTGCTAACTGTACTAGTGGGTGCAGGTGCCTTAGGGGCTGCAGTGCTGGGGGCTACACCCTTTTTACACTCACTTGTCCAGTGAGAGGTGTTCTTACAAGTTTTACACCAGGGTTTCTTCTGACCTTCTTTCTTCTTCTTCTTGGAAGTTTGGGACCCACCCTCCGTCTCAGTTTGGGGCCCTGTTGAAGACTTCTGGTCTTTAGCTTTCTGCTCCCCACCCTTCTGGTCTGTTTTCTTCTGGTCACCACCCTGGTTCTGGTTCTGGTTCTTTTGCTTAACTCTGGTTCTTACCCATGTATCTGCCCTCTTTCCCAATTCTTGGGGAGAGGTCAAATCTGAGTCAACCAAATGTTGATGCAACTGCTGGTTCTGACAATTATTTAAAATTTGTTCTCTCATCAGCAAATTATACAATCCTTCATAGTCTGTAACCTTGCTTCCCAGCAACCATCCCTCCAGAGCCTTAGTGGCACACTCAACAAATTCAGACCAGTCCTGAGTCTGTGTCTTCTGGGTATCTCTGAACATTAACCTGTACTGTTCAGTGGTTAAGCCTAACCCATCAATCAGAGCACTCTTCAGGACCAGGTAGTTTCTAGAATCCCCATCACTAACTGTGAGGAGTCTGTCTCGGCCTCTACCTTCAAAGGAGAGCCACAAGATTGCTGCCCACTGCTCCTGAGGGATCTGCTGTACTCTGCAGGCTCTCTCCATTGCAGTAATCCATTTATGGATATCATCCCCAGCTTTGTAGGGGGGCACAATCTTACTCAGGTTTCTATTATCAAAAGACCTGTCTTTATCCTTGTGGATATTGCTGCCACCAGTGGGTTCTATTACCCCACTCTCTCTAGGCTGTCTTGCTCTAGCAAGTTTCTCTTGGGCCAGGGCAATCTCTAACTCTTGTCTCTGGACTCTCAATTCAGCCTCTCTAATTTGAGATTCTCTCAATTTGGTCTCATGTTCCCTTCTCTGAGGGCTAGTCATCCTCCTTCTGGAGTGACCATGAGAACCTCTAGAAGCATGGGAGTTGTCAGAGTCACCTGAGTGAGTCCTTCTCCTCCTAGGCTCCTGGTTAAGTCCACCTGGGGGTCTGAATGGGTTGTTACCTGATTCATTCCCAAGTTGACTTAAGTTAGCCTGGTTCAGTCTACTGACCAGCACCTGACTATCTCTGTCATCATCTGACTCACTGCTTTCCACCTCCTCCTCTTCCTCCTCTTCCTCTACATCTACCTGAGGAGCTCCAGTGGTGGAGGCTTCCTCATCTACCAGGATGATAGGGGCAGGGGTGTCTACAGTGTCATCCTCTGAAGGATGGCCTCCTTCAGCATCCCCTGTGGGGTTTGCCTTAGAGGGCTTTAGAGTCTCAGACTGGTCTAAGAGCTCTCTTAGGTGGTCTGTAGTAGGGGAAGGCCCTGTCTTCAGACCCCTTAAGACACAAAGCTGTCTTAATTCCTTAAAGGAAAAAATAGCAAATTTGGATGGTGCCCTTGGAGGGTCACTCTCAACAGGAGTAAGTCCACTGGACCCCTCTGCTCCAGACATTGCTCTAGTGTGGGTGGATGTGTTGCAATCTACCTACACTGGTGTTTACCTACTAAACCTATCTAGTAGTTGTAGCTAGGGTGTGCTACTCCCTTTGCTCTACAACAACTAAGTTCAGTAGAACTTAAGTATACTAGTCTTGTTTTATATGTACCTATCAGGTACCTGTATGATCTTTCAAATGATAATCTCAAAGATTGTAATGGTAAAACAACAGCAAGCTCAGATCCCAATCCGCTGCTCACCAATGTGAGAAGTTGGCCTGGTATATAATGCTCACTAATTCTAGTGATCACTTTGTACCATGCCAAGCAACCCTTATGATGATGGTTGTAATTCAACCTTGTAGACCAGTTATCCTAGTGGTAACGTGGACAAAGCAGTCTTAGGCTAAACTCTGAAAGGCATGTGAAGCCAGCTGTTATACCATACACAACCCCCTTGAATACCAAATGAAAGGGACACCACACAGATATATATTGAAAATATATATTGATTTATTAACTATTAAAATCCCCTGGACTCTTTATGAGCACAGAAGCACAAGCGTTAAATCACAAGACAGTTTAAAATACACAAAAGTTGCACAATATGGATGAGCCCTAGGGGCCACCTAAACCATATACTAAGAAAGTGGTATAAGAGATACCAAGAGGAAAGTGAAGAGGCCTAGGGCCTTGGGAATTGCTGGAGCTATTCGAGACCGGCAATGACTAAGTCGGGAAAGGCCCACGGGACTCGGGTGCAGTGTTCAAAGTGCACGCACTTTTCAATACAAAGTCTATGGTGCGTAAAAAGCACAAAGTTATAAAGTTAGGAACCTTCCGAGTGACCTACGGAGTTAAAACTTAAGACACAGGCCCTTGAGATGTGTACCAATGCAGGAGCACTGGCGGAGCTGAGTTACCTCACCCACAGGAAGCGGGTGCACAGGGTCGAAGTAGTGTCGGGTTTCGTCACGCCGGTCGATGGTGCTTGGAGCTGAAGATGCTGCAGGCGGCTCGATGAGAAGAGTTCCGGTGGATCCAAGGGTGGATCTGAAGATGTGAAGACCTGAAAGCAGAGGGGACAGTGTTCAAAGTCACTAGCCAGTGACTACCGTGGAACCAGATTGGAACCAGGCGATGTCGGGTGCAAACAGGCGTTGTCGGGTAGCTTCTTTCTGCAGCCACGTGGATATCCGGGGTTGAGGACGTCCAGGAGTCGGTCACGAGCTGTCCCACGTAGGCTTCTCGCTGTTGGCGGTGTCGGCGACCTGATCGGAGCAAACAGGCCTTGGCAAATGCAAGCCACGCAGAAGTTGAAAGATGCTGTTCACTCGGACCAGCAAGGTCAGAGCGGGTGCTCCTTTTTACAGGAGCTTGGGTAGGTCTGGAGCAACCAGACCTGCTGTGTAAATCTTCGGGTTCGTCGCCAAGATGGCCGCTGACCACGTGGCTAGTGGCCGGGATGGCGCATCAAGTGGCACAATGCAAAAGGGCCCCACGCAGATCGTGGAGATGCTGGAGGGCTGATCTTCGGTGCAAGGGCTGCTCGGTGGTGGGGGTTCTCAGTCCCCAAAGCACAACGTCGAGGATGCCTCAGAAGCTGCGCAGTCAGCTTTTTGAGTGTCTTCCAAGAGGTCCGGTCCCACGTCACTCGGTGCCTCCACGGGTCCCTTCTTTGCAGGGACTGTGGATCGGGCTCTGAGAGGTCTGGGAGTCTGGTTCTTGTCGGGCTCTGGGCTCGGTCTCCGGCGGGAGGCGGCGGCAAAGCAGACGTCGAGTTGCTGGTTGGTACCTGTGTTCACAGGGTGGCCACTCCTAGGCCACAAGGGAGATTCTCTTCAGTCTTCTGTGCAGCAGAATGTCGAAGTCCAGTCTTCTTCTTCGTGTAAAGTTGATTCAGGATGATCTGCTGTGCAATGGCACTGCTCCCGCTCTTATTCCCAATCTGAGGGGTGGATCACCTACTAGGTCCCTCCTCTGGGAGGAACCAGGAAGGGGGGCGGTTACACCCCCTTTCCTTTGTCCAGCTCCTCGCCAGGACTGGGTCTGGAAAGCCCCAGAACCGGTTTTGACTGGCCTATGTACGGGGACACCTTGTGTGCCCCGGGCATGTCTGATTCTATTCAGCCCTGTCCTACCCAATACACAAAATCCTGTCTGGGGTGGTGCTCGCACCTCCCAAGGCAGGAAACCCTTTGTCCAGGCCACCATCTGCCGAGTTTCGGTCAGCAGCAGGAGGCCAGACTCGTGTCTGTGGTGGCAGCATCCATTTTGTGATGCTGAGGCTCTGTTTAACTTTAACCGGGGTTAAGGCTACACACATGTCGTGTCCCTCTAGAAGGGTGGAATGCTATCCCCGTCGCCAGAATTGGCGAGGGGATAGTATTCCAATTCGTATGACACCTTACTCGACATGTTTTGATAAAGCCAAACCAAAGATAGCAAATAACCGCGAGGATTATAATGCACTTAAGAGTATATGGTATGGCAATATCCCGGAACAGCTTAGGGAGTGGTTCCCGACAGCTGCAGACAGGCTCCGCTCATTCTAGAGCACCATCTCACATATTTCCAAGCACTCTGCCTCCAGGATTGATGAGGCCTTCCATAGGAGTGGCTGATAGGAACATATGTGTCCAGTTTAGGGTTAGGCACAGGCATACTGTACCTAAGTAAGAGGTGGTTACACCGACTTACCCCAGCTGAGTGATCAGCCAGTTGTGTCAAATATGGAGGCCAGGCCAGGGGTGGCACAATACATGCTGCAGCCCCTGGTAGGCCTTGGATACACCTATGCCCTGGGTACCTAGGGTGCACTAGTACAGGGGCTCATAAGGTGAACCAGTTCCAATTCGTAATGCACCTAAAGTGCATTGGCAGTAATTTAGAGAGAGAACAGCAGGCTGTGGGTCTGATTAGCAGGCCCACAGCCACATTAAGTCAGAAACCAGTGAAGCAAAAAGCAAAAATTTGGGGTGACCATAGGATAGCAGACCCTACTCTCCTACACATCCCAATGACACACCCCAATGGCATCGAAAACCAAACAAATCTCAGATAAACACAGAGAACACCCCTGACATGAATACCCCATTTTGACACATCCACATAGCTGAGTATAAAACTAACCCCTTCCCTGACCAGCATCCTTTGCACAACTCCAGCAGTGAAGGGCCAAACATCACAGCCAAAAGGAGAGGCAAATCATCACACATCACACCACTCCAAAACACCCCAGTTCAGACATGGCCATATGCAAATCAGCCTTGCCTCTGTGCCTCATGGGAACAGTCCAGCCCGAACTGCCAAAACATGTCTTTCCTGGACCGAAATCAAGCATCCTAGGACCGGTTTCTGGCTATCAGCCATCTTCAACTAGGATAGCTTGACTCCAGTGGTGTGGAGAGCATGGGACTCACATCTGAGCATACCCATCCCACTCGGGGTGACAAATGCAAAAACAACAGTTGATGGACAGAATGCAGAACAATGTCATACATTCATCCCAGTACAGAGATCTGGGCCTAAATCCATCGTTTTTTTGCACTCCACTCCACCCCAGTTCAGACATGGCCATATGCAAATCAGCCTTGACCCTGTGCCTCATGGGAACAGTTCAGCCTGAACTGCCAAGCCATGTCTTTCCTGGACCGGAATCAAGCATCCTAGGACCGGTTTCTGGCTATCAGCCGTCTTCAGCCAGGATATCTTGACTCCAGTGGTGTGGAGAGCATGGGACTTACGTCTGAGCATACCCATCCCACTCGGGGTAACAAATGCAAAAACAACAGTTCAGACATGGCCATATACAAATCATCCCTGACCCCGTGCCTCATGGATTTAGGCCCAGATCTCTGTACTGGGGTGAATGTTTGACATTGTTCTGCATTCTGTCCATCAACTGTTATTTTTGCATTTGTTACCCCAAGTGGAATGGGTATGCTCAGAAGTGAGTCCCATGCTCTCCACACCACTGCAGTCAAGCTATCCTGGCTGACGACAGCTGATAGCCAGAAACCGGTCCTAGGATGCTTGATTCCGGTCCAGGAAAGACATGGCTTGGCAGTTCGGGCTGGACTGTTCCCATGAGGCACATGGTCAAGGCTGATTTGCATATGGCCATGTCTGAACTGGGGTGGTGTGGAGTGCAAAACAACGATGGATTTAGGCCCAGATCTCTGTACTGGGGTGAATGTATGACAATGTTCTGCATTCTGTCAATCAACTGTTATTTTTGCATTTGTCACCCCGAGTGGGATGGGTATGCTCAGACGTGAGTCCCATGCTCTCCACACCACTGAAGTCAAGCTATCCTGGCTGAAGACGGCTGATAGCCAGACCCGGTCCTACGATGCTTGATTCCGGTCCAGGAAAGACATTGCTTGGCAGTTTGGGCTGGACTGTTCCGATGAGGCACAGGGCCAAGGCTGATTTGCATATGACCATGTCTGAACTGGGGTTGTGTGGAGTGCAAAAAAACTATGGCTTTAAGCCCAGATCTCTATACTGGGGTGAATGTATGACATTGTTCTGCATTCTGTCCATCAACTGTTATATTTGCAGTTGTCACCCCAAGTGGGATGGGTATGCTCAGACGTGAGTCTCATGCTCTCCACACCACTGGAGTCAAGCTATCCTGGCTGAAGACGGCTGATAGCCAGAAACCGGTTCTAGGATGCTTGATTCCGGTCCAGGAAAGACATGGCTTGGCAGTTTGGGCTGGACTGTTCCCATGAGGCACAGGGTCAAGGCTGATTTGCATATGGCCATGTCTGAACTGGGGTGGTGTGGAGTGCAAAAAAACGATGGATTTAGGCCCAGATCTCTGTACTGGGGTGAATGTATGACATTGTTCTGCATTCTGTCCATCAATTGTTATTTTTGCATGATATCAAGAGGTAGCGTGACCTCAACACCATGGTGAAATACCATGCCAACAGGAACCATGAGGTGGCACAGTAGACTGGCAGTGGCCTTCCCATGCTACCACTAACATTTACTGAATGGGAGGAGAAGGTGCTTGCCATACTGCACCCAGAGAGTCTGAGGAATAGCCAGAGGAGTGGATGCTGGTAAGTACCAACAAAAGTATCACATCACACTGCCATGTACTGTCTTGTACAACCATAAAGCTACACTTCCTAGACCTAAATGCACTTACGTACAACACACTCTTCCCAACACATGTCTCACATATCTACCATATCCTTCCTCTGATTCACCTCATAGGTAGCTAGCAACATTCACATGGGGGCATGTGTACAGACAGCCAGCACTGCAGCTCCCACCATGCACCCTTGTCCCACAGCTGAGCAGGATGGAACCCTCTTTCACCCAAGAGTCATGTGTAACCTATTCCCTTCCTGTGCTAGGGAGGTAGCTTTCTTAACAGGGAGGGGTGTGTGTTTACAGGCAGCCAGCACTACAACACCTACCAGGCACCCTTGTCCCACAGCTGAGCAGGATGGACCACTCCCCCACCCAGAACCATGTGCCAGCCATTTCATTGCCCTCCTTTACCTTACATGGCGGTGGCCTTCTCATGCTAACTTGCATCACTCCTAAGCAGAATGGAACACTCCAAAACCCAGAACCATGTGGCAGCCATCTCCCTCCACTACACCACCTAACAGGTAAGTAGTCATTGCCCGCACCCAGTCATCCTCCTCAAAATGCATGGAGACATATGACCAACACATCACTCATCTGTAAAGCAACTCTTTACAGATCAAAATGTCACATCTAGTGTGCACACAGCTAAGCACTTCTAAATGCCACAGCAATTACAGTTTGAATCTCAAAGTCACATGAGAAATAAAATCCAGGCCCAATCATGCAAAGCACATAATGAAATGTGTAATTCCCATTCTTTGAAAGCATGAAGGCTCATATGATCCCAACACATGCATGGTCAATCTGTCAAATAAAGATAACCACATGATTTGAAACGACTATTAACTAATAAAATCAGCTGAAACAGATTCTCTCAAATGTCTACAATATCTAAGCATAAAAAAAGTGGATGTGAACAAAGTTGGTAGATGATGACATGTCCTTGTAAACAAACTATCTGTACATGTTAAATATTTGTTATTCACATGTCAAAATAAGAACAAGTCAAGTATGTACTTCTACATCATGTCATGATGCAGAATATCAGCTACCAATAGCAAGTAATTGCAATGTAGCGTATCGACTGAAACATCCAAAACTGTGTCACCAAGGTTGTGTAGAGCACCTACCTGACAATCCTACCTCTATCCAACAGGAGATTGACAAGCAATAGCTGGTGAAAACACCACCAACCAGCAGAGCCAGTCTACCCCCTGGAATGTGAACCCTCAGATGCTGATTCTCTACGTTTCTCAGGTGAGGAGTAACAAGCTAGCCCCTCAGGACTGCCAGGGCACACTCGTCTCAGGGCCTCATTGTCCCCCCACCACCACCACCACCACCACAACCGTCAACATACCAGCGACAACTACTATGCTGACCCCTGCTACTATGACCTGTGATGCAGCCACCTCCACCATCACCACTGCTGCCTTCAACACTGTCCCTGGCTCAGTGGTTACCAACACCACCACACAAGCCAAGGATGCCGGAGATAGTGTGTCGGTGCATCAACAGCCAATGCCACAGGTCCGTGTCAGGAGGGCAGGTGGGACGGCAACTGGGGGACAATCACATGAAGACACTGAGACAGAAGCCCTGGCCACTATTGCAAGAGTCCTTGGTGCATATCAACAGAACCAGGGACAGATGGGCCAGGTTGTAGAAGAACTGCGTGAGCTCCGCCTGCTGCAGAGGTCCATGGACACACGAATGGGGTAACTTGTGAATCATATGGGCTAGCTTGTGGGTGTTCTGAGGGACATATATGCTGCTCAAATGATGGCTCAACCCCTCTCCAGTAGCAAGCCTGCTGAAACACACTCCACCACAGCTGCGGCCATAGAGATGGGTGAGTTGCAAGACAATGACTCCTCAGACACCTCTGAGCCTGCAGCAGAGGACCCCCTGCCAAACGCAAAAGGGGCCATCTGAGGAACACCACAGGAGGATCACGTGGCAAAGCACCAACCAAAAAAGAGAAGTTGCTGAGCCAGCCCTGATGCCACATGTGTTGCGCTGAATATTGACTTTGTTGATTATCCTATCCTACATTGCAATGCTAATGGCAGGAGTTTGTTGGAATGTGTAATTCCATTAATGTGGGGACTACGCTATTTGTCTCCTTTACCATCACTGACAACTCATACACTCACTATGCACACATTACCTTACATCCACTTTAATTTTAACACAATCTAATGGAAAAGAAACACTATTTACTCACCTATGCCTTTGTGTCAGATCCATTTTTATCACAGCATGTACAATGTCAACTCTGATTCCAATGTACCATAAGCTCTGATTGTGATGAGCCATTGATGAGGTGAAGGAATGTAGAAAGACACAAGAGGAGGAAATGTAGTTGTCAGGTGATGCCATTACAGCAACAACACACCACTAGTTAACACCGTACAACATTTATCACACATAACAATGACCAACACCATCACCATAGATATGAGGTAAGTGGAAACCAATACACTGTATCACATACATCAGCCATTAGTAGTTAGCCAACAACAGCCAGCATCCAAACACCTCATCTATGCTTCGCCACTAACAGCAAAGTCAATAGGCAATGTCATTGTCTGTCAATGGTACTGTTAGAAATGGGATCCCTGGCTGGCCAGGGCTTGCGCCAAAGTCAGTCAGAGACCACCACTCCTAAGTCAGGGCAAGGGAGTTACACGCCAAGATAACCCCTGCTCACCCTCTAGGTAACGTGGCGCGAGCAGCAAGGCTAAACTTGGAGGCGATGTGAGTTAAGTATTTGCGCACGCACACCAGCAACAACACCCAAGGCCCACCACAAAGGAAACTCCACACAAGGTTATATATAAAAAAAAGCCTTTGTATTATAGCAAAACACATTAGATAAAACACACACTTTACAATGTGCCAACAGGCACAGGCAGAATTTACAGGGGATATGTACAAGACAGGGCCACATGGACCACTGTCAGGAATCAGCACTTTTAGAACTTAGCACTAGGTAGAATTAGCACTTAGAACATAGAATAATAATGACTGTAGCACAAAATAGAACATAAAGCACACAACCAGTAACTACTGGAAAAGGTTAAGTACCACCTACGCAATCCTAACCACCTTAGGAACAGGTCACGCAGGGAACTAGGACCTCACTAGCACCACCTGTACTAGCAAGAACAACCACCTAAGTATCACAATACCAGTAGGGGCGTAAGCACATAACACCTGATGCATAACATACATTCAGAGGTGTAGGAGAAAACACATGACGCCTAAACACATTCAGAGGTGCAGATAACACATGATGCAAAACACATTCAGCGGTGTAAGAGCAAAGCACATGATGCATGAAAACATTCAGCGGTGTAAAACAAGAACAATTACCCAAAGATCACATTAGTCACCACCTGTGACTGTCCCTAGGCCAACTGGCCTCCCTAGGGCTAGGACGCCCTGTGTCCCAGTGTCAAGGGCCTAAACGTGGCAGCTGCCTATGAAGTGCTGGGCAGCTGTGAAGCAATGGTGGGGACAACGTGGGAGCCTTCCAGGCTCTGCACAAACCACTTGTTTCCCCCTGGAGTCTCGCTGGGCTCTTCACGCAACCAAATGCCTCCTCTGAGACTCTCTGGGCTCTGAACCGAGATGTGCCCCCTAGAGCCTCTCTCAGGGCTCTCACAACAAATGTGGCACCTTTGAGCCTCTCAGGCTCTGAACTAATATGCCCCCAGAATGTTGGAGCCTCTCGGGCCCGTAAAACAGATGCGGCCGGTCTGAGCCTCTCTGGGCTCTCAATTCCAAAGGTGCGGCTTTCTGGGGCCCCTCACGGGGGACCCGCGAACACGTGGGGCGCCTTTGTATGGAGTCCCCCCCTCTGGGGGACTCGAGAGACCGTTAATGCCCCTTTAAGCCCTTGTGGCTTCACACTCGCAATGAGCGCGAGATCGCGCTACGGGGGGGGGGCGGACACTGACAATGTGTCCCGGCGCCCCTCCCTTCCCTTCTGCTCCACTCACCGGGTCTCTTGCTTTGTGGCGGCTCTCCACGGCGAGGGCCGCGTCCTCCTGGTCACCCGGTCCCGTTCCTGGGGACCGGGTACTGCTAAAGGCGGCAGACTCTGCTTGGCTTCCCCAGACCGGGGGAAGCGGGGGAAGGAGTCGGCCGGTCTTCCCTTCTACTGTGCAGGAGCACGGGGTGGGCTCCCGTCTGCTTCCTGCCGTCCCACCAAAGCTTGCCTGACTTCCGGGTCGAGCTGCAGCCAATAGCAGCGCGGCGCTGGAGGAAATGGAGGCGGGACTTCTGGGTCGCCATAGGCAGCGCGGAGGCCCGGCAGGGTTCCTGGGCTGCGGCGGTGATTTCCACACGGGGTGAGCTCCCGATAATTTAAAGAAGGCGAGGTGGGCTCTCGCTATGGCCACGAAAATAGCGGCACGGTCCCTGGCGAGGTGGGCACTCGCCAGGGGCTTTAAAATCGGCAAATTAGACGGGCAAATGCCGGGTGGGCACCGGCTGTGCAAAAAGCGCTCCCAAGCGCTATAATGGCAAATACAGCGCTCCCAGTGCTAGAGGGGAAACCGAAGCGCTCCCAGCGCTAGGGCCCAGCCAAGGCACTTCCAGGCGCTACAGGGAAAGTCCAAAGCGCTCCCATGTGCTGGGAGCACAAGCACAGCGCTCCCAGGTGCCCTCAGCAGGGCAGAGCTCCAGCAAGTCCTTAGGTAGGCAGGGGGGGCAAAGCTGGGCCCAGAGCCAGCTCACTGGGTCTCCAGGCAGGGAGACAATCCAAGTGGCGGTCCTCTGGTCCAGCAACAGCAGCAGCCCCCTCAGGCAGGATCCTGGAAGAGAACAATTTCTAAGGGGACACAGCCCCTTCTTATACTAGTAAATCCTTTGTCTGTAGTGCAGGGTCGGGGAGAAACCAGTCGCAGCTGGGTTTGGAGCACCCATGATGTGCTCATCACCTCACTCTATTAACTGGCAGGGCTAGGGTCATCAGTCGCACCACAGGGGGCGGAGCCAGCATTGTCTGGGGAAAACCCAGCCTCATTCAGGACACAGGTACACTCCTCCCCAGCCATCAGCATGCTAATCTCCACACTCACCACCGGGACTCATCATGACTCATGGAGCCTGGCATCCCAGCCAGCTCCAGCCAATCACACGCCAGCACCTTCACAGCACATACACAGCCATGTCTAGAAGTGGCACTTCCACACAAGACACACTCATGCCACATACACCATTGCGAAGCATTCAATCACACGAGTTCGCACATACCAAACTCGAGAATGCACGCCTCACGCATCAGGAACTACCAGGGACACAAACATTCCCCATGCATTCCTATGGGAGGGCAGGCGAACCTTACTCCACACACTCAGAGTGCGCACGCACTTTTCACTGGGGCACAGTGAAGGTGCGCAGAACCCTAAAAATCACTACCTCCAATTCATACTCACAAAGCAAAAAGTTTAGGGGTGAACCTGCCAGAAGGGGCAAGTCCAACAGGTACTTACACTCAATGGAAGTAGTTGTCGATGAGCTATTGATGCAGGTCAACACCTTCCTCTTCTCCACTCTCATCATCACTGGGCATGTGTGGATTTGCAGCGGTAGGCATCTGCTGCTCATCATCGTCCAGGATCAGGGGGATCTCTTTGCACACAGCCAGGTTGAGGAGGCATGCAGCATGCAACTATGATCTGACACACCTTTTGGGGAGAGTAGAGTAGTGCAGCACCGATCTTGTCCAGACACAAAATCTAACCTTCAGAAGTCCAAAAGCATGCTCCACTACACGACGTGTCCTCCCATGTGCATCATTGAAGTGGACTTCCCCTGCGGTCCTGGGATTCATCAGTGGGCTCAGCAACCAAGGCAGGTTGGGATAAGCAGAGTCACCTAGTTGTGAGATACAGAGACCAAGTTTGTAATACAAAGAGTTGAGGAGAACAGCATGTCACACATACAGCAAACTACTTGACACAGCCTACTCACCAATGCACGCTCAGGATGCAGATTTTCCATCAATTGGGGTATGATGCTGTTCCACAGTATGTAGGAATCATGTGCAGAACACGGATATTTGGAACATACATGGGAGATAATCATATCTACTTGGCATACTGATAGAGCGCGCAGGTCACCCAGCTCTGAGTTTACCAGATTTCACGCACTCAGGCCCATGACGTGATTGATATACAATTTTGTGAGTCGAGTGAGTTTACGCACCACTATCAGTACTTTATATGTGTTTTCTGTAACACTATTACCATAGCACCTGACTTACCACAGGTACTTACTCTTCCTGATGGATCAGGAGCTTATTAGAGGATAGGTGACAAAGTTAATTCTAAACATATATTCTTTTATTAAATAACACGTTGTAAGTCTTCAAAAGACCACAGACACCTGAAGGGGTTTTAAGAGTTTTTATATAATGAGTAAAATTTCAAAGTGACAGGAGTATAAAGCAGATGCAAATCAAAACATCAATAATCAGGATTACAAGAATGATATAACTATGGATAAGGGCAAGCACCATTGGGTGCGAATGGGACTCTATTGGGTAACAGGGAACATGCTATTCAGTTTCAGGCTTATACTAGGGAAGGTAAGTTTAAAACACATTAGTCAGTGAATTCCTAAAGCCTATAAGTGATTCAAACCCTAATCTTAGTCTAACTAACTTAGATCCTACACATCATTAATATTCATCACACTTTCTTTAAGCAAAAACAGTTTCAATATGCCCTACAGGAAGGGGAAATAATGGAACAAACTAATAAACAATTTGCATATGCATCATTTGAGAGAACAGAGAGAATATCATGGGCATAGAGGCTTTATTAAAGAGCAGGAAGGAAAGGATAGTAGACGGATACCCACGGGTATATTTACCTAGGACAGGAATGAGGACTAACCCTGGCCACGGGTCAGCTTCGGGAATAGACGAGGACAAGGACCCTCAAGGAATTTGGATGCCAGTAGGTGAGCAGGTACAGCTCACGGAAAACCAGGACAGGATACCCCTCAGGATTTGGGTCAGGACTGGGCTCACCAAAGGGCACGACCAACACCTGCAGCTTCGGATGCAACGCCTGCGCTACCCCCTCACTGCACGATAATCCGCCAGTAACCCCGATTGGGTTCTCGAATTCCCCAGCAAAGTGCTCCGCCAGCACTTAAGACTATTTCCACCCCTTGGAGTTTGTGAAAAATTCGGACAGAGGGCTCCGCAGCTCTCTGTATCAATCACCTATAGAGTCATGGGGTCGGTGACAGGTCAGCTATTCGGACAAGTCGGACAATTTTCCCTAACTAAACTAGGCTAGATATACTCTTCTTGGGTCCCCAGACCACCCACAAATGTTGCAAGTGACAGGGTCCCAACTAACGATTGGTCAGGAGAGGTGGTTAGGTCATAGTCACCACCTAAAATTCTGTGTTCCCACAATTAATATTTATTTCTTAATACCCACCCCTTACATTCCTGTTCCCAGGCATACGTGTAGAAGAGGACAATAGAGTACACAGTGGAAAGAAACAAATGTATCATATTTAGGTGAAATTCAGCATCTTCTCCCGGGGTAGAGGTGATCTTCCCAGGAGCGTCTCAGCTTCGGTAGCCAGCTGGCTGAGTTCCACTGATGCAAGGCCCGGTCCTCATATCACGTGATCGGGTCCACATAGACTTCCAAAATGGAGAAGCTCCCCAACTCCCAGGCCCCCAGATACGTGGTCATGGCAATCTACACTGCACCCCTCACTTCATAATAACTATAGCGGTTAAAGGTTAAGCGAAAATAGATAGAAATGCAAAGCAGTGTGGGCAAGCAGAAAGCGTGTTTAGAGACAAGCGGCCATTTTAGCTACAATGCGCATGAGCGAACTCTCCCTCCAAAACTGTGAGTGCGTCACATCACATGGGTATGACCGACGCATGCGCAGACTGAATTTCTGCGAAGCGGCCATTCTGTAGTATGCAAGCGGAGTTAGGATTAATAGACACATAGGCCAGCGTCTCTGGGACACCCGCGTGTACTGTAAAAGTGTAATATTAATGACAAACAGGATTGGTTAATACTATTACAAGTTAACGAGGTTCATGAGAGAGAGCAAGTCGCTTTATGTGCGAATCCTTACTCCATCAATCCCCTCTTTAATGATATATATTATCATCACTATTATGGAAACAGATGCCAACTTCTTTCTCACATCTCACTCATTTTGATCTCTACAAATTTGTTGTTGAGCCTCTTCTCAGCATCCTTATTAGGATGGAAACTCTTGGCCTTTTTATAAATCTGGTTTCTTAATTCCTCTAACTCAAGTTTGTCAATATTTCTCTTGACTCCTTTCTTATTTACTGTATACTTCTTTCTACACTTTTGACATTTGCAGCAAATTACTATTATGAACACAATCAGACTTATTCCAGCTATTGGCATCAGTATTTTCCCTACAATACTGCGACCTATGTTAGTAAACCAACTACCTACAGAGGAGAGACCATCAGTTAGTCTCTTCCAGGCACTATCAACCTCCAGTGGTTTGAGTTCTTTTTCCAAATTAGTTATGTTTTGCACATATTTCTTAATTTCTACACTCTTATCAGGAATGTAAGTGCAACAATGTTGCACCTTCAGCATTCTGCAGACTCCGCCCTCTTTTGCCAATAAGGTATCAAGAGCAAGGCGATTCTGTAAAACCATTGATCTGATCGCAACCATTTCAGTATTAACCAGCAGAAATCCAGCAGCAGTGTCAGTTGATAACCGATCCACTACTGTAGATAACTTACAAATACGGTGAGTATTCAGAACCACTCCCACTGCAGGTATCAGTGCACTAAATATATCACCTATAATTTCTCCTACACTTTCACGTCTACTACGCACTAAACCATTAGTATTTTCATTGCTTCCAGCAGCGTTGTTCACATGGTATATTTTCGGGAAGACAATGCCAAAATAGCAGCTTCCATACCAGTGATCCGGCAATTTGAAATAAGCCTTGTTTCCACATATATAATAAATTCCGGGAAACACAGGTTCTGACCCATTTTTGAAACCACAACCTCCAATTACCTTGTAATTATGTTCGCATTCACTGGAACCGATGAATACATTGTTATAATAACTAGTCTTTTCTCTATGAAGACAGAGTTTCCCTTTTCGTTCAAAATCCAACAACAGTGCAGGATTTGCTTCGCCATTTGAGGTGCCCTCCATGTTTTCGGCCCATTTAGGAGTTTTCTGTCTCTTATCATTGGCCTTTCTTTGGAAACTCTCCCTTCTCTTTTCTGCCATTTTCAAAAACATTTTCTCTTGCTCATGTAATGAACAAGTCAAATTATCTCTTCGAGCTTCATTTAAATCTATGTCACCTATAGTCAGAAAGTATTCTCCCATGTAACGAGTCACTTCGCTTCTGACATGCACAATATTCAGGTGTCCCCGAATAGGCAGTTCAGAAAAAATCACGTCAGTGTTTGAATAGTAGTACTGTAAAGTGCTTCTATAAAATAAGCTTGCTAATATACTACAGGAAATTCCATAGGTCAAGGGTAAATGGTGATAGGTCACGCCTTCAGCTACTGAAGTAGGTAGCTTCATGCAAACATAACAATCTTCTATTTCCATAGCTTCTACGTAATGCACTAAAAGATTTGCAAAGACATTTAAATGTGATCTGTTTCTCATTTTGTGAAAATGTAGTCCTTCCTCATCGGGTGCTTCTAAGTCAGGTCGTGTTTGTCTCAGGCTGACTGAATTGTCACATCTTTCTACACTTCGTGGTGTTTCTTCTGTATGTACAACTTCTGAGTCTGGGTTCATCGGTTTAGTAGGGTACAGGTTAGTATCTTTACTTATCATAAAAGGTATAAAGATTGTTAGTCCTATCCATACTACTATAACTATGGCTACACTGCATAAGCATATTTTACAGCAAGTTTTACAACAATTCCCTCTAGGTCTTCCATTCACATTTGAATCAGACATTTTAGCTTACAGGTGGCTTTCCGACCCCTCTTTGTTTCTTAACACAAGAGGCTTACGCAGTTTCACTTTTCAAGGTGGGTCTTCTACCTCAGAACTCTGATCCTCGATCGAATCTTGATCGCTTCTGTCACTCCCTTCAGGGTCATCAATCTCTTCCAACACCAAATAGGTCCATTCAGGACTCCGATAGTTTTTATTTAGTCTTTTCACTCTGGTACTGCGTCTGTTTTGCTGAGTTCCTGCTCTCTGTCTTTCGCTAACAGCTCTTTTTCGGTCTTCTATTTTCTCCTCTACTGTTTTCAATCTTAGTTTCAGTCTCTTTATGTATCTTGGTTCACCTTTCTTCTTGAGCCTTTTAGTGGTTGAGGAAACTTGACCCTCTTCGTGAACTCTATTATTTTCGCTCTGTTGTGGCACTATTGTTTTGGCAGTGTCCTTTTCCCTTCCTGTCTGACTAGTTCCAGGTCTTTCATCAGTTTCTTCTGCCTGGTTTCTAAGCTGGCCTTGTTCAGGTATATTTTGTATTTGACTTTGGGTTTCAACTGGTTTGGACTCTGCTTCCTGAATGCGTTCGTCTATGTCTATCTGTTCCTGTTCATGCACTTCGAACCCTTGATTTTCTTCCGCATGAACTTCAGCTTTAATTACTATCTGTCCCTTTTCAGTCTCTGGAGTCTTTGGAGGAGTATCGATGACTTGGTCTGTCCCTACTTGTCCTATTTCCTGATCAGGTCTGACGTGAATCTCGATAACCTGACCTTCTTCTTCTAGCCCTGTCTCGTCCTCACTATCCTACTCTCTGTCTAGGTAGGAATATTTTCTGGTTCTTATTGGATCAAGAATCAGGTCGTCGGCTGGGAACCATTCGTCTCGACTAGTGCTTGGTAGTATTACGTCAGCTAGGTTACCTTCTTGGTATGGCTGGCATGAATCCACTTCGGTACACCAGCACACTTTACAGCAGTGGTAGTTACAAGGATCACTTGCCTTGGCTTTCCCCACTTTGGTCCAAGACAACTCTTCCGGGTGTGCTTCTTCAACACCACCCAATCTCCAGGTTTCAGTTTATGGGCTGGAGTGGTTGGCCATTCGACAGCAGTCTCCCCAATCTGGTGAGAGATAGAACGCACTTGGTTACCCAGCTGCCTGCAGTATTCTATCACCAAATCATCAGAAATACTCAGCAGTTTGTGTCCAGGTACCCATGCCTGTCGCTTCACTCTTCCCATTAGTACTTCATGGGGGCTCAGGCCTGTCTTTCGGTTTGGAATACTTCTCAATCCCATCAAGACAAGGGGTAAAGCTTCTATCCAGTTCAATTTTGTAGAATTACACATCTTGGCCAATCTTGACTTTATAGTGCCATTCGCTTGTTTGACTATTCCAGAAGCCTCTGGACGATATGCACAGTGTAGCTTAGGCTCAATCTTGAATGCTGTATAGAGCTCTTTTAAGAATTTGTTGGCAAAGTGCCCACCTCTGTCTGTTTCAATTGTCTCTGGAAAACCGTACCTAGGTATTAGCTCCCTTAGTAGCAATTTGGCTACAGTAAGGGCATCATTTTTCTTCGCGGGGTATGCTTCCACCCACCTTGAGAATAGGCAAACTATTACTAGGACATATTTGTATCCTTTACACATAGGCAACTGAATGAAGTCTGCCTGTAGTCTGACAAATGGACCTTCTGCCTTTCCAATTGTACTTTGCTCTACCACAGTCCTCTTTCCTGCGTTGAACTGCTGACACACCAGGCACCTCTGGCAAAGCCCATCCGCAATGTTCCTGAACCTTGAGTTATAGAACACTTGGTGAAACATTCGGCACATTGCATCCCTCCCAATATGGGTATCTCCATGAATCATCATGGCCATTGGGGCAGCCATGCTATCTGGTAACACAGGCACACCCGTCTTATCAACCACAACACCATCTCTTTCCCTGAGCTGACATTCCTCAGTCTCCCATCTTTGTTTTTCCTCCTCCTCTGCTGCTTTCTGCAACTCTCTCAGTTCCCTCCAGGTAGATACATTCTCAAGCACCATAAGTTGGCAGCTGTTTCCACCTCCCCATAATTTAATTTTAGGGACATTTTGTATCGGGCGCAATACTGGGCAATTTGGTCAGCATATCTATTTCCGGCTGTCACCTCGTCATTACCAGACTTGTGAGCAGCACATTTGACTACTGCCAATTCTTTGGGCAACTGGATTGCTTCCAGTAGGGTTTGCACCACTTTTCCATTTCTGATAGGAGTACATGAGGAAGTCATGAATTCTCTTTGCAACCATAGCTGGCCGAAGTCATGAACAACCCCGTAACCATATTGACTGTCAGTGTATACGGTTACTCTTTTATTTTTCCCTTGCTTACAAGCTCTGGCCAACGCGATCAGCTCGGCTACTTGAGCAGATTTTATTTCACTTAGATAGGATGCCTCTAGGGTCGTCTCCAGTGTGACCACAGCATAGGCAGCACTCAACCCGCCATCCTCATGTCTCAAACAGGAGCCATCCACAAACATCACAAGATCCTCTATGGGAAGGGCCGTTTCTTTTATATCAGGCCGTGGTTTGGTGCTAAACTCAGTTAAGTCAATGCAATTATACTCAATTTCGCCCTCCACTTCTGCATTTTGGGTGAGAGGCAACAAGGTTGCAGGGTTTAAAATATTGCATCGGGAAATTATCACATTCTCTGCACCAATAAGAATTCTCTCATACTTAGTCAGCCGACTAGGTGTGAGATACTGGGTCTTGGTTCGAGTTAACAGGATCACAACTGAATGTGGAACATAAACCGTTACAGGATGTCCCATGACAATGTTTTCACTTTGTTCCAGACTCGTGCAAGTAGCAGCTACTGCTTTCAGACACCCGGGTAACCCAGCAGCCACTGGGTCCAGAGTGGCTGAAAAGTAGGCCACTGGACGTCTAGTCAGACCATGTTCTTGTGTTAGGACTGAGAGTGCACAATTGTCTCGTGTATCACAGAATAATTCAAAGTTCTTGGAGTAATCAGGCATTCCCAGGGCAGGAGCAGAGCACAGACAATTTTGTAATTTTATCCAGGCTGTCATGCTTTCGTCATCCCAGCTAACTGGGTCATCTACTCCTTTCTTGGTCATTTTTATCAAAGGCTTGGCCAGAACAGCAAATCCCACAATCCACTGTCTGCAGTATCCCACGACTCCTAGGAACATTCTGACTTCCTTCTGGGTTCTGGGTAATTCCATATCTCGAATTATTCTAATTCTTTCTGAAGTGGCCCTTCGGATACCTTTTTCTATCTGGTGTCCCAGATACTTCACTGAATTTTTACAAAACTGTAATTTGTCAGGGGATACTTTATGTCCTCCTTTTCCCAAATGATTCAGCAGGGCAATGGTATCAGTAACACAGCCGCTATGACTTTTAGACGCCACTAGAAGGTCGTCTATGTACTGAACCAGGACAGACTCCTTTGGTAGAACTAAGGATTCAAGGCATCTTTTTAGAATCTGATTAAATATTGAGGGGCTTTCCGTGTACCCCTGAGGGACACGATTCCAGACGTAGACATGACTGTCAAACTCAAATGAGAAAAGAAATTTGCTGTCTGGATGCAATGGGATGGAAAGAACGCATGGCACAAATCTATGACAGTGAACCATTCCGCATTCCAGGAAATCTGATACAGGATCACTGCAGGGTTTGGCACAATGGGACAACAAGGTACAACAATCTGGTTTACCTTTCGCAGGTCCTGCACTACCCTGTACTTTCCGCTAGGCTTTTTAATTCCAATATGGGTGAATTACAAGGACTGCTCATTACTTCCTGTATTATGTTTGCCTCCAGTAATCTGTTTATTTCGAATGCAACTCCAGCATTCACCTCTGCACTCATTTTATACTGTCTAGTTTTCGGGTAGGTAGCATTGGGTTTAATGGCTATTTTAACTGGGTCTATATTTGCCATTAACCCCACATCTCTCCCGGTGAAGTCCCACACTTCGGGTATCACCTTTTGTTGGAGTTCCGCAGGTAAGTCATGAATTGTCAGAGCTTTAACTGCTGCATCAGGCCTTAGCAACATTAATTTGTACAGGCCGTCTTCATCTGGGGTCTGAATTTCGACGCCTTTTGGTGTGCAAAAGATGGTACAGTTCATTTTGCACAACAAATCTCGTCCCAGTAGGTTTACCGGACTGGAGTCGCAGACAACAAATCTGTGCATTTCTTTGAAATTTCCTATAGAAATCTCCATTGGTTCAGTTACAGGAGTGCTAATTATCTGGTTTGATACGCCCACTACTTGGATTGCTTCTCCCGAGAGGGGTAGGTTTGGAACGTCCGCTGTTCTCACAGTCGAACGGGTAGCACCAGTGTCCAACAGAAAGGTGACATCATTTCCTTCAACCTTTCCCTCAATGTATGGCCCTGTCTGGTCTACCGGTAGGGAGGCACCAAGCACGCACTCCCCTTCCTCCCCCCTCAGGCCCCGTCAGTATGGTTCATCACAGAGGAATGTATCATTTAACAGGAATTGCGAAGTTGCTGGATTTCTCTCATTCTGTCCTTCCCATACTTCAACCCTCTCATTCTGTTGAGCCTGATTCTTGTAATTAGGTCTAGGAGCTCGAGGCAATGGAAGTGGATTTACCTGTTGCTGATTCTTTCGTGGCCCCTCTTTCTGCACCTGTGGATTTAAACCATTTATGGGGGCATTACCAGCCTGCAAATGTGGACACTCGTCTCTCCAGTGCCCTATCTGCCCGCACCCGTGACAGGGGAACTTCTTCTTGGCCTCTTCTTTACTCAATTTTACTCGAGGTTTGTCTCCCCCCCAGAGTTAGTGTTTGGAGCATTACTATTCAATTTGCTTAACTGTTTCTCTTGTTGCTCGGCCAATTTTACTTGTGCCCACATCACCTTTTCCTTCAGGGCCTTCTTTTTGTTCTCCATTTCATCCTCACAGTACTTAGCGTACTTGAGGACATCACCTATGGGCTTTCCCTGCCAACAGATTTTATTGTCTCTAATCCACTGGGATATCTCCGGTCTCAAACCCAACACGAATCGATAAATGAAATGAGTCATATCCTTCATTTCAATATTATCGATGCCACTGTAGGTTTTGAATACCTGTAATAGTCTTTCATAATAGGAATGTACAGTTTCATTATGATCCTGGGTAGTTCTATCTATTCGGGTCCAATCAGTCTCCTTTGCTGGTACCTTTCCTTTTAGGTATTGTATGACTTGGTCATATTTTCTCATTACCTCTGGGGAAGGAGCTCCAGTTCGAGAGTCCCTTGTAAATTCGTCACTGGGCCAATTAATTGCTATCTTGCAATCAGTCCATAAATCTACAGGAACTACAATGTCAAAGAACCCATCCAGGTCCTTTAGGAGACATTTTTGGACTTTCACAAATCGCTCCATCTGTCTATACCACTCCACTGGCTTCTCTCTTAATTTTGGGAAGTCATTGGTAAAAGACACAATGTCTTGCCGGGACCACGGGACATGTACATATTTCCCACCTGGTACTTCTCTCATGGGATACAGCTTTTCTGCATGGCCTACTTCTTTTAGCACGTATTCAGAAGCCTTTGGTTTGACCTTACTATCTTCCTTTTTCTTTGCCCACCTGGCTTTCCATTTATCTAGATCTCCCCATTTCTGCAGTATGTTCAGCAATTCCTTTATCTGCATTTTCTTCCCTGACACATTCATATTCTCCAGATCTTTATCGGAGAATTCTGCTCTATAGGGTTTCTGCAAGACTTTGGATCGACTTACATCAATTCCCATGTCCCCAGCAGTGTCCATTAATTTTTCATGAAGCACTCTAGTGTTCCGTGTAAGGCTCTTGCTGATAAACAGCAACTCTTCTTCGTTAAGGGTATTCAATCTGTCTAATCCCACATTTCCGGCCATTAGTTCCTCTATTTCTATTCTTAGCCTATAAATATCCAGAGGTTTGGGCGGGGAAGTTTCTCGGTCTATTTCCTTAGTCCATCTGTCTAGTTCCTCTGGAGTCACCACTGTGGCACCCCGGATTCCTGATGTTGTTTCGATTAGGACTTCCCTTGCCTTAGCCTGACTCCCTGCCCGCGATTCACTGTTCCCAGGCTCTCTTATAGGTAAATCCATTAGGGAGATTACAGACTCACATTCACTTGCCTGATCATCAACTATAAGCGGCTCTTTTCTGGGGGGTGCTGGAATGGGAGTAATGACTGGAGTTTTAGTATTAGCCTGCCTATCCCCGTAAAGGGGTATAGCAGGTCCAATAGTTACAGGGATTGTCAGGGCGTCAGGACTGGGATGTATCTGAGCTATAGTCTGAATTAGATCATTTCGCTGCTTAATCAGGGCATCTCTTTCTCGTTCTTGTAAAACTCTTTCTGACTAATTATCATGCATTATTTGGGGCACCAAAGGAGGGTATATATTTGGGGCAGTGGGGATGGCTGACCCTGGTCTATCTTCACCAAAAGGTCGGTAATTTGGGACTGCTGTACTAGGTCTGCAAAAGTCATCACTATTACTAGGTCTGCTACCAGTACCAGTTACATCTGTCTCGCTGGCCCTCCTACTTCTGGGATGGTGGAGAAAAGGATTTTTCGAACTTAGAGTTCCTGAAGTTTCAGCGTAAGGAGGTGGATTTTTCATCAACAAATCCTCCAGATATTCATCCTCCGAATCCCCCATGGCCATTAGATGTCGAGTTTTCTCTGTCTTTTTCCCTTCTGCTTGTTCGGTTACCCCAAACATCGGAAACAGTCCCTCAACCATCATATTCTGTCTCCACTGCTTCATCTTCTGCTCTTTTGTTTCTCGCTGTAATTTTGGATACCATTTGCTCACTCCCTTATCCATTCGAGGTCTGTCTCGCTCTAGAGCCTGAATCTCCCATTCCTCTAAAGCTTCGTACTGCGTTAGTCTGGGTCGGGGGTGTAATTCATTCATTCGGGTTCTCAAGTTAAACAGGATTCTACCATTAAAAGTACCATCAAGGGGAAATGCTAGGACTCCGTCGTCTTCAGTGTACTTTACCCAATTTTCTAACCACACACAAGTATGATACCCCTTGTCAAACATCATAAAGGATGCAGGAGTATTAGGAGGGGGTATGATCACACCCTCCCTGGTTCTAACGGGTTTGTCTTTCTTGAAATAATTCTTGATCTTTTCTGAAAGAGTCAATTTTCTCTTTCCTCTGTACATATTGTAAGGTCTACCTCTCAGCATCTGTTCCTTATGAAAACCTAGGTTTTGCGGATTAGGTAAGAATTCAGGATATCACATACACCTCTTCAAACTATCCTCAAGCTCGGATTGATTAATTTTGTTTACTTCTGGGCTTCCAATGCTATCGCGTCTCTCAACTCCCTGCAGCCAATCAGCACTGACGCTGTAAAATCTGCCAACCAATGGGTGCGCGGCCCCTTCGTGAGACGCGGTCTCACTCTTCGGTGCTCACCCCTCCCTTACAATTCTAGCTTCGCTACACCCCCGCTGGCTCAACCAATACCAGCGCGGCACGGAGTGACGTGAGTGCAGCCTTGCGACCGACTCCCTCCTTCACAAGGTAACGGAAACTTTGCGGATTTTAGTTAACAACGTATAACGTTTGCCACTGTGCTTGAGGGTTTTAAAAAGAAAGAGGGTTTTTATTTTACTGCAAGTAAACCACTTTTGTCTACTTTTCATTCACTACGGATAGATCTCTTCTGCCTATCCTTTTTCACACAAGCAATAGAGAACCTGCTACTCTTTTGACTAATCCACTTCTTTCCGGGATATATACTAAGTCAATTTTCACCAATGTCCTCCCTTGCTGTCATTCAAGCTCCAAAGAACCTATTACTCCTGCTGCCTGTGACCCTTACTAGGTGATATCACAACAGGAGTTTCTCCACGGTATTGGTAGCTAACATTTACACACCAATGAATTTATGAGAGTCCTAATTAGCGCTTCCAGTCCTGCTTAACCATGCACTAATCTCCCTCCTAGCCCGTGACCTCACAGCCAAGTGGATTCTACTCACCACCTGCTTTTCTATTTCCCCGGGGATCCCCACAACATGAAAACAATTACTCACAATTGGTTAGTAATTTACTCAATATTTCATGAAATATAATAAACTTATTCTATGACATTTAAATGAAATAACAATCCTCTTTATAGCAGCAAAAATATTCAGCAGCACATTTTATTTTTCACGGTTCAACAGCAACTATCTTGTCTACCTAGCTTAACTAGTCCTAACCATAGCTCTGCTACCAGAAAAATACTGATGGAGCGCGCAGGTCACGCGGCTCTGAGTTTACCAGATTTCACGCACTCGGGCCCATGACGTGATTGATATACAATTTTGTGAGTCGAGTGAGTTTACGCACCACTATCAGTACTTTATATGTGTTTTCTGTAACACTATTACCATAGCACCTGACTTACCACAGTTACTTACTCTTCCTGATGGATCAGGAGCTCATTAGAGGATAGGTGACAAAGTTAATTCTAAACATATAGTCTTTTATTAAATAACACTTTGTAAGTCTTCAAAAGACCACAGACACCTGAAGGGGTTTAAGAGTTTTTATATAATGAGTAAAATTTCAAAGTGACAGGAGTATAAGGCAGATGCAAATCAAAACATCAATAATCAGGATTACAAGAATGATATAACTATGGATAAGGGCAAGCACCATTGGGTGCGAATTGGACTCTATTGGGTAACAGGGAACATGCTGTTCAGTTTCAGGCTTATACTAGGGAAGGTAAGTTTAAAACACATTAGTCAGTGAATTCCTAAAGCCTATAAGTGATTCAAACCCTAATCTTAGTCTATCTAACTTAGATCCTACACATCATTAATATTCATCACACTTTCTTTAAGCAAAAAGAGTTTCAATATGCCCTACAGGAAGGGGAAATAATGGAACAAACTAATAAACAATTTGCATATGCATCATTTGAGAGAACAGAGAGAATATCATGGGCATAGAGGCTTTATTAAAGAGCAGGAAGGAAAGGATAGTAGACGGATACCCACAGGTATATTTACCTAGGACAGGAATGAGGACTAACCCTGGCCACTGGTCAGCTTCGGGAATAGACGAGGACAAGGACCCTCAAGGAATTTAGATGCCAGTAGCGGAGCAGGTACAGCTCACGGAAAACCAGGACAGGATACCCCTCAGGATTTGGGTCAGGACTGGGCTCACCAATGGGCACGACCAACACCTGCAGCTTCAGATGCAACGCCTGCGCTACCCCCTCACTGCACGATAATCCGCCAGTAACCCTGATCGGGTTCTCGAATTCCCCAGCAAAGTGCTCCGCCAGCACTAAAGACTATTTCCACCCCTTGGAGTTTGTGGAAAATTTGGGCAGAGGGCTCCGCAGCTCTCTGTATCAATCACCTATAGAGTCGTGGGGTCGATGACAGGTCAGCTATTCGGACAAGTCGGACAATTTTCCCTAACTAAACTAGGCTAGATATACTCTTCTTGGGTCCCCAGACCACCCACAAATGTTGCAAGTGACAGGGTCCCAACTTACGATTGGTCAGGAGAGGTGGTTAGGTCATAGTCACCACCTAAAATTCTGTGTTCCCACAATTAATATTTATTTCTCAATACCCACCCCTTACATTCCTGTTCCCAGGCATACGTGTAGAAGAGGACAATAGAGTACACAGTGGAAAGAAACAAATGTATCATATTTAGGTGAAATTCAGCATCTTCTCCCGGGGTAGAGGTGATCTTCCCAGGAGCGTCTCAGCTTCAGTAGCCAGCTAGCTGAGTTCCACTGATGCAAGGCCCGGTCCTCATATCACGTGATCGGGTCCACATAGACTTCCAAAATGGAGAAGCTCCCCAACTCCCAGGCCCCCAGATACGTGGTACATGAAAAGTAAGCGAAAACAAATTAGAAACACAGAAAAAATGAATACACTGTATGCCATGACAATCTACACTGCACCCCTCACTTCATAATAACTATAGCGGTTAAAGGTTAAGCGAAAAAAGATAGAAATGCAAAGCAGTGTGTGCAAGCAGAAAGCGTGTTTAGAGACAAGCGGCCATTTTAGCTACAATGCGCATGAGCGAACTCTCCCTCCAAAACTGCGAGTCCGTCACATCACATGGGTATGACCGACGCATGTGCAGACTGAATTTCTGCGAAGCGGCCATTCTGTAGTATGCAAGCGGAGTTAGGATTAATAGACACATAGGCAAGCGTCTCTGGGACACCTGCGTGTACTGTAAAAGTGTAATATTAATGACAAACAGGGTTGGTTAATACTATTACAAGTTAACGAGGTTCATGCTTTATGTGCGAATCCTTACTCCATCAATACCACTTGCACATTAATGGAATGGTAATGCTTCCTGTTACGGTAGATGTGCTCACATGCGTGTGGTGGAACTAGGCCAACACGTGTTCAGTCAATGGCTTCAACAACATTAGGTATGTGACCAAGGTCCCACAATTCCTCCTTCACATCTGCCAATGCATGTCTCCCTGGAAAGTGGATGTCGGGGCTTGTTGGTCAACAATGCGGACAGGATATCATGCAGCACCATGCTGAACATAGGTTGAGACATCCCACCTGCGAGGGCCACCGTGTGCTGAAATGAACCAGTGGCAAAGAAATGCGGTGAGGCCATCACCATTACTGTTGGTGTCAAAGCTGTGGTACAGAATTTCCTAATGATGTCCTCATCCTCCATGTTCACCAGCACTGGGAAAGGCTGATGCACAGTTGGACATCTCCTGCGTATTCTGAAAGAGAAAACATGTAAATATGAGTCAGAGATGAGATGTGGCAAAAATCTTACATAATTACTAACACAGCCCAAACATTGACAGGAACGTGAAATCAGCTTAATGCACAAGTCATATGCACAGACATCTTGATCTCATGTAGTCATTCATGTGGGCAGGATGTACATACTAACTACTGTCAAATCAGAATCAGACTATGTGAATGGTATATGGTACACTCCTACATCTTGTGTCAAAAGCCCTGGGTGTAGCTGGGGCAGCACATGTGGCAAACAGCAACAATGCTGAGTTGTACTCAAATGCTATACCTGCACAACCTTCTTGCTTTATTCTCACAATGCCCAAAATCATCACAAAATGAGCACAGGGAGTGCAAGCTGGACAACTATCAATATAAAACAAGCATTTGCGATGCAATAGGTTTCGAATTTACATGAGTTTAAGCTATAAGCATTGTAAATGGCAAAGACTTATTTATGCTTCAAAATCAAAAATAATAATAAAAGGCATTGTCATTTACAATGTTAATAGCTCAAACTTGTGTCAATGCGAGACCTAATGCATTGCAAATGCTTGTTTCCCTTTCTGTTTCCCTATTTAGTCCCCTCCACAAATTCCTGTCCAAGCGAAGGAACCAGCTGGAACAAACCCCCATGAAAAGCATCCAGCAGTGCGGGGCAGCGTTGGACAGCTGTGCAGGAGAGAGGGGGGACGACACTGTTCGCACAGGGCTGGCCACCTAAAAAGGCATACTAGGCAGCAATCTGCAGGATTTGAAAGTGGTGTTTGCTCCTTTTAGCCTTTCGTAGAAGGGGGAAGTGCTGGTTGGCGCACACCTCCACTCTGTTGGCTCATTTTCACCCCCCCAGACACAGAGCAGAATCATCCTTTTTGAAACTGCCCCCACCCTTTACAAGGTATTTCTGTTTATTGATTTTAATGGGACCTTACTTCAGAAGCGCTGTTTCTCAACCTCCTCAGAGGCTTCAGAAGGTTGAAAGGTAAACTTGCCCGCATAATGTGCGGTGTCAGGGAATTGGGATGGTGTGAGACATTGGAAAGAAGAGTAGATGGGATGGGTGCATGGACTGCGGGTGTGCCGTGGCAAGAGGACGCTGGCATAGGGAGTCTCTGGAGATTGGAGACTTGGTCACTAGGGGGTCAAGTTGTGGATTTCCGGGACAGCGAGATACAGGCACTGGGAGATACAGGCACAGGGGCAGGGAGATACAGGCACTGGGGCAGGGAGATACAGGGACAGGGAGATACAGGCACAGGGAGATACAGGCACAGGGAGATACAGGGAGATACAGGGGCAGGGAGATACAGGCACTGGGGCAGGGATATACAGGCATTAGGGCAGGGAGATACAGGCACAGGGAGATATAGGCACTGGGGCAGGGATACAATGGCAATGGTACTGGAAAAGGGAAACACAGATACAGAGAGGGATACAAGGACACGGGGACTGAGAGGCACAGGGACAGGGGGATGCAGGCACTGGAACAGGGAGATTCAGGCATTGGGCCTGGAAGATAGAGGCACCGGGGCAGGGAGATGCAGGGACTGGCGCAGGAATGAATGGGCAATAAAAGAGAGATACATGGACACTGCAGATACTCACAGTCGCCCCCCGCACATGAATTAACTCTTCCAAGGGTGAGGAGGAGCGCTGTTTTCGGCAGTTACTGGAGCCTGGGAATAATGGTGTGAAAAAAGCACAACCCGGGCAGTAGGAGGTCGCAGCAACTGTGCTGTACTTTAACATGGTTAAAGGTAAAGTGCGGGTGCCGCGATTGTTGTATTCATATAAACTTGGTGCACAGCCACAGAGAAAAAAAAAAACAGAGACACTGTGAGAGGAATACATGGGCAGAGAGACACTGAGACAGAGGCATACGGACACTGAAACAGAGACACAAGGACGGGGGATCCAGACAGCGGGATATGGATATATGGGCCATAGAACCAGAGATACACAGATACTGGGGAAGGTAAATAGACACTGAGAGAGGGATACAAGGACACGGGAACTAAGAAAACATGAGCAGGGAAACCACGGGAACTGCGGTAGTCACACTATGAGGTGCTTACAAACACAGATAGATACTGCAGTAATGAGGCGCTGACAAACCATCAATCAATCAATCATCGCATTTATATAGCACACTACTCACCCAGAGGGTCTCAAGGCGCTGGGGGAGGGGGTCCGCTACTGCTCGAACAGCCAGGTCTTGAGTTGCTTCCTGAAAGCGAGGTGGTCCTGGGTCAGGCGGAGGTGGGTGGGGAGGGAGTTCCATGTCTTGACGGCGAGGTAGGAGAAGGACCGTCCCCCTGTGGTGGCTCTTCGGATGCGGGGGATGGCGGCGAGGGCGTGGCTGGTCGATCGAAGCTGGCATTTGGGAGCGTAGAAGTTAAGGCGGCTGTTGAGATATCCTGGGCCTTGGTTGTGTAGGGCTTTGTGTGCGTGGGTGAGGAGACGGAAGGTGATTCTCTTGTTGACCGGGAGCCAGTGCAGGTCTCTCAGGTGTCCGGAGAAGTGGCTGCAATGGGGGATGTCCAGGATGAGTCATGCTGAGGCGTTCTGAGTCTGCTGGAGTCTCTTCTGGAGTTTGGCGGTGGTTCTGGAGTAGAGGGAGTTGCCGTAGTCCAGACGGCTGGTGACGAGGGCCTGGGTGACCGTCTTCCTGGTCTCGGTGGGGATCCACTGGAAGATCTTATGTAGCATGCGCAGGATGTTGAAGCACGACGAGGAGACGGCGTTGACTTGTCTGATCATGGAGAGGGAGGAGTCCAGGATGAAGCCCAGGTTTCGTGCGTGGTCTGTTGGTTTGGGTGCGCTGCCTAGGGCGGGGGGCCACCAGGAGTCGTCCCAAGCGGCGGGTGAGGATCCCAGGATGAGGACTTCTGTCTTGTCCGAGTTCAGTTTCAGGCGGCTGTTCTTCATCCATTCGGCTACCTCTTTCATCCCTTCGTGAAGGTTGGGTCTGGCGGTGGCAGGGTCGTTGGTGAGGGAGAGGATCAGCTGGGTGTCGTCGGCGTAGGAGATGATGTTGAGGTTGTGCTGGCGTGCGATGTCTGCGAGGGGGCTCATGTAGACGTTGAAGAGGGTTGGACTGAGCGAGGAGCCTTGAGGAACGCCGCAGATGACTTCGGTGGCTTCAGATCTGAACGGAGGGAGGTGGGCTCTCTGTGTCCTTCCGGCGAGGAAGGAGATGATCCACTCCAGTACCTTCTCCTGGACTCCGACGTTGCTGAGGCGTTGTACTAGGGTACGGTGGCAGACAGTGTCGAAGGCCGCGGAGAGGTCGAGGAGGATGAGGGCCGCTGTTTCTCCGTTGTCGAGCAGCGCTTGGATGTCATCGGTGGCTGCGATCAGGGCAGTCTTGGTGCTGTGGTTGGCCCGGAAGCCAGACTGCGAGGGGTCGAGGGATCCGTTCGTCTCAAGGAAGGTGGCCAGCTGCTTGTTGACGGTCTTCTCGATGACTTTTGCAGGAAACGGGAGCAGTGAGATGGGGCGGTAGTTCTTGAGGTCGGTGGGGTCGGCCAATGGCTTCTTGAGTAGGGCGCTGAGTTCGGCGTGCTTCCAGCTCTCCGGGAAGGTAGCGGTGTCGAAGGAGGTGTTGATGATGTCCCGCAGGTGGGGTGCGATGACAACATCGGCCTTGTTGAAGACGTGGTGAGGGCAGGGGTCGGTCGGAGATCCGGAGTTGATGAAGTTCATTGTGCGGACGGTGTCTTCGGTGCTGATCGGAGTCCAGGCGCGGAGGGTGGTGGTGGAGGGCGGTGGTTCGGTCGTGGTGTTCGTCGGTTGAGTGCTGAAGCTGTTGTGTATGTCCGCGATCTTGTTGTGGAAGTAGGAGGCGAGGGAGTTGCAGAGGTCTTGCGAAGGGGTGATGTCGTTGTTTCCGGTGTTGGGGTTGGAGAGCTCTTTGACGATGTTGAAGAGTTCCTTGCTGTTATGTGCGTTGTTGTCCAGTCGTTCCTTGAATGCAGTTTTCTTGGTGGCGTGGATGAGTTGGTGGTGTTTTCGGGTGGCGAGCTTGAGGGCAGTCATGTTGTCCGGTGTTGGGTCTCTGCGCCAGGTTCTCTCAAGGGCTCGGCAGTTCTTCTTGGAGCTCTTGAGTTCGTCGGTGAACCATGGGGCTTTCTTGCTACCGGGTCTGCTAGGCGGGGTCCTCAGGGGGGCGAGCTCGTCTGCGCAGTCGCTGATCCACTTCGTGAGGTTGGTGGCCGCCTGGCTAGGGTTCGTTGTGCTGGTGGGAGGGTTCCTGCTCAGGGAGGTCGCGAGCTGGTTGGCTGTGGTCTTGTTCCAGCTCCTGCGTACAACCTGTTGCTGGTGGTGGTGGATCGTGGTCCTTCCGAAGCTGAAGTGGACGCAGCTGTGGTCCGTCCAGTGGAGTCCGGTGGCATGGCTGAAGGTGATGTCCTTGCTGGATGAGAAGACGGGGTCGAGTGTGTGTCCGGCGTAGTGGGTGGGGGTGGTGACCAGCTGCTTGAGTCCCAGGTTTGCGAGGTTGTCCAGCAGGGTGGTGGTGTTGCGGTCGTTGTTGTTCTCCAGGTGGAAGTTGAGGTCCCCTAGGAGGATGTAGTCAGCGGAGCAGAGGGCGTGCGGGCTGATGAAGTCGGCGATGTCTTCGCTGAATTGTGTGCGTTGTCCCGGGGGTCTGTAGATGAGGGTGCCTCTGAGGGTGGTCTTGGGGTTGATGTGGACCTGAAAGTGCAGGTGCTCGGCGGTTGCGAGGGTGTCGTCGGTGTTGGTCGTGATGCGGATGGTGTTCCTGTGGACGATGGCGATGCCTCCTCCGGTGTGGTTGATGCGGTCCCTTCGGATGATCTTGTAGCCGTCTGGGATGGCGATGGCGATGTCGGGCGCTGAGGAGGCGTTCATCCAGGTTTCCGTGAAGAAGGCGACGTCTGGGGCTGTGGTGTCGAGTAGGTTCCAGATCTCGATGGCGTACCTGTAGACGGAGCGGGTGTTGAGCAGGATGCATTTCAGGTGGCTGCTGCTGTTGCTCGTCTTGGTCTTGGTCGGTGCTGGAGTAGTGCAGGTCCGGATGCAGGTGAACTTGCAGGAGTTGCAGCAGAAGGGTCCGTGGGTGCGTCTCGGGGTGGCTCGGTAGCAGCCTGGGACTCGGCCGTCGTTGAGGGCGTTCAGGGTGGCGGGGTCGTACGTCCGGCGGGCGAGCTGGGGTCTTCGGGGTCCAGGGGGTCTGGCGCTGGGCGTGGTCCAGGCGCGGACGGGCGCAGACGAGCTTACCTTTGGCGCACCTTCGGCGCTCAGTCGGCGCTCCCGCTGCGCGTCACCACTGCGCGTCACCGCTGCGCGTCCGCAGGTTTGCCATTTAAGGCGAAGTGCAAGGGAGGGAGGAGCAGCTGGGAGGCGGGAGCGAGGAGGGTACAGAAAGGAAAGGGGGCGTGGCCGCACGCAGGCGGCGGGAATCGGGGAGCGGGTCACAGGGCCAGAGAGGGAAGCGCCACCCGAGCGAAACAAAGGGGAACAGGCAAAAACCACACAACAAAATGGGGAGCAGTACAATGGGGAGCAAAATACTTCTACAAAACACACAAGACAATCACGAAGCAGCGGCGGGGGGCGGGGTCGTCAGGGCGGGCTCAGCGAGGCTGAGACAGCAGCGGGGGAAGACCGCACATGCAGCAGCTGGTGGCCGTGCGGCGCGGGGGTGTCCTAAGGATAGGTCACACAGATAGATACTGCGTATTTCGAATAAGATGTACTCACATGGCACCAACACTTTGGAAACTCACCATCGCCCCCGCACAGGAATGAACTCTTCCACGGAGGGCTGGTTCTGGCAGTTACTGGAGCCTGGGAAAAGGGGTGTGAAAAAAGCACAACCCGAGCAGTAGGAGGTACAGGGTTGCAGCACCCGCGCTGTACTTTAACGTGGTTAAAGGTAAAGCGCAGGTGCCGCGATTGTTGTTTTCTTATAAACTTGGTGGCTTGAATGGACAGCGCGGGAGAGCGCTGTGTGCTCCATCCTGCCTGACCTTGGTAAAGCAGGATACGTGCATTTGCATTACAGCTGCTAAGCTTCCGGGTAACGGAGCCAGAGACTAGACACGTCAGGTAAAAAAGAGTGCAAATCCACTCAGCCAATGAGCCAGAAGACAAGCATTTATAAATACAATAGGACTCGTATTTACGCGAGCCCTATTGCATTGTAAACAAAACTGCGGTTGTGCAAAAAGGCGGGAACGGGAGTGGGTGGGGGGTTGTGGTGGTCAGAGAAGTAACAGACTGCGGGAGGGAATGGGGGACTCAAGGGAACAGAACTGTTTGAAAAGTAAAGGGGCTGATAGCCATGGTGGGACAAAAATTATGTAACGGCCAACAGGAGGCAGGACTATCTTGCCGAACACCAATCAGAATGCAGTTTTTTTCGATTTCGGCCAATTAACAAGATAGCCGGGAAAGTGGGCGGAGCTTCCCCCACTATACTGTATACAGCAACTCTCTGATGAAACGGCGCCTTTGAAACCTTATATGTATTTAGCTATGCAATACATTACTCTGGTTGCTGAAACATCTACTGTTCTTTAACATGGAGGGAAAGTAAGCACCAAACTGCATGACACACCAGGTATGGGAACACATAGAGAGAAATATTGCCTTTCAGCAGGAAATGGTGTAGTCCAAAGCTCTGTTTTTAACCTTTTCGCAGCGGTGCGAATTCGGCCGCAGCGTGGGCAGGGCTAGGGAGTAGGCGTGGCGTTTCATTACACTTGACGGCTCCACACCGGCATAAGCCACGGGCGGCGTTTGCTCATGGCGGTGTGGAGCCGTCATGACCCCGCCCACTCACTAATTCGCCCACACAGGCGGGGAATTAGTGCCGCATAGGCAGAGTGTGCGCAGAGCTGCAGTTGCATGGTGGCTCCACGTCGTCATGAGTATGGAAAGGGTTAATATATCTGTATGGGCCTTCCCTCTCCAGATGATTGAGGTTCCATGATAGCATTTGCCACTTGAGTGTCAAGAGGTGGATAGTGTATTCCACAAACTTGTGGAAAGGATTTTCCTTGCAACCCTCCCCTTTCACAGCACATTTAACAGTCACCCCCTTATCTTTGTTGGTCTTACATTTATGTTTCTGACTTTCTTGTAGTCTTATAAAAATGACTGTAATATGGTCAAGCACATGTGAGACCCTATTGTAGAGGGCTTTTTACTTCAGCTCAACAGCAGTTATGATATTGAACTTCCTTTTCTTCTATATCTCTCCTCTTTCCTTCTCTCTAATATTCTTTGCATTGGTTAAGTGTAGATTTATGTAGATCTGGAATCTGCAAATAATAAATACTACAAAAAATAAATAAACCCCAAAGCCTACATAGGACGTACCTGGCAATTCACTGAGCTGCAGTAGTACCTGGTTTGTATGTTTTCAGGGACTATTTGCATCGGGACCTCATAAATGCCCATAAATCACAGAGGCCCTAAGAACTGCTCTGACCAGGACACTGTTCTTGAAAAGTAATGTTGCTGAAAGTAAGTATGGGCGTTCGCTAGTGAAATTATTTGCATGCGAGTGCCTGGTACAGTAAACTAGCATATCTGGAAATAAGAACTGGCATACCACTGTGCATGGGACTCAGTGCTAAAATTAGAGATACTGCAGGTCAGGTCTGAGAGGACATGGTTTACCAGGTATATGTTTCCAGAAAACTGTAAACAGGACATAGTCCTGGGCTAGGTGCATTTATAGAGCTGTGAAGTAGTATAAAGCTTTATTCGATTTTAGAACTGGATAAAATCATAAAAGCAATCGACATGTTATACAATTTCATCATACTTAACGTAAAAACAGGCTAAAATTGAATATTAAACTATTTGGTTACAATTACCGAATAGAGTCTATTATAACTACAGATGAAAAAATAAAAAGATTGGATACCGCCGGTTAATAGAGTAATTTTGGCACCAGAAGCAATTGGATAGTTCAAGACTCCAAAGAAAAATGTTATAATACAACGTTGGGACTATGGTTGGTAGTAAGAACATCGTATTTTAAAACAATTTTTAAGAAACATAGCAATACTTCTGGCAGTTGATGCAGTTTCTAGTTGTTGTAAAACCAGAAACGCGGGTCGGCATCTCCTTAGACCTTGAGTCAACAATATTGGCAGTAACCAGCGTTTGCGTGGTAAATCATAGAACTTGCAGAACAGTACTACATGAATGTTAGATTGTTCCGAGATACCATTGCATGGACACCTAGTAATTGAGGAAGACCAGTCTTGTCTCTTCGGAAATGTAAGCAGGCGAAAGAAGGTATTAAATCCATACTGTGTCAACATATATTTTTCATAGTTGGTCAAACTATACGTTAGATACGGTTGAATACCCTGGTTACATTGAATGCTTAGCAAGTGTCGATTTGAAGCTTTATTAGATTCTTGGGCTAAGCGTAGCTCTCTTAAATGTGACAGACATGTTATTTTCAGAGTCTTTCTTGTGATTCCATATAAAAGCAACAGTTTATTAAAATATATAGAAAGGTTCAAATCCCTGAAGGTATCATGTACAAAACACAGCCACAGAATATTTGACCAGTTGTGTAAGCCCAGACAGTCTAAAATGAAAGCACGAGTTAAAGAACATTGTTCTATTGTCCAAATGCGGTGCCACAATAGAATAGGCTGAAGGTTTATATAATCATCTATGTAGTCCATTCCCAGTTCAATATGACAAGCGTACGTTGGAGAACGCTGTGAAACGGCCAACAAATAACAGATCAAGGTATTCTCCACCCTCTGCAGAATGTCGACTGGTACATAGCCCCATACCCCAGTGCCATAGACAGCTATGCTGTGGCACTTTGCATAGTATATTTGTAAAAGTTCTTTTGGGGGGGGCTTCCCCAGTTTGCGTGCAAACCTAATTAAGGCGGATGTAGCTCTTAAAAATAGGAGATGTCAGGGGCGTGGCCAAGATGGCGTCTGAGTAAGACGTGCTTTCGAGTCGCTCCGGCGCCCGACCTGCTGAGCATTGTATAGCATCACCTTTGGGGTGCCAATCGACTCTGAGACGCTCGCAGAGATCACCGGCATCGAGCGGAGAGGTCCGGTGTCCCCGGCGAGGCTCTAAGTGTCCGTACAGCGCCACTGCGGACAGTTCGTCACCCGGCCTATTACGCACCGGCCTTGCGTGAGGGGGAGGCCGGCCTGTGAGTGCACTGGAGCCGGCGCCGGCTGGGCGTGGCATCGCGGAGCAGCGGTTCACTTCTGCCCCCTTATCGCCGCCAGTGTTGCTCCGCACTATCGAGACACTGGGATGATCCTGGGCGCTCTGCTGTAACGGGCCGAAGACCTCAACGGACGACTGGCCACATGGAGGGTGTGCCTCGGATCCTCAACGAGGCTGTACGGCCTGGGCACAGCTGTTACTGGACGGCGCGGAGACGGCTGTCTGCGTCCACTGATGAGACGGAGTGTCCTCCTCGTCCCTGCAAGCGACCTAACACTCTAAGGTGGAGCCCGGGGCGTGCAACGACTACGGGTGGAAGGCATTGGCCCTGCGCGGTGGACCCAGGTCTGGCGTGTGAGCGGAACTAGAGGCCTATTCTACCCTGCCGGCTAACTGGCTGACCCGCGCTGTCCTCTCTCCGGTGGCGGTGGACTGAGTTGAGGTTTGACGGGGACATGTGGCTGCCTTGGTAACTCGGGTATGTAAACAAGAACAGGTCCCAACAGGTATTATTTAAAAGACTGTTTCAATAGGAGTATGCCACAGGCATTACTAAGAACAGAACACAAGGAGTCAGAGGATTGAAAAAAGGGTGGTATTATTCACCAAGGGCAAGGGGTAATGCATTTACAGTTAAGACAGCACTGTAAAGATTAGATCTTGTGACAACCCAGTGGCACTTGGTGCAAGGTGCTATATACAATTTGAAGTGAAATGAGAAGTGCAAGTGCTTTTAAAAACAGCATAAGTGGCGCATACATGAAATTATGTACATCATTTAAAGCTTCAATTACAGAGCAAGTTACAATCACTTGGAAAATAGTTTTTTCGGTAAAAAGCTTTAAGTGTGATATGCGTCGTATGATTCAGGCTGTGTGGTCGACGGCGTTTCGATCCCCTTGGTTTAGGATCGTCATCAGGACGGGGTTGTCGATGGGTACAGTGAAAGTGCCAGTTGGGATGGCGAGGCTGGCGGCAAACGGCTGTTAATGGCGTCAATTGCTGGTCGCGTTCCGTCCTAGGGCTGCTCACAAAGTTGGGCAGCGTCTGAAAACATGAAAGGCACAGAAGGCAAGCGCTCATCTGGCGTGGCTGGTCGGCAGTAAATGCGGGATCGAAACGCCGTCGACCACACAGCCTGAATCATACGACGCATATCACACTTAAAGCTTTTTACCGAAAAAACTATTTTCCAAGTGATTGTAACTTGCTCTGTAATTGAAGCTTTAAATGATGTACATAATTTCATGTATGCGCCACTTATGCTGTTTTTAAAAGCACTTGCACTTCTCATTTCACTTCAAATTGTATATAGCACCTTGCACCAAGTGCCACTGGGTTGTCACAAGATCTAATCTTTACAGTGCTGTCTTAACTGTAAATGCATTACCCCTTGCCCTTGGTGAATAATACCACCCTTTTTTCAATCCTCTGACTCCTTGTGTTCTGTTCTTAGTAATGCCTGTGGCATACTCCTATTGAAACAGTCTTTTAAATAATACCTGTTGGGACCTGTTCTTGTTTACATAACGCACCCTCCCCAACGTGGTTTATGGGTTACCTCCTGTGCTTCCTATAACTTGGTAACTCGGGTAAGCATGGGCGAATTTTGCAAATCTCGCGTTCGCGAATTTTGCGGATTTGCGAACTCGCAATCCGCAAAATCCCCGAATTCTCGCGAATTTGCGGATTTTCTTTTTTTTTTGTATTTGCGCAGGTTTCTGCCAGTTCGCGAGGGTTTTGTACAATGTCGCAAATTGCGAACTTACCTGTCGGGTCGCAAGTTTCGCGAACTTGTTGTTTCTACGTGTCCAGCCTGTTTGGGACACTCTTCTTCATCACTGCCACTCTCTGTCACCACTGCCACTCTCTGACTACTCATGCCACCCTCTGGCCCACCCATGCCACCCTCTGTTTCATCACAGAACCCTCTGGTTGTCCAGTCAGTGTACATTATTGTGGCAACGCAAGCACACCTTCCCTGCCTCAAGTGACCTGAATTAATTTGGGGCTGATTAATGTGTCACAGAATATTTTTTTAGCTGGCACCTGCTTCCTTAGTGCTTCCTGATTAGTGATCTTTTGCACTTGCTAAGTGCTTTCATTGTTGCAAAATTAGTTACAACACCTGCCCTGCCCCAACTGAAAATAATGAATTAGGGGCTGATTAATGGATTTGAACTGCCAGCCTGGCTCCTGCTTGTCTCCCTTAGCTGTAATTCAGGTCCTTTGTGGCATATGTGTAACTATTCTGAGGTTCAGAGCAGGGTCACATAATAGTTGCAACTGGCAACTGAACTCTGGAGGGGCCCCTCAGGAAGCACTACAGGAAATGGCTACTAATGATGAGCCTGAACTTTTGAACCTGGTAAGTAGTTTCAGTTTTGCTAAGATCGTATTTCTGCAATTTTGCACTTATTCGCGGGGCGCGAAGTTGTCCTGGGAAGCCGCGAACTCACGCGAACAGTGCGAGCAGTGCGAGCAAAATCCGCTGCTCGCGGATTTGCGGATTTTGCGGGAGATTCGCGAATCTCGCGGATTGCGAATTTACTGAAAATCCGCAAAATCCGCGAGCCAAACAGATTTTCCGCCCATGCTTAAACTCGGGTGATAGAGGCGGAGAATCCGGGCCTTACTGCCGGATGACACTATCCCTGCATTGACTTTTGGACTCTGGCGGGAAGCTCCTGCTGTAACGCAGTTACTCCTGAGCACTCTTCATCCCCGGTGGGGGTGCGATAGCCTTGACTCCACGGCACGGCCGAGCCTCCGTGATGTCTAATTTGCCGCGCAAAGGGAGGACGGTAAAGGACGGAGCATCTAAATCATCGCAGCCGCCATCTTCCCCAGGGGCTAGTGGTTCGTCTAGGCAGTCGGACGAGGAGGCGCCCGCCACCAAGGCCTTCATGACGGAGCTGTTCGCCTCTATCAAGGAGGATATCTCCGAGCTTCGCGCCCAGCTGGCGTCGGATCTGCGGGAGGTCCGGAGGGATGTAGACGGTATTGGTGAACGAGTGGCGACCCTGGAAGATCACGACTTAAGTGTGGCGAATGATGTGCACCAACTACAACAGGATATTATTCGCCTTACGGAGCAGAATTTGGACCTGCAGGCCCATGCGGAGGACTTGGAGAATCTCTCCAGGAGAAACAATATTCGCATCAGGGCGGTCCCTTGGGACGGTGAGGCTGGAGACTTGCGAGAGTATGTCCAGGCCCTATTCCTGCAGATATTGGATGAGGAGGACGTGCAGGAAATCAAAATGGATAGGGTGCACAGAGTTGGCCTGCCTAGGCGAGGGGGTGGCCCCCCCTGACATCCTCGTGTCTGTGCATGACTTTCAAGCGAAGGAGCGTATCCTCCGGAAAGCTAGAGCCATCACCTCCTTACAGTTTAGAGGCCATCGGCCACAACTATATCAGGACTTAGCGGCGTCCACGCTCCAGAAGAGGAGAGACTTCCGCCAAGTGACTGCTTTCTTGCGGGAGCGTAACATCTCGTATTCCTGGGGGCACCCCTTCCGTATAATATTCCGATGGCAGAACAGACTGGCGCAAATCCGCTCCCTGCAGGCCGCGAAAGAGCTTCTGGGTCTAGAGGACGTTCCTTCCTCTCAGCCGGCGCATCCCTCCCCATCGAGGCGACGGCGCCGAGATCCCTCGTGGCATCGAGTTGGCTCTTCCCCGGACCGGGGGCGTCCGGACCACACTGCTAGCTTACAGGAGAGAGGATCTGCGGTGGCGTCAGTGGCCTCGGCCACGCTTGCAGATACTCAGCAGAGCTCTGGAGCGGCATGATCCCTGACTTCCTTGATGGTCGGGCGCCGGAGAGTCTCTGTCCCTACGGTCCCGGGGTACTATGGTACTTTTGGAGAACACACCCCGGGCCATGGCCCTGGGGGCCCCCGAACTGGTGCCCCCACCCCGATTCCAGTCTGATGTGAACCTTGTGACCCGTGGCCCATTGGAACTGCTGAGTGCTTGGTTCAGGTTTAGGGCCTTGTGCTCTGTCTTCTTGTTTCTTGGTTTGCTGGAGGGGGGTGGGAAGGAGGGAGTTCTGGAAGTTGGTACTATGGTGGGGTTGTTGGGGTTGGGGTTGGTGGGGAGGGGGGGTGTGGTGGCGACCGAGAATGGTATATGTGTGCTGTTGTTGACGCCAATGGTGTTATTCTCTGCACTTCTTATTTTGCACTACGATGTTACATCTCCATTTCTTGTGATTTGTTGGGGGGAGGCCTCTCTGGGGAGCTGGGGAGGGGTGGGTGTGGTCCCCCATGGCCGGAAGGTGCTTGGGGCTTTACCCTGGCTGTCTCTGTATAATTATCCTCAGTGTGAGTGTGGTTTGGTGAATGGCGGGGGTCGGGGGTTGGACTCTGGATGCCCTAGCAAACGCATAGAATGGAGTCTCAGGTCCTCATTATGCCTGGTAGTATAGGCACCTGGAACGTGAAAGGCCTCAATTCCCCGCAGAAACGGCAGAAACTCTGGAAGTATCTTTCAGACCACCACCTGGATGTGGTTGCCCTTCAGGAGACACACCTGGCCAGGAGAGATGAACTGAGACTCCGCCATAGACATTTCCCCCTTATCTACAGGGCGTCTGCGCCCACGAAGCATAGAGGAGTGGCCCTCTTCTTTCGGGCCTCTCTCCACTTTCAACCCCTGGGGGTGAGCGGTGATAAGGAGGGCCGTTGGTTAATGGTGAAAGGGACGTTATATGGCCGCTTATGTACCTTTGTTGTGGTGTATGCTCCGAATGCGGGCCAAAATGGTTTTTTGCAATGTTTGATGGACAAGATGGGGGACTTTGTAGACGGGCACTTGATACTGCTGGGGGACTTCCACATGGTGTGGGACAGGGATTTAGATAGTTCGGGGACACGCAGGGCAGATACTGGTGTCTTCTCGGAGGAAACGCAACGTCAAGTAGGCGAATTGGGACTGGTGAATAGCTGGCGCTTCGTCCACACTCAGGCCAAGGATTATACTTTCTTTTCTCACGTCCATCGCTCGTACTCCCGCATAGATCATATTTTTGTTAGCCAGGCTCTCAGGGGGGATATTCGAATGGCTGATATCTTCCCGCTCTCACTGTCGGACCATAGTTTAGTAGCCCTTGGGTTGCATTGGTCTGTAGGGGGGATGGCTGGCAGAAGTGGTACTTCCCGGCTGCACTGGTGCGGGATGAGGTGTCCTGTAAGGAACTGCGGAAGGCTATCGGAGACTTTTTTACTCTTAACCCGCCTTCTGACACGTCGGTGTATACCACGTGGGATGTGTGCAAGGCCTCCTTACGGGGTATGTGCCTCGCCCTTAACGCCAATCTTAACAAACTTCGGCGGAAGGAGAGGGAAGCTCTGAAATCGGAGCTTGCAACCTTGGAGCAGGCGCACAAGTCGAACCCCTCCAGGGTGACCCTTCGCCCCCTTACGGCGGTGCAAGGGAAATTGAAGGCCCATTACAACAACAGGGCGGAATTCACCCTCCTACGTCTTAGACGTGTCTCCTATTCCCAGGGCAATGAGGTTGGACGCCACCTTGCCCGGCAACTTCGAGATAAGCGCGAGAGGGATTACATCGGGGGTATACGGGACCATACGGGTTCTATTCAACATAAGGATGTGGACAAGGCAGCAATCTTTGGTCGCTTCTACGAGGATCTCTACTCGGGCGACACTCTAGATCCAGAAGCCCAGTCTGCGTTCTTGGATGGTCTGCCTCTCCCACGGGTCTCCAGGGAATGGAACAATTTGTTGTCTTCCCCCATCTCTAGGGAGGAAGTGCTGGACGCCATTAAGGCTCTGAAACTACATAAGGCCCCCGATCCTGATGGCTACACAGCCCTGTTTTACAAAACATTTGCATCTGACATCTGCGACTACCTAGTTTCCCTTTTCAACGCGATGGCCTCTGAGGGTAGGACATCGGACACCATGGCCGAGGCCGTGATCACTATTATCCCCAAATCGGGGAAGGACCCTACCTACTGCGCCTCTTACCGTCCGATAGCGCTCCTTAACCTGGATGCTAAATTGTACTCCTCCATCCTTGCGGGCAGACTGCAAGACCTGATGCCGGCTCTGATCCACCCAGATCAGTCCGGATTCATTAAAGGTCAACAAACTCACGACAATTTGCGGCGCGTCATCCATTTGATTGAAAAGGCGGAGCGGTTTCACATACCGGCAGTGTTGGTAGGGCTTGACGCGGAAAAAGCCTTTGATCGTGTTGACTGGGGGTTTTTACACCGCACGTTGGTGGCCTTCGGGTTCTCGCCCCGATTCATAAGAATGCTTGAGGCCAATTACAACAGTCCCACCTCTCGGGTGTTGGTTAACGGTCACAGGTCCGGGAGTTTCCACCACTCCCGAGGGACACACCAGGGCTGTCCGCTCTCGCCCCTTCTCTTTGCGCTTAGCATAGAACCGTTGGCGCTGGCGATTCGGGAGATCGAGCAGGTCTTGGGTCTCCCCTTCACGGGTGAGCAACATAAGATTTCACTCTTCGCTGATGATGTATTGTTGTCCATTCGAGATCCGGCGTTGTCGTTACCCCATGTCCATACAGTGTTATCTGAGTATGAAACGGTGGCGGGCTTCAAAGTTAACTTTGATAAGTCATACATCTTGAATTTAACCCTACCGCCTGGTGAGGTGCACCAGATCCGGTCGCTTACTCCACTCTCGTGGTCAGCTTCCTCCCTGTTATACCTGGGCGTACGGCTGACCTCTACCATAGGCGCCTTATTCCAGGCTAATTTCCCTCCGATGCTGGCGTTGATTCGTGCGGAATTAAAGTGGTGGAAACCCAAATATATCTCGTGGTTGGGTAGGATTCATGCGCTTAAAATGGTCCTCCTGCCTAAACTCCTGTACCTCTTCCAAGCCTTGCCCATCCCGATAGGAGTGGATTATTTCCGTCGGCTTAAGACCTTGATGTTGAAATACGTCTGGCAAGGCGGTCGGGCGCGACTTCCGTATGCGGTTCTCCGACGTCCGCGGCTGGAGGGGGGGGGGTGGGGTTCCTGGACATGCACTTGTATTACAAGGCTGCCCAATTGAGAGTTCTGGTGGAATGGTCCCAACAGCTCTCGGAGAAGCACTGGCTCCATATGGATCGAAGCGTTGCGGGACGTTCCATCTGGGACCTAGCTTGGAAACCTAAGGTGGACCGACCCAGAAACGCGTACATTAGCACCCCTACCAGCACGGTGTTAAAAGTCTGGGACACGGTCAGTAGCGATGATCGGTGGACCACATTCCCGTCCCCGTTCACCCCGATCCACTTCAACCCGGCCTTCCCTCCGGCGTTGACGGAGGGTCCCTTTGAGGTCTGGAGGGAGGGTGGCTGTAGGGCCCTCACCCACCTGTTCCATGGTGACGCGCCCCTTACTTTCCATAATTGTATGAGGGATTATGGTGTTCTGCCGACAGAGCGCTTTCGTCACCTTCAGCTCCTGCACTGGGCGATGTTGCCTGGAGTGGTGGACGCAGCTACCAGACCTTTGTTGAAATTTGAAACCTTTATCCTTCGCACATCCACCATGAAGGGGGCGATTTCTTTTCTGTATGGGATGCTATTAGACACCGCGATGTCCCCCCGGCCTCGGTATATGGATCACTGGGAGAGTACTCTTGGGAGGGACATTTCCGACAGCGAATGGAGGAGCTTGTGGCGGGATGTGACGGCACATAACCACTCTACTGACCTCAGGGAGGCCCATATGAAGCTTCTGTTCGACTGGTATTTGTATCCGTCCAAATTGCACCGAATATTCCCGACTACCTCAGATAGGTGCTGGCGGGGCTGCGGGATGTTGGGTGACTTCAGCCACATCTGGTGGGACTGCCCCACCATCCGGCCCTTTTGGTCCGAGATTCTCTCCCACATTAAAGATGTGCTGGGTTACCCACTCCCGGATTCAATGGACTTTGGCTTGTTGGGCCTCAGAGACCCGCTGCTTGAACACCAGACTAGGGGTGATAAGCGCATTATGTGGCTATGCTTGGGGGCAGCCAAGCTGACTTTGGCTGCCGCTTGGAAAAGCCCGACTGCTCCTGCCATTTCCTTATGGCATGCATGGCTATGGCGTCTACTGAGTATGGAGCGACTCTCAGATATCTTCCTGGGGAATAGTAAAAACTTCATGTTCAATTGGGGCCCCTTGGTGAGATTTTTCATCTCTTTCAACTTTAATCACTGGTGTGTATGTTGCTGTTTTGCATGAGTGCTGGTCGCCACCACTGGGTGGGGGGTGGGGGATGGGGGGGAAAAGGGGGAGGCGGGGTGGTAGTTGGGGTTGTTGTTTTTCTCTTGCTGCGACTTGATATGCCTTTGGAGAGGACGCTATGATCATGATCGTGATTGGATTATTTTGCTTCAGCTGGGGACTTTGCACCAACCGCTGGGACTTCAATGCGCACTTTGGACAATGTGGACGGCAGGCCCATATCATTAGCACTCCTGTTGTCTCTGCTGGTTGCCGTCCCTCTTGATGCACAATCTGGATTTCCTTTTATCCTTTTTTTTCTTGCAATAATGCTCTTTAACACCCCCTGTGTGGGGTTATGTGGCAGAATGTCGCCTGTTCCTTTTCTCTCCTTCTCCCTTCTCTTGTTCTTTTTTTTACTATTCCTCTCTTTTTCTACTTTCAACTTTGCAAACTATAAATAAAAATAAAAAAAATAGGAGATGTCTGCTAACGATTGCAGGTTTCCAAGATGAAGCACTATCAAATAATATACCCAAGTAGGGGTCTGTTTTAGTGCACCCCAACCTAGATTCCTCAATAAATATCGATTTATTTTTGGTTGTCTTTTTCCCAAAGAGCATAACAAAAGTTGTTTTAATATTAACCTTGAGGTCCAATGATGCCATAAAGTTACAGGGGTTTAACTGTTTTTGGAGTTGCACTGGAGTACGCGCCATAATCACCGCGTCATCCGCATAGAGTAACGCGGGAATAGGGCGACGAACAATAGCAGGAAAGTCCTGGCTCCCCTCTAACATGGCCTTCTCAAGACCGTTTGTATAGAGGTTAAATAAGAAGGGAGGTACAGCTTACGTAAAAAGCATATTATAGGGAGGTCAACACCCAGTTCTATTAGGATTGACCACAGCCTTGAATGTGAAACACAGTCAAAAGCTGCGGTTAAATCCACATAGACCAGGTGAAGATTACCTTTCTTGGCCTTAACATACTTCCCCATTAGGAGAGAGAGATTCAAAGCCTGCTCCACTGTGCCCAGTCCCTCCCGGAAACCATATTGCAGGTCGGTCAGAATGTGATTATCTCCTGACCAGATCCGAAGTCTGTCTAGAATCAACCGACCTGCAACTTTACCAAAGGAGTCCAGGAGAGAAATGGGCCTATAGCAAGCCGGGTTGTTACGATCGCCCTTCTGAAAAATGGGGAGCAGGATAGAGGTTGACCACGACTTTACGAGACCCTCTTTTGAAGTACAGGGACATCGGACGGCTGCTGGTCCGGCCTGTTTTAAACACACAGAGCTGTGAGTCTGTCACGCAACCAGATGCTTGCCTTTAAGTTCTTTACTAATAAAGCAACCAGCCTTGCCCCCTTCCTCAAACCCCTGCTCATCGTGATTGAATAGGACCCTTCCCGGAAATGTCTCTCAACAGCTACAACTCCTTCCGCGCACAGCACACAGCCCTGGCGGTTTCTGTGAGACTTCCTTAGCAGAGCACCGAATACCAAAACTGGGACTGGACAACTCCCCCTACGGAAAACTCCTCCGCACCAGCAGGAGCACGGATTTGGAGGAACATTGCAGGTTTCTCTTCCGAGCTCTCGAGCTCCCTTTCTAACTCTGTTGCTGTAAACATCATGTTTGAATAATCTCTAAGGGAGGAGGGAAATATAAAATCCAGCAGTTGATCTCTCACAGAGGCTTGAGGCAATAATTACTCATGAACCCTGGGCAGCAAGAACACCATTTAAAACATTAAAACTGAAGAAGAAAAAACAGCAACCTTTGAACGGAAAGTGGAGAAAGGCGTCAAAAGAGCCACACCATTCATCTGACCAGAGTTAAAGGAGGAGGGGGGCAGATCTAATTCAACACGAATTTGTATAACTAGTAAATAAAGGCGCCGCACCTCAGTGGGAGAGAATATAGAGACCAAAATCTCCCTGAATACGAACAAATGAGATGAAATCTCAATGGTTAATGAGCGCCCAGAAGGAGAGTGCGTTGACTATTAAGCATTTTTTAAACCAAACGCAACAAGTAGCTCCCTGAACAAGCGCCAAACAGGAGAGTTGTTCACTCACCTGAAGATGAATACTAGCGGGCCGAGCTCGGCATAGAGGGAAATGGGAGCATACTGGTGGAAGGAATCCACTGTTGGAAGTGCAGGTGTGAATTCTTGCATGCTGATGACAGTGTAGCAGAAAGTGCAGTAGATATCATAGGCCTGAGGAATACACAAGACAGGCCTACACCTTGTGGCAAGAGTGTGTGAATGTAAGATCAGTTACCTAATTGTGACCTTCATGACACGTGTAGATATGCAATGGTCAAGGACATTAAGGGGTGTGTAGTGTAAGACACAGTGAGTCTGACCACTACCCATCATTCACAATGTATAGTATGTCATGCTTACTCACATAGTGCATCACAGATGAGGCACATTTTCCCATTGCTTTCTGACCTGGCACTCTGCATGTGTATGAGATGGGGATATAGTGTGTCCATCATCATATATGTATACATTACAATGATATGGCTTGATCTAAGTGTACTGTGTGATATGGGCTATGGCCTCTTCTCTTCATTGATGTATCTGTGTGCAATATGTTTACATGCTCATGTACTTTCACACAATGGTACACAACACAGTGTTACAAATATTCCTCTTCTTGTCTCCCATGTCTATAGCTCAAGGTCCATCAGCTTAAGGCCATTTGGAGGGCCATTGCACACAAGGTGGTGTCCCTGGGGGTCTCAAACAGATATCATACACACTGCCACAAGAGGTGGGATGACATCTGCCACCTCAGCAAAAATATCACAGAGATGATACTGGGGCTGGCCCCTCGAAGTGGCATGCTGGCGCGCAGGAGCATGACCCCACTAGTGGCCCTCATCCTGGCAGTCACACAGCCAGAGCTGGATGGATGATTGAGGTCCCAACAGCAACAACATCCCAGCCCAGAGCAAGGCAGGACCTCTTTGATGTCTCTAGTGTGATGCAATGGCTTCTAAGTTGCCTCAGTGTCGAGTGCAGAGGTTCAGCATGTGTACAACATTTTGATTCTCATGTGTGAAATACATGAACGGTGTCATAGCAAGTCATCTTGATATGTTTTCATCTACCATTTTTTGCCTGTTGTTTGAACTGAGACTTTCCTACACATGTAGATTTGTTGTGTAAAGTGTGTAGCCCAGTACACTTGTCAGGCTTGTTGCGCTGCGTGGCTACCACAATAGTGTGCCCATGTGATGATGTGTATGTGGCTAGAGGCATGCACAAATGTGTACTCAGGGAGCAGTAAGTTGGTAGAAGTTACACCTGTCCCATGGGTTGTGTTTTTCAGAATGATACAGAAGACAGCATCATTGCAAAACATATTAGCCTAATATCAACAGCAGGGCATCACATGATGTAATGTCCTGCCACAGTGACAGCAAGTGCACACAGGTGCTGATGGGGTAGACTGTGATGATTGCAGTGATGCATTGACTGATTTGCATTTGCCATGTGTGCACATGACAACATGACTGGGATGGGATACCTCTACGGGGGGATTCCTGCACTCAACAAATCCCAAACATACATACATACAATAACATATAGGTTTAATCCATTTTTATTGTAAAAGTTTTTACAATTATTTCAATTTATTTACATATAATTTTATATTTTAGGTAATATTATTTATATTTTAAATATAAATATTTTAACTAGTACATAAGTCTTTTTGAAATATAAACATTTTTCATAACATTTATACATTTTAAACATTATTTAAAAATAGTAGAGATTTTTTAAAACATTGGACATGAAATGTATATTGTTTGGGTTATAATAATACATATTAAATGTGTGATCATATTTATTATTATAATTTAAAATTTGAAAAAACATGCCATATTATTTTTAAACATGAACATTAGTTTGTAGTGTGTTTACAAAAATGTATAGCAATGTACAATAAGTTTAATAAAGAAAAATATAAATCTTTAATATTTAAGGCAGCCATTTTGAGGAAAGAAGTTCGCGGTTGGAAGCTGCGTCACATCGGGTAAGGTAAGTTTAATTTTCTTTATTTAAACTTTAATTTTGGCTTAATTTGAAGGTAGATAAGTAGCATATAGTGTATGTAGTGTTAGGTTTTTCAATTTTTGGTTAGTTGTATATTTTACTTATGCGTTTGTGAAATGTGGTTAGTTTGTTAACCGGTCGGTGTTAGAGTTTGATAGATATGTGTAATTATATTTATAGTATGGTGTTAGTGTTATATTTATATGTAGTATGATATAATGTACATGTATATTTGCGCGGGAAGGATTGTTGTTTTTCCTAACAGGTTTTGGTCAATTGTAAGTTGTCGTTGGGAGAAGAATGCATTTTTTTAAGGAAGTGTGTATAAGTTTTAGTAAACTATTAATTATTTTACACTTTCTTAATTTTTCGAATTTTCCTGGAGCATTTCATTTTTTAAATACTTTTTTCAGGATTTTCTTGGTTTATTGTCTGTGGAGCTATTGCCGGTGGATTACTTTTTATACAGTTGGATTTTTCAATTTTGGGGTGGTATTTATTTAACTTATTGGGATTTTCATAACTGAGGATTTATTTATGGCACTTTGGATTACATTTCGTCAGCTACGAAAACAGTAAGTTATTTTACATACAAACAGCATTCAGTAAGTGTCAAATACTGACCACAGAGAAATACTGCAGCTTTCACATATGGCATGCAAGAGAATTTACAATGTGAATTGCACCATAAAATGTAAGCCCTTTATCAGGCTGTGAATATACAGTTGCATTATTGCTGACTATGGGGGTCTTCAAGTTCAAGACTACGCAAGTGTCAGACCTACCGGCATTATGCCCTCCTCAATACTGTATATACCCATCACAATGGTTTACAAATGTAAAAACATGCATGCACTGCAAACTGAACCTTTTGCCTGAACTACAATTCATACAGGTGGCTTTCCTTCCAACTGCTGAGGTGGTGCAAATAACAAACTGTGCACAAGTGCTTAATAAATAATATACTAAATATCAGCTCAAAAGCTTTAAAAATGGGAACTTTCACAGTAGCAGATAAACGGTTAATAGGAAGCAAGGTCCTGTCTGGGTATCAAACTGTTCTTCAGCCAGCCATGCAAATCAACATTAGAAGTAAAGGGCACAAGAGTAAATGGAGCGAATGCTACAGTAAAAAGCCAGCAAATCACTCTACTCAAGGCACCAGCCCCTTTAAAAGACATTGAATGTCTAACAGACGTCCGTGGGCTTTGACTGAAAATTACAGGAGGAGGCTGCCATGCCTATAAACTTTACTATGCAGTGGTTGGCAGAGTTTTTGCCAAACTCTGTGCTCCAAGTGGAGTGAGGAGTCTCAAAACTCTGAGAACTCTACCAGCTAAGTGGAGTTAACCAACTACTTCTAGTTACCATGCCTCCTTTGTCTGGCCACTGACTGTGTTTGCCACAGGCTGCCATTTGCCAATGTTCTGTATGCCATGTAGCCAGGGGCCATTTTGTGTAGTCGGTGTCCATAGGCCTGCATGTGTTATTTGTTTTCCAGGTCATCTTGCTTGTTTTTTTACTGTGAGTCTGTTGACCATTTTGTGTAGCCAGTCAGTGTGTTTTAGCCCTAGGCCTGCATGTATTCTTTTCTGTGGCCATGCCTCCTTGCTGGTTGTTGTTGTTTGACTATGTGGCTGGTGGCCATTTTGTGTAGCCAGTCACTATGCTTTTTCCATAGGCCTGCATGTGTTCTTTGTTCTGGCCATGCCTTCTTACTGATTGTTGTTGGTTGACCATGTGGCCGGGGGCCATTTTGTGCAGTCACCCATAATTTACTTTTGTCCAGTTTTCATTCAAAGCCATTTTTTAGAGCGATTGATAGGATACGACTATGTCTTTTTGATTTTGCCCAATGTTTAAATTTTCTCCAGTATTCGTTTAAAAAAGTTTGATAATCATTGCATTATATATATATATTGTGATTATTATGAAAAGTGTTTTATATTAAATGTGTGTTTTTTACTTGCATCTTCTTGCCTCCCAATGGGTTTCTCACAGTCCCCTGGAAAACAAACAATTGTATTTTGTTATTTATTTATTTTTATTTTATTTTACTTTTTTTGTTTGTTTTGTAATTTTACTGTCTTGTTTAGGCAGAGTGGGCCTACAAGTGCAGTCACCCAATGGAACATTTATGTAATGGGAAGCTGGCTAAATTGTTAGCACTGGACCTCCTTTCTTTTTTGTGTGGAAGGAGTGGGTTTCTTAGAATTTGGGGTAGCCATCTGCCAGAAATGGTTGGTTCCCAGCTGGACCTATTTTGCCAAAGTTCCTGTTCTATCGCTCATTCCTGATACCCTGCAATCGGTTGGACAAGCTTTGCATCTGATGACAGACATTTGGACAAGTTGTCTAGCCACTAATTATATTTGTATTACTGCACACTGTATCTCTTTTGTGGGAGTTAGGAATGGGAATCTGTAGGTCTCAGTGCTGACGAAAATTCTAAGTACATTTGGCGGCATGCAAGAGTAGCCATGTTCACCATTGAGAAGTGCTGCAAACATCTTGAAAGACCTCAACAGCAAGGAGTTTGAATGGCTGTGACCCAAAGGTCTCAGAATTGGATTTGTTGCCACGGCCAGTGGCAGCAATATATGTAAGGCATGGCAGATGGTAATTCAGTGTCCTGTGTTTTGGTGCATTGCTTCAACCTAATTGTGAAGGACTTTCCAACAAAGAAGACATAATCAGCCACTTACTGAATAACTGCTGAAGAATTTGCACTCATTTCATCTATTCTTTTAAAACCCAGAAGGCAGTAGAGGATCATTCAGCCTGAAAATAGGGTACCAGTTACAGCCTTCATACAGAGGTGCCAACATGTTAGAACTCAACCGTTTACATGTTGCAACGTCTGTTTGAGCATTATAAATCAACGAATGAGTATGTCATTCAAAGAGGATCGGATGCAACTGTGAAATACATATCCATTGTGATGGACAAAGGGCACCTAGTCAAATGCCTGATAGAGATGCTACTTCCTTTTTACATTTTCACAAGGGAAGTCAGCAAGGAGCGCAGTTTATTGGGTCAAGCTATCCCGTAATTGCGCCTGATACAGGACCAGTGAAAAACTGTGGCTGAAAGCTTCACAGGTGTTAATGAAGATGCACATATTTTGGTTCAGAGCTCAATCTTTTGCTTGGCTATTAAAACAAGGTTGCAAAGATATAGTGTGTCATCCAAAGAGTACATCTGTATCAGAATTCTTGATCCAAGGAACAAAATACTGCTGCCCACTTTAGTTCCATTTTCAGAATGGGATATTTCATAATACAAGACATGGATTGTTCAGTGAGCCACTGCCCTGGAAGAAAAACAGCTGAAAATTAGAGTATCATCCTAGGGCACCAGTTCTGGGGTGCTGCCTTCAGCTTCCAGAGAGGGCAATCCTGTTGTCTCACATCAGCCAACACCAGCAACAATAACACAGGCAACAAAAACAACAGGAATACAGCACTCAGCCAATACCTCTGTATTGGATTGGTGCCTAAGTCCAGTAAGTACAGAGACAGAGACAAAAGAGGTCAAGCAAGTGGCAGCACCAATGACCATTAAGAGTATTTTCCAGGACTAGCTGGATGACACAATCTAGGTCTGTGTGGATCAAAACCCATTGGTGACCCATTGGTGTATTGGTATTTGAGACAATGCCTGCCTCCTCCCCCTAGCAGGACTGCCCCAGTAAACATCATTTAATTCACAAGACTGCAAAAATGCAATATTTTGCTTACATTAAAAAGGAGATATATTTGTGTACGTACTACCTACCTGTCGACTTGGATCGGAACAGGTAAATAACTATTGCACCAATGAGTGATATATTATTGACTGACTATGTGTGATGATTCATGATTCATGTGGTGGCAATTAGTGTGGGAGGGTGTTCAGCTAATAATTTGTAAACTTGATTTCGAGGATTTGCAAAGTGTTGGCCTGATGGGTCCCTTTCACAGTAAGCGAAATTTGCTTGCTGGGTCTACTTTTTTTTCTGGTTCATCAGAGATCAGAACAGTCCCTTTAGTTAACAAACACAAATCTACACAAAATTCTCAAATTCTGTTTCTCTTCTTGTCCTTCAACAGCAATGCACTACAGGTCTTTGGCTGGAGTTGGACTGATTTGTTACTCAGAGTCAGGAGAAGGATGGAACGACTCAGGAAAGGACTTCCTCAACAGCCAGAAGAAGGAAGGTATTGAGTCTATTGTCTTCAAAGGGAAACCAACATGATGATGACTCTGAGGCCTACTCAGCTTTGTGGACCGTAGAGAGATGCGTTGTTTTGAAAAAAACTGCAGAGTTAGTGTACTGACTCAAATGTGAAACTCCTCCTATGTGGATGTGGTCAGGGGGGCTTGTGACTTGTAACTGGAAACAGACTTGTGATGCCAAACCATCATCATCAAATTACACACACACTAAGGGCCCCATTAAAAGTCTGCCCGCCACCGTACCGGTAAGCGGGACCGACCGCCAGAGGTCTGGCGGTCCCGCCAATCCCATTAGGATGCGAACACCACTTTAGCGGTCGCATCCCGCATATTTTACATTGTGGCGTGCAGTGCTGTAAGCAGCAACCGCCTCAATGTAAAATATGCATGCAGTGCATTGGCATGCACAACGTGACAGGCAACTTGTGGTGCCTGCCACCTTGTGAATGCCAATGAAGGGGGGTACCTATGATACCTCCCAAATATAGCCCCCCACCTCACAATTCCCCCGGGGGTGCATAACGGGCCCCCAAAGCATTTTCCGCCGCCTTTCCAAAACGCCTTTTCAATGACACATGATAATATGGATGGCGGTGCCTACAAGGCACCGCCACCATATTATCTACCTTTACCGCCCGGCCGTGAATCTAACCGGCGAAAAAGGGGTGGACGGTCTTTCTGTCCGCCCCGGTGCCCCCCACCATACTAATATGGCGGGGTCACAGGGATATTTTGAAGGCTGATCGCCGGGATCATAATAGGCCCCTAAATGTTTTGATGACAGTTGTGAGATTGATCAACCTGGTACATGTTGGTGTTGCTACTTGTCTGTGTATGATTGTAAAGTGCTCTTACTTCTAAGTTAATAGATCGTCCATGACTGATTAGATGAATGATTGCAGCAGCCCAAGCTTTTGCTCTACCTATGAGTCTTGGTAGCTGGTGCACTCCTAAATAAGTTTACCCTTTGTCCTTTCCCTTGACTTTACAATATCATTAATGTTTTACAATTCGCAGGACTATTCTTCTCCTGCACAAAAGGTGAAAGCTTCATAACACTCCTGCTTAATTTACCATACCGGTTCAGCCAGGACCAAAGGCAGACATTCCAAGAAGAATGCATATGAACTGCCCATTTAGGCTATACAGTATCATTTTTCTTTTAAAATCATAATTTTCAGAACTTTGTGGGTTCTCTAATTGCAAAAGGAGCCAGGCAACAGAAGTGTTGGTCAGGTTTGTACAGTAAAACGTTAGCAGGGACTTTTAGACACCCTCACTGTGGGACCAGGTCTAGGATCCCCATACCTCTGTCCTTACGACTTAATTTTTAACCTCTCAGTACCCCCATCTCATTGCCCCTCAGATGTTCCCTCCTGATACCCCAACTTTGGTTGTGCACCAACCCATTTTTAAGCCTTTCTTTAACTGCAAATAAACACCCTTCCTATTTGCCCTCCATTTGCATTCTCTCAGTAACCCAGGTACTTCTGTCACTGTTCAGTCTCAAGTGGCTGAGTGGATACACATTGCTTAGTTATCCAGGAACTTGCCACTCCATACACCCTGAATACACTTCTTTTCTTTCCTCCATAATATTATTTTCCAAACCTACATGATAGAACATTTTGAAGGACTGCTTGCCATGGAATTAACCGAACTGTGTCATATTCATTTCCTCATTTCCTACCGCAACATATCGATATTGATGTGCTGCTCATCTTCACCCTGATGAATAGTCATTTTATTGTTATGTACTCCATTACTCAAAAAGAAGTTACTAACCCTGGGCGGTGAACTATGCTCCGCTCGTGGAGTTTGCGAAGTTTCAGTAACTTTGCGGTTCACATAGAATGCGTAGTTACCGAATACTTCGCAATCTACAGCGTAGCGTAGCTGTCTTTCTTCTTTGCACGCTCATTAAGCGTTCTCATGGGCGCGGTAACGAGTTACCGTGATTCTGCATTCGATTTTGTATCCGTTCGCGTGCGCCACGAGATTTGAAATCCGGATGCATGATCCCACGAGACTGTGCTAATGCGAACACGTTATTCGGACGCGCTATCTTCCTTCCGGTGACAGTGTTGGTAAGCTCATGTTCCTGAACACGCAGAAACTACAATCTGGCAAAGAATATCTCTCGAGCATGATAAAATCTTCTTGAGAATGATAATTTTGCTTGGAAAAACTCCTCAGATTGTGATTTGGCTATAGTCTTTTGTGCAAGGAGTCCTTTTTTTTTTAACTCTTTTTTTCAAGAGGAAGGAAGTGCCCCTGAGTCTCCAACTTCCTGTTCCTGTCCAGCAGGCTCCTCCCAGTGCTTTGTCCATGTGCTATTTACTTTCATTTGGATTTGGAGCTGGAAGGATCAATTTTTGTGTCTGTCTGCTGCATCATATCATTGGATTGGACTGGATTTGAGGACTTTTGGATTTGAGATTTCATTTTACAAGTAAGTTGGGGAATTGGTGTACATGTTTATTTCATTGGGGCTTGTTTGTACCTACTTTTTTCTGGGATTTTCACCGTTTTAAAAATGTATTGTTGTGGGTGGCCTGTACTTTCAGTAGGGGCCTAGTTGTTGTTTTTTTTTTTACTTTCAGAGGTTCCCATGGGTACATGTTTCCGTGATGTCTGTTGAATTTAAACATCATGTAGGGAATGGTAGCTTGGGATTGATTTGCTAAATGTGGTTGTGGTGTATTTCACTGTTTGAGTGTGTGTGTTGAATACCTTTGTTGGATGTGTTTGTGTGCTTGATGTGTAACTTTCCAATCCTTTCGTAGCCCTGTTGATTTTCGTTTTTGTATTTTTGTATTAAAGCTGTGTTGTTTGGCAGGCCTCCTTTGTCTGTTCATATATATGGGTAGGCGGAATTTGCATATTCGCATTACGCAAATCTCTGCAAAACGGTATAAAATCTTCGCGAGCATACAGAAATTCCGCGAACACGCGGAATTGCTTGTTCACGATGCTTTTTTTTACTGTTCGTGATCGCTGTTTGCGTGCTCGGGGGAAATATCTCACGAACACGCATTTTGAGAACGCGAACAAGCAAAAGATTTTGCGAAGTCATGGAACGCAGAATTTTGGGCAATTTTGCGTTCTCCACAGAACACAAAATTACCCAAATTCCAAAAATTCCGCAAGCGTAACTGAATTTGCCGCCGAGGCCTAGTCATATATAAGCCTGCTTCATTTCATTGTTTTCCGTCGCCTGTTGTGACTGTGAGTGACCATGTGGCGTGGGGCCATTTTGTGGTGGTAGTCTGGTAGTGTGCTTCTTTTTCCATATAGGCCTGCATATCTTTTCTTTGTTTCCCTTGGCTTATGCTTATTGTTATTGTGGCCTGGCCATATGGGTGGCGGCCATTTTGTGAAGGCAGGCAGTGTGCTTTTCGCATAGGCTTGCATTGTCTGTCTTCCATTTCTTTTTGTTGTGGGTGGCTAGCGGCCATTTCGTGGAGCCATCCAGGCAGTGTGCTTGCAGCTGGGGTCACAGTTGTGCCAAGGGGACGTTCCCCATGTAGGGGCACACTTATTGCTATTAGTGTGCTTGCTTTTGCCATAGGCTTCAGTTCCAAGCTTGTGGCCTAGTCTGCCAGTAGGCCCAGAGGTAGTCATCATCATGGGTGCATAAAAACGGTTTCTGTGTTGTCTGTTGAATTTTAACATCATGGATGGCATTGGATTGAATTGCAAAATTTGGGTTTTGTAGTGGAATTTCAGTTTTTGGGTGTGTGTTAAATAAATAAGACTTTTCAGCGAGTAGGTAACCCTAGGCGTTCAGCTCGCGTAGTTTTGGCAACTCTGCACAGCACGACAACGCTGACTTACAGTTTTGTTTTCTTCGTGCGCTCAATATGCGATAATTACTTTTTGTACAGATCGCGAAGCCGAACCCGCAGAATTTGCAATCTGGTGAACAATATATCTTGAGCAGCATAAAACCTTCTCGAAAATGATGATTTTGTTCATTTTGCTAAAAAAACTCCTCAGGTTGTCATTTGGCTGTAGTTTTTGCAACATGGAGTCATTTTTCTTTTTTTTTAAATTTTTTAAAAGAGGAAGGAAGTTCACCAGAGACTCCAAATTCCTGTTCCTGTCCTTTGTATGCACTTTCTTGTTATTGTGGGAGGCATGACCATGTGGGTGGCGGCCATTTTGTAGAGCCAGGCATTGTGCTTTTGCCATAGACCTGCATTATCTGCCTTGTATTCCTTTTCTTTTTTTTGTGAGTGACCTTGCCATGTGGTGGCGGACATTTTGTGGGACCAGCCACTGTGCTTTTGCCGTAGGCCACCAAGCTTGTTGCCTAGTCTGCCAGTAGGCCCAGAGGTACTCATCGATCATCCTGGGTGCATGAAAGTTAAACAACTGTTTTGTGTTGTCTGTTGAATTTTAACATCATGTATGGCAAGGATGGCATTGGATTGAATTGCCAAATGTGGGTTTTTTTCTGGGGTATATTTCACTTTTTGGGTGTGTTAAATAAATGCCTTGTTTGCATGTGTATGTGTAGTTGTTGCTCCCTGATGATGCATCCATCCCACGTGATGCACAAATTTAGGGCAAACATGCTCCACTACATTTATGTTTTTGTTCTTTGCTATTCTTATTCTTCCTGAGTGTACACAGTACAGTACACCAGGAAAGCCCTGGCCTTGTTGTCAAAGTGAAAACAAAGTGGGTAGCTGAGCCGTTCCTAAATGAAGAATTATGTGTATTTGGCATGTCCAAGGGTGTACATGTGGCACCCTAGGGCATCCATTGTGTTGGATGTATTTGCCTCACACACCCTAGTGGGTGTCATGCTTCATCATTGGCGGTTGCTCCTCATCGGGGAGGCGGTGCAATCCCCGACGGGCTCACCTCAAAGAGGGGCTCTTTATCGGAGATCTTTTGATCTAACAGCCTTTTGGTGAAGTGCGGGTGTGTGGAGGATTGGAGCAAATAGTCAGCAAAAGGGGATAAAATGTAGTAGGGAGTACCAAAAAGTATTACTTTATTCAGGAGGTCTCCTGCTACGGTTAAAAACGTGAGTCCAACTCACTTGGTACCACCTAGTTAGGTACTGTGATACTAGATGAGGATGGACGATGAATTGGTCAACATGTTTCTCGCTTAAGGAATCTGTCCGCGATTCATCAGGACCATTAAGGTGTAGAAATGTTAAAATATGCAATACATCAACAGCATGCTAGTGTCATGTGTGCAATGTAAAGAAAAGAAGGTCTAAATACCTCTGAAGTCAAATCCTATGCCTAAGGGTCGAGGAGTATATGCTCCATGAGTGTTCAGCGGTAAGAGAACATCAGGAGAGCACCTTTAGATGTTGCTCTGGTAGCCTGCGTCCCTGCTGTGTGACCTACCCATAACCGCCGAGCTTGTTGTCAAAGTCTCATAAATGGCTACACTGTTGTTTTTCACTGAGTTACTAAAATGTAATAATTGTGACCACCACACACTAAGAAGTTATATATTATATTAGTGTGATTGTACTATTGTTTGACTGATGTTCCTTTGACTTTTTTTCTTTTAGGTGCACAAAAGACTGACGTAGTAGCTCCGTTAAAAACAATTAAAACCAAACGTCCTCACGACGCTCAGCGTTGGTTCACGGATCAGCTGAAATTGGACAAACTTGCCCTCCGTCAAGCAGAGCGTCGTTGGAGGCGTAACTATGACCCTCTATTAAGAATTGCTTATGTCGATCTACTAAACCTCTACAAAAAATCCATTTTACAAGCAAAAGCTTCCTACTTCTCGCATAAAATTCTTAACTCTGCTTCTAAAACTAAAGATATTTTTTCAATTGTAGAGGAACTCTCTGTTCCAGACCGTGTCACTGCCCAACGTTTACCCACACAAACTCTTTGTGATTCCCTTAATTCTTTTTTTGTTGAAAAAATTGTGACTATTAAAAATAACATCCCCTTCCTTCCCTATCCACTGTTTCTTTTTTACCCCCTCCGAATCCCTGTTGTTTTAATGCCTTCCCTCCTATCTCCCTGACTGAGTTTATCTCTCTATTGAATACGGTGGGCTCGGGTTCCCCCAATGACTGCTGTCCCCCGCAAATTTTGAAAGCCGCCTTTTTGGCATGCCCTGATCCCCCTTGGCACTTCTTAATAGCTCGCTTGCCACAGGTTCTGTCCCTGATGCTTTCAAACAGGTGGTTGTGGTCCCCATACTCAAAAAACCTGGTGCTGATCCTTCTTTCCTGAGCAATTAGAGGCCGATCTCCCTTCTACCCTATCTGGGGAAAATCTTGGAGACTATGTTACCCGCTGCCTCAGTGCATTCATTGAAGGTTCTTCTTTTTTAGATGACCAGCAAGCCGGTTTTAGACCGGCTCATTCTACTGAGGCTGTCATTGTGGCTGTAATGGATGTACTGAGGCAAGGCGCCCATAAGAGCCTGGCCCAGGCTCTTGTTTTATTAGATCTATCGGCTGCCTTTGACACGGTCGATCATGCTATCTTGATCGACCGTGTCAACAATGCGGGGATCCAGGGCATGGCTCTTACCTGGATTAGGTCTTTCTGGCACCAACGTTCTCAATCAGTTTATCTGTCTACCTTCTCAGCCCCTTATTCTGTACTTTCCTGTGGTGTTCCTCAGGGTTCTGCTCTCTCACCTCTTTTATTTAACCTCTACATGCAAGCTCTTATTGTTTCTCTCCGTCACACCCCTGTCACTATCTTCAACTATGTGGATGATTTACAGTTGATTTTTCCTGTTGATTCATCCCCTTCTTCCTGTGCCAATTTTCAATTCACCATGCTTGCCATCTCTGAGTGGATGCATTTTAGCCAGCTGAAGCTTAATCCCAACAAGACAGAGTTAGTACTAACAGGAGGGACAGCCAACCCCTGGAGCCCCAGTTTTTGGCCCTCCGCTTTTGGCCCTCCGCCCTGCCCTGTCAATTTGGTGAAGAGCTTCGGTGTGATTATATCTAGTGACTTATCTATGAGACCTCAAATCAATGCAGTTACATCTTCCTGCTTTTTTCATCTACGCAGGATCTGCAAAATCCGTAGGTTTCTCACGACTGAGGCTCTCATACTTGTCATTATGGCTCTGGTCACCTCCCATATTGACTACGCTAACTCTCTCTATGTTGGGATTCCTGCCTACCATCTTCATCGGCTTCAGCTGGTACAGAACTAGACGGTGAGACTGGTCTTTCAACAGCCCAAATATCAACATGTCTCACCCCTGTTGAGGAAATTGCACTGGCTTCCAGTGGCCTCCCGTTGTATTTTTAAGCTGGGCTGTACTGTCTTTAAGGCCCTTCTTGCTCTTTTTTGGACACCAAAAATGAGGCCTTCGGCAGCGGTGTCCGGGGGCCAAGCTGGGGGCAGCACCTCCGCATCAGTGGGCCCAACCCACTAACTCAGACCCAAGCAGATGAGTGTGGAAGAGGTAGCCAGCCTAATGGTGTAAAGCAGTGATGCTAAGCCTGACGTAAACTTATCGCTATCTCAAAGTAGTACACAATCAACGCAGGAGGAAACACAGCAGATAAGTGGACAACAATAACAGTAGCAACCACCATCCGCAATAGTAGTTGTTATTCTCCCCGAAGTAGTGGCAGTTCAGGAAATTGAGACTCATGCAGAGGAAGAAGAAGAGGGAGCCTCTTATTCAGGAGATCCATTCTCTTCCAAATCCCCGACTAGGAAAAGGAGGGTTAGTCCATCGAGTTCTTCGCCAAGCATCCCTTCTGATGATCTAGATGTCACTGGGGAGCCACAACAACCTGAGCATGAGAGAGAGACACACCCCAAGACCAGGCTAGGAAAAAGGAAGGTTCCAGAAAGCCATACACTTATGGAGGTCGATGTAGAACAGCAGGATAATGATGATGATGAGCCAGTCATCATGAACATCACTCCTAGCCCAAAGAGATGGAGACCAACATTATTACCCTATCCAAAATTGCTGCGAGGGATGTAGCACACATTCCTCCAACACATGTAACACCAACACGACCTCCAGCTTCCATATTTACATTAGCAAAGGCCTGGCAGCGTCCTACATCCAGCACAAGCACCACCTCAGACCCAGTTGAAGTAGGTAGTGATACTGCACAGAGTCAAATTCAACACACACCCTCCAGTTCATCCAGCATGGAAAGTGGCACCTCCAGCAGGATACCAAAGTTAAGCTCCCCAGTATGGGACTTTTTTACGGTTAGCGAAAAGAAGGAGAACATTACTATATGCTCTATTTGTAATACCTCTTCTAGTCGGGGTAAGCTTGGTACAAACTATGGTACAGGGGGTCAAATGACCCATCTGAAAAAACATCATGCGATCAACTGGGAGGACCACATTTGCTCCATAAAAACTGGAACCATTGCTGTTGGTGGTGATACACGAGTAGAAGATCTTATCACGATGGAACAGGAAGAAGAGGGAGACATTCTCTCTGGTAGTTGTACACAAAGTAGCCCTGTCCCCAGCACTGCAGTGGTACCACCCACATCCTCAGCAACATCTCAGTGGCACAAGAGTAAGAGTCAGCCTGAGACACCAAGGAGTACTGCAATGAAAAAAAGTGCGGCTTTGAGCCTAACAAAAAGGAATACCACGCAGCCTACCATTATTAGCATGCTTACAAGGCTGGAGGGGCAGTACGAACCCAACCACCCAGTAACACGTTTGTACAATGCGTAGCTGGCTAAAATGTTAGCACTGGACCTTCTCCCTTTTTCTTTTGTTGAAGGGGTGGGTTTTCTGGAATTTGTGACAACCATCTGCCCAAAATGGAAGGGTCCCAGCTGCTACTATTTCGCCAAAGTTGCTGTTCCAGCACTACATCATGACGTGCTGGAATTGTTCGGAAAAGCCTTAAAACAGAGTGCTGTTCAGAGTATCGACCTGACAGCAGACATGTGGACCAGTTGCCAAGCCACTGATTACATGTACATCACTGCACACTGGATCACTTTTTCGGGTGTTAGAGAAAAGATATCTGCAGGTGTTGACACTGCTGAGATTTTGAATGAATCTCGCAAACATGCAACTGTAGCCATGTTTGCTATTGAAAAATCTCATACTGCTGCAAACATTTTGGAGGAGTTTAACAGCAAGGTCTTTGACTAGCTGCGCCCAAGAGGGCTTAACATTGGTTTTGTTGCCACGGACAATGGCAGTAATATAGTTAGGGCCATGAAAGATGGTGGCTATTTCAGTGTCCTGTGTTTGGCACACTCCATTAACGTTGTACAAGACTTTCTGAAAAATTAAAGCAAAGTCAGCAACTTACTGACCACCTGCAGAAGAATATGCACACATTCCAACCATTCTTTTAAAGCCCAGGAGCAGCTAAGGGTCTTTCAACATGAGCATAAAATGCCATCAAAGCGCTCATCCAAGAGGTGCAAACACATTGGAACTTAACTTATTACATGTTTGATCGTCTGTTTGAGCAGTACATACCACTCAATGCTTATGTCAAGAACAGATTAGGTGATCCTACTGTGAGAGGCATGACCGTTGAGATGGGCCAATGGGACCTTGTTAAATGCCTAACAGACATGCTACTTCCTTTTGAGACCTTCACACGTGAGGTCAGCAGGGAGGACTGTACTATGGGCCAAGCTATCCCATTGTTGCACATGCTAGAGCAAGAGCTGAAGGAGGTGTCTGAAACATACGCAGGTGTGGGTGACAAACTAGATGCATATTATTTGGCGGACACCTTAGCCGTTTGCTTATCTGAAAATACAAGGATTCAAAATAACATTCTGTCACATCCACGTTACATTACTGCCAAAATTCTGGATCCACTGTAAAAAGTATTACTGAACAGTAATGCAGTAATTCCTTTTCCAGAAGTGGATGTTGCCAAGTACAAAACTTTGATAGCCGAGGAAGTCACTGACTTTGAAAATAAACGGCTCTTAATTAGAGGCCCGCCACCCCAGGCCACAACAAATACTACTTGGCATCCAGTTCTACTTCAGAGCCTGAGAGCAGTGCGTTTGGCTCCTAGTAGTCACCAACACTACCAATAACATAAGCAACAGCAACAATAGGATCATCAGCAACATCAAAATAAATTACAACTGATTGGTTTCTACGGAAAGGGTATGGTAAGTCCATTGCTGATGCAAAGGCAAAAGAGTCCAAGCAAATTGGAGCACCCCTGAACATTGAGCGGATGGTCCAGGCCTTTCTGGATGACACAACAGAGGTCTTCATGGATTAAAGTCTATTGATGTATTGATATGGGAAAAGAAGCCAATGGCCGGTGCTCAGCAGGTTGGTGATAAAGTATCTGGCTTGCCCTGTTGCAAGTGTCTTTTCTGAGCGTGTTTTTAGTGCTGCTGGTGCCATTTGTAACTGAAAAGGACCAGTCTCTCGCCTAAAAGCGTAGAGAGAGGTTAACCATAATCAAAATGAATCAGCACTTTCTCCCACCAGAGTACAAAATATCTAAATCACAGCATGAAGAGGAGAGCGACTTAAGTGACGGAAGTAGTGTGTTACTGTTACATGACCTGCTCCTTCTGGTTGAACCACCAGAGTTTGAGGACGAGCTCCTCTTCCCTGACAATTAGACTTTCAAATTATTACTTTCTTCCTTACTTTAATTGTGTTTGTCTCTGTCTTTCTGGCTTGAACCACAATAAACCCATCACCACCGTCTTCCCTTGTTATTTGATTTCCATATTGAAGTTGCACCTCTGTGCATTTTACTGTCCACTCCTCAGAGTCCTGCTCCATCTTCCTGACTCCTCCTAAATACATTTTTTCCCTCAAGCCAGACATTGGATGGAGAACAGTACAATTAATGTTGCCTCTAACAGTCCCTCCAGAACAAGTGGAACGTGACTATAGCTAGCCGCCTTTTGTTTCCGAGCCTAAACTCATCACTGTCAGAACTAGGCTACTGCCTCGGAGTCGGCAGGCATTCAAAAGCTCCTCAATGTCAGAACAGAAGGTAAACAGAAGGCAAAGAAAAACAAGACTCTTCGTAAAACTTGCTAATGCCTGACATGTCACATTTCTGCAAACTCAATTGACCAATGACCGCTACCCAGGCCACGGCCCATCTCACAGCACTGACCATCTGAACCAACTTCAACAGTGAAAAAGTGCCACAGATGAATATGAAAACTGAAACAATAACTAACATTCAAAGTAATAATGAGGCCACTGCCTCTGTAAAAAAAATACACACACCTGTCAGAAGAACTATGCAGGCATCTGACGGCCAAAGCGAAGAGCAAGACAAGTAATGATGGCATGCGTTGTATGCAGACTCTGAGTGATTGCTGTTTTTTGTGTTGATGACGCGTTGTGCATGAATGAAGTTGAACTGTACTAGTAATTCATCTACCAACTCAGAGGTGACTCAAGTGACAGTCAATGTTATGTTTCCCTTCTTGTTCAATAACCAAATTGTTCTCCTACTACTGCAGGCCAATATCCGTTGCATTTTTTAATATGGAATGTGGACTTAGTCAGAGTTGTACTTGTACACTACAGACTGAGTTGGACTTGGACAACAGCACACCTACAACACCATGATGATGACCATACTATCTTCGCAGTCAGTCAGGAGCATCGGAGATGATTGATGGAATAACTGCATTTCATGAAGTGGCATAAAAGGTAAACACAACAATTCAACCTGAACCACAGCAGACCTACATGTCCGTGTAGTGGTGGAGTCGAGTGTAGTGGTATGAGTGACCGCAGCGCATTGATTTAGTCACTTTATTTTGAAAATGCAAGGTTACCGTATATGCCTTTGTCTGGCTCTGTCAAAATGTAAGCTAAATGGAAGTTGGGTCACAGCCCGGTGCCGTGTGGGCCTTCTCTGTCCTATTGTTGTTGTAGCTTAATGCTGTAAACAAAAGAGTAGACAGGATGTATCCAAGCCACCTCAGTCTGAAAGTGTTCTCTCTTCTCTTCTTGCACTCCACCGTAATTGATGCTTTTTTTGGTTCATTGATTTTTCAATACCCCTTTAGCTTTTCCATCTACACTTACAGGCTGGCCTTTACCCTGTGTTAAACTGGGAGAAACAACTCAAACTTACCTTACCAATCTGCATCAGTCATGCAGTGGCACCCAACCAGATTGTTCTGCGGAGCGTCCATGGAAGGGAGGACCAAGAGGAAAGACAAGATTCAACTCCACAATTTGACCAGGATAATACAGTAACTTTAGTATCATTCATCATTCATCTTTTAATTAATTTGATTCCTTTTTTCTCTTCAATCATTACAACTGTTTGTTTGCTAACTGATCCCTACAACTACTGAGGTATGATGTGACTACATTGAATGTACACCAACAATTGATCACACGCTTGATGGTGCACATGTGGTGAGAGCAACACTAATTCAATTTGAAGGCCAGGCAAGGATCTTCTTCTGCTTGCCGACCGATGCTCAGTCTATGTGCAAGCCATTTTTTTTCCAAAGGGACATAATACATCATAATTAATAGGCGGCATTGATTTCATCATTATCATTATCATCATCCAACCACACAGTAGTAAAGGTTACGAATTACGATTGTGTTAAGTGACTCAGTCAACACAACTACAGTTTGTAACTTATTTGTACTAGGATGTCCCCGCCTCCATTACGTTTTATTTTAATTTAGCAGTTGCAATATTGTTTGCTTGGCAGTCTTCTTCTGTACTGTACTTTACTTAAGTTCTAATACTCCTCCCACAGTCTCTCTCAGGGAAGTGACTGTCTCTTTTGTTTTTACAAATGCTACTGCCAGTGTCTACTACTACCACCACAACAATGGCATCTTCTCCATCCTCTTGGTAAACCATGCAGCCATTGCTGTGCTGAACTTAATCATCATCAATCACAGGTAAGATAAGTTTGGTTGGAGGTATAATGGACTAGGAGGAGAGACTGACAGTACTTTTAGGACAAATAACTCAGTGAGGGGTACTGCATCTATCTGTTTGTGTGTTACAAAATTGGCAGATTATTTAAATCCAACACTGGCTAGGGCCCTGCAGTAGCAAGGAAACCATGTGACATAAATTCATAAAACAGTAACCCCCCCACAAAACATTACCCATCGTATGTTTAAGTATAAATAAATATAATAAATATAATTTATTACCCTAGCAAAAATAAACTATCCCACACCTGACCCATCCCTCTCCCTAACCCCAACCAATGTCCAAAACCAAAAAGTCAAAATAATGTCCATAAACCCCAACGCCCAATTCCCACCAACAAAAGTAATAAAAAAGGGGCAATGCACCGGGGTCTTAGATAGTTCCAGAGTTGGCGGGCTTTAAGGTGTTTGTCTACAAGGATCTTAACCCGCTCCTTTAGCTGCTCCTCTAGGCGTATCATCTGGAGGAGCATCAGGCGGTGAAATGCCCTGCAGTTGCATCCAGGGTGGGGGGGCAGCAGTGTTTGACAAAGAGCGGCGGCGGGCGGCTGCCTGACCACGGCGCCGTACCACTGGAGGCGGGGCCTGGCTGGGGCCCGGGGCATTGGAGGAGGCTGCAGCTGCTTCTGCCTCCTCCTCCTCCTCTGCCTGAGCCACCAGACAACGCTACTCTTGGCAGATGGCCTCCAGTTTCCGGGACCGGGCCCTGGCTGCCAACTCCTTCCGGGTTGGTTTTTCGTGGGAAGGAGGATCTATATCAAGAAAGAAAAAGAATTGTAACCAATACTCTTAGCAAAACAGTAACAAAAAATGATTCAACACATAGTGGCACAGTAGCACTAGCAAGCCCAGTGCATAACATTTGTGGTAATTATCTATCCTCCCACTTACTCGTCCCCTAACGTTTGTTGAAGTTTCAGGCATTATACTAGCACTATGGACTCCAGTACACAGAACACCAATCTGTTTAGCTAAATTACATAACCTTGTTGTAGCCGGCATGCCAGCTCAGTCAGCTAAGCTTGCACCCAAGACAAACATACGAGTCATGACGCAGACTCACGTTAGTTTTATTTACTAATGTCTGCAGGTGGGGAAACTCGTATTTTTCTATTACGGGTGGCCCTGGCCATAATCTCTCTGTTACATGAAGGGCAATTGCTCAATTTCACTTTCACCCTGCCTTGGCTACTAGAAAAAGGCAGATTATTATTATATACCTGATCCAATAAACATTGCTTATATATGGAACGACGACATAAGGTCAGTACAGTAGCGGTCAGTGGGGGGAGTGCTCGCGGGCGGTGACGTGGGGAAGGGGAGGGGCAGGGGGTCGTAAACTATGGATTATGGCCATTTACAGGTAAGTAAACATATAAATAAATTTTTTGAAATTTGTTTGCGTGCACTGCATCGCATTTGGCGGTGCTGTGCGCACAATGTCGTAATTTGACCATGGCCGCGTTAGCGCTTAGCTGAACTACACGTTTTCCCGCTTAACTTGGCTATACACGAAAACGCCATTTTGAATGTCACGGCCGCCATCTTAGACCATAAGTGGCCTCGTGGCTAGCGTGCCCTTTTAGTCCGTTGTCCGTCCCACTGACCACTTGAGTTTGCTCAGCAACAGGCTATTTTTAGCACTGGTCAAGCCCGTACATGCGCAGTCCCCACTGACCAGTCACCCCTCAGGAATGTGCCGCCAAACTGACCAGCGGAGTTGTAACCCCTCCAATGAGCTGGCTGTGTTCCAAAAATGACCATATATGTACATAATGCCTTGTAACTTTGTGCCGCCTATCTTTTTATTACCTGCAAATTGTATAAAAGACCGAGTCACACCGATGTTCGGTGTGATACTTTTTGCATTACCGAAGGGTGCTGTAGGAATGTACCACCACCCCATGGGGTCTTAATAAACTTATTCTTTGAATTTTACAGTTTCCGTGCCAACAGTTCTTGAATGTAAGTGGGTTATCTACGGAACATGTAGTACTTGGGAGCCCAAATACTACAAATTGGCGACCACGAAGGGACTCATCGGCGACTCGGATGCCCGAAGGAGAGGTCGTGACGAAGGTTTGGAAACTCGCCATGGACGCGTACGCTGCCACCGAGTGACCCGAGTCTTGGCACCCGCGGTGTTTCTTCCTTTCCTTCTGATCTGACCTTCCAGGTGGCGCCGGTCTCCGACTGAGTTTTCGATCGTCTGCGTTGCTGGGAAAGTGCCGTTTGGCTGATTCGATTACAAGACCTTGGCAGTTGGAATCTGGACATTTGAGATTTTGGGTAAGATTTGTGATCGGTAAGGTAGTCTGTGGACGCTTACTGAAGTCCTATGATTTGTGATCGGTAAGGTAGTCTTCGGACGCTTGCCGGAGTTCTATGATCTATGATTTTGATTTGAGTTAGCTAACGCTTGTGAATTTGTCACCTTTGAATCTATATGTGTAGTGCACTTCACATAGGCAGGCATGTAGAGATGTTTCTCTAATTTTGTTTCTTTCCTTCGAGCGGCACATTTGTGTGAAGTACTGTAAGTGCCATTTTATACGGTGTCACGCTTTCGTGATACTTTTTGAACATGCCTGTTTTAAGCACACTCCAAAAGATGTGCTGTCTTGGAAATGGTACCACAATTAGGTTAGCGGAAGCACAGCCGGCTCCCCCAGAAGGAACACCAAACCGTGATATGTACATTATATTTGGCCTTTCCCCTATAATGTACAGTAAATTATGGCATAAGTATACAAAGTCAGATCCTGAATTGCAATGGCCTCTACATGGGTCGTTCGATTTACGTAAAGTACAGTTTGTGGAGCAATGTTTGTTTCAACGCAGGTCTAGACAAAACATGTTTGATTGTGTGCGAATGTGGGAGAAAGCGGTGCGCGAACGAATGAAACGTGAAGTTGCCTTGGCGGACAAAGAGCAGCGCAAGGCTGCTCGGGATAAGGCTTTACAGCTCGAGGAAAAGGAGGCTCAGGAGAAGAAAGAGAGGGAGGAACGGGAACGAAAATTGCAAACGACTGGTCAATTCCCTATTCGCCGACCGCTTTATCCGGTCCTTAATAATGAAATTGATGATTTTTCATTGCTAGATCGATCACCGCCTCCGTACGTTTCGCCTACGGCTCCAGCTGCAGATTCGGAGGATGAAGGACAGGATAAGCCAGGAAAGAAGGGTGTATCTGGTCTCAGGTTTTCTGCGGAGAGATCCGCACATTTACGTAGTTGGGCTCGTAAAGTGAATACGAATTTTGTTTCTCAGTCTGACGTTGTTGCGGAAAGGGGTAATTGGACGGATCAAGAATTATTGTATTTTTTGGCTAATTTGGCAGATGAAGTTGTTGCCGCATATCGTCAACTTTCAGATACGTTAGAATCTAAAACTGTGTCAGTTCACCGTGAGAATTTGGATAAAGGTTTATTTGATCTTGCAGATGTTGATGCCCTTTACAAGCAACTGATCCAGCTGCGAGATGAGACTACCAGATTGCGGGACGAGCGGAAAAAGGATAAGGAGTCCAGGCCGGAGTCTGATGGGCAGTCTAAGGAGTGTTCTCTCCGGGGTTCAGATAAGAGTTCTGCTTTGCATGTTATGCCTATACGTGAAGCCGCACCCTTGTATGTTCCACCTAAAGGGGAAGGTACAGATGATGATAAATTATCAAAGGATGCCAAGGGATATTTTGTATATAACTGGGTGTATACGCCTTGGAACAGAGCAGATGTTATGGCGTTGAAAAATTCTTTACCTGATCTTCGTAAAAATCCGGCGGCATTCTATGAAGGGGTGGAAGGGGCTATTTCGTCTTGTGTGATGACTCTTGTTGACATAGATCTGTTTTTTGGGTTAATTCTTCCGCCAGATATGTGGAGACAGATTCATAAAAATAATGATGAAACGATACTTGGGGGAACTTGGAAGGAAATAACGGCAGCCGATTTAGACAGGGAACCGGCATGTAAGCCTTGCCAGTTGATTTTGGACCTCCCGGCGGCTATTTTAAATAAATTAAAAACGCTCGTGCCTTCTAAAAAGATCGATTGGACTATGTTAGCTTCGTGCAAACAAAAACCAGATGAAACGGTTTCGGATTTCTTTACGCGCTTCGAAGAGGCGTTTCATGATTACAGTGGTCAATCTTTAACGGAGGATACGGGTAGGCATTTGTTTGTAGATAAGTATGTAGCTAATCTCCTACCGGAGATTGCAAAGCGATTGAAAGCGAGGGAAAGTTCCTGGGCCACGGCGACCCCTGCGTCTTTGTTAACTATGGCTTAGTATTATGAGCGGCAGGAGTTGGAGGCTAAAGAAAGTGTTGATAAAAAGGCGAAAGAATTGAAAACGAAGGTGATGTTGGCGCAGGTTCGGGGAACACAGGGTAGAGGGAGTGATAGAGGTAGACGAAGTGGAGGAAATACGTCGTACGGTCGTACGGATATAGCGGAGGATCAATGTGCGTATTGTAAAGAGTTTGGGCATTGGGCTGAAGATTGTCCGGTACTTCGTGAACAACGCAGTCAGCGTGGTCGTGGAGGTGGTAGGTCGAGAGGAAGTTATACGGGAGCAAGAGGTGGCGGAGGTGATCGTGGAAGGGCTGAGGAGAGGGGCCGTGGCCAGGATGAACGAAATACTTTTGATAGACGAAACCAATACCAGATATCGGAGGGTGAGAATGTGGAGCACCAGGATTATGTGCATGCATAGGACTGCGTAGGATGGGGTGCGGAATCAATTGAAGTGCCGGTAGATCAGAAGGGTCCATATGTAACAGCGGGCATTTTGGGTTCTACTGATCAATTTCTAGTCGACACAGGAGCTACTCGTAGCGCTTTGTCAAAAAACTTGGTTCCGAGGGCTCCCCTGTCTGGCGAAATGATAACATGTGTAGGGTTCGATGGCACACCCTCCCCTAGCCCATTGTCAAAACCCCTTGCACTTTGTATTGACAAATTTTTTAGTTTTGGTCAATTTTTGTTATCGACCCATACACCAGATAATATCCTGGGTATTGATTTGCTTAAATATTTTCAAGCAACGATACGGTGCGCTCCTGAGGGAGTGCGGGTCATCCTGAATGACAATTATCCTGACTCAGACAGATTTTGCACTATACTAGACATTCCAGCTTTGGCCTCTCTCCCACATACGTTATGGGCAACCTCGGATACGGATGTCGGAGAGATGCGTATTCCACCTATTCATATTACTGTTAAGGAGGGGGCATCTCTGCCACGGGTACCACAGTATAAGATTTCGAGGGAAGGTGAAATTGCCCTGACACATATTGTCCAAGATTTGATAACTGCAGGAGTGGTGGAGGAGGTTCCTTATAATGTTTGTAACAGCCCTATTCTTCCGATCCTTAAGAGAGATACTGACGACAAAGTCTATCGGTTTATTATTGACTTGAGAGAGATTAACAAAATTGTCATTCCCCAATACCCGGTGGTGTCCGACATTACGACCTTGCTTACATTGGTGCCACCAACGGCCACGACCTTTAGTGTAATTGACTTGAAAAACGCGTTCTTTTCCATCCCTGTCCATCCTGATAGCAGATATTTGTTTGGCTTCACGTTAAATAATAAATCGTATAGATTTTGTCGTGTTCCTCAAGGTTACACTGAGAGCCCGAGTATCTACAGCCAGGCTCTGAAAAGACAGCTTGATTCCTTTGAGTTACAGTCTGGGGTTGTCCTTATCCAATACGTGGATGACCTTCTGCTTGCTGCAGATTCTTATGCACAATGTGAGGAGAGTACGATTGCGTTGCTTTCTTTTCTGGCACAGAATAATCACAAGGTTTCTAAGAAAAAGCTTCAATACTGTAGACCCAAGGTGACCTACCTCGGTCATCTTTTGTCTAAGGATGGGCGTGCATTAACATCTGATCCGATTCAAGCGATTTTAGATACACCAGTCCCCCGCACACAGAGAGATGTACGCGCCTTCATAGGGTTAACGTCCTTTTGTAGGCAGTGGATCATGGGGTTTTCGCACATTATAAAACCTTTGCTAGCGTTACTGTCCAAAGCTACACCAATGCCCCTTGAGTGGACAGATGAATGTCAAAATGCTTTTGAACAATTGAGACAGGCTCTTTGCTCTGCCCCTGTATTAGGTACACCAGATTACACAAAGATTTTCACATTGTACGTGCACGAGAAAGATGGGTGTGCGTTGTCAGTGCTGGTGCTAGCACACGGGGATAAGCAGAGGCCCTGTGCGTATTTCTCTGCCATTCTTGATCCTGTAGCACGAGGGTTACCTGGGTGTTTTCGAGCAGTTGCAGCAACAGCAGTAGCTATACGGCAGAGTGAGGGAATAGTGTTATCGCACAAATTGTTGGTGCTAGTTCCCCACGCTGTGGATGCTCTGTTAAATCAAACAAAGACCCAATATCTCACGAGTGCACGTTTGACAGGATATGAGCTTACACTTTTGGCGCCACATATCACACTGAAAAGATGTGCTACCCTGAACCCTGCCACTTTATTGCCCTATCCGGTCGAGGAGGGTCAGGAAGAAAAACATCATGACTGTGTTTTCCTGACCGAGGAACAGACAAAGGGTCCTGTCGACTTTCAGGATATGCCACTTCCAGATGTGGATGGGGAACTGTGGGTTGATGGATCGTGTTTGAGGCTGCCAGATGGTACGACTTCCGCAGCCTATGCGATCACAACACTTAAGACGGTGGTAGAAACAGCACGGCTACCCCAGAAATCGGCTCAGGCAGCAGAGCTGATAGCTTTAACAAGAGCCTGCGAGTTGAGTGCTGGCCTATGTGTGAACATATACACGGACAGCCGGTACGCCTTCGGAGTAGCACATGACTTCGGGCTACTCTGGAGAGAGCGTGGGTTTTTGACTTCTCACGGAGTACACATTATGCACGGAGAATTAGTGCGTGATCTCCTAAACGCATTGCTTTGTCCAAAGAAAGTAGCGATAATAAAATGTAGCGCCCATAAAAAGGTCACTGATAAGGTGGGTCAGGGAAATGCCTTCGCAGACAGCATAGCGAGACAAACGGCTATGTCCCGAACTGACTCCCCCATGTACGTGACACAATCACAGGCTGAGCGATGGAGCGATGCTAGAGCAGAAATCTTAGATATTCAGAAATCAGCTACTGAATCAGAACTTGCGGCATGGGCAGCAGATGGAGTGCTAGATGATGAAGGTTGTTGGAGAAGCAAGGGCATGGAGAAATGGAAATTGCCTGCAGCTTACTTGCAAGCAATGGTTCAGATGAAACACGGGTTGGCGCATGTGGGAGCTCTTGCAATCACTCGACTGCTAACACGAGTTTGGGAACATCCCAAGATTGCTAATACTGCCAAGAGAGTAGTGCAGACCTGCCTGGTATGTTTGCAACACAATCCTGGAAAGGAGACCCATACTCCGAAAGGAGGGTTCGTTCCACCTTCCGCACCATTCGAGGTACTCCAAATGGATTATATCCAGCTTGAGCGTTGCAACAATCTGAAGTACGTCTTAGTGGTGGTATGTGCTTTTAGCAAATGGGTTGAGGCCTTCCCCATGAAAGACAATACAGCTCTAACAACGGCTAAGGTGTTGCTTAAGGAGTTTTTCCCTCGCTTTGGAGTTTGCAAATTTTTGTGGAGCGATAATGGGCCTCATTTTGTTGGGAAAATTGTGGAGTATGTACTGAAGGGGTTAGGGATTCAGCAGAAGTTTCATGCTGTGTTCCAACCTCAGTCGGCAGGTCTAGTTGAGCGGTACAATGCTACGTTGAAACTCAAACTGGCTAAAATTGTGGCATCTACGTCGTTGAAGTGGCCAGATGCTTTGCCGCTAGCATTACTCTCTCTCAGATCAGTGCCCCACTCGCGAACTGGCCTCACACCATATGAGGTGGTGTTTGGTCGCCCTATGAATATTTGGGGGGTGCCCAAGCCGCGGTTAATACATGATGTGCCTTGTATAATGATGAATGATTATTTGGCACGATTAACAAATGATTTGCTTTCTATTCATCAACAGGTTCGAGAAGCGCTCCCTGACAACTCTACTGGAGAGGGCCATGATCTTCGCCCTGGCGACCATGTTATGATCCGGTCGTTTGAGAGAGCGAGCAGCTTGGAGCCGAGGTGGCGGGGCCCTGAACAGGTCCTTCTGGCGACCCGAACAGCAGTACGAGTGACCAATAGGAAGCGGTGGGTGCACTCAACTCACTGCCGTCGTGTCTCTCCTGATCTGGTGAATCCTGCTGTGTTAACGGACTACAAGGAAATTTTGGAGAAAGAAAAGAGCCCAGCTGTGACATCGGCCGAAGTTGAGGGAGCCTTCCCGGACCACACTGTTGCTGGACGAGAGCGTTATAATCTGCGGCCACGATAAGAAGATTTTTGGTTTTCGAGACTGGTTGGTTACCGCTCTGGGGTTTGTGAAACGGAAACCGGGAATCTCAAGGGGGGGGGATCAGTTCTGCCAAGAGTAGCGACACCCGTCTTGACCCCGGAGAAGAAAACAACAGCTACCTCGGAGCTCAGCACCGTATTTTTCTTTTTTAGGTATACACTTATGTGTATTTGAGACTTTGTGAACAATTTGAACTATTTGAGACATTAAGAACTTTTTGAACTATGGCGTCCTCCGCATCACAAGATAAACAAATACTTGGTGCCATCCTTTTTGTCTTGACCATTGTGGTAATAGCTGTGATAGCCTGGGTAGTTGAACTTGTGGTACCTGCACGTGAACATTTGCTGCCGACTACCCCGGCCCCATCTGAACATTTTCACTTTACCTTACCCTATCATGAAGAACGGCACTTACAGACTTACTTGAATAATAGCTTTATCCAGATTCTGCATCACACGCATAATATGACAAATACGTCCAATTGCTGGGTGTTGGACTTGGCCCTTATGGCAGGTTCACCCCTAATCTTTTTGCTTTTAATCTGTGATATGCGTGGATGATTTTTTGGTCTGTGCGCACTTTTTCTCTGTGTCCCAGAGTAAAGTGCGTGCATGTGGTTAGGCTGGCCTGCTCTCCCATAGGGATGCATGGGGAATGTCTGTGTCCCTAGTAATTCCTGATGTGTTGGGAGTGCATGCTCGAATTTGGTATGTGCGTGTTCGTGGGAATGAATGCTTCGCAATGATGTATGTTGCTTGAATGTGGCATGTGTAGAAATGCCATTTCTGGGACTTGGCATATTGCTGGAAAATATGCCTGCAGTGTGATTGGCTGGAGCTGGCTGGTGAGCCTGGCTCCAGGAAGGCTGGATGGGTCTGCCCGGTGGTGAGTGTGAGATCAGCATGCTTGATGGCTTGGGAGGAGTGCACCTGGTCCCTGATGGGCCTGGACTTTCCCCGGACAATGCTGGCTCCACCCCCTGTAGTGCGACTGATGGCCCTAGCCCTACCAGTGAATAGAGAGGGTGGTTGAGGTAAACAGAGTACTTCAGAACCAGCTGCGACTGGTTTTCCCCCACCCTGCACCCTTGAGACAAAGGGGTTTTCCTGTATAAGAAGGGGCTGTGTCCCCATACAATTTGTCCTGTTCTTGGTTCTGCCTAGGATCCTGCCAGAGGGGGCTCTGCTGCTGCTGGGGCCAAGAGGACCGCCACTTGGGCTGTCTCCCTGCCTGGAGACCCAGTGTGCTGGCTCTGGCCCTGCCTTGCCCCCCTGCCTGCCTCCAGACCCTGCTGGAGCTTTTCTGTGCCTGGAGGCACCCTGATTTGATTTAAAGCGCTAGGAGCGCTTTCCTGGTGCCCCAGCGCTCAATAGCGCTTTGCTTGTATTTTTAGCGCTGAGCGCGCTTCTCCTGTGTCCCAGAGCGCTTGGGAACGCTTTATTTGCATCGCCGGTGCCCACCCGGCATTGGGACCGAGATCGCCGATTTGTGACTTCCGAGTGCCCACCTCAGATTATTGCCATTTTTGGAAGGCCAGTGCCACCCGGCATTGCCCCGTTCTCTTTTGCTATTTACGAGCCGGTGCCCACCCGGCATTGCCCCGTGATCACCGCCGCAGCCCGGGCGCACTGAACGCTGTTGCCGGGCCGCCGCTCTGCCTGCAGCGACCCGGAAGTCCCGCCTCCTGACCCCCAGGGCCGCGCTGCCATTGGCGGCCCCGGCGGAAGTCAGGCGGCGTGTGGAGGAGACGAGGCCAGGCGGAGCGCGAGAGGAGCAGCCGGCTCCCGTGTCCTGAGGCTCCCCGTGTGGAGAGGAGAGCCTCGCGCCGGCCGCCGAGGAGACGCCTCCAGCCCCCGAGACCCGGTGAGTGCCTGAGGAGAGGGAGAGGGGCCGCGGGACACATTGTCGGTGTCCGCCCCTCCCCCCATAGCGCGACCTCGCGCTTGTAGCTGTGTGAAGCCCGAGGACTTCAGGGGGCATTATTGGATTCTGAGTCCCCCGTGAGGGACTCCCACGTGGCCTGCATTGGTTGTTTAGAGCCCCGAGTGGCTCGGGGCATTTCCTTCTTTGAGCCTGCGAGAGGCTCCACAAGCCCACACAGTGATTGAGAGCCCTGAGAGAGGCTCTGGGGCAATTCCTTATATTTAGAGCGCGGAGCTCTAATTTGCACTTTCTTCAGCGAGCCCGGAGAGGCTCTAGGGGGACACAGGCAGTCAGTTGGTTGTAGCCCTGAGGCTCCCACACTGTGTCTCCCCACCTTGTTCTTGAGCCCTCCTGGCTCCAACGTTGTGCATCTGTGTTTAACAACTGTCCAGCACTTAGTGGACAGTTGCCCCGTTTAGGCTTTGTGTTCTGTGCTGCCTGCACAGACCCCCTGACACTGAGACTCAGGGCATTCCGCCCCTTTCGAGGCCAGTTGGCCTGAGGGACCCTTTTGAGTGTTGTGCTTTGTGCACCCCGCGCATTGTAATTTGTTGTTGATGTAATTCTTGCGCATATGTTCTAACCGCTTACCTTTTCTAAAAGTAACCTGATTAGGTATTCTTATGGTTATCCCCTTTTGCTAAACGTGACCTGCAGAGAGGATTGTTTATGTTTATCCATTATGCTAAATGTGACCTGCATAGTAGATTGTTGATGGTTCATGTTATGTTTAGGTTTCCTTCCCTTTGCTAAGAGTTAACTGCTTAGGTGTTGGTATTCCTTCCTTAGGTCCTAGTTACCTGCGTGATTTACCTACAGTGTTTTAGGGTTGCGTAGGAGGTCCTTACTGTTCCAGTGATTACTGGATGTGTGTTGCATTTGTAAATTTTGGTGCTACTCATTCTATGTTTACGACATAAGTATATATCTACCAGTATTATTTTCTAACAAGTGCCTACCCCTGACAGTGGTCCATGTGGCCCTGTCCTGTACATAATTCCCCTTGTAAAATCTGCCCGTGCCTCTGGCACATTGTACAGTTTGCGTGTGTTATCTAATGTATTTTGTTTATTATAATACAAAGGCTATTTTTGATATATATCCTTGTGTGGAGTCCTTCTTTGTGGTGGGCCTTGGGTGCTGTTGCTGGGGTGCGTGCGCAAATACTTAACTCATACCGCCTCCAAGTTTAGCCTAGACTGCTCGCGCCACGCTACCTAGAGGGCGAGTGGGGGTTGCCTTGGTGTGTGACTCCCCTGCCCTGACTTTAGAAATGGTAATCCCTGACTGACCTCGACGCGAGTCTTGGCCGGCCAGGGTCCCGTTTCTAACATTGGCGGCAAGCGGTGAGGATAAGGATTTGTGTTTGCGCTGTACCACAGTGGCGACAGGCCACACTTCAAAGCTCTGCATTTTTTACATAACCGCATTTTGGGGATTATTGTTTTTTAGGGAAGTTCAGTTTTGCTTCTCCTGAAAGGTGTCATTTGTATTTTGTCCAGTACCTTGTTCCCCGCCCTGCTCCCAGAGTTTGGTACCTGTGTCGCTAGTGGTCAGGTTGAGAGAATCAGGGGTGGTAGAAACTGCCTTACCAGTCCGAGGGGAGGGTTGTGTGTGAATGAGTGTGTGTTACGCTGGACAGTGGAGTGCAAGTTCTCTGATAGGGATCTTGCTGAATTTTGTGGTTGTATTCTCCTGTTTAGCTCAGACCCCCAGGTTCCCTGTGTCAAACTTTTCCCGAGAACGTCCACCAAAATGGAGCCATTTTTTGATCTCTGTAGTCTGTTTAGGTACAGTAGGTTAGAGCTGGTCAGATTCTGCGAAAAGGGAGGCATGGAGGTGAGTGAGTTGGTTACTCAGTCCCAGCTTAGGGACAGCCTGATCCAGTGGCAAAAGGATCAGTGGGATCTCGAGCACAGAGAGAGAGAGAGGGCCCGGGCCGCACGCCATGAGGGTGGTGAGTCTGTGGGGAGCCCTGAAGATTCTGATGATGAATGTGAGTTGGATGGTGATGACAGTGGATGGATGTCAGCAGATAGTGAGGACCCCATAGATAGGGAGTCCCTTGCTGAGTCCAGTGTCAGTACCAGCGCCCCATCCCTTTCCCTGTCCCCAGAGGAGTGGTTGGATAGGAAGGAAGAGAGGGAGCATCAGCTAGCGATGGAAAAGCTCAGGTTGGAGCTTGCCAAGCTAGAGGCTGAGAGGGCCTTGTTCAGGGAGAAGGTAACCCAAGAGAGTAGGTTACCCCCTGAGTGCATGTGTAATTGTCTGGATTCCCCAGGGAGGGTGGAGTCCAGTGGTGGCAGCTTTTTAAATGTTGGTGTAGACAGTCCCACTCCCAGTTCCCCGAGTACGGTTCCTGTTTCCCCCGCAGAAGAGTTTGGGTTGAAGTTCAGGAGACTTAGGAAACTGCCTCATCAGTCTTGGGAAGACTTTGAAGATGAGTGTTGTGGAGCACTGTGTGATTGGGAGAAGGCTCACGTGAACGACAAGTCTGGCGGATTGTTTTGCATGGTTGTCACAGAGCACCTGCTCAGTTATTGTGTGCCAGAGTTGCGCCAGCACCTGTTGAAGTTTGGATCGTTTAGTGCATGTGAGCTTGCAGCGGAAGCCGACCGATGGGAAGGTGCAAGAGGTTCCTTAGCGCCGCTAGTGAGTGATTCCAATAATAGTGGGTCAGGTTTTCTCCAACCCAGCGTGGTGGAGGAGGGTGAGAGTAGCCCAGCTAGGTCTCAGTGTGGGGACCTAGGCTTACCTGTTAGTCCACTTGAGGGAGATCTCCTAGTGTGTGGAGGACCTGGAGCATCTGTGAGCGGAGCTTCTGTAGTTATGGAGTCTGGCAGTACTGCTCCAGGAGGGAGAGTACAGAAGTCCAGTGAGATGAGTGATTTGGGAGTGACCTGTGAGTCCTCAGAAGTCCTGGAGTGCCAGGCAGTGATTCCACCAAAGGTTCTAGACCGGAGGTTGGAGGTTCAGGTTCAGGGTTTGCCTGACCTGAAGGGTGGGAACACTGTAATCAGTGTCCTGACCAGTTCTTTCTCCAGAGGTACCGCCCCGGTTGGGAGGGAGCAGGACTCTGGAAGGGGGTGCAGAGGGTGGGAAAGCCCACCTCTGACCCCGGTACCACCTGAGGGGTTAAACCCTAGGTTGGGAGAGTGGTGTTTAGAGGGTACCCCTCGCAGGAGGCGGAGGAACCCTAGGAGAAGAGGTAAGGGGAGGAGAGCCTTCCCTGAGACTCCTGGTCCACCTAAGGTTGTAGACCCTAGGCTGGAGAACCAGTGGCAGTCTAGCCCTGTCTTGCAGACAGGAAGAGTGGAGCATGGCTGTTATGTGCCAGGGGTTACTACCCCCCACTTGGTGAGTTGGCAGGATCCAGTGGCACCTGGGTGGCCTAGGGCCTGGTCCTCGCCGAGGGCAGCTGGAGATTACCAGTGGGGTAATCCAGTGAGTCCCTACAGTAGCTTTAGAAAGAACCCTAGGGGTTCACAGTGGCGTAAAACAGGAGGGTGTCCCTGCAGTTGCGGGCCCGCGTCCGTGTTTTATCGCCCCAAGCAGGTAAGTCCATCACGGTGGTGATTGGTCTGCCCTGCGTTTTGGCTGGTAGGGGGTTGTGTTGGACTTGGCCCTTATGGCAGGTTCACCCCTAATCTTTTTGCTTTTAATCTGTGATATGCGTGGATGATTTTTTGGTCTGTGCGCACTTTTTCTCTGTGTCCCAGAGTAAAGTGCGTGCATGTGGTTAGGCTGGCCTGCTCTCCCATAGGGATGCATGGGGAATGTCTGTGTCCCTAGTAATTCCTGATGTGTTGGGAGTGCATGCTCGAATTTGGTATGTGCGTGTTCGTGGGAATGAATGCTTCGCAATGATGTATGTTGCGTGAATGTGGCATGTGTAGAAATGCCATTTCTGGGACTTGGCATATTGCTGGAAAATATGCCTGCAGTGTGATTGGCTGGAGCTGGCTGGTGAGCCTGGCTCCAGGAAGGCTGGATGGGTCTGCCCGGTGGTGAGTGTGAGATCAGCATGCTTGATGGCTTGGGAGGAGTGCACCTGGTCCCTGATGGGCCTGGACTTTCCCCGGACAATGCTGGCTCCACCCCCTGTAGTGCGACTGATGGCCCTAGCCCTACCAGTGAATAGAGAGGGTGGTTGAGGTAAACAGAGTACTTCAGAACCAGCTGCGACTGGTTTTCCCCCACCCTGCACCCTTGAGACAAAGGGGTTTTCCAGTATAAGAAGGGGCTGTGTCCCCATACAATTTGTCCTGTTCTTGGTTCTGCCTAGGATCCTGCCAGAGGGGGCTCTGCTGCTGCTGGGGCCAAGAGGACCGCCACTTGGGCTGTCTCCCTGCCTGGAGACCCAGTGTGCTGGCTCTGGCCCTGCCTTGCCCCCCTGCCTGCCTCCAGACCCTGCTGGAGCTTTCCTGTGCCTGGAGGCACCCTGATTTGATTTAAAGCGCTAGGAGCGCTTTCCTGGTGCCCCAGCGCTCAATAGCGCTTTGCTTGTATTTTTAGCGCTGAGCGCGCTTCTCCTGTGTCCCAGAGCGCTTGGGAACGCTTTATTTGCATCGCCGGTGCCCACCCGGCATTGGGACCGAGATCGCCGATTTGTGACTTCCGAGTGCCCACCTCGGATTATTGCCATTTTTGGAAGGCCGGTGCCACCCGGCATTGCCCCGTTATCTTTTGCTATTTATGAGCCGGTGCCCACCCGGCATTGCCCCGTGATCACCGCCGCAGCCCGGGCGCACTGAACGCTGTTGCCGGGCCGCCGCTCTGCCTGCAGCGACCCGGAAGTCCCGCCTCCTGACCCCCAGGGCCGCGCTGCCATTGGCGGCCCCGGCGGAAGTCAGGCGGCGTGTGGAGGAGACGAGGCCAGGCGGAGCGCGAGAGGAGAAGCCGGCTCCCGTGTCCTGAGGCTCCCCGTGTGGAGAGGAGAGCCTCGCGCCGGCCGCCGAGGAGACGCCTCCAGCCCCCGAGACCCGGTGAGTGCCTGAGGAGAGGGAGAGGGGCCGCGGGACACATTGTCGGTGTCCGCCCCTCCCCCCATAGCGCGACCTCGCGCTTGTAGCTGTGTGAAGCCCGAGGGCTTCTGGGGGCATTATTGGATTCTGAGTCCCCCGTGAGGGACTCCCACGTGGCCTGCATTGGTTGTTTAGAGCCCCGAGTGGCTCGGGGCATTTCCGTCTTTGAGCCTGCGAGAGGCTCCACAAGCCCACACAGTGATTGAGAGCCCTGAGAGAGGCTCTGGGGCAATTCCTTATATTTAGAGCGCGGAGCTCTAATTTGCACACTTTCTTCAGCGAGCCCGGAGAGGCTCTAGGGGGACACAGGCAGTCAGTTGGTTGTAGCCCTGAGGCTCCCACACTGTGTCTCCCCACCTTGTTCTTGAGCCCTCCTGGCTCCAACGTTGTGCATCTGTGTTTAACAACTGTCCAGCACTTAGTGGACAGTTGCCCCGTTTAGGCTTTGTGTTCTGTGCTGCCTGCACAGACCCCCTGACACTGAGACTCAGGGCATTCCGCCCCTTTCGAGGCCAGTTGGCCTGAGGGACCCTTTTGAGTGTTGTGCTTTGTGCACCCCGCGCATTGTAATTTGTTGTTGATGTAATTCTTGCGCATATGTTCTAACCGCTTACCTTTTCTAAAAGTAACCTGATTAGGTATTCTTATGGTTATCCCCTTTTGCTAAACGTGACCTGCAGAGAGGATTGTTTATGTTTATCCATTATGCTAAATGTGACCTGCATAGTAGATTGTTGATGGTTCATGTTATGTTTAGGTTTCCTTCCCTTTGCTAAGAGTTAACTGCTTAGGTGTTGGTATTCCTTCCTTAGGTCCTAGTTACCTGCGTGATTTACCTACAGTGTTTTAGGGTTGCGTAGGAGGTCCTTACTGTTCCAGTGATTACTGGATGTGTGTTGCATTTGTAAATTTTGGTGCTACTCATTCTATGTTTACGACATAAGTGTATATCTACCAGTATTATTTTCTAACAAGTGCCTACCCCTGACAGTGGTCCATGTGGCCCTGTCCTGTACATAATTCCCCTTGTAAAATCTGCCCGTGCCTCTGGCACATTGTACAGTTTGCGTGTGTTATCTAATGTATTTTGTTTATTATAATACAAAGGCTATTTTTGATATATATCCTTGTGTGGAGTCCTTCTTTGTGGTGGGCCTTGGGTGCTGTTGCTGGGGTGCGTGCGCAAATACTTAACTCATACCGCCTCCAAGTTTAGCCTAGACTGCTCGCGCCACGCTACCTAGAGGGCGAGTGGGGGTTGCCTTGGTGTGTGACTCCCCTGCCCTGACTTTAGAAATGGTGATCCCTGACTGACCTCGACGCGAGTCTTGGCCGGCCAGGGTCCCGTTTCTAACACTGGGTGTGTGGGATGTTGCCGGGGCATCAGAAGAAAGGGGGCACTCCACTCATTCCACTCCCGTTTTCACATAATGGATCCTGTAATGCTTGGTACACTCTCCTCTTCACTCTGAGATGGCCAACAAAAGGGGGGGTGCTTTTTCGTTTGAATAAAATTTGTTATCACGACAGGGATGGGTTTCCACGGGCTGAGGGTACTCGATTTGAATGGGAGGAGTACCGGCCCGATAATGTATCTGCCCCGCGTGTGTACAGTAATCAACGAAATATCAATGTATCCAGCTCACATGTCATTAATGTTATCGCTACTAAAGCTGATTTGTGTATACGAAATAAAGGCTCAATTCCGGTGGGGAAAAGTGAATGCAACACCACACTTACCTTTGATAGCCCAAATGGCATATCGTTTGTAGCATCTCGCAATACTTATTTCATTTGTGGAACGAAAGGTTATCATCAACTTCCGTTGGGATGGTTAGGCACGTGCTATGTATCCTTTGTACTACCCCCTGTATTCATTGCCCCACCAATGTATCATAATGATTATGTTTTGTACCAGGACTTTGTTTTGAATCGTGTCAAACGGACTGTTGTTCTGGACGATATCGACCAGACCGATACTGCCTTACAGCAATATGTGGACTTCAATTTGGGACTGTTTTCCTTTGTGGGGGCCGCGTTGAACAGTCAGAAAATACGACGATTGACACGTGTTGTTGAGGCCGTAGCCAATGATACTGCCATTGCACTTGGGAATATTACTGAAGAACTCCAGATTTCTAGGATTGTTACGCTCCAAAATAGGATGGTGTTAGACGTAGTTTTGGCTGACCGTGGGGGGGCATGCAGAATTATCGGAAGTAGCTGCTGTGTTTATATACCTGACAATTCACCATCTGTTTATGATGCCATTTCCAAACTGCATAAGATAGCTGCTGAAATTCATCCGGACAATGGAACTTGGACACTTTCAGGATGGTTCTGGTCAATGCTTACTGCTTGGGGTTGGAAACTGCTAACGATTCTATGTATTATTGTGGGGATACTGTTCTTCGTATGCTTATGTATTCAATGTGGCCCAGCCTTATGTTCTGTGTGCTTATCAGCTTGTGTACCATCAAGACGAGCTCTTGCCCATGACCACATGATGCTTCATAAAGAAGTAACTCAAATAATGTTAATAGATATTGAGGACGAACACCCTGATTATGTTCACTATGAGGTAGCTTCAGCTAAACGCTAAAAGGGTCGTCTGTCGTAATTTGACCATGGCCGCGTTAGCGCTTAGCTGAACTACACGTTTTCCTGCTTAACTTGGCTATACACGAAAACGCCATTTTGAATGTCACGGCGGCCATCTTAGACCATAAGCGGCCTCGTGGCTAGCGTGCCCTTTTAGTCCGTTGTCCGTCCCACTGACCACTTGAGTTTGCCCAGCAACAGGCTATTTTTAGCACTGGTCAAGCCCGTACATGCGCAGTCCCCACTGACCAGTCACCCCTCAGGAATGTGCCGCCAAACTGACCAGCGGAGTTGTAACCCCTCCAATGAGCTGGCTGTGTTCCAAAAATGACCATATATGTACATAATGCCTTGTAACTTTGTGCCGCCTATCTTTTTATTACCTGCAAATTGTATAAAAGACCGAGTCACACCGATGTTCGGTGTGATACTTCTTGCATTACCGAAGGGTGCTGTAGGAATGTACCACCACCCCATGGGGTCTTAATAAACTTGTTCTTTGAATTTTACAGTTTCCGTGCCAACAGTTCTTGAATGTAAGTGGGTTATCTACGGAACATGTAGGCCTTGGGAGCCCAAATACTACAAATTGAAATTAATTTTATTCATTTTTAAGTTTACTTACCTGTATTTGGCCGTAATACATAGTTTACTACCCCCACCCTGCCCCTTCCCAAAGTACCGCCCGCCAGCACTCCCACCACCGACCGCTACAGCATAAGGTACTTTGTTTTCATTGATTGTGTAACCAACAGATAGGCCACACTTTGCAGGCTGGCTGACACAATTGAAAATAAATTAACATAGGTAGGGAATGGTCCTCGGAGTCGGAGGAAGGCGCATATATATGATGTGCTTGCAAACTACTGTGAGTCAACTCTATTCTGAAAATACTACTTATATATATTCCCCTTCGCTTTGTTACTCTGGCGCAGTTTCTTTTACATTCTCTTCGAAGTAAGACTGCATCCAGTGACAGTCTCCACCTATGCTGTCTATGATGAATACATCCAGGCATTCATCCATTAAAAGTAAATGTCTGTCATTCCTTTTTATATATCTCTTAGCAAACCTTAGTTGGTTTGACCCACAACTACCCATGCCTCCGTCCTTCCTTGCTTGCCTTGGGTTTGAGTTTGACCCAAACATCGCTGATAATTCTTGCTATCTAGCATCCACCCATACTGTGTCGCCCACCCATGCAGGCATCTTCTTTCACCTTCCATCCATCCTTCAACAACCCACACATTTGATCTGATTCCTATAAGCCACCTATGCATGCTTGCAACATATCCTTCTCTGCCAGTCATATTACATCTCGCCCGTCCTTCCTCCTTCCACCCTTCTTTGCCTTTTTGTTCAACACATCCATCAAGATCATCTGATATGACTTTTAGACTTCTCCTTAAAACTTTCTCAGTGAGTTGGAGTCAGATAGAAGAGTAAAATGTGATGGCTGCGCACTGCTTAATTAATTCAATAGGATATAATCGTATATCGTGCTCCTGGGATTACTCCCCGCTCAGGAGTATAATGAAAATCTATAAGGATAGCACCGACACGGGTTGTCTGGGTGTCTCCTAGGGCACTGACTTGAGTGCTGGGATATCCAGCCAAAGTTTATCAATAAAGTTATTCTTTGAAAACGTTTCGTATGTGTATCCAAAGTATTTTATTCATACTTATATGGAAATCCTCATTCATTAAAATGTTCATGGAAATACAATTCTCCATATTAGATAAATCACAACAATCCTTCCAATGCATTTCGGCACTAGGCCTTCATCAGGGAAGTCTGCAAAGCAAAAAATATATCTATAACTCCTCTATGTCACTCACATCGTAGGACATTCAACATAAATGCATATACATAAAGAAAATTCGTTAATAATTACGTAACCACATTTCAATATTGATGAAAAAAAAACTATGAGAATACTTAGTGCATGGTAACCCATTACTTCCTGAAAAAGCTATGTGTAAATGATGGTGGAAAATGACTACGAGTTTATGTAAATCGAGCTGTCACATACTTTTTGTTTAAACTCAGTGTATATCAGCAATATGGCATATTTCGTTATTGAAAAAGGAAAATGATTAGGTACGCAAATACTGACAGTATTAAATAGCCTTTATGAAACGAATATTGAGCGAGCTCGCTATGTGAAAAGGACCGTAGGGACAATACTATGTTGCTAATATTAACTTCACTGCCAAAATGAACAAGTAAGCGTTTGTGCGTGGTTAATATATGTAAAGGCTCAGTGATACTGTTGCCAAAATACTAAATTCTATTCTTACCGTGTTCCGACTAAGACTGCTTCCATTTACAAAGCTGCCGCCATTGTAAATCACACGGTGAACCTGGCGTGTGACGTATATGTTAACAAAAGGAAGTGTTTTCTTAACATCTCACGAGCTGACGAAAGTAAACATATGTTTTAAAGGGACCTCTCTTAACGTAGTCGTGAACACAGTTACCAAGGATAGTTAATGAAGGTCTCGGGTATATATAAAATAATATACCTCGATGTTAGGTGGGCAACACCTAAGTATAAAGGTCGAGGATGTGTAGAAAACAGTTAATTTATATACATTTAATTCATCACGTTTGAATAATGGAAATGGATGGTTACATAATGAGTATGTGAAATTAAAACAAACAAGGTAAAAATCAACGACTAGTCTGCACTGCGAGTTGATAGGTACAATGGTTTGAATAAACAATGTTCATAAATAACAACCAAATTGTGTCCGTTCATTCATTCGTCTTGGTTTCAGAGTCTGTAAATTATATATCCAATAGTTCTCTCGCTTCAATAAAGCTTTCTTATTGTCTCTGTCATGACTTTTTTCCACCACTTCCAATATGCATGCTTTTAATTGGCTTATTTGATGGTTCGCCTCAATGAAGTGTGTTGCGACCACTGATTTAAGTGCTTTTGTCCTGATGTTGCTTTTATGCTCATTAAGTCTTACTTTAAGTTTACGTTCCGTTTGACCAATATAAGCTTTTCCACATGGGCATTTAATCATGTATATTGTGTTGGTTGTATCACAGGTTGCGTTTACGTTTAAATTAATTTTATTCCCTTTCATGGGGTGGTTGATGCTCTTGCCTTCAATTATATTATTGCAGTTGTTGCAATTTCTGCAAGGGATTGTGCCTTTGAAATTTACTTTAGATCCTTTATTAGGGGTTTGTTTTATGATTTCTCCCAAGTTTTTAGCTCTGTTGAATGCAAACGTGAGCATTTCCGCGAAGATATTATTTTTTGAAGTCCGGTTCTGCCTGTAGTAAAGACCAATGTTTTTTAATCGTTTTTTTGAAGAGTGGACTCATAGTGGAAAATTTGCTGCCACAAGTGATTTTTACTTCCTTATTGATTTTCGGTGCTGTTAGTAAGATATTTCTATCTTTGGACTGGACTCTTTCCAATGCTGATTTTGAAATTGACTCTGGATAACCTCTGTCTCTGAAACGTTGTAGCATTTTGTGAGATTGCATCTTGAGATCCCCTGGGTCTGAGACAATTCTCTTGACCCGCAACAACTGCGAGTACGGTAAGAGATGCTTCAGTGGTGATGGGTGGAAACTCTGGTAGGCTAACAGATTGTTACGATCAGTCTTTTAGGTGTATATGGTTTTTTCAAACTTGTTGTTCTTTTTCGTTATGGTAACGTCCAGGTAGTTGATTTTGTTATTGTGGGTTTCATATTATAATTGTAAACGTTCATCTGGCCAACTACAGGCCAATATCTATTCTCCCGGCTCTGGCTAAGATCACAGAGAAACATGTGCATGGCATCTTGTCCGGTTTTTTAGAAACAAACAATCTACTTCATCCATCCCAATCCGGATTCCGTCCTAATTTAAGTACGGAAACGGCTCTGTTGGAGGTCTCGGAGGTCATTCGGGAGACTTTGGATGTTGGAGGCAAGGTCATGCTTGTCATGTTAGATCTGTCGGCGGCCTTTGACACCGTCCCCCATGAGGCACTCCTCGCCAGGCTTCATGACATCGGCCTTAGGGGGACGGTGCTTAAATGGTTTACATCTTTTCTTGAGGGCCGCCGCCAGACGATCTGGGTCTCCCAGAGCTCCGCTGAGATGCCGCCACTGGGAGTCGGAGTTCCACAGGGTTCTGTGTTGAGCCCGACGTTGTTTAACATTTTCATATCCCCTCTGGTGGCCTTGGTGGAGGCTTATGGGGCCCAGATCGTCTCATACGCAGACGACACGCAACTTCTCTTCACATGCGGAAAAGATCAGGCATTTGATGGAGAGAGCATCCGGGGGTGCTTGGGAATGGTCTTCGACTGGTTCCAGCGGAATAGTCTGAAGGCCAACTCCAGCAAGTCGGAGGTTTTATTCTTCGGCTGCGCCACCGACCCTGAGTGGCAGGAATGGTGGCCGTTGGATATGTGTCCTCCTGCACAGTCATCGCTGGTTGCCAAAAACCTGGGAGTCAAGCTGGACAATAAGCTTATGTTGAGAGCGCATGTTCTTGGTCTGGCTGGCACCTGTTTTGGCATCTTGAAGATGCTCCACAAGTTTTTACCACTGCTCTCTGTGGAACACAGGCGGATCACTGTGCAAGCTCTTATTGGATCCAGGTTGGACTATGCGAATGCCCTCTTTCTAGGTCTCCCGGACTATTTGGTCCAGCGCCTGCAGGTGGCGCAGAACTCTGCTGCTCGTGCCATTTTTGGCTTTCACAGGCGAGCATGAGTTTCTGGGCTGCTGCAGAAGCTTCACTGGCTGCCCATCCGGAAGCGGATCATGTTCAAATCTTTGACGCTGATGCATAAAGCACTTTTTCGCTCAGGCGCTAGGTATTTGCAACGGAGGCTGTCCTTTTACCGTCCAGCCCGCTCACTGCGGTCAGAATCTCTTTTCATGGCCTTGGTTCCGCGTGTGAGAAAGGCCCGCACTGGGGTTCGCTCCTTTAGCTTCAAGGCCCCTCAGCTTTGGAATTCGCTTCCGATGGTTTTACGTAGCACCTCTAATTTGCTTCAGTTCAGGAAGAGCCTAAAGACTTGGCTTTTTAACCTCTAGGTCTTCTACTTTCTCCCCTTTTTGCTTTGTGGTCTGTTATTTGTCTGTTGTGTTATTTACACTGAGCTGCATGTGGAAAGCGCCGGGATACTCTTTTAGAGTAGCCGTGCGCTATATAAACACAATATAACATAACATGACATAACATACCTCATTGAGTTGTTTAATGTTTGTGATCAAATCTTCTTTTGCTCGTTTCCATAGAATGAATATGTCATCTATATATCTTAGGTATAGACGCAAGTTGTTTTTCCTTTGGTTGTTGTGTAGGATATGTTTATTTTCATACTGATGCATGAAAATATTGGCATACGAAGGCACTGTCGAATTGCCCATAGATGTTCCTGACTTCTGAAGATACCATTGGTTCTCCCATTTAAAGTAGCTGTGCATTAGTGTAAAGTTTAGAAGTTCCATGATGAAAACTTTCATTGATTCTTCATAGTCCATTTGCAGTAATGCTTCTTCCACTGCCTCTATACCCAGTTGGTGTGGTATAGAGGTATATAAAGCTTGGACGTCTATTGTGCACATGATGACTTCTTCATCAGGTTCTAAATTGATGGTAGCCAGTTTATTCAACAAGTCAGTAGTGTCTTTGATGAATGAACTCATTTTATTGACAAATGGCTGTAAGTATTTATCGATTAGTTTACCCACAGGTTCATGAACACTTCCACAAGTGGATACTATTGGTCGGCATGGAGGTCTGATTGGATCCTTGTGGATTTTGGGTGTGAGGTAAAACTTAGGAGCTTTAGGGTAATCAGTAGTGAGGTATTTTTCCATTTTTTCATTCACAATCCCCTTAGGTACAGCATCTTGAATAATTTTTTGTAGAACTGTTTGTGTCTCCTTGGTGGGATTGCACTCCAATTCCATATATGTATTCTCATCCCGTAAATGTAGTGTAGCTTGAAAGTTGTAATAGTCTGTATCCATTATAACCAGAGCCCCTCCTTTGTCCGCCCTCTGGTAGATGATGTTTTTGTTACTCGCTATGGATTGTAATACAGCATAGTCTTTTTGAGAGAGATTTTTGGTTTGTGTCTGTTTTCTATAGTTCATTTTGGACAATTCCTGTTTGACTAACTGTTCAAATAAGTCTAATGTTTTATGGCTGAGAGGCGCCATATAGGTTCTAGTGGTAGTAAGTCCTTTTAAGGAATCTTCCTTGGGTTCTTGGCGTTCCATGACTACATTCTAAAAATAATGACGTAGCCTCAGTTTTCTCATGAGTATTTAATTCCAAGTGGTTCGTATGGGCTGTAGAGACAAAAGACGTGCCTTTCTGAAAGTGTTGATCTGTAGTTTAGAAAGGTTGACATTGGAAATGTTGATTACCAGGTTGTTTGCGTGCGATTCTTCTTCTTGTTTTCCTTTTCCGCTGTAACATTCCGAGTTTGTGGTAGATCTTTTTCCTTCTCTAGATTGTTTCTTTCTTCTTGACCTCCTTGGTCGTCCCCTGTGTTGGGGCCTGATTCTAAAAAAGGCTGTGGTGCCTTACTTGTGCTTGTTGATGGTTTCGGTGTAGGCGGTACTCTTCTTGATGTTTCTGAGGTGTCCGTATCCGTGAATGAAGTATCTGTTTGTGATGTGTATTGACGACTTTGTAGTTTTCTTGCATATGCTTCCGCCCAATTGTACACTTCGTCCAGTTTATAATCGAGGGTGTCTCGATGATATTTACGAAGCTTCCTTTCATTGACTTCTTCTGTGTGTTTCGCCAATTGAGTTTTAATGTCTTCCAAGGTTTTGTTAAGTTCCTCACTCGACATTGTTTTTACCAGTTCTTCTTTCACTACAGTAATGTCCTTTTATAACTCTTGAAGAATTTGAGATAGTTCTTCGATTATCAATAAAATTAAATCGAGCGAACATTTATTGAGTATTGCGTACCATCTGTCGGTGAATTTGTTTTGAATTTTTACATAAACAAGGTCTTAGTAATATTCTTAGACCACGGGGGATTCTTGATGCCTTATGATATCTTATCATTGTACTGGCGTGCAGACGCTGATTAATGATTTTGCGTGATAAATAGAGGAGCTGTTTAGTTTGCTGTTCCTTTGATCTAGATGTAGTATAATCAGGTGATTCCTCATTGATGAGTGAATACATTCTGGATGTTTCTTCATTCGTGTACGCGAATGTTTCTGCTCGTGATTCAGTCAATTTTGTAATTTCCTCGTACTGCATATTGCTGTACAGCGTGCTACAGTCTTTGAGCAGGAACTTTGATCAACTGTAAATTGTGATGGCTGTGCACTGCTTAAGTAATTCAATAGGATATATTCGTAAATCGTGCTCCTGGGATTACTCCCCGCTCAGGAGTATAATGAAAATCTATAAGAATAGCACTGACACAGGTTGTGTGGGTGTCTCCTAGGGCACTGACTTGAGTGCTGGGATATCTAGCAAAAGTTTATCAATAAATTTATTCTTTGAAAATGTTTCGTATGTGTATCCAAAGTATTTTATTCATACTTATATGGAAATCCTCATTCATTCAAATTTTCATGGAAATACAATTCTCCATATTAGATAATTCACAACAATCCTTCCAATGCATTTTGGCACTAGGCCTTCATCAGGGAAGTCTGCAAAGCAAAAAATATATCTATAACTCCTCTATGTCACTCACATCGTAGGACATTCAACATAAATGCATATACATAAAGAATATTCGTAATTAATTACGTAACCACATTTCAATAATGATGCAAAAAACTATGAGAATACTTAGTGCATGATAACTCATTACTTCCTGAATAAGCTATGTGTAAATGATGATGAAAAATGACTACGAGTTTATGTGAATCGAGCTGTCACATACTTTTTGTTTAAACTCAGTGTATATCAGCAATATGGCATATTTCGTTGTTGAAAAAGGCAAGTGATTAGGTACGCAAATACTGACAGTATTAAATAGCCTTTATGAAACGAATATTGAGCTAGCTCGCTATGTGAAAAGGACCGTATGGACAATACTATGTAGCTAATATTAACTTCACTGCCACAATGAACAAGTAAGCGTTTGTGCGTGGTTAAGATATGTAACGGCTCAGTGATACTGTTGCCAAAATACTAAATTCTATTCTTACCGTGTTCCGACTAAGACTGCTTCCATTTACAAAGCTGCCGCAATTGTAAAACACACGGTGAACCTGGCGTGTGACGTATATGTTAACAAAAGGAAGTGGTTTCTTAACATCTCGCGAGCTGCCAAAAGTAAACATATGTTTTAAAGGGACCTCTCTTAACGTAGTCGTGAACACAGTTACCAAGGATAGTCAGATAGAAGAGGCCATTGGTTACTCAACTCACGGTGCTAATGCTATTGCTAATGCTAAGTAAAGGGTGTCTTCTTCAACCGTTGTATAATGTTCACTACAACTTCATACTTAATAAGTATCAACAGTACAGTGAGTGAAGGAACACCCTTCCAGCTAGTAGTAATGTCAATAAGTAATGAATATAACTCACCACCGCCTGCCACTGCTGCTGGCTCCCCCTGTAGCTCCTGCAGGTGCCGCATTTTCTACCGCCCCCGCCAGAATGGTCTCATCGCGATCCCCGCTGGCCCCGCCTGCACTGGTGGTTGGCTAGTACGCCTAGAAAAAACATTACACATTTTTAGATGTCTGTACACCTCCCCCTATTTATTCGTTTCACTAGGAAGATTGAAAAAAAAGTGAATACATACATATACAATATACTTCACTAATCCAAATCGGGTACCAGAGTAGAGTTAGTAAACACTAGTAGTGTTTTGGTCCCTAGGGTCATATAGTCTTACTCTACTCTTTTCAAAGTTAGCCTGAGCCATGTAACCATTTTAGATTCATGTCTTTTGCGCATGTTACCTCGTAGCTTGTTGTGCAGTAAGACACCTTTGAGCCCACATGAGTGTTGCTTACAAGTGAAGAGGTCGAAAAACAAGCCACTTTGTTATGGAGTTTGGTTAGTCCGTATTGCTTAGCCATAACTTGTTACACTTTTTGGCATGACTGCAAAATGCTTGCATAATTGCATTATACTATCTAACATGCACCATTTTGTCTCATAACAGGAGGAAGATTCCCTTCTACAAACCAGAGATTTGCAGAGCTTATGATGCATGTAACCAGTAGTTCTACGTTCTACGGTTAGAGGTCTCCCAGAATTCACACAGATATTTTGTCTTCTATCATGCACTTGAAACAATGTTTACTGTTTTAATCTTATGCATTTTGCTGTTGGAGCTGGCTGTAGTAATTTTATAGAACAACATACAGAGCTTGTTATTTGAAAATAAACCTTTTGAACTTACTTAGAGGTCTCCCAGAATTCACACAGATCTTTTGTCTTCTATCATGCACTTGTAACAATGTTTACTGTTTTAATCTTATGCATTTTGCTGTTGGAGCTGGCTGTAGTAATTTTATAGAACAACGTACAGAGCTTGTTATTTGAAAATAAACCTTTTGAACTTACACATAGATGTGTTCCATAATCATTCTGATTGCAGAATACTAACAAAGCCTAAGTACCACCTGACCTAGCCCACCTATTCCAGACTGGCCAATTGTTCACTAAGTCTGCATTTCCATTGTTTTAGCCTTCAAAAATGCATAGATGAGATGGAGGACACATGCATAAATCTGTCCATACATCAAATTGTTGGTTGGTTGCTTCTGATGTTCTGCTACTGACTGACACTGCTAAGCCTACCACTCACTAAACAAACTACAAAAGGTTCTACGAAGGACTGGAGTAAGCAGCACTCAGTGACAGAGGAGGCGTCACGCAGACCGCAAAAAAATTATGAACTAATACTAACTAAACCTAGTTTCAATCCATCTACCACTATTTCACAGGAGGAAAATAGAAGGACTAGAGTCACTCTAACAATAGCATTACCTAACTTAAGTTCACTAAAGTTAACTCTTACATAAAAATCAGCCCAAGCGAGTGCAAAGTTGCAACAAGTAAGAGTAGTGCTGAGCATCTGTGTCCTACAACCACACAAGATTTTGAAACGTAATTTCCCTGCAATGTAAGCTGCAGTAATCTTCTTATTTGTCAAAAATTATACACAATACTTATACTACTATATATTAGCTACTTACCAAGCCCCACGACCTCAACACCTAGCAGATCCAACAGATCCTTCTCCCAGTCCAGGATGTCCGACCACCGGTGGGCCAGATGGTTATGGGTGCGCCGTACCCCTGAGCAGCGAAACAGCGCCCGGCGCACCTTCGCTCACCGACGGTGACGCTCCTGGGTAGGGTACCTAGAGCCTGCCGCCTGCTACCAAGATCAAAGGGAGGTGGCGCTGGAAAAAAAAAACAAGGGCGACCACCTCCACCTCGGAAAAAAGCTGCCGGGCCTGCACCCCTGCAGGGCGCATTCTACCGCAAGGCAGGCGGCTCTTGGGCGCAGGCGCCCTGCACTTGGAGCCGGTAGTGCTACCCTTCGCCATGGTTCTGGGGTGTGTGGGAGGCAGAATAGAAAAGTTAGGAGGAGAAAATAAAGTTAGATAGAAGAAGTAGGAGCTTAAAGAAAGAAGTAACATAAAAAAGAAGAAAAGAAAAAAAACACAGTAAAAGTAGAAATAACATGCAAAATATGAAATTAGGGACAGAAATAGATAGATGATAAATAAAAAAAGTCTGAAAAACAGTGTAAAAAGCTAAGGATTGCAAAGATTTAGGGAGGATAGAAAAGCAGGCCCAGAAACATAGCATAGAGTGAAAAGTGCCCATCGCGGCCACGTGGTTACGTTTGCGCAATATTTTCCCCCGAGCACGCAATAATCATCGCAAACAAGTAAAATGCGTTCCCGAACATGACATGCGCATCGTGAGCACGCTATATGCGACCCGTAACAGGAAATAAGGCATCGCGAGTGGGCGGGACAATTGAAAAACAAGATGGCCGCACCCATAGGCGACCGCATGGGCAAGTTCGCAAGATACTATCCCCGAGCATGCAAACAGCATCCCGAACATGTACAACGCGTTCCCGAACAAGAAAAACGCATCGCGAACTGGCGCGACACGCAACAACCCACGCTCGCATAGCTCACGTAGTGCAACAACATCTTCGCATAGCTACGCGTAGCGCGACTACGCATACTACGCCCAGGCTTAGAAGTTACTTTTGCTAGTTTATGTGATAATATCACATATTATTTTCTTTGTTGTCTCAGTAGTAGTATTCTGTTCTCAGTCTTTGCAAAACTATGCTATAAATATATAACCAACTAATATCCGTTAACTCAGAGTTTTTCTATCAATTTAGTTGTCTGTGATGGATAATACATTTGGTAAATCCTACAGTTGGAGCTCAACTCAGTGGGAGTGGGATCTTGTGTGTTGTGATGCCTTCCCTGTTAGTACACTAAACTGCTACTACTACCAGTACTACCACAACTAAGAAGGCACCTTGGAAACCCGTGCAAGACATTTTTGAAGATTTATAGAGGTAGCAGCCATTGCTTCATCTATTCAGGTAAGGTTGAATTAGAGTGACACGTAGATAAAATTTCACAGCAAGTAACAATGGGGCTGACAGCAATCAGAGCAAAAGACTAACTTTGACTACCACCATGTGCAAGGAGAAGAAGCAGGGGTGGGGTTTCCAGGGTAAGGTGGGTGGGGGGCAGTAAATGGGCACAGGGTGGGGAGCATCTGGAAAAAAATCCTCAAATTCCTCAGTATTAGTTAGAATAATAAAGACATGTCCATACAGATTCTAACTTGGAATGTTAATGGGGTACGAGTGAAGGGCTGAAGGGTTGGGTTACTCCAATACCTTAGAGATTCCCCGGCACACATTTTAGTTCTGCAGAAGACACATTTGCTGAAAAGGAAAGTGTAGATCTCTTCAAAAGACAAAGATGGGTTGAACACATTTTTTTGTACTAATCAGAGCAGAAAATTAGAGGGGTTGCAATAATAGTGAAGAAATAAGCCTAAATTTGGGTGACACAAACAAAAGCAGATAAAGGTGGAAGGTGGATTATAGCTAAAGTTAAAGTGTATGACACACCATGAACGCTTGTAGGCTACTATGGTCCAAACCATGATGATTGCGAACCTTTAACAAATCTGTTTGCTAATCTTTTGGTTTCCCTGACCCAATAATTATGGGAGGGGACTTCTTTTTTTTCCACTATCCAATACATGAAAAAACATTTCAAATACTCAAAGTTCATTACAGCGCCCCACACTCCCCCCACCCCGACACCAATATGTACATTCAGGTAAAGTCCCACGGAAACAGAAGGATGACGATTACTGTTATATAATTCACACAAAGAAAAAAAAAAGCCATCAGCCAAGAAATAAGTAAAAGGAAGCAGCAAGACTAAAAAACAGGAGAACGATAACAGAAAAGAAGCAATAAGGAACAAAGCATTATCAGCCTACTAACATTTCTCTACAACACAATGTCCAGTAGAAAAGAGAAAGAGACCTTAGACAATCTATGTTATTACCCCGTCTAACCAATTCATTAGAGGTTCCCAAATCTCTAAACCTCTTTTCTTTGATTGTCTGCCTTTTTTAGCGTAGATGGCACTCTCTAATTTGCAAGTGGCCAGTAACCTGGCCTGCCATTGTCCGAACGACGGAGGATTGGGATCTTTCCACTGGGAGGGGACTTCAATGTTGTTTTAGACCTCTAGAGAGAAAGAGCGGGAACCTCATAGCGTACATCTTTCTATAATAAGAAATATGGCACTAGGTCTAGAATTGACCACTGTATAGTAGATTGGAGTCTCAGAGAAGGTATTTCGGAAATAGAATATAAGGAGGCACACCTATCGGATCACTCAGCAGTCCTTTTAACGCTAAGAAACACCAATAGGTGTGTAAAGAATAGGTGGACTCTGGACCAGACCATATTGACGGATAGTGAAGCAATGGAAAATATTAAAGAAGATGTTAGAGAGTTTATCGATGTTAATGGTGGTTCAGCCTCAAAGGGAACAGTGAGGGGCACTCTAAAGGTCTTCACACAGGCATAACCTGCTAAGGAAATAAAGTTTATAAAAGAGAAATCCCACGACTAGAAGATGAGATGAAGAAAATAGACATGGAAATTAAAAGATCAGATTCGGAGGAGAATAAATAAGATTTGGAAAAACAGAAGCTACAAATGAAGAATCAATTATCTGAGAGCCTTCAAATAAGAATCAAAAAAAGATGGTATGCTAGTAAGCTAGCACATTTTGAGTATGGAGAGGGAGCAGGTAAACTACTAGCCTGGAAAGTTAGGACAGAACAAAGTAAGAGCAGAATTAAGGAAATCAGGGAAGACCGGTCTGGAAACATCTTGAGTAGTGAAATCAGGATCAACAAGGCTTTTATGAAATGAAAATGAAATGAAATGAAAATAAATTTATTAAGCGCGGTTGCTGCCCACGGGCCTCCAAGCGCTGAGTTGAAGCAGAAATGTGACGGAACAGGGGAGATTAGGACTAGGAGGGTTTGGCGAACAGTAGTGTTTTCAGCTTTTTCCGGAATGAGAGCAGGTCAGGGTTGGACCGAAGTGAGAGGGGGAGAGCATTCCAGAGCTTGGCGGTGTTCAACGAGAACAGCCTACCCCCAGTCCTGGCTCTCTTCACTCTAGGAACAACTGCCAGGAAAGCCTCCGTAGACCGAAGGTTCCTGTTTGGGTGGTAAGGGATGACAAGGTTGTTATTGATTGCTGATCCCGTCTTCCAAAAGGCCCGATGCGCAATACACAGCGCCTTAAATGCCACTCTTTGCCTCACTGGCAACCAGTGCAGGCTTTTCAGTCCAGGTCTGGCTGACTGGGTTCGCGGAATCTGGAGTAAGGTACGTGCAGCGCTGTATTTGTACCACCTGCAGCTCCCGGAGGGTCATCTCAGGGGCCCCTACGTATAGAGCATTGTTTGAGTCCAGGCGGGACTGGATGAGGCCTTGTACTGCCACTTTTTTGGCCTCTAGAGGCAGAAGTGGGAGGACCTTCCTCAAGGTTCTGAGTAGGCCAAAACAGGTGGCGGACAACTTGGTGGCCTGGGTGGAGAAGGAGAGCTTTTTGTCTAACCATACTCCCAGGCTCTTGACACTTTCCTTGGGGGTGGGGGGAGCGCCCAGACCGCAGGGCCACAAGGAAGTGAAAGGTACTGGCGAGGCTGGGCCTAGGAGCATGAGCTCTGTTTTTTCTCCGTTCAACTTGAGGGAGGAGTTGGTCATCCACTCCTTGACGTCCTCTAAACATTTCAGCAGACCTGCCGGGGATTGCCTGTTGTTCTCTTGGGCCAATGAAACTACTAGCTGAGTGTCGTCGGTGTACGACACAATTTTAATGCCGTACGGTTCGACTACCCCAGACAGCGGTTTCATGTATACATTAAATAGCACAGGGCTCAAGGAAGAGCCCTGCGGTACTCCGCAGCTGAGAGGTTTGCTGGATGATATTGTATCGCCGTCGAAGATCCGAAAAGATCTATCAGACAGGAAGGCGTCGAACCACCTTAATGCATCACCTGAAACTCCAATGTTATAGAGACGGTTCAGCAAGGTGGCATAGCTGACCGTATCGAAGGCAGCACTTAGATCAAGGAGGATCACTGCCACTGATCCTCCCTGATCCAGTATCCTTCGAGATTCTTCGGTGACTGCTAATAAGGCGGTTTCAGTCCCATGCTTTGGTCTGAAACCTGTCTGGGACGTATGTAATAGGGAGTGGTTCTCTTGGAACTGGACCAACTGGGCATTTATATATTTCTCCAACACCTTGCTAGCGCAAGGGAGGAGTGAGATGGGGCGGTAGCTGGAGTGATCATCAGGGTCCAGGTTGGGTTTTTTCAACAGCGCCCGCACCATGGCTTGCTTCCAAGCTGTGGGGACTGAGCATCCGGATATGGACGAATTTAGAAGTTCCAAGATTACAGGCAGGGTAGCTTCGCCTGCCTGCATCAGGACTTCTGGAGGAGCTGGGTGACGTGGAGAGCCCGATTTAACTTGGCGTGCCACTTTGCCAAGGGTGTCAAGGTCCAGAAGGGGGAAGTGATCAAGAGTTGGTAGGTGTGGGGAAAGGGGGATTCTAGGGGGGAGTGGATCAATCGCATCCGGGGTTGAGGCTATTGCTGGGAAGGTGGAGTAGATTTTCAACACCTTATTGTGGAAAAATTCCGCCAGCTCATTGCATTGGTCCTGAGTCTTGCTCGGAGGGGGGGCAGTGATGGCACTGGTGCATTGTTTTATTATGTGGAAGATTTCCTTGGGCTTTGATTTAGCTTCCAGGATTTTGTCAGAGTAGTAGGTTGCCTGGGCCGTCCTGATCCCTTCTCTGTAGGCTTTGATCACCTCTTTGTAGGAAGCCTTTTTTTCCGGGAGAAAGTCTAATCGCCAGGCTCTCTCTCGTTGCCTACAAAGGCGTTTTAGCTCTCTTAGCGAGTCGGAGAACCAAGGAGCTGATTTCTGCATTCTCTTTGAGGAGGATCTGTGAAGAGGGAGGATCGTATCTAGTGAGTTCGTGATCCAACCTACATAGTTTCCGTTTGCCACGTTGGGGTCTGGGCAGGGTGGCGGACGGGTGGAGTCCAGATTGTGCAACCAGGATTCCACGGGGAGTTTTGACCAGTTTCTCCTAGTTGTGACTTGAGGGGGTAACTGGGGGGCTTTGTGGGTAACCCAGGTAAACGGGACCAAAAAATGGTCCGACCATGGGAGAGGGGTGGGTTGGTCAACAATCAGATCAATGCAGTTGCTAAAAATAGGGTCGAGTAGATTGCCCTTTTCATGGGTCGGGGCTGTGACCAATTGGGCCAGTTGAAGAGCTCCAAGGTCATCTATTAGCTCCTTAGCAATGTGGTCTGAAGGGGAGTTAAAATGGAGATTGAGGTCCCCTAGAACCGTATGATTGGCAGAGGATAGAATTCTTTTCGCTATAATCTCTGGGAGAGACCTATGGAATTATTTTGCAGGCTCGGGGGGGGGGGGCGATAGATCAAAGTGCCGGAGAATGAACTATTTGCGTGGAACTCTACACTCTCGCACTCAGGGATAGTTTCTGCTGTAGTACGGCAACGGTACTGGTCCAGACCTCCGCCTCTCCCTTTCGGTCTGTCTAATCTGAAGATGTGGTAGCCAGCGGGTAAGGCTGAGACTATATCAGGCTCCGATTGAGCCGTGAGCCAGGTTTCTGTCAAGAAAATCGCATCTGGCTTGTGCTCCTCGAGCAGCATGGCAATTTGTGTGCAATGCTTTGGCAGTGATCAACAGTTTAACGCATACATGCAATATTTCTAGGCTGTGGCCAACGGGGAGGTGTTACAAAAGGAGTGTTTGCAGTCCGGGCAGCGGGGGGGAGCTCTGTAGGAGCATAGATATGCATGCACTGGACAGCAACTGTGCTTCCTATGCTGTGTAAGGCTGTCGAGCTATATGTCATGCCCTGGAAAGTGGGGGAACCAGGGTTTGTGGCCCCTGGTCCCGTCTGGTCGCGGACGGGCGCAGACGGGCTTGCCTTTGGCGCGCCTTCGGCGCGCAAACGGCGCTCCCGCTGCGCTCGTCCGCTGCGCTTCCGCCATATGCACATTATAAAGAGGTTGTAGAGGGTGGGAACAGGGGGCGTGGCCAAGCAAGTGGGCGTGGCCTGAGTCCTCGCGCTGAGAGCGTCTGAGGAGTGAATTAATTAGGGGTCAGCCGGCAGCGTTGAGATCCGCTACCTGCACTGAAAGAAGTGCTCGGTTTCTCAGCAGCGTGAGGGGTTGCAGTGGTGAGTTAAAAAGCTAGCACAAAATCAATTTGTGACAATTTTACAAGTTTTTTAAAAAACAGATGCAAATGCGCTAAGCGCTCTCCCGGCTTCCGCCTCAGGATTCTGATCAATGACTACCTGGCGCTTTTATTCAGCGTTATGTAGTCGTCGCCGGAGGGGGGTGTGGCCAAGCAAGTGGGCGTGGCCTGAGTCCTTGCGCTGAGAGCGTCTGAGGAGTGAATTAATTAGGGGTCAGCCGGCAGCGTTGAGATCCGCCACCTGCACTGAAAGAAGTGCTCGGTTTCTCAGCAGCATGAGGGGTTGCTGTGGTGAGTTAAAAAGCTAGCACAAAATCAATTCGTGACAATTTTACAAGTTTTTAAAAAAACAGATGCAAATGCGCTAAGCGCTCTCCCGGCTTCCGCCTCAGGATTCTGATCAATGACTACCTGTCGCTTTTATTCAGCGTTATGTAGTCGTCGCCGGAGGGGGGCGTGGCCAAGCAAGTGGGCGTGGCCTGAGTCCTCATGCTGAGAGCGTCTGAGGAGTGAATTAATTAGGGGTCAGCCGGCAGCGTTGAGATCCGCTACCTGCACTGAAAGAAGTGCTCGGTTTCTCAGCAGCGTGAGGGGTTGCTGTGGTGAGTTAAAAAGCTAGCACAAAATCAATTCGTGACAATTTTACAAGTTTTTAAAAAAACAGATGCAAATGCGCTAAGCGCTCTCCCGGCTTCCGCCGGAGTTCTTTAGTGACCTATATAAGTAAGAGAAGGAAGAAATGGTAGACACTGAGTTAGAGGGCTGGCTTGGGGAATCCACGCAACCTATAGACTTTAACCAACAAAAGATTCTAATTCAAGCGATCACTCAGAGGAAGTTGGTAAGGCCATTCAAACTAGTAAAGGGGATAAAGCGGCTGGACTGGACGGCATACCAATGGAGCTGTATAAAATCTTAGCAGTAGTGGTATCCCCTCTGTTGACTTTAGTAATGAGTAAGGTATTGGGTCAAGGAATACAATTACCAAAATCATGGAATGAGGCCACATTTACCCTCATCTTGAAACCGGGTAAAGATCCAACATTAAGTGAGTCGTATAGACCAATTTCTGTTTTAAATTCAGACTACAAAATCTTCACAAAAATCTTAGCCAATAGACTAGCTAAAATTACAGTTGGTACAATTCATGAAGATCAGAGAGGTTTTGTGGAAGAGAGATATCTACACGAGCTACGTATGAGCTTATAGGGGCTATCAATTTTGCTACAACTTTTGACACCCCTTTAGCTATAACAACATTGGATGCCTCGAAAGCATTCAATAAGGTGAGATGGTCCTATTTATTTTTAGTTCTAAAGAGATACAATCTAAGAGACAATTTTTGTAGAGCTATATGGTTAATATATAAGGAACTTGTAGCAAGAGTCGTGGTAAATGGAAAATTATCCTCACCCTTTAAAAATCATAGAGGTATTAGACAGGGCTATCCCCCGCCCCTGTTGTTTAACTTCTATATGGAGCCTTTGGCCTTCAAAATCAGTCATACAACTGACATTCCACCCTTTTATCAGGGAGATTGGGTTAGGAAAATTGCGCTATATGCAGGCGACCTTATAGCATATTCATCTAATTTGGACATTGCCCCACCAACAATCTTACATATAGCAACAGATTTTGGAGAGGTGTCAGGATACTCGGTAAATGAGAAAAAGACAGAAGTGATGATATGGAATCAAGCAGGCAGTAATGCATTTGTAAAAAAAGGAGATGCAATATGCTGGCCTAAGGATACTTCAGGATATCAATGTAATCACAGAAATTAATCTAAGGAGGGTGTTCAATTAATGAAGAGCTGGGTACACCTCCTGTTAACTATTTGAGGGAGAGTCAGTTTGGTTAAGATGACTATCCTACCAAAGATTACTTTCATATTCGATTCCATACCTCTACATTTCGACAAAAATCACTATACACAAAATACAGCAGGCAATAAATTCATTCATCGGGGCTAACAAAGAGGTTAGGATCTCATGGAAAAAACTGCGAAGGAGGAGGGAGAAGGGAGGCCTAACCTTGCCAGACATCCAAAATGATGCATGACCGTTTAAGAAATTCCAGAATGCTCACAAAGATACCGTATGGATCCATAATAGGTCTAATGTACACAGCAATGGTAAAGGAGTTCCAAAAAGATGTAGATGGATTTCTGTTCAAATTTGGGGATCCCAAATTTAAAAAAAAAATAAACTGAAAGTGCTATAGTCGATGGCAATAATGTGGTATCACATTAGACACCTTTTGATATTGAAATATTATTCCCATTTTGCCCCAATTTGGGAGTCACCAGGGAATCCAGAATGTTTTAACGACACAATGGCAATTCCAATTAAAGATGCCGACCTCAGGATCTGGGGTGACTTGACAAGAAAAGGTAATCTACTACCCTTGCATGATCTAAATGGGCTGATGGAGGGGACACTTTCAATGTTTAAATATTTTCAACTAAAAAGTTGGGAGCAGAGTAGAAAATCGACATTCGGTACAGGCAGAATTTAAGAAAATCAACTGGTAACCAAACCACCAGGAAATAAGGAAGTAGCACTTTTGTTTTGGCACCTTCAAGACACCATGGATGGAGAGTTCACTGTGGCTGAGGAGCTGTGGGGAAATTACTTGCCGAGGGAGCAGCTGCAGAATATTTGGCAAGTATCTCATTGTAAAAACTGCGTTTTTAAGAAGGAACCACTTTTTTTCACTCAATAGGGCATATATATCACCCAAAAAACTAATATGGGGATAGGAAGCCGAACCAGCTGCGCTAAATCTGGGCTAGAAAAAACATCGGACATGCATATGTTCTGTCAATGTCCCACAATCAGTGACCTCTTGCAGGACCACAAGCCATGGAATTCAGGCCTGATTGCCTCCACCCTCTGCTGCCACAGCCAGGCTGCATTCTCCTGCTGTACAAATGTTCGACCAGCAAGAGTAGCTATATTAAGAAAAAAAAAGAAAAAAGAAAAATTATAAACAATGCTCTGTGCAAAGCACTTGTTTAAAATTATATAGATGGACAGTAACATTCAGTTGCTGGTACCCTAGGTCCATTGGGAATTGGTGTACTGATTAGTCACGCTCACAGGGCCATTTTTACTGACATAGTCCTCACCTATAAGGCAAAAGCATTTACTGGCTGAAAGGAATTTGGCACTTTCTTCACAGAGTATCCCGTTTGCAATCCTTGACATCAGGCACTTAGTCCCACTGTACTCCCTGGCCTCGCCCTCCACCACAAAATATTTCCAACACATACATTCACTTTACAGTAAGGAAGGAAACTTAACTTACTCTACTGCAGGGTAAGTTATAGGAATTTGGCGGGTATTTAGAGGTTTTGCTATAGAATTGTGGGGCATCACTGATTATCGCATGCCCACTGCCTAAGCTTTGGCTTAGTCAGTCACTGTAGTCGACGAATGTCAAAAGGAAAAACTTTGAACAGGCGGGCCTTAAATACATTATGGAAGCTATGAAATGTAAATGAGAACTTGGTCAGAAAAACATGGCACATACCAAGAATGGATTCTTCTAATTTTCTTGCAGGCTGGGACAGAAGGAAAGAATAAAGGAATTATGTACTAGAAAGTGACTGAGTGAGCACTGGGAGGGAAGGAAAACACACTATGGGCTTGATTAAGATCGTGGTTTTCCCACATCCTCCGGGCCGGCGGAAACCAAAGCCGGCCCGGAGGATGCGGGAAAACCGCTGCGGAGGCACAGGAGACCCACCGCCAAATTAGGATGGCAGTGGGTCTCAAAATCCGTCCGCTGCTTTTCCGCCGCGGTCGCCTTCCGACCGCGGCCGAAAAGCTCTAACATGGCTGGCGGTGTCTGTCAGACACCGCCAGCCATATTAGGATAGCGGAAAACATATTCTTTTCCACGGCGGCTTTTCTGCCGTGGAAAAGCATACGGAGATTGCCTTTGGGGGTCCGTTGCGGGCCCACTTGGTGATGGAGGGGGTGGGGGGTGCACATGGGGGCACCTATGGTACCCCCCTGCATTTGCGGTGCCTGCTGCTTTGTGCACGCAAATGCCGTGCATGCTTTTTTAACATTGCGGCGGGTGCAGCTTGAAGCAGCACCCGCCGCAATGTTAAAGATTGGGGATGTGACCGCCCCCCTGGTGGTCAGATCCTAATCTGCACGAAGGGACCTCCGCAGCATCTGCGGACGGTCCCTCCTACTCTATGGTGGCGGACGGACTCAGGTCCATCCGCCATCATAATCCGCCCCTTAATTTTTGGTTTGCAATACAATGAAAACTTTGGAAATGCCACATCAACTGAAGCAGACGTACAATTGACAGCCAACACTGCAGTGCCAAATTGAAACATGTTGCGATTAGGTCATGGCTGGTGAAATGCCATAGGTAGGGAGGCGATGAATGATGATGGGTGAGAGACCTATATGATTGGCTTAACAAATACTGTGAGTGAAGGGAGTAGACAGAAAGTTAAAATGCCCCTCCCAACTTTGAACCACAGCTTTGATGAAACCGAGCAAGTGAAGTAGGTGAGCAAGCCCCTCTCCAGAAGAGCTGCCTTGTTTCTTTATCTATGCAATCCATTCATACTTTCATTGATCTAATTTTTACCCCAATGATACCCACCATTTTTTGGGGGGAGTTTTATGTAGCGAGAACTTGACCTGAAGGTATCAGAGCATTTTACATAAGCACCAGTTGCATTACAGATGGACAAGTTTATTTTGTTAGGAATGGGGATAATATGTGATTAGCCCCAAATCACAGAATGTTGAGCGTCTCTGCTGAGAGTCCAACCCGGTTCCCCATCTTTGAGGTTGACTGCTCTAACCGCAGGGCCTCATCCTCTCCCCTAAGAAGCATTGGAGCTTTATATTCTCTCATCAAGGCTTTCACCATTCCATTCCAACCCATAGATTTCTTTCATATATCCATCTATTGATTTAATCCATGCATACAGGCATACATCCTTTAACACATATACCATTTCACCCATCCTTCTTTCCCTTTCTCTTAATCATCAAACCATCATCATTTGCAGCATTCAATATGAGCTTTTGTCTGCTGAGTTGCAGATAGAAGAGAACATTCATAAAAACTCATCCCTTGCTGTTGCTGCTAAAGTGGGGGTTTTACAAGTCACAAAACCCTTGCAGTGAGTATACTAGAAATTTTCAATAAGCATGCAATATGGCTTATCACTACCCATCACTGCTGTTGCTGGAACTCCCCTATCTCCAACTGCAAGCACATATGCTGTGCTACTGGCAGATGCCAAATACACCCCCTCTTTATATTTCAACAAAATAAAACCACAATACATTACTACAGTTCAATGAACTGTGGCCTCTATTGAAAATATCACTTTGGGTATTTTGTTGGATGACATTATTAGAAATGCCAGGTAGTAAAGTCAACCAAAATCTGTTCATGGCTTTTCAGACTCTGAGTCATTGAAAAGCAATGAAGGGTGAACAAATTGGTCAATGAAGGATATATGCTCTTGCTTGGCAAATACAATGGGACGGTCCTCATACTACTTTCATGCCATGCTGCACTGTAATTGAAACTGCTGGTATACTGTATAAATGAATGATAATACATACTACAACACAACAGTGGGGGGGGGAGGGGGGGTGCTCCATGACCTAGACACTCTCTCATTTTACTGTTTGTGTATGAGCAATAAAAATAAAGTCTTCACATCAAACATGCATAGAATAGCTTACTTGGGCCTGCAATCTACACATTAGAGTACTTAAAATCTGCTCTCTTAGTCATAGAGTACAGGTCCACAAGATATATAAAAGGAAAAGAAAAGCGTATTAATAAAGCAGGAGAAAGCTACATAATAGTACAAAAAGGAGGACGTCAAATACAGAAACATGAAATATTTAATTTTTGCCCGGACTCCAGACTCATTGCAGGGGGTATGCAACCCTTTGTGTGGGAACATAATGTTGCCCTTTCAGATGTTAGTGTCAGCTCCTCTCTCCCATCCTGGCAGTTTATAATTACGCTCACAGGCTCAGCAGTGGCAGGCCTAAGACATGTTCAAAGGTCTATTCAAGTGGGTGGTACAAACAGTGTTGTAGGCCCAGTAGGATCAATTATTTACAGGCCCTGGGCACATGCAATGCACTGCACTAGGGATGTGTAGGTAAACTATATATGCCAATTGTGTTTAAGTCAATGTTACTATTTTTTCATCATAACCCACATGCTCTTTAGCACTGATTAGCAGTGGTAAAGTGCCTATATTCCTAAAACCTACAAAAACAAAGTCAGCAAAAACAGTAAAAACAGGAGGTCTGAAGGCAGAAAGTCAGGAGAAACCATGCCAAGGATACCAAGGATACCAAGTCTAACCAGGACAAAGTGCAAAGAAGTCCCAAACTCGGGATAGGAGCTTTATTAATGTGCCAAAGCCTGATAAAGTGAAACTAGGTGGCTGTGTTGTTTGCCCTTCCGTAGGGTGTTCAGAGACTATCATAGGGGTGGTGGTGATGGCTGCAATTTTCGGGAGTCTTGCACATTTGGGAGAGAGTGGGGTTGGTGTAACTGTCATGCATTTCCTGCATGGCGCATTGCAGTTCACTGTGATGGCCTAGTTGTGCATGCTGTGGGCAGCTTTTTCTTTTGCACACTTTACTTATAAACAAGCTTGCTTTTAGGCCACAATGACCTTTCACACGGAACCTGCATATGTTTTTGTGTTCTGTTCTTTTTCTCGGATTTAGTCTGAGCACCATAGACAAGGTCAAACAACAATGCCCCCTGTTACTTTATCTGGTCAGACATTAGCACCTAGACAAAAGACTCAAATACAGCTGTTGTTCATGAGCACCCTTAACTTGTCATATAACTGAACATAGCAGTTTAAACAAACAGATGGAACGAGAGCTCTGAGGCAAGATTACTGCGTCAGTTGAGATGTAGAACGTCCATCTGGGTATGCTAATGTACAGGGTCCACCACTAATCCCAGAGATATTTGATATATAATCATTTAGCTTTATTAGAAGGGGAGGGGGATTTAGGCTAATCTGTCTTTTAACAAGGTAGGGCTTTTCATGATATACAGTTTATTTACCATGCTAACAATATTTTTGTTTTCTAATTCTGGCCAGATACTGCATTTTAGAGCACAATAGTTTAGATAAATATTCTAAACATCCTTCGCGTCTCCTGGGTATCTTATTGTTGTTGAGTATGAGTCAGATAGAGAAAGGGTGTGTCCTGTTACAGAGATCTCTGAGCGTTGTATTCTGGAGTGCCAATTCACTTGTTCTTCTGGTAAGTTTAGAAGGGCAAGTGAAGCACTATAGCTAGTCGGACTTGTGCTCATATATACTGAGATTGTATTGGGACTCAGGTGGATATTGACAAGGACTCAACTCTGAATTCTATGCCAGGCATGTGTAGGTGCATTGATCGAGTCCAATACCCCAGTAATGCGCCCCGGTGCCGGAAACAGCGGCATGGCGATGTGAGCAGGTGCGTGCGTGAGACATTCTATATGTAAGTGAGGGGGGTGTTGGTTGATGTACCCAGTAATATGCATGAGAAGCCTGGTCGGCTCAATAATAGAGATCAAGGACTGGGGCTCCCAATCCCCCCATAGAGTATGGCAATGTGAGGAGCTCCCAACTGGCACCATCTTCATGGGCGATATTCTGCCTAGAAGGGAGAGGGGGAGTCAAGTCCATTTCGCCATGTCTTCCTCAAATGTAAGGATGGCCCGGCCGTAATTCTCCCTAAACACCAGCTCGGAGTCGGTGTGACTTTGAATTCCCAAGTATTGCACTGGATTTATGGACCACTGTAATGGAAAGTCCAGGGCCTCGGGTAGTGTCGCCGGTGTGAGAGGGAATAGGACCGACTTTGCCCAGCTGATTTTCAGTCCAGAGAGCCTACCAAATCTCACAATTTCACGCAGGATGGGAGACACATTCCGGGCCAGATCGTGCACATAGAGAAGAGTATTGTCCACATAAGAGGAGATAACGAGGCTGTACCCCTGGAAATGGAGTCCCCTGTGACTATGAAATTCACCAGTGTACAAGCTAATGGCTCAGCCGCCAAGGCGTATAGGAGGGGGGAAAGTGGGCAACCCTGTTGGGTACCCCTGGAGATGGTAAAGGGGGCAGTAACCTTGTCGCCCACCAGCACGCGGGCTGTAGGGTTCCGGTATAAAATGCAGAAAGACGCTCCCCAACCCCATTCATTCTAGGGCTAGCTGCATAAAGCTCCACTCAACCGAGTCAAATGTTTTTTCAGCGTCCACAAATATGGCGGCTGCCTTGGTGTCTAGCTTGGTATGCTGGATTGCACCAAATACTGTGCGTAGATTATGGGCAAGTGAGCGGCCGGGTATAAAGCTTGCCTGTTCTGATTCAATGAAAGTTGGCAGTAGAGGGGCCAGCCTGTTTGCCAGCACTTTAGCAAAAATCTTGTTGTCAACATTTATTAGTGAAAGTGGCCTGTAAGAGGAACATTGTTGCACCGGCTTCCCAGGCTTTAAAAGTACCACCAGTAGGGCCTCATGCATAGTGAGGGGCATTGTGCCCTCCTCCGCCATTTCCTCGAAAAGAGTTAGCAGGTGTGGAGTAATGAGGTCCTTACATTCCTTATAGAATCCCACAGTGAGGCCATCTTGTCCCGGCGCACTACCAGAGTGCATTGTGGAAAGGACAGAATGGATCTTCCACGTCTCAAGGGGGAGCATCAGATATTCCCTGTGGGTATCCAGCAACCAGGGCAGCGTAATAAATTCTAAGTAGGCCTGGGCAAAGCACTACGCTACGCACGCGTAGTTTGCGAAGTTTGCGCTACTTCGCACTACGCGAACTGCACGTAGCACAGTGCAAACACGCGTAGCGTACTACAGCGGTCATTTTTTGCTTTCTCACGGTCCTAAACGTCAAGTTGGCGACCGCAAGCAAGCAAAATGACATCCTGCCGAGACTTTTTCCTCGTTTGCGATCAGCAACATCAAGTTGCCAATCGCGAGTGAGGAAAATAAACCTCCCAGCGAGATTCTCAATGCAGAAAGGTCAGGTTTCTCATTGCGAGTGGTCGCATATGCTCGCGCATGATCGCGATGAGATACTAGCAGTCCGCGTTGAGAAAGCTGCCGCTCGACTAAAAATCTACTCGAACGGCAGAAAACTACAGCTTGCACTGTGTAAGATGCTGTTTTCAATGATTGCACAGTGCCGGATGCTTGTCCGCACTGTGCAATCATTGAAAACGGCATCTTGCACAGTGCGAATAGAGCACTACGCAGCTCGCGTAGTGCTAAGCATAGCTGGCGTAATGCAAAGTGCACTTTGCATAGCTTCGCGTAGCGCTACATCGCAAACTACGCCCAGCCCTAATTCTAAGTAGTCCAGTATCTTGGAGGAAGTGTTGCAGGACTTGGACTTGTATAGATCAGCGTAATATTGCTGGAAATGCTCTGCAACTTCCGCCGAGTCAGTAATCGTGTCACCGTTATCTTGGGCTAGTTCAATAGGGAGTTGGGCAGCGCGATGCCCCTTCATGAGACTTGCCAGGACTGCGCCGGGGCGTTCCACCTCCCTGTATAATCTTGCTGTTGCGTATTTACCCAGGAGTTTGACCTCTCTGTCCACCTCGGTGTGGCATTTCTCTAGTGTTGTCTTAATGGTGGCTAGTAATGTGGGGTCATTAGTGTTGTGCAACCTTCTCTCCAGCTGTGTCAGTGTTTGTTCTAACATTGTCAACTGTTTCCTGATTGATTTTAGTACTCCAGAGTGTTTAGAGATTGCCATTCCCCGAACATAGACCTTAAAAGTCTTCCAAACTGTGGTAAAGTGTGGGACGGATCCCATATTAGTATTGAAAAAGGTGTCTGTAGCCTCCAGTACTTCCACCATAATAGATTTACCTAACAGTGCGTAGGGGGGGGAGCGCCATGCGAATAAAGATAGGCATTTGATAGAAGTGGCCAATGTTAGCAGCACAGGGAGTGGTCTGAATAAGTCTGTGGCAGGACTTCACAGTCCCGTATAGAGCTTTTGAGGGAGCCCATTAGGAACCAGTAGTCTTTCCTGGTATCGAGATTATGAGGGCCTGAGAAGTGTGTGTAACCTCCCTGAGCAGCCGAATGGGAACGCCAGACATCCACCATATTCAGCTCTGTAAGGGCATCTACAATAGCCGTGGCTGATTGTGATATGCGTCTCGGGGTGCCCCCGATCGGTCCAAGTCAGGGTAAAGGATGCAATTAAAGTCTCTCCCCCAAATCAGTGGAACATTGAGTATCCTGCGTGCTAAAGTGAGAAGGTCATGATAGAACTGCAGGCAGTCATGGTTAGGGCCATATTATATATTCCACTCCATTGCCACTGCACCGAGACACCACATATCTGCCATCAGTATCAGTGTGTAACTCCTCCAGGGTGAGGCGGGCTGTGGGGTTGATCCAAGTGAGAACCCCGAGCATGTGTATTGAAACCGCAGCATGGAACATGCCACGGATCCTGCAGTGCACCCGCTGAAGACTCGACACCAGGAGATGCGTCTCCTGCAGAAGGGCTACATCAACTCTATGTCTAGTGAGGTATGACAAAACCTTCCTAATTTTTTGCTGGTCATTAAGGCCCCCGATATTCCAGTTCAGGAATTTCAATCTATTTTCCGTGAACATGGTGGTCAAATATGTAAGTGACAGCGTTGGGCACTATCCAGAGCAACTTGGGAGATGTATCAAGATTAAAGTGTGTTCATCCTGTGTGTTCATCGTGTGTGTGCATCGCTCCATTGTGTCCATAACAACCAAAGAAAAAATAAAACCACTCAATTGAAATAAACCTAATAAAACCGCAATCCCACTAACCCTCCTCCCACGCCATGCTAACCCCTACAAAGCATAGTCGACTGTTCCACCCCTTCTCCTCCCCTGAGAAATCTATGGCAACTAGCCATACAGTGGGTAACATGCAGGGGCGGATGTTACCTAGCACTACGAGAAACGTCAGCTGAACTCCACTTTGCAGTAAACATAGCATGACGCTCAAATTTATCTAACATTTAACTGCACCAGCAAGGGATGTAATTTCTGAATGCAGTGATCTACGATCAATGAGCTGAAGGCCACCCCACTAAGGATAACATCTAGATACTTCCGTGATCACCATCAGTCATTATCACAATATAACTGCCTCCCAAATCAACATCAAATGCAAGTCTCAGACTCTTGCGGAAAGTGCAGAATGACTTTGTCCCATGCCATCACACCATTGATGTCCAGTTGTGCCGCAGGGGAACAGCAACCATGGCACAGGCACATCTAAGTGAGTACGTACAGTTAATGCGAAAATCGCGCGGTTCATGACAGTAACTGGGACCTACACAGAGCGGACTGTCTAGTCATTGTTATCAAGGGAGGTCCACTGTGATGCCCCCAACATCACATCCAAACCTCCCTGCGCAGCCTGACATTGTGACTTTTGAGTAATCCTTTTAGTTCTTTTTGCAGCGCCTTTGGGTCCGTGAAGATGTGAGTGGATTCGTCCAGGTGTACCTTCCACTTTGCCGGATACAGCATGGCATATGCGATGTTGTGGTCACGACGTTGGAGTTTGAAGGGGTTGAATTGGCGTCTTCCCTCGTGCACTCAAGCAGTGAAGTCCGGATAAAGAGAGATCGCCGTGCCCTCATAGCGAAGAATTCCGAGCTCTCTGGCTTGCCATAAGAATGAATCGCGGTCTCTGTAGTTGAGTAATTTGGCTATCGCCAGGCGTGGCTGAGCCCGAGTGACAGGCCGTGGGCCCTGTGACTGATGAGCACGCTCCACTACAAATAGATTCGAAAAGGTGACACCTTATTGGCCCCTGTAACAGAGTACCCTAGGTACCCAGGGCATAGGTGTTTCCAAGGCCTACCAGGGGCTGCAGCATGTATTGTGCCACCCTTGGCCTGGCCTCCATATTTGACACAACTGGCTGATCACTCAGCTGGGATAAGTTGGTGTAATCACCTCTTACTTAGATATAGTATCCCTATATCTAACCTTAAACTGGACACATATGTTCATATCAGCCACTCCAATGGAAGGCCTCATCAATCCTGGAGGCAGAGTGCTTGTAAATATGTGAGATGGTGCTCTAGCATGAGCTGAGCCTGTCTGCAGCTGTCGGGAACCACTCCCTTAACTGTTCCGGGATATATACTCTTAAGTGCATTATAATTCTCGCGGTTATATGCTATCTTTGGTTTGGCTTTATCAAAACATGTCGAGTAAGGTGTCATACGATTTGGAATACTATCCCCTTTGACAGTTCTGTTGACGGGGATAGCATTCCACCCTTCTAGAGGGACACGACATGTGTGTAGCCTTAACCCCGGTTAAAGTTAACCAGAGCCTCAGCATCACAAAATGGATGCTGCCTCCACAGACACAAGTCTGACCTCCTGCTGCTGGGAGTCCTTCCAGCGAGGAAGGCTTGGACAAAGGGTTTCCTGCCTTGGGAGGTGCGAGCACCACCCCAGACAGGATTTTGTGTATTGGGTAGGACAGGGCTGAATAGATTGAGACATGCCCGGGGCACACAAGGTGTCCCCGTGCATAAGCCAGTCCAAACCAGTCCTGGGACTTTCCAAACCCAGGGCTGGCGAGGAGTGGGACAAAGGAAAGGGGGTGTAACCGCCCCCCTTCCTTGTCCCACCCAGAGGAGGAACCTAGCAGGTGATCCACCCATCAGATTGGGAATAAGAGTGGGAGCAGTGCCATAGCACCTCAGATCATCCTGAATCAACTTGAAACTAAGAAGACGACTGGACTTCGACATTCTGCTGCACAGAAGACTGAAGAGCATCTCCCTTGTGGCCTAGGAGTGGCCACCCTGTGAACACAGGTACCAACCAGCGAATCGACGTCTGATTTGCCGCCGCCTCCCGCCGGGCCCGAGCTCAGAGCCTGACAAGACCAAGACTCCCAGACTTCTCACAACCCGATCCACAGTCCCTGCAAAGAAGGGACCCGTGGAGGCACCGAGAGACGTGGGACCGGACATCTTGGAAGACACCCGAAGAGCTGACTGCGCAGCATCAGAGGCATCCTCGATGTTGTGCTTTGGGGACTGAGAACCCACCACCGAGCAGCCCTTGCACCGAAGATCAGCCCCCCAGCATCTCCACGATCTGCGTGGGGCCCTTTTGCATTGTGCCACTCGACGGGCCATCCTGGCCACTAGCCACGTGGTCAGCGGCCATCTTGGCGACAAAACCAAAGAACTACACTGCGGGTCTGGTTGCTCCAGACTTGTCCTCACTCCTGTATAAAGGAGCACCCGCTCTGACCTTGCTGGTCCGAGTGATAAGCCTTTTTCAACACCTGCGTGGCTTGCATTAGCCAAAGCCTGTTTGCTCTGATCAAGTTGCTGACACCGCTAACAGCGAGAAGTCTGCGTGAGACAGCTCGTGACCGACTCCTGGACGTCCTCGCCCCCCGGTGTCCACGTGGCTGCAGAGAGAAGCTACACCTCAATGCCTGTTTGCACCCGACATCGCCTGGTTCCAATCTGGTTCCACGGTAGTCACTGGCTAGTGACTTTGAACATTGTCCCCTCTGCTTTCAGGTCTTCACATCTTCAGATCCACCCTTGGATCCACCCTTGGATCCACCGGAACTCTTCACTTCAGCTCCAAGCACCATCGACCAGCGTGACGAAACCCGACACTACTTCGACCCTATGCAGCCGCTTCCTGTGGGTGAGGTAACTCAGCAACACCGGTGTTCCTACACTGGTACACACCCCTAGGGCCCGTGTCTCAAGTTTCAACTTTCTAGGTCACTCGGAAGGTTCCGAACTAACTAACTTTCTAACTTTTACGCACCATAGACTTTGCATTGGTGAGTGTGTGCACTTTAAACACTGCACCCGAGTCCCGCGGGCCTTTCCCGACTTAGTCACTGCTAGTCCCGATCAGCTCCAGCGATTCCCAAGGCCCTAGGCCTGTTTCCCTATCGATTGGTATCTCTTATACCACTTTCTTAGTATATGGTTTAGATGGCCCCTAGGGCTCATCCATATTGTGCAACTTTTGTGTATTTTAAACTGTGTTTTGTTTAACGCTTGTGTTTCTGTGCTCATAAAGAGTTCAGGGGATATTTGTAGTTAATAAATATATATATTTTCAATATATATCTGTGTGGTGTCCTTTCATTTGGTATTCAAGGGGGTTGTGTATGGTAATACAGCTGGCTTCACATGCCTTTCAGAGTTTAGCCTAAGACGGCTTTGCCCACGTTACAACTAGGATAACTGGTCTATAAGGTGGACTTTCAACCGATCATCATAAGGGTTGTTTGGACTGATACAAGGTGGTTCCAGAATTGGAAACATCATATATCAGGCCAACTTCTCACAATCGGGCCCGTCCGTCTCTCTATTTCGTGTGCTCTTGGCGTCAAATGGGAGCTTGGTCTGAGTCCTGTCCACTCTGCCCATGATGGTGATTGCGTGTGGGGGAGAATAGGGTATACCAATCCGTTCACCAGGGTTATGTAGAGGAGCCAGAAGCTATCACCAGAGCTGCACTCTAAGGGTGTTTCCAGGTTCCCCGCAAGTGGTGGTCAAGGGACGCTCAGTGTGGGAAGTCAACAGACCAACAGCATTGGTGAGAGTACTCTCACGCGATCTCCATGCAATACTTAGAAGGAGGGGGTGTTCACAATCTCCCTAGAGCGACCTGGAGTGTAGGGGCAATGCAACCACAGCCACCACAGACACCAGAAATGCACCTCCGTCCAAACGACATCCACGCACCAGAAGGGCAAGATACGGCCGGGCCCACACCTTTAATCTAGAGCTCCAGTCCCCAGGGCTGCAGGGTCTGATATTTGGCCTCGGGAGAGTGCAGGCAGACTGGCATTAAGTCCCTTCCCGCAGGCCAGCAGGCCGATCCACTCCTTCTGCAGCCACACCAGGAGGGCAGTTATGGAGAGAAGGGGGAGGGAGAACAGCACCCCCCTTTCATTACCGTGAATACTGCACTTGCCGGTCATGCTGTTGTTGGTCAATGGGGCTCAGCCAGCAACAGGTAAATGATGTTGTTGGGAGGCTCTCATCATCAGTGGGACAGCCATCCCATCTGGGCTCCTCCAGCGCCAGCGAATACAACTCGCCCCCGGGGGGTGAACAGCTGTGGTGTGGGCGCACACCCCTCGCTTTTCGGTAGGTGCACCCTCAGGGATTCCAGGCAGGGATCGTATAAAGGCAGTGGTTCCGCCGCATGCCAATCTCCCAGAGCTGCACACCAGGCACCACGTCAGTGCCATCAGACCGGGAGCCGCAGCAAGGCCCGGAGGTGGCAATGGGCCGGCACAGCCCCCGGGGCAGGTGAGCAGCAGCCAATTGGGGGCCTCCAGCACAAATTACCAGGGCCTATCCGGTGTCAGAGGGGCCAGGTGGCAAAGGCAAGCGCCGCTCCCAGCCAAAGTCCGCAGTATCAGGGATCGGCCCGATGCATGCACAGCTTCCTCAGTCCCTCACGCATGCTTGCAGGCCTCATGACCGTCTCCGGCTGCTATCAGATGGCTGATTTGCTTCTATCGATTGATCTGCAGCGCCTCCCCCGCTGTACTATTACCAGGCAATTTTTCGAAAAATGGTGCATCGATCGTCAGGATAACTGATATGGAATGCTGACGGCTTGCGGAGCTCTAACTCTAAGCGGCTATCTGGTGCTGTGGCAAGCTCTGCCCCCTTACATGCTGATGTTCTATGGTCCCAAGTATAGTTATGTTCCTGAACAGAATTCCTGTAACAGAACCACATGCATTTGAGCAGGTTGAATACAGGTGTGCCATACTTGCTCTTTGCCGCTCTCCACACTGACTGTTACTGGCTCAGCATAATTATCAACTTCTTCACTTCCCAGGGTTTGGGGAACCTTTCTTTTCCCTTGTGGCTGAAAGTGGGTAGTGGGCCCGATGTGGTCCAATCTGTGTCCGGATCATCAGTAGAGGGGCTGTAAGAAGATGTGGGAATACTCTTACTTTTGCATTCTGCAATTCATGTTGTCCACTTGTCTGCAATGATTCAGCTGAGAAAACTCCATTGAGATTCACTGCTTTAAATGACGAATGTCACTGCAACACTTAGCGATATGGGCAAAGGTTTGGTTGAGTTAGTATCCTGAATGATGGAGTGCTCCTCCCACTCTGTTTCTGCCAAGAGGAGGGTAAGGCAGTGTAAGAAATTGAGTTGCTGGTTGAGTAGGGTGTGAGCCCTGATAAAGCAGCAACCACAATCCTTGTCAGGGTGATGTACAACCACCGCTAAATTAACCTGTTCTCAATACTCTGGTATATTGGCACAGAACAGCCCAGCTTAACTGAGAAGCAATGTGTAAAGTATTTGTGCAACATTTCAAACAGTAATAAAGTGAAGACATCACGAAGACCAGTCCCACAAAGGGTTTAGAAAAATAGTGTGTCTTTTATTAGTTGAAACAAGACAAAAATTACAACAATCCAATCAAGGAAACCAGAGATATTGAATTTGAATGTTTGATAATAAATCATTTATTTAGGTCATTTTTATCGAGCACGAATCATCCCCAAGGGGATCTCTCGGCGCTCGAGAAAACGGCAGGCCGACTGTGAGAAGTGGCTTAAAAGAGCCATGTTTTGAGCAGTTTTTTAAATTGGGACAGGTTCGGACATTCCCGGATTTGTTCCGGGAGGCCATTCCAAAGTTTGGGGGCCAGATAGGAAAAGGAACGACCCCCAATTTTTGTCTTCCTGAATCTGAGGCAGCACAGCAGCTTCCGATTACTTGATCTGAGCTGCCAAGTAGGTTGATATCATTTTAGTTTGTTGGTCAGATAAGCCGGACCTAGACCATGCAGGGCCCTGAAGAACAAACACAACATCATAAAGGTGGCCCATTTTTTGACTGGAAGCCAATGTATATGGCGTAAAAGAGGCACAGATAGAGTTCGGGCTGGCGTATCGAGGGCGAGGAGTGCTGCTCTATTTTGCACAACCTATAATTTGGATAAAAGGTCCTTCCTGATTCCTACCAATAAAGAATTTCCATAATCAAGACGGATAATTAACAGCGCCTGGACAAGAGTCTTTCTAGCGCTAAGCGGGATCAATGGGAAAATCTTTCTCAACATCTGCATTGTCCCGAAGCTGGAGGCTGCAAGGGTCTTTACATGTTCCTCCATTGAGAGCTGATTATCTATCTTTATCCCCAGGTTCTTCGCCCAGCTTTTCGGGGAGGTGGCCTCTCCTAGTTCTGATGGCCACCAGTCTAGGGACCACAGATCCACACCCTTGACAAACAAGAGTATTTTGGTTTTAGCGGAATTTAGTTGTAGAAAGTTTCCCTTCATCCAATCTGCTATATAAATCATAGACCTCAAAAACTTTGCTTTCGTGTCGGCTGGATCTCTCTCTATGTGTACCATCAGCTGCGTGTCATCAGCGTAAGATATAGTTTCAAACCCACAGTTCCTGATGATTGAGGCCAGTTGGGCAACATATAGATTAAATAATGTGGGACTCAATATAGAGCCCTGCAGCACCCCCTTGTCCACTGCAGCTGGACGTGACACATGGCACCCTAATTGGACGGATTGAGTTCTATCGGAGCGATAGCTCTGAAACCATTTAGGGGTAAGCCTCCGACACCAATGGCTTGCTGAGTCATACAACATCCTTCATAGCTTCAACTGCACACATGTGCACATACTTCTGCATGTATGTTTGTATCTAATCACTATCTTCAAGTATCCCCACCAGGGACCCCCCCCCTCCAATCCAAGAATGGATCACAAACCAAGATACCATAGGCTGTGATTCTAGTTTAAGAAACTCTTCTAAATATATAAGAATTACACTTGACAAAAACCTAAACATGATGACTTATTACTTACATGTCATAATAATAAATGCAATGTAGAACCTCAAGCTACGTAAAAGAGTGAAACCTTTTGTCTTAGAGGAGGACCTCAAAATAGTGGCTCAATCCATAGTACTTTTGAGACTTGACTCTGGCAACGCACCTCTCACAGGAACTAAAATATTCCAACCTGGCCCCTGTGAAGGCCACACTCAATCCAGCAACCAGGGTTACAACAGGAGACCAACAGAAATCCCCACACTAGCAAAACGAGGCTTGCTCCCAAAAGAAGCAAGATGCATTTACAAAACAGCTTGCATCAACAAAGGGCACTTCACAGGATACACCTACCAGAAAAACTAGAAAGGTCAGAAAAAGCATGCACTTTCTTTAGTACTGGCACTGCCACTCTTCAAGAAGGAAAGAACCAATGCCTGCTATTTCTCGGACAACACATCTAGATTGTGGAGCTTCGTGCTTCCAGAGTTACACACCGACCATCTCTGTCTAATTTCCAAATAACATTGAAAGCAATATTGCTTGAAGGACACTTTGGCATGAAAGAGTCCTAATTACTGTGACCACTAAACAAATTTCCTAAATATACATTCCCGAATGACTGAAATTGTACATCAGAAAATCCAAAGGTCACGTGGAAGTATTCCAGGTCCACGTCAGGAATCAATATTATGATAATTTAGAACCTCTACTGCAGGCTTATATCTCTCTCCATTTTTGTACAAAACAAAAATCATTCACATGAAAAAGATGTTGAAATAACCATGAATATCTTTGGAAACTGAATATATAGCAGAAATGAAACTGACCTTGAATCTATCTACCCACTCCCATAGGAGTACAATCTGTTGTGTACACAAAAATCCTCCAGATCTCCCTCGGCTTAAGAATACAAGGAAGGATCTCATGCTTGACTGACCATGTATAATTGAAATCTATATAATTTCTGCTTTAAGCGGATGTCCTATCTATGTAATTTATGATCCAAGCGGATATGTAATTTGTAATTGCAAAGCACACTAATACCCCAACTGGGGTGTCCTGGCGCTGTAACGCATACCGCTGTGAAACCCTTCCTGGCTGTTCCCTGTGAAATGTCCACTCCTGGGCACCCCCAAGGTGAATCCAGCCACCCAGCCCTGTTAGGGCCGTTGTAGAGATTAGGCAAGCTATTGCCCAGAGTTGCAGAGTGGGAACCATTATTAGAATAGGCACTGAAGCGAGAATTATCAGGTCCGAGGAAATTGAGCCCAAGACCCACTGAGGCGGGAATTGAACCCTGGTCCCGGCCAGGGTGCATAGACAAAATATCGACTCCAAAATATCGAATGGACAAAATATCGAGTTAAAAATATCGACAATAATAAAATATTGTTAACAAAAATATCGTTGGTCAAAATATCGAATAAAATAATGATAAAAAATATCGAGTACAAAAATATCGACCTAAAAAAATTGACAAGACAAAATATCAATAAATAGTCAAAGTTAAAAATATCGATAATATTTAGAAAAAAGGTTAAAAAAAAAATGTATTAATAGTAATATAAATTGTAGTTAATGTTTAGGAGCAGGATGTTGGGTTAATAGGGGATAAGGGTGGGGAGTAATTTAATAATAATTAATTAATTAATATATGTTTGTAAATATTTTTAATTAATAATTAATTGGTAATTAATTATTATTAATTAGTTAATTAATTAATATAATTTTGTACATTTTTTTATTAGTAATTAATTGGTAATCAAATAATATTAATTCGTTAATTACATTAATTAGAGTAATTTATTTATATATATAATTTTTAGTTATTGTTAATTAATTAATTTGGAAAAAATAATATTAATTATTAAATTAAATTAATTACAGCTAATGTGCTAATATATTTACTTTATTGTTATTGTTAATTAATAATTAATTGGTAATTAAATATTATTAATTAATTTTGGGTAAAGGAGTATTTTTAGGGTTCAGGGTCAGTTTTGGGTTTTTGGGTAAAGGGGTATTTTTAGGGTTCAGGGTCAGTTTTCAGTTCTTGGGTAAAGGGGTATTTTTAGGGTTCAGGGTCAGTTTTTAGTTTTTGGGTAAAGGGGTATTTTTAGGGTTCAGGGTCAGTTTTCAGTTTTTGGGTAAAGGGGTATTTTTAGGGTTCAGGGTCAGTTTTCAGTTTTTGGGTAAAGGGGTATTTTTAGGGTTCAGGGTCAGTTTTCAGTTTTTGGGTAAAGGGGTATTTTTAGGGTTCAGGGTCAGTTTTCAGTTCTTGGGTAAAGGGGTATTTTTTGGGTTCAGGGTCAGTTTTCAGTTTTTGGGTAAAGGGGTATTTTTAGGGTTCAGGGTCAGTTTTGGGTTTTTGGGTAAAGGGGTATTTTTAGGGTTCAGGGTCAGTTTTCAGTTCTTGGGTAAAGGGGTATTTTTTGGGTCCAGGGTCAGTTTTCCCTACTGTTGCACCCATTGGAGTGGGAATAGTAATTTTAACCCCTACGCTATCCAATGCTTTCCTTACGCTTGCACTCTTTGGAGTGGGAATAGTATTTTTTACACTTCTGGTATCGTACGGTAATATAATAGTATCTTATTTAATTATAGTATGTTACTATATATATATGTTTTAACAAATAAGATTGTAAAAAATTATTTTTATTATTTTCATTTATTATTTAATTATTATAAGTTAATTTAAGTATTTTTAAGTATATTTTAGTAATTAAATTTGAATATTAATTTAATTTAACACTGTTTTTAATAAAGTCGATATTTTTTACAACTATATTATTGTAAACGATATTTTGTACTCAATATTTTTGTACTTACCTGTTTGTAGATACAAACTCGATATTTTGACTGTCGATATTTTGTCCACGATATTTTTGCAAGTCGATATTTTGTCCACGATATTTTTGCAAGTTGATATTTTGTCCCTCGATATTATTTCACTGATCCCCGGCCAGACCTCTGCATCAGGGTCTGCCGCTCTAACCATTGAGCCACACTTCTCGACTTATCCTACTTAGTATGACTGTAACATATACACAACTAACCAGAATATTATGTAACATCCCACTGGTGGGAATGAATTCCTTTTGCAGAGCTCTCTGACACCTCAGGCTCACGCTTGTGCTATAAAAAACACTCAAAACACTCAAAAATACAGCGCCTCTTATCCCAGCAGACCATATTTAGAAGATGGGTACTGTCAGCTACCTCACAAAACTATTTTATTAAAAGCTTACAGTGAGTGAGACCCCGTTAGTGAGTTTCACTCACAGCAAAGGGTGAAAACCAGGAGGTCAAAAACCAAAAAGCTGCAGAGGTTTTATGGAGAACCCAATCTCTTACAGCTTGAGCACACACATTTCATTTCTGATTTTTTAAAAGGGATTCTTTTTCTCTGTAGTGCACACACATAGATAGCCCTGTTTCTGCCAAAGACAAATGGGGCATAAATGAAATAATGAAAATGCAGACACGGGGGAAGTATGATTCAACTTTTATGTCTTTTTTATAGATGGCAGGAATAAAATGGGGGTTTCTTGGCTCAATTTTAGAAGCACTATTACAGCCAAACACATAATTGTGGAACATCTATGCCTGGTGGATGGGGCTTTAGTAATGATTTTAATGAGAGTATCAGTTAAAAAGTCCTTACCTGGTGTTGGAAATGGTCCTTTCTGCATGTTCATCCCCAGCCATTGGACTTCCTCCTCCCCCTTGTACTGAATTCAAAGTTGTTGGCTTTAGGACTCTGTGCACTTTACCACTGCTAACCAGTGCTAAAGTGCTGGTGCTCTCTCCTTAAAACATGATAGAACTGGCTGATACCCAATTGGTATATCTGATTTACTTATACATCCACAGTAAAGTGCCTTGTAAATTAAATGCTCCCAGTAGGCCTGCGCCACTGCTTGTCCCACCCACTTAAGTAGCCCTTCAAACCTGTCTTATGCCTCCCATTGCAAAGCCTGTGTATGCAATTTAAACTGCCATTTCAACTTGGTAAAATAAACATTTTGCCAGGTCCAAATCTTCCTTTTTAATACATATTAGTCACCGCTAAGGTAGGCGCAGGACAGCCTATGGAGCAAGGTGCAGTGTGTTTAGAGAATGGAGAAGCGCTTTTTTAAGTTTTACATGTCCTAGTCATAAAAAACTCCTAAATGTATCTAGGGTACGAGCATTATCCTTAAGATCCCCAAACATCATTCTGGAGCCCCAGCCATGGCTGCACTGCATTGGCTCTCAATCCAAAAAAAGCATTGCTGGGAAATGTCCATTTCTGATTTAAAAGCAAATCTGTCCATACGTGCCAAGAAAATCTCTTCACTCTGAGAGCTCTTCTCTGCTGACCATCTCCAAGATGTGGCAGTAGGTCTTTCGCATATCTGGCAGCCAAGTTGTGGAATGCCATCCCTGTCAAACTAAAGCAATCAGAAACTTCATTCAGGATACTTCCAAAGACCCTCTATTCTAATTTCAGCGTTACTTGTGTAGGTCCTACAGGTGTGTATGTCTCAGCACTGGGAGGCTGTAGGATATATAAGACACCTATAATAGAATAGAATAGAATAGAATAGAATAGAATAGAATAGAATAGGAAGGACTGCTTTGCTTCTGAAGGACTGCCACTCTGCTAGTCTGAAGTAACTGGTGCACTGCTGTTCTGCCCCAATGCCTGCTGCCTTCTTGCCTGGGTGGGAAGGACTGCACCTACATCTCTTGAACACAAAACCCAGAGTGACTCCAAGGACTAGTTAGTTGGCCTCCTGATCTGAAGCATCAGGGGCTTAACAGGCTTCTAAAATGTTTGCATCTCCACACTGCTATCTGTGAGTCTATCCTGCTAAGTGGAGTCACCCCAGTCATGACCCTTGGAAGTGGGGCTAAGTTGCTTGCCATCGTAACCAATGCTTCTCCTCTGCTGAGCAGCACATCTCCTGGCAAAACCAAAACATTTCCTCTGCTGAGCGGGTCACCTCTGAGCAGGACCGGTGCACAACTACTGCTTTGTGGATTGGAACCAATGCATTGTCCCGAAGTCGCAGTGCATTCACGGCTCAAGTCCTCACATCTCTCACTGATGGCGGCCTGGACGATAATGCCGGATTCCACATTGCAGCCTTTCAGCTCCTATGAACTGGCATATCGCTGGCTGCGTGCCGCATGCCTGACATCGGACTTTGCATAGCAAGCCCCATTGACGGGAAACTCAAAACGATGCAACAGGACAACGATTTGTAACCTCATCACATCTTGGAACCGACGCATCACTTCGGCAGTGTGGCGCATCTTTGACGCAGATCCATAAAACGCTCCTAACGAGGAATTAAGGTTCTTCGGACAGTGGGCCTAACTGGGTCCGTGTAGGCAGCCCATTTTCCATTGCAGTTGGCCTGAACTAGTGACTGTGTCACAGACTGGCATGATCAAATATCCACAGTTGGCGCTTTGTGCATTTTTGTGCTTTTTTTACCTAAACTTTCAAATTGGATATCTCCGATCCTACCATTTCAATTTTTTTCATTTTTATCTTGTTGTATTTATTAAATTGAGCTTTATTGTTCAAACCTGGTGTGGGATTTTTTGCCCGGTGTTTTCACTGTTTCACTGTTTGAAGTGTTGTACAAATGCTTTACACAGTGCCGCTAAGTTATGCCTGACTGCTCTGTGCCCTGCTTCCAGGGTATTGAACACAGGTAAATTTGAGGTACATGTAGTGAGGAGGTCCATGCAGGAAGTAGTAATTTAGTAAGATTTATTCAAGCAGGTAACAAGTAGTATAACAGGTAGTTATGTTCTGAAGGAGAGGCCCACCAGGAGCAGCCTGCCTGCTGCTCAGCCCATGTCCAACTGTCACTTCACCTCTCTGTGTCCCAACATTCTGAGGCACATAATGACTACAAGATTCTATTCGGTACAGAGCACAGGCACTGGCTGAACAGGAGTGCTAAAATACATTTCATTATAAATGCAGGATACTACATATCTCATTTCCTTCCAACACAAATGCAATATATGAATAAGATATAACGAGAGTGATCAAAGGACAGATAGCAAGGAAGGAACAACGGAGTGACAGAAAACATCAATGAAAAGAGCAAGCAAAGCAGAGCTAAGAGATAGAAGGGAGAAGACAAGAAGGAGGCAAGAGTAAGAGTAGAAATAGAACAAACCCATCCTTCAAGACAATGAAATAGAAAGAAGGATACAGCGAAACACAGAAGAAGAAACCAGAAGAAGAGAGAGACATGGACGCACCAATGACAACCCCTATGCACATCCACTGGCCAGGCAGGCAAGCAAGGAATGAAGAACAAGGCACAACGTGAATAGAACAGAAAACAACCAAAGCAGAAGGAGAAGAAAAGGAAATAACTCCACCAGAACAATGGAGAACGAGAAGAACCCCTAAGACAAATAAAGGCAGAAGACACAGGACTACCAACAAAAAAGATGTGTCGGATCCAGATTCCAAAGATGAAAAGGAAGTGAACATCAATTGGAAATCTAAACCGTAGAAAACAGAGAGGAAGGGAAGAGACACAAACAGTATCACTATACTCCTCCCAATTTCCAAATGGACAATTCAAATAAGATAAAAGTGTAACTTTGCGTATATAAAACAGCAATGTAACATCATAAAAAATTACAATGAATGTAAATAACAGTCAAATTGGACTAATACCCATGACCGTCCTCAACCCCAATGTAAAAGATTGAGGAGCACTGTGAATGAGACAAAAGCCCATGACAAAATAGGCAGTGTAAAGTAAACCCCCATGTAGAGGAAAACAGTACTGCCCTGTAAAGATTGGACTATAACCCATAAGACGCCCTGTGTGAGGGTGACGGTGTAAAAGTAAATGGGACTGTGACCCATAAGACGGTGCCCTGTGTAAGGGTACCTTTGTAAACGTAAATAGGACTAGCCCATGCAACGGTGCCCTGTGTGAGGGTATGAACTGTGTGTGACCCAAGTAGGCAAATGTAAGTGAGAAAATGGGGCTAGAACCCATTGCCATCCCTGTGAAGGGAAAGAAACAAAGTGTAAAAATGAAAGGCGTAGTGCTTCATCCTTACTTGTTTCTTGAAGTCTTCTTTTCTTTTCTGTGTAGTACTTGTTTCTTCCTTGCAGTTGTCTTCATTGTACTGTGTAGAAAACGTATTTTTCTTCTTTGCAGTTGTGGATACCTCCTCTTCTGAAAATTGTGGTTGTTGCCACTGTAGTTACTGTCAGTTGAGCGAGCTCCAGGTCCACCTGAGTTCGCCAGGTACCTTAGACTAAGCATGAGCGAATTTTGCGGATCTCGCGTTCGCGAATTTTGCGGATTTGCGGATTCGCAATCCGCAAAATCCGCGAATTCCCGCGAATTTGCGGATTTTTTTTTTTTTGTGTTCGCCCGTGTTTCTGCCAGTTCGCGAGGGTTTTGTACACTTTCGCAAATTGCAAACTTACCTGTCGGGTCGCAAGTTTCGCGAACTTGTTGTTTCTACGTGTCCAGCCTGTTTGGGACACTCTTCTTCATCACTGCCACTCTCTGTCACCACTGCCACTCTCTGACTACTCATGCCACCCTCTGGCCCACCCATGCCACCCTCTGTTTCATCACCACACCCTCTGGTTGTCCAGTGTACATTATTTTCGGCAAAGCAAAGCACACCTTCCCTGCCTCAAGTGACCTGAATTAATTTGGGGCTGATTCATGTGTCACAGAATATTTTTTTAGCTGGCACCTGCTTCCTTAGTGCGCCCTGATTAGTGATCTTTTGCACTTGCTAAGTGCTTTCATTGTTGCAAAATTAGTTACAACACCTGCCCTGCCCCAACTGACAATAATGAATTAGGGGCTGATTAATGGATTTTAACTTCCAGCCTGGCTCCTGCTTGTCTCCCTTAGCTGTAATTCAGGACCTTTGTGGCATATGTGTAACTATTCTGAGGTTCAGAGCAGGGTCACATACTAGTTTCAACTGGCAACTGAACTCTGGAGGGGCCCCTCAGGAAGCACTCCAGGAAATGGCTACTAATGATGAGCCTGAACTTTTGAACCTGGTAAGTAGTTACTTTCAGTTTTGCTAAAATCGTATTTCTGCAATTTTGCACTTATTCGCGGGGCGCGAACTCACGCGAACAGTGCGAGCAGTGCGAGCAAAATCCGCTGCTCGCGGATTTGCGGATTTTGCGGGAAATTCGCAAATCTCGCGGATTGCGGATTTCCCGAAAATCCGCAAAATCCGCGAGCGGAACGGATTTTCCGCCCACGCCTACCTTAGACCTGCTTGTTCTTCGTAGGTACGAAACCAACTAGTCGCCATCAAATGTAGTGAGGAGGTCCATGCAGGAAGTAGTAATTTAGTAAGATTTATTCAAGCAGGTAACAAGAAGTATAACAGGTAGTTATGATCGGAAGGAGAGCCCCACCAGGAGCAGCTGCTGCTCAGCCCATGTCCAACTGTCACTTCACCTCTCTGTGTCCCAACATTCCGAGGCACATCATGACTACAACATTCTATTGGGTACAGAGCACAGGCACTGGCTGAACAGGAGTAGTAAAATACATTTCATTACAAATGCAGTATACTAAAGTACGTTTGTGCCTTCCAGACGGGCTTTCGCCCTGGCCAGGGTACCGAAACTGCACTGATAGCAGTTGTGGAAGAGACAAAAAAGATCCTCGAGTCAGGAGGATCAGTAGCCGTGATCCTTCTGGATCTGAGCGCAGCGTTCGACATGGTGAACCACTGTATGCTGGTACACCGGCTAAACAGAATAGGAGTCACGGACTCAGCTCGATCTTGGCTGACATCTTTCCTGGAAAATAGAATGTTTCAGGTCTCCGAGGATAATACTCGATCACGAACGATTCCACTCTTGAGTGGGGTTCCTCAGGGCTCATCCCTGAGCCCCACCCTTTTTAACGTTTATATGTCCCCATTGGAGGAAATAGTTGCCCCTTATTGTATCAAACTGGTTACTTATGCAGATGATACGCAATTAGTTGTATCCCTGAACCAGTTTGACCAATCCCTGGAGAACCTGCGCTCCTGTCTTGGAGATATCACCAGCTGGATGAATACTGCCCACTTGAAGCTTAACGGCAAAAAAACTGAGCTCCTGGTCCTGGGCAACCAGTTAAGATTTACCCCAAGCTCAATGTGGCCGGCCTCCATGGGTCCTGCCCCCACCCCGAAAAAAGAGATCAAAAGCCTGGGTATCTGGCTTGACCAGGAACTTTCCTTCCACACACAAGCTAGGAAAACGGCGGGAGCCTGCTTTGGTCTACTCTGAACCGCGCAGAAAATTCTCCTCCTTCTACCTGCCAACTCTGGAAAACTCCTAATCCAGGGGCTCATTCTCTCAAGACTGGACTATGGCAACGCCCTTTATCTTGGCGCTCCAAAAATAGTCATCTCTAAACTCCAATTAGTCCAGAATTCCGCAGCAAGACTTCTCACAGGTACAAACTCCTGGTGCTCTGCTAGGCCCGCCCTAAATGCCCTGCATTGGCTTCCGATTCTGGAGAGAATCAATTTTAAATCTATCTGCATGACTCACAGAATTCTTCATGGCAAGGGTTCCCCAATTCTGCGATCATTGAGTAAACCATACAAAGCCAATAGAGAGCTTCGTTCGGACCATCTTCATTTAGCCGATATACCCAAAGTCAAGAAGACACGGGTAGGGAGGGCGCCTCTTCTCTTATAATGCCCCCAGACTCTGGAACTCTCTACCACTCAGCATTCGCAGGGAAACCAATCTATCCACATTCTGCAAGCTCTTTAAAACATGGCTTTACCTGTAATCTTCTCTGGCCCGTTAGTCTACCTCCGTAAGCGCTGGGACACCTCCGGGTAGCCATGCGCTATACAAATTCAGCCCAAATCCAAATCCTTATCCTGACGGCTTACACCCCAGTCAAACAGTAATCCGATTTCTAAAACATGGGCAAGTAGATTGTCATTATTTGTTCATCACAAACCAAAGAAAGAACCATTGATGAGGCTTAAGATGCAGAGGTGCAAGTTACGCTGTCCCACATCAAATCAACAAAGGAGGATTCTTTTTTTATGTGTATATGATAATGTTGCTAAGGGTATTATATTATGTAACATGCGGTGTCAATAACTAAGGTGAATTGATGCTGAGCTCTGCTCTTGTGTAAGGATAAATGTAGACAGTATAGGTTGGCACATGAAATAGGCAGTCCCCCTTATGTAGCACAGATTCATATTTTGTAAGCAAGTTGGTATCATACACAATGCATGGTCCCTGGAGGCTCTGCACACAATCACATCTGAAAAAGCTTCTCTGTCATTCCTGGACTCCTAATGTAGAGGCTGACGTGCACCGGAGACTGTTTGCTGATTTGAGGTAAGGTGTCAGGTGCTGATCACGAAGAATGCAAGAGACATCAAGAGGGATCCGAACAATGTGAAAAAGTAAGTAGGTTGGTGAAATGAGAGAGGCAGGATCCATGGTCTCATCTGGACGAAAGCGGGGAGTTTTGGAACAGCTGTCACAGGTAACTATTAAGATGTACCACTGCAGGCAGAGAGAACATAATCACTGTCTCTTTTTTGGGTCAGAAGGCAATTTGCAGGCCATCCCTAGCATAACTGCTTTGCCTCTGGAGCTCCAATGAGAACAAACCGTCCTGGAGGCATGCAAAAGGTAGGCCTCCCTTTCAGGAGGATGGAGATGAGGAGTGCTCTTCCCAAGTTCTTTGTTTAATGGCAGGTCTGTAGACGACACCAAAGCCAGCTGCAGGGGAGCAAATACCCATATTGCGCCTGAAAGGAAAGCACATGCAGATAGTCCCGTTGGGTTATTTTAGCTTTCAGGGCCGTAGTGGATTGAGACCGTGCGTCCGTAATAACTCTGATGAATTAATGAAACTAATCCGTGCCAGAGTGTTGACAGAACATCACGCCTACTGTTCAGAAGATTGTGATATACATTTAATACAAATAAAAAAAAAACAGCATAAGACTTCTATGGTGAAGCATGTATTACTTGAATTATTTAAAAGCAAACGCATGAGCAGAAGAATTCAGAAGTTATTTCTGATGACTTGTTAGGGATGAAAGGTACCTAGTTAATTAGCACCTATTTCTGTGCCCCCCCCCCGCCAGCTGTTTACATGCAGTGTGAAATGTGGAATGGAATGCCGACATCTTTAAATGCCCACTGGCTTAAAAGTAAAATCCACTGCTGTGTTTCTCACCGAAATTCCTGGTCTTTTCTATTCAATGATTTAAAGGCGTAGATATAAAAGAAACATGTGCATGCTCACAACTGCTTTTATCGAAGCAGGTTTTTCTATTATAGAGAAGCACCGGTGTTTCAAAGCGGAGAGGAAAATAGGATGTCATAATTGTAGGCACCACTCATACAATAAATGTTTTCTATACACAAGCGTATCTTCAACAGCAGCAACAAAAAACTGTTTTTCTTGTTAAGATGGGTTAATCGAAATGTATTTGCTCAAGGACATCTGATTCACGTTGAACTACTCCAAGACAAGGTTAGAAAATAATGTGTAGGTTTCATTTCTTGAAATTCTTTAGCTGCTCATATCGCGTGTGCCAAGAAATCCAGAGTTAATGCGATTGATGTCGATAGGGAGTTCTATTGAGAATAAATATGTATTGAAATCATTAATCTATCCAAACAAACCACCAAAGAAGCAAAGGGACTGCGGAAGCTTTGCATAGTTTGAACTGCAGGCATATAATTGGTTTATTTTTAAAAGAGGCAATAAAGCAGATCTACACCTCTACAGAGCAAAGCTAACCATTTACTGACAGCTAAGGAGTCTGAGTCACAACAATGAAAAATCTCAAATATTTATGAATACATTTATTCGAACCTGATACGTCGTAAATTACTGATTTCACTTTATTTACTAAAATACACACAAGCAATCATATACATGTGGGGACTTATGACATATTTACAATTTGCATACTTATACTATGGATGGACAATCATAGGTGCAGATTTTCAAGAGTAAGCTTCCGAATGCAAAGATTTTCACTTTAATATTACTTGCTTGAGCATAATTACGAATGAAAGAACTAAGTATGTATGTATTATTACACGTGCATAATGTACATACAATACTGTAGTTTTTAAATGCATGCAGTGTAACATTACACATTGATGGAATAGTAAGGCAGCAAAGGTGAGATATATCACCAACTCTGGAAGTCATCAAACATTACGCACACATAAACAGTTGCATATTTGCAACCCTGACCCTCTTCCGTGACAGATGTTCTGTGTACTTGATTGAAAACAATAGATGGAGGCAACACCACTGAAGAAGACTCCGAGGATGAAGCACACATTGTGGTTCACTAGGCCTGCAAGTTGGTCGCTTATTCCACATCTTTTTTAAGTCAGGCAAGCCTCCCTGTAACAAGCATATAGGTCATTGGATGGCATCTCACTGGCTTTGTGGAAGGAGAGATACACTATTTCGCAATTAAATAGAATTGGCAGAATCAGGAAAAGCAGAAGTCCATCAGGATACAGGCAGACACTGCAATGCCTGTTCAGAGACCTGAATCCCATGTCAGTCATACCCCACAAGGCAATATGACTATGCACCTCCTCATGCCACACAGCTCCAGAGATAATAGGCACAAGGCAAAGTAATTATCATAATACTGCGCATTCAGTTCCGAATGTCTCACACAATTCCAGTGCATCACCTTCACTGGTGTCTTGTTAATAATGAAAATAGCCTTTGATATGATACTCCGTGTCTGCCAATACAAGCATAGTAACATCAATCATCCAGTAACATCATTTTGTTGTCCCTTTGTTACTTGAGCACCCCTCCGGCAACTTCTTTGGGTGGGCAATCAGTGTAGCTATAATTAGCCAAATGGGCAACCACTATGAGAGAGACAAATTGCTGTCTTAGTGTCATGGCAATATCCACACTCCCTCACCTATAACCCACCTCTATCACTCTTAACTTTCCTCCATGTGTAATATGTCACTCCATAGTGCATATGATGCCCCTAAGTCTGTGTACTCGCCAATAATGGCAACATTTCACATTTTCTGAGCCTAACATAGGGGTCAATTAGGATGGCGAACGGACAAAGTCCGTCCGCCATCCTGTCGGGGGATGAGACCGTCCACCACAGGGGCAGAGGTCCCGTGCCTCGTATTAGGATGCACCCGCCACAGTGGCGGGTGCATCCCGCATTTTTAACATTACGGCGGGCGGCGCTGAAAAAAGCAGCAGACGGTCTTCCCGTCCGCTGCGGTCTCCCCGCCATTGTAATATGGCGGGGGGAAATATGTGGCGGACGGGCACGGATGAGGGATGGATCGCCACCGCCTGCATGGCGGGGGTGATCCGTCTGCTATCCTAATCAGCCCCTATATTTGTAGGAAGTCTTGCAAAGTCTATAATTTCCTGCCTGCTCCATTAAAGGTGTTCATATTGAATAGTAAGCAGGACTGGACATGCAGCTGACCACATTGTGACAAAGCCTGAGAGCCAGGGATGATTCTTGGTGTCATGACATCACCTATACTGTCTTCTCTGCTCCATCTTCTAATACCAATCAGCCCTACTCTCACTAATATGTTTTTTGTTTTTGTTTTATATAGCGCAAACTTGACCCGAAGGTATCAGAGTACTTTACGTGAGCAGCAGTTGCGTTACATAAGGACACATTAATTGTTGTTAGGCACAGGAAAATTAGGTGATTTGGCCAGAATCGCAGGATGTTGAGTGTCATTGCTGAAACACGATCTTGGTTCCCCAGATTTGAGGTTGACCACCTTAGCCATTAGGCTACATCCTCTCCCAAATGTTGCTTTGGTAATTTTAAGGTTTCAGTCTAATGTTTCCTGCCTTTTCGCTAGTTAGAATATTCAAACAGGGCTACTTGGACTCGCCATACAGCTGACTACTGTTGCAGAGACAGGGAGGTTTCCTCATTTTATGGTGTCCCCTGCACTGTCCCCCCTTATCTCCTCCTCCACTTTCCATCATCCATGCCGCCCTCTTGTTCTACGTCAATGGGCTATGCCTACCATGAGTACATGTTCAATGTAGCTCCCTGTAGATCCTGTGATTTCCACAATATTGTATCCTCACCAATGCCAGCAATACCATACATGTTCAAGGCACATGTCAGTCTTGCAAATTGTATGTTTTCCTGCCTGCTCTAATACTATTGTTGATATCAAAGGTAACTAGGACTTGCCATGCAGTTGACCACAAGAGGCAGAGCCATAGACCCAGGGAGGTGTCTTACTATCATGACAGCACCTTTATTGGCACTCTGCACACTCCTCCATGGCTCAGCAGCCTTACTCACACGGATCTGTTCCCTTCACTGGTCATTTCAACCCTTAAAACATGCACATTGTGCTAGATTTTTCCATCTCTGACGGCCAAAAGATTATGTTCCCAACATTATTGTCAACACTGGGCATGTTTTATGTGCCTGTGTCAGACATTTGGTTATTCATTAATAATTTGGGAAGGGGGGTCCTTACCGACTTAATAAACACATCATGTTTATCAAATTAAGGGGCCGATTATGATCGCGGACGGACTTGCGTCCGTCCGCGATCATTGAGGAGGAGGGGACGTCCGCATGGGCTGCGGAGTCCCCTCCTGTGCGATTAGGATGTGACCGCCACCCTGGCGGTCACATCCTCTATTTTTAACATTGCCGCGGGTGCAGCGGCAATGTTAAAAATGCACGCATTGCATTTGCATGCAGAAAGAGGCAGGCACTGCGCGGTGCCTGCCGCTTTCTGCATGCAAATGCAGGGGGGTACCATAGGTACCCCCCATGTGCACCCCCCACCCACCCCGCAACGGGCCCCCTAGGTGAAGATCCGTATGCTTTTCCGCGGCGGGCACTTTCAAAATCCCATCCTGATATGGCGGACGGTGTCTGAGAGACACCGTCACCATATCAGAGCTTTTCCGCCGCGGTTGTAAGCCAGCCCCGGCGGAAAAGCTGCGGACGGAAACCAGGACCCACCAGCCATCCTAATGTGGCGGTGGGTCCTTGGTCAGTCCGCTGCGGTTTTTCCGCATCCTCGGGGCCGGCGGTGGCTTCCGCCGGCCCCGAGGATGCGGAAAAACCGCAATCCTAATGACCCCCTGAGTCTTTCATTTGTAATGTAGGTATTGGTTACATTCATCGGTAAGCACAAACAAGATACTATTTCAAGAAAATGCATTTGGAAACCTTCAGTGACCTTGGCAGGCTTATATTATCAAATGTTTTGAGATGCAGACAAAATGTCTACTTACTGATGCCAGAAATTAAGCTATTAATTTGGGATGGGGTGATTCCTAACAAAATAATTAACATAAACTGGTTAGGTCAAAAAAGAGAACTGCCCGTTAATTTTTAAGTAGTACCAACAATTTAAAGTGAAGAAAATTTCAAATTACTTTCGAAAAAGTGAGAAAAAAAATGAATTAGTAAAAATACACCAACACTATTATAATTAAATCTAGAAGAACAGTAGAAATAGATTTTTTAACTTTTTAAGGCAAAAAGGACCTAAAAAATGTAGTGCCATTTTAAAGTAGCAGTGTACAGTTGATCAGGATACAGACACGATTTCACGCCAACCACAATTTTACAGAGGTCGAATACAACATGCTGGTTGTCCTGATCAGAATTTATAATCTCTGATTAAGTCTATTTTTAGAGGTCAAAATCCTCCTGATCCAAGATTCAAGGCTGAAGCCAACGAGATTCCCTCAAAGTGAGATATGGTGTCATCAAGCTCCAATTGAAGCCATTGGTTTTGAAATAAAAGCTCAGAGCAGGCAAAACGGATTTCATAGCCACTTTCGTTGTTTCACTGCTGGCATAGATTTGCTCCCTTGTCCCATTCCAGAGATTTACCTTTGGATTTAGTCACGTTTCTTGGGTCTCAGTGGTGAGTGCAGGCAAGCTTGGAAGCTGTAGCTGTGCAGGGCTACTTCAATTTCACTGCAAGGTCCGACTGAATCAGTTTTCAGTACAGGAAAAAGCTCAGAGTGGGACAAACCTGGTAATCTTGCTCAACTTAGGTGTGCCTTCTCTGGGCATTTTCAGTACCTTTTTCTGTTCCCGAAGAGATGGGAAATTTAACTAAATCCTAGGGGGCATATTACCAAGCAATAGCGATAATTATCGCTATTGCTTGGTTAGAGACAAAAATTTACCGCAGCGCTGCGGCGATTTTTACCGCAAATAAACCTTGGTATTACCAAGGTTTAACGCAAATGCGGTAAAAATCGCCGCAAAGCATGAATATCGCTGAAAAGTCAGCGATATTCATGCATTAGCGAGCTAATGCTCTTAGCCATGTTATCCACCTCGCATTGGATAACATGGCTGAGAACTGCTCAGGGCAGGTGTTAGCTTTTGGAGATATTCCCGCTTAGCGCGAATATCTCCAAAAGTTGGTAATAGGAGATAGCATTTTAGCGACTGTTTTCAGTCTCTAACATCTTGGCACGCCCACTTTGCATCTCATTAGTGATAAATATCACTGATATGCAAAGTGGGGCTCAAGATAGTCGCTATCTCCTACTAGCTGTCGCTAACTGGTGTTAGCGGCAGCTAGGTAATAGGGAGATAATTTTATCTCCGCTTTCTTGGCTTTTAAAGCCAAAAAAGCAGAGATAAACCCCCTCGATAATATGCCCCCTAGTTTCTTAAACTGCTAGGAAAGATACTCATGATTATTCATGCAGCCCTGAGGTCCTCTAGATAAGTCTCCTGGTACAAGCCAATCTCCAATCAGGCCGGCTCCTCGATGTTTAGTCCTCTGTGGTCAGCTTGGCCTTCTTGAAGTCTGGAATCCTTCTGCCTTTTATGTCACGGGAGTAGGTAAAAAGGTCAGCCATCTTACCCATGAAGGAGAGTTTAACTTCCTGGGTGCCTGTTGGAATCTGAATCAAGAGTCCTTGAGTCTTCTTTCTTACAACAAGACAACGTTCTGTGAATATTCAGAGGGGGTTGAGGAGAAGTACCAGTGCCTGTGCACTAGCCAGAGATGGAAGAACTTTTTACACACAATCCTTTCCGTTTTCTTACCCTACCCTACACCTATTCTCTTTTGCAGCACTCTTTTCTTTACTTTAAAAATTCCTCTAAATTAAAATATCTAAATCCTGCTTCTTTCCAAAGAGTCAATTGCACTCCCTATAAAAACTCCCCTATTTAGATGTGGTCTCATTTATCTGCCAGGGCCATGTACATTTTTCCCCACTGCTTTAAATTAATTGAATTTAGCTGAATGTGCTCATTGAAAGTAGCTTTGAATATGTAATCTCTGTCAGGGCACACTATTCCAAATATGTTGTGTAGCACTTTGTTTAGGGGTGTATGCAATTCATGTTACTTCCTTTTGTGTAAATATGCAAAATGACGGCAACATTGTAATACATTATTCAGAGTTGTGTGAAAGACAAATCTGTCATTCTGCACTAGATTTTAACTTGAAATGCATCCTCACATCAGTTTTTGGCAAGGACACATTAATGCTAAAGCACCGCAAATAACATTCATTCACATTCTGTTCTTTCCGTTCTATTGCAGCAAATGTTTAACACAAATTGCAGCATTCACTGTAAAATAGTATCGCAAATCTTAATCATGTGATATGGGGTAATGGTATAATTTCAGGAATTTTGTGCAAAAAGTATAACTCATCGTTCCGGAAATTATACAGTTCACACAGGCATAATTATATTTTGCCCAGCCTACATTTTATATAATAAAGCTCCCTGCTGGATTAATCAGCACCACAAGGTTGTGGTTTACTAATATCTAATACTAGTCTTTCCTTCTTGTCAAAGTACATTTTCCTTTCCATATAACACTGCAGTACTTTTAAATTGCAGGCCAGCCAGATAACAATAGGGATCCTAGCAGTCTGTTGTCCACATATGACATTTAACTTGCTTGTCAATGGTGTAATTTCTGAACTATCTACTGATAGACCTGATATCTTTGGCATGGTACTCCCTCCAAATTTTTTGCCTTCACCTCTCTTGTTTTTGCTGATTTGTTGTTCTGTGTCTTTAGGGCTCTGTGCACTCTCCAACTGCTAGCCAGTGCTAAAGTCTGCAGCACTCATTGGGCCACTCACAACACTTGCACTTTAAAAACATGTCCCAGGCCTGCCACTGCAGCCTGTATTGCAAGTTTAAAGTACCATTTTGACTTGGAAAAATAAACATGTTGCCAGGCATAAAACTCCATTCTAATGCATATAATTCACCCATAGCATAGGCCTAAAGGGTCACAGGGCAGGGTGCATTGTATTTAAAAAGAAAGACATGTGCAACTAAGGGCTTTATTCAGATGCAGTTGGAAATGTCTCCAACCGTCGATCGAAGCCTTTGAGACCGCATCGTAGTTTTCTGGTCGTATTCCTTTCCAACCACTTCATTACATTGGAGGAGGTCGGAAAGGAATCTGAACAGTCATTCCAACTGGCTTCTGATGGGCTCTGAGAGCCCATCCACCAGCCGAAATCTGACCAGTTATCCCAAGGGCGGCTCTATCCACCCATGGGATTACAATGTTGGGTTTCGGCAACGTTTCTCTGCCAGCCTTTCTGACACAGAAAGGCTTTCGGAATTTAACTTCGGGGGCCCCTACTAGGGCCCCCTTGGGTGTATCGCCTCCGGTTGGAGGCCGAGTGAGCACCACCCTGTTGATCCATGCACCCAGTGGCAGGCACCTTGAGGTACCTGCCACGAGTTGCAGGGATGAACTGTGTCTCCTATTTTACAATGGGTGCATGTATTATAGCCGGAATACATGCTCCCATTTTGAAGTATAGGAATGTGACCTAACAGTGTTTGGTCGCATCCTAATTAGTGGGTCGGGACCGCCTACCGAGTGTTGGTAGGTCCTATGGCCGAGACGATGTTGGGCAGAGGAAACTCCACCTGACTTTTTTATAGGGCCCTAAGTTTTAATTGTTCTGGCTGTGAAGAACTCCTAAAGTTGTCTTTCACTCTTGTAAGGCCCATATCTTCCACTGACTAATACTGGGTTACCTTATTATATTTAATAAGCGCTAACTTTAGAATGGGAGCAGATTCAAAAATGTTGTTTACACTCAAATTAACTGTTATTTAATTGAAAATCATTTTCCATGGGAAAGTCAGATTTTAAGTCAGAATTCTGATCATGCCACTTTAAGAAAGTTGTCTGTCACATTGGGTATTGATCCTGTTGAGGTGATGGGGGTCTGGGACCAGGTAGTGCTATCCTCAAGGAAAGTGTGCCCCTATACCATAGATCTGGATTTAGTTTTTATCCTGATAAATCTATCAGTCGCATCCATAGTCAGTTAAAACTGTATATTTCATCTTATTAGTTTAAACTCTTTCTTGGTCACTAGGTTACAGCCCAACCCTCATTCATCAGGATAATTCCATCATCATTTCACATGGATTAATGAAGCCAGATGACCTCAAGTGGTGCTTTTCGGCACTATTTTCACTTAAAAGTTTAAAAATGAATATCTATGGATCCACTTAGTGAATTTTTGTCATTCTGGTATAATTTCATTGATTAATATTTACTCTATGTTTCAAAATTGGCTTGGGATTATTCTTGTTTTGTATTTTCACTTTATTACTTATTGGGGAGAGGATGTAGCCTTACAGCTAGAGCTGTCGACCTCGGACCTGGGAAACCGAGTTCGAGTCTCGGGAATGACGCTCAACATCCTGTGATTCTGGGCAAATTACTTAAACTCCCTGTGCCTAATAAAAAATGAATTTGTCCTTCTGTAACGAAACTGGTGCTCATGTAAAGCCTCTGATACCAAATGTTTCAGGTCTAGTTCACGGTATATTAAACTCTCCAAAAAAATAATAATTACTGTTTGTGTGTTGCAGAAATAATTTACACATTGCCTCTAAGTTAAGCCTGACTGCCCCAGAGGGTCAATCACAAGTTAGTTTAATTACCTTTTTGGTTTATCCTGATAAGGATTGTGGTTGTTGCATGAGGGAGGTTTTGACCCCCCTCAGCCAATAGTCCAATTTCTAACATCTACCATGGTCTTAGAAAACAATAAAAAGACCAAACGGATGAAATGACAATAAAAAAGGGCAGATCACAAGCATGGATATTTATTATTATTAGATTTTGTAAAGCGCGTAGTCACCCGTAAGTATCCCAGCGCTAAGATCCGAACAGCTAGAGGGTAACAGGGGGAGAGAAGGGGAAAGGAAGATCAGGGGAACAGGTGCGTTTTCAGCCGCTTCCTAAATCGGAGATAGTCTGGTTCCGTCCTAAGATCACGGGGGAGGGAATTCCAAAGGCAGGCTGTGCTGACAGAGAAGCGTCGTCCACCCGTGCGTACCTTCCTCACTCTGGGGATGGTGATGAGGTATTCATGATCATATCGGAGGGATCTTGAGGCGTTGTAGGGCCTGATGAATTTTTTTAAGATGGGAGGGCTTTTGTCCTGCAGGAGTTTGTGAGACAGACAGAGAGCTTTAAACTTCACTAGCTCTCTCACTGGAAGCCAGTGGAGGTGTTTCAAGGCTGGTTTGGCAGAAGATCTAGCCGGGGTATTGGTGAGAATCCAGGCCGCGGCGTTCTGGATCCGTTGCAGTTTATTGAGGGTTGCCTCGGGAGCGCCCAGATAGATGGTGGTACGAATAGCAGTGCAATAGTGCACAGATTCACAATACTAGTAAAAATAAAAAGGTAAAAACTCATGAGTGAACAAACAGTAAAGGTAACTCGTCTACGCCATATTGGTATGCAGATCCAGTGTTGTAACATCTATCACAGATCATGCTCATATTATCATGTCAGTTTCACCAAATAGGTCATGTGATCCCCACATCTGCCAATGTTACCAATAATGAGTTCATAACAATTAATCATTGACTTCAAGATCTTACATCATGTGTGGAAGAAATGCCTGGACACCAATGCACCTTTCACCAGTCTGTGTCAATTGAGAAGTGCAAAAGAGAGTCTACTCATCCAACAAGATCAAATCAGAACACTGCATACCATCCAGAATGACGAGGGGACTCTGCCTCTTTGCCATGCTATGGGTAAGAGTGAAACAAATACCCAGGATCCATCCCACAAAACTAATTCCTATGTCCCTTGAAGTGTTACTGCACCGTCTTTTTCAGTATGCGTTAACTCCATTAAATACTGTAGCACATCTCCTGTGATATTTCTGCGGACAGGTGAGAGCATTACCAGTTGTCAATTCTCCACACCATCAGTCCACTGTTAGCACCTCACCAGTCACCACTACAACTCTCTGTGGATGCCAAGGAGCATTGATGAAACATGAATGGTTAGTGGGCCAACCACTACCTGCATTATATTAGTAAGATATTGCTGAGCAGCAGCACATTTTGAAACATGACCAGGTGTCCATTGAGTAGATCCCTATTGTTGGAAATTACCCTTTCTGCAGGGCTACATCGAAACATTTTGCCTGCCTCCTCCCATGTTTGCGGAATTTTCTTTTGTTAAGCTTTGGAACTCTGGGCACTTTACCACTGCTAACCAGATTCAAAGTGCTTGTGCTCTCTGCTTTAAAAATGGCACAATTGGCCTATCCATAATTAGCATATTAAGTTCACTTATCTGTCCCTAGTAAAGTGCACTATATGGGATCAGGGCCTGTCATTTAAGCTACAAATAGGCCTGCAGCACTGATTGTGCACTTAATTACCCCTTTAAACATGCCTCAGGCCTACCACTGAAAGCATGTGTGCGCAATTCTAAACTGCAATGTCAACCCTTTTGCCGGGTCCCAATCTTCCTCCAAATAAATATCCAGTCTGTCACCAAAAAAGGAGCTGCCCGAGGAGACCAGAATCAACCAGAACACACTATGGTGCTCAAGTGCAGCTCAAATTTACACCACATTTTTGTGTAATGACCTTGAAGGAAATAGAATTCCTAATATATAGAAGGTAGCAAAAATGAGTCCCTTAAAATGCAGTTTAATGGAATCATTCCTGCATTCATTTACACATGCATACAAGAAAGTAGAGCCTATTTAGCAAACAAGACTGCTGAGTGAATAGGGAGACATATAGACAAATATTACAGGCTACATTTGAGGTCACAGAAAAAAGGTTTTGTATGGATCCAATGAGCATGGAGGCACACCAGGTAATATGTCCAATTTACCAGATTATTTTGATTGATCATATTGAGCCATTCATTTCAATTTTTATTATATCAGCTAGGCCACCAGGGATCTAAATTCATGGGGGCCATGTGTCCTAGCATCATAATTTCCGTCTTAGAGCCATTAAGTTTAAGGAAAGACGAATCCATCAACTCAGATACTTTGCTCAGACATGATGTAAGATTCTTGTCGCAAGTATCATGTCGGCTGAGGGTCACCACCAGCTGAGTGTCATCAGCATAGGTGACCAACTGGACCCCCCAGGGCGGCACCACATCCGCCAGGGGCCTCATATACATGTTAAACATGGTTGGACTTAATGAGGATCCCTTGGGTACACCATACTGCAGAGGAAACTGTTTCGAAAGAACATCCTCCTCAAACACCGCAAAAGATCTATCAGAGAGAAAGGACTGCAGCCACTTAAGGGCCGACCCTGCTACACCCACCTCCCTCAATCTTTGAATCATAATAAAATGATTTACCGTGTTGAAGGCTGCGCTGAGATCTAACAAAATATTAGCAGCGCAGCATTTGGTATCCACGATTTTCCTGGCTTCTTCAACTATGGCAAGAAGGGCGGTCTCCGTGCACTGCTTGCTTCTGAAGCCCGTCTGGGTGGGGTGCAGGCCATTGTTATTCTCTACAAAAGCAGCTAGTATGGAATAAAAAATATTTTTCAGCAAGTTTGCTAATACCAGGCAGTAAAGAGATGGGGCGATAATTCACCCAATCCTCAGGGTCTAAATTGTTTTTTATAGTAAGTTTTAACTCTTGCTTGTTTCCATAAATGCGGGACCAGTCTGGTTACAAGTGAGGAATTAATTGCATCTCGAATAACTGGGGAGACAGTCTCCGAGACCAACTTAAGAATAGGAGGGGGCGCGACATCGGCTGGGGATCCTGACTTAAGATTCCCCAGGAGTCGCTGCAGATCGGATAAGGCAAGCGGAGCAAATTCCTGCAGCCTAACTTGTTGAACGGGTGGAGTGAGTTGTAATTCAGGCTCAGTTTGCTGAAACAGTGAGTTAATGTTAGAAACCTTAGTATCGAAAAAATTTGCTAATTCATCACAGCATTTTTGAACATTCACCGGTTCAGTCCAGGGGGAGTGATCAGGGATTTAAAGATTTTAAAAATTTCCCTGGGAAAGTTTGAGGCAGAAACAATCTTTATCCTGATAGTAGCTGGCTTGAGCAGCTTTTATTTTACTTTTATGAAGCCTAAGTGCAGTTCAATAATTGCACTTTCTGGCCTCCGAAAAATCCTTCCTCCATTTCCGTTCGGACTGCGCACATGATTGTTTAAGCAGTCTGAGTTCGAGGGAGTACCACGCTTTTTATTAACGCCAACTCGATGGCAGAATTCTTTCTTAGGGAGGGTAAGGTCCAAGGAAGACTTCAGCCAGTTATTAAGATACTCATTCACCCTAATAGGATTAGAGCAGAATGCAGGGGTAGATTTGCTAAGGTTAGTAGCCCATTTTTCATCTGAGAGTTTAGACCATGTGCAACCCAATTTTTTTGTCCTTATAAAAGGTTTGACCGATCAACAGGGATCCAAACAAAAGATAACAAAAAATGGTCCGACCAAGGTACAATAATGGTCTCAGCCAAAATAATGTTATCAAGATTAGTGAAAAATGGTCGTGCAAATGGCTTAATTTATGGGTAGGGCCAGTAACAATTTGTTTCAACAGAAAAGTGTCAAGGCCTGCCAATAGATCGCGCGAAGTGGAAGTGTCAGAACAGAGAAATTGGAGGTGAGACTGGCACAATTTATAGCAATGTCTGGCAGATCATTGCAGAAATCAGCATGTGGTCCTGGTGGGCGGTATACTAGAATTCCTGAGAAAGTACAAGTAGGAGAGAAGTCAATAGCAAAGGAAACACTCTCACAGTTTGATAAAAGACACCTAGTTGATCTACAACTATAAATATTTTTGAATATAATGGCAATCCCCCCACCCCGTCCCCTGTCTCAATCCTGTCCGATAATAGCATAGTTGGGTGCGAGGGCCACATCGGCATTGGAGGCCATGTTTATCTATGTTTCAGTAAGAAAGAGAGCACCTGCACTCCTTTCTTCTAAAAGCAGGCATATTTCACTCACGTGCTTGGGAAGGGAACGACAATTAAGAAGTAACAAAGAAAAATATTTCACTTTCCCAGCTTCTAAGGGGGAAGCTTTAGAGGCTTACATTTAAAATTGCAGAGAGGACATTAGTTATGTTCCTTCTCAAAAGAGAAAATATGTGTACATATGTGTACACCTTTAATCATCAAGAGCTGCTCTCTGATAAGCAATGGAGCCGCCTGCACCCTTCACACAATCGGTCCAAACCGCGGTGGAACGGGTGCACGGCGGAACAGGAGAAGATTAGGCAGGTAAGAGAAAGTGCAAGTAGTGATAATAAAAGCACAACAATAAAAAGTATTTTTTAAAATGAGCCCCAACCAAGCTGATTCCGAGCCCAGGAAGCCTGCATGTAGTGTGTCAATAACGCGGCGACTGAGCGACTGCCTTAAATGAGATAGGCTCACTAAAGCGCTAACCTCCCTGTCCCCCCTCGCCAGCCGTCAGAGGAGCAATGGAGCCGCCTGCACCCTCCACACAATCGGTACAAACCGCAGTCGAACGGGGTGCGCGGCGGAACAGGAGAAGATTAGGCAGGTAAGAGAAAGTGCAAGAAGTGATAATAAAAGCACAACAGTAAAAAGTATTTTTTTAAATGAGTCCCAACCAAGCTGATTCCGAGCCCAGGAAGCCTGCGTGTAGTGTGTCATATTTCTTTTTTTAATAATACTCTTGCACTGGATTTAGGGTTGTGCTGGGAAAGTGTATTAATACTTAGGCATTACTTTCAATATCTGAGCATTAATTTCAAATGAAAGTTTCATTTAGCATTTTAAATTAATATATTGGAAGAAACTAGGTTTTGTAACATAACCCTTTATGCATCGGATGTGAGCGACTAGGGGTATTGGGTGGGGAAGTGTAGTAATTCTCAGGTATTCATTTTAATACCTGAGTATTAATTGAAACGCCAAATTACAATGTTCATTGACTTTTTGCAACACAACCTTTTAGGCATGGGATGTGAGGTATTTAGGGGATATGAAAGGGAAGTAACATTTTTAAAACTGAAAAAAATATTTAAAGACATAGTTACATTTTAGTATAAATTGTTATAAATGTAAAATTAATAAAGGAAGTATACAATAGCACCTAATAGTTTTTCAAGTTGTAACTATATTTTATTAATAATGAAAAACAAACAAGTGACGTAGTAAATAGTAATGAATATGAAACACACCTTTAAAAAATTAGTAATCATTTTTATTAAATGTTTGATACATTTTGTACTGTGCAAATATTTTGTATTACCTTCATAACAAATTTTCCTACACTTTTCGATTGTATTCAATGGTAATAATTGTCCTTTTTTCCTTTTTCCTTTTAGACTTGATGTATGCGTTTGTAAATCTGTTTCTACAGTCGGTGGAGTGCCGCAGTCAAGATCGGATGCAAGGGAGAGCTACAGTCAGTTAAGAACTTTTATTTTTATTAGAGTTGTAAGGAGAGAGGTACTGATGTTTACGCCACTCTGTATTTCTATTTTTGGAACAGAAAATTGGGAAATTCTTGGATTAATGGTTAAACCCTGTGGATTATTCGAGTACAGAAGACTTTTGGTGAAAGGAGGATTTGAAACATCACAAACAGTTTGAAGAAAGAAGACATCTGCAAGTAGGATTGACAACATTCATATCAATGAAAATAATATCAAAAATGTCAATTAAATTGTAAAAACAGGCAAGTAAGTTAAATGAAGGGGTTAGTTTGTGTTAGAAAGGTAGATTGAATCCACTGACACCGTCAACTGTTGCATTTGTGCCAAAATTCGCTCTGACGTTTTTTACTTTTTTGGGATGTACGTGGATTTAGACTACCTATTAAAGATTGCACTATTCTCATTTCTTGGTAACTTTGCACCGTCTCAGAGTTTCCCAAAAATGATAAAAGTCTGAGTGAGTTTTTCCAATTAATTTTTTTAATGAGTTGTGCCATCTCTCAATGGCATTATTAGTCTGTGCGCCCCCCTCTAAGTAGGCCGATTAACAGATTCACCATTCAATTGGAAACCTTGGCTTCCTCCTGAAACCCGACCTGCTTAGATGGCCAATTGATCTGTCTTCAAAATACTTTAGTAAGGGCCCAATTTCTTGTTGTTTTGTTTAAAGTAGTCAGATTAAGTAATTGATGTGTAGTATTGATCTACACAGCATGGTGGCATGAAGCATAATGCAGTTCATTTTTTTAATTGATATTGTAGTTCACTGTCTGATATGTAATCTTCAACTGAGGATATTTTTTGTGTTTTCCATAAATATGCCTGAGAAAAGGGGAAAAAAATCCTTGAATTTGAGTTTATGGGTATAATTTAATAATGGATTAATCATAGACAATTCAAATCGATAATCACTTTTCTAGGACTTTTATTTAGAGGTTTATTTTTGAACACTGACAAATTCAGTGCAGGTTGAAGCTAAAGGAACAGTGGTGCTATGAATGTTGGCATGAATAGTGCATATTTGGCTGAAGGGAAGGTGGGGGCCTTAAAGGTACCATCCATCATCCAAATATTACTATACTCCAGTTTCACAAGGTTATCGGGGTGCTAAAAATTAGTATTCATTTTAGAGGGTTTTTGTTATACAAAAGGAAAGTTTCATTAGTAAAGGTTAGTGTTAATTCATAAGGGATATTAATATCTGAGTAGGTTTAAGGTGTTGCACGTTATGGGTAACTTTCATGTTTCTGTATAATACGACGTAGATTAGGAATTGTAGGCATACAGCTAGCTACATGCATAGGTATGTTTTGGGAAATCTCCCTCAAACAAGGTTCTTTGTAGGTAAATGCAAGGGTTTTCATTTGTTCAATATTCTACTGAACTTCAATCTCCATTGCATAGGCAGAGTGGTTATGGTCAGTTGTTTTTTCAACAATGTCACCAAGAGTAACTGCTCTGCCTGTGCCATGAGATGCATATTACTACATACACCTTCAATAATTCCAGGGCTCAGTTAATCTCTCTGTTAGAAATGGGATTTTTGGTTGGTTGAGGCTTGCGCCAAAGCCAGGCAGAAACCACCACTCTAGTTAGGGCAAGGGAGTTACACTCCAAAGATAACCGCTGCTCACCCCCTTGGCAACGTGACACGAGCAGTAAGGCTTATCCCGGAGGCAATGTCTAAAGCATTTACGCACGCACCTATTAGCAACAACATCCCAGGCCCCCACAAAAGGAACTCCACACAAGGTTATATCAAAAATAGTTTTTGTATTCTCACAACACATTAGAATAATAATCATATGATGTACATTGTACCAACTGGAACAGGCAATATTTACAAGGAATATGTACACCTGACAGGGTCACATTAACCACTGTCAGCGTCAGTAAAATAGGCCATAAAACTTGCAACCAGTAAACACTTGTAATCACTGTACTTTGTAACAGTCTGTGACATGAAATCCTTCATGCACAGTATCCCACAAGTCTAACTACATTAGACCCTAACCACCTAAGTAAAAATTACACTAGGGGCGTAAATCACACAGGGAAGTAGAATCTCCCTAACACAAACCTAAACAGGTAAAACAACCTCCGATGCATAAACCCTATCTAGAGGTATCAAAACAGGGTGCGCAAAACATACTATACACCATACATTTCCTAGCACCAAAAAAGCATCAGCACATAATTCACAATAGCACATAAATCACATTAGGGCCTGCGCCCTATAAATGTAACAATCCGCCCTGGCCAACTTGCCATCTCAAATAAGGGGGCTCAAACGCCCTATGTCCAGGGAGTCAGGACTGCTGCCTAGGCAGCGAAGGTCCAGGTTGCGCCACTGTGCAAAAACCTAAACGTGGCAGGTGCTCACTACTTGCTGGGCAGCTGAGAACAACGAACTGGAGCCTAAACGCTGCAGCTGGAACTAAGCGCAGTGCAGCTGTGGAAGGCCAAGGTAGGAGCAAAGGGAGTACGTCTCACTCCTGGGTTCGCCAAGAACAGGTCCCATGAAAGAAAGAACCTAAACGGTGCAGCTGCCCACTACTTGCTGGGCTTCTGTGAACTGTGGCATGGGCTCTCACTGGCCCTTAGGAATAAAACCGCGCCCAAACGTTGGAGCCCTCCAGGCTCTAGAATAAATGTTGCGGGCATTGGAGCCACAGAGGTTCTGACAGAAATCTGCCCCATGGAGTACGCTGGCCCCTTAAATCACTTTGCACCACTATGGAAGACAAGAACTTGCCCCCAAACACTGAGGCATCCCACGTGGATCAGCATGAACCCCTCTGGGGCCTTTTAAGAAATAGATGCCCCCTGGAGCACACGGGCTCCTAGAACAACTCTGCGCCACTTGTGGAGTGCGCTGGCTCCTAATATCATCATGCCCATGGGTGGAACCACTCAGGGTTCTGGAAAACGCCCATGCCCCCTGAGGAAAGGGGGCCACCAAACGCTACAGCTGACCCCTGCGATAGTGAGGCAGCTGGTGACAAATGCCCATCATGGGCGGCAGGGGCCCACGGGTCATTGAGACCCCCACGGGGGCCCTCTAAACAATGCTGTTATGTTGGAGCGGCCCACTGAGCACATGGGGCGCTCTGACTCTCTCTCTCTAGTGCCGCAGTCGGCACGAACGAACAACAGGGAGTCTCCCAGCCCTCCTCAACTTACTGGGCTGTTCGTAGGAGACCCCTCATTCTGGACACGGTGGGAGCATGCGCCACGCTTCACCCGGTCCCCCATCTCGGGACCGGGACTTGGGAGGCAGAGCCTTCCTAGCTCCGGGCTGACTCCTCTTCCTGGGCTCCCTCCAGCGCATGGGAACCCCGAAACACTCTTGCCGAATTCTGCTGGTAGCCCCGGGGCTCTCCACAGCTCATGGGAGCCCTGGGACACGGGTGGCCATCGCTCTTCGTTTTCCCTTCGGTTCTGTGGTAGGCGTGGGGTTTCGACTAATCCCAGCGCGGCCGCTGGACTTCCCTTCCAAACCAGAAGTCTCGCCCACCGTCAGGCACTACGGACCCTGACTTCCTCTTTGCCCTTGGCTGTGGCGGTGAATCTTGGGGCATAACGAGGGGTAGGCTCCCTCTTAAACAGCGATTAAACAGTGGGTGGGCACCCGCTATGAGGCGCAAATAAGCTGGGTGGGCACTGCGTTAATTAAAGAAATAAAATGAAGACCAGGGTGTCCACCTGCACACTGGGCACCATTAAATAAACTGGCATAATGGCGATAAAGCACCCCCAGGCGCTAAAGGAACTGGCACCCAGCCCCAAAGGAAAAAAACTGAGCAAAAATAGTCCTAGGGCATCAGGGAGGGCAATGTGGGGCCCAAAGGCCAGCACGCAGGGTGCTCCACCAAGGAGACAGCCCCCATGGTGGTCCCTCCTGGGCCCCAGCAGTAGCAAGTCCCCTCCTGTTTAGGATCCAGAAAGAACTCCAGGCATCCAGGGGAAGGGCAGGGCCCAGGGGCCAGCACACAGAGCCCTCCAGCAGGGAGGCAGCCCCCATGGCGGTCCCTCCTAGGCCCCACCAGCAGCACGCCACTGGTAGATTCAAGTCAGGAACAAGAACATTTTCATGGGGTCACAGCCCCTCTTTCGTACAAAGAAATCCTTTGTTTCCAAAGGTGCCGGCAAGAGGCGAACCATATGCAACTGGTTCTTGAGCACTTTCTTTTGCTCAGCCCCTCTACCTATTCACAGAATGGGTCAGGGACATCAGACACACCACAGGGGGTGGAGCCAGCATTGTGGAGGGAAGGCCCAGCCCTATTCAGGTCCCAGGTGCACTCCTCCCTCCCATCTACATACAGATCTCCTCATTCACCAATGGGCAAACCAATCCTGACTGCTTAAGCAAGGCACACCAGCCAGTTCCAGCCAATCACAAGCCAGACAGTCAATTCACATTCACTGCACAGACATGCCAACTTCTAAACGTGGCACTTCCACACTAGGGTAAACATTTTTAGGAGAAACCCTTTGTATGAAAAGGGAGGGGTTAGGTACTCTAGAACAAAAATGTGGTTTCCCTTTTCATGTCCTTTAAAAGAGGCTTGAGTCTCTAGGGGGTTACAGCCAAGAATGAAGGGTGAGCCATATGTTGTACATAAGGTTGCATGGAGATTGACAAATTTACAATTATTACAGATATTCTCTATTTCTATAGTGCTTTAAAAACAATACATCAAATCAGACTGATGAGAATTCACACACCAACGGGAGGTTTTTCTTCAAAGATTTATTTTCTGTTCAAACCATATTGAGTTTAAAAATTATCACATTTATTCATACAATACATTACATTTTTTTTACTTTGTACATTAAAATATAGCAAAAATGTGTCGACGCGGCGTTTCTGTGATTTGAGTCGTCACCTTCTTCAGGACATAATTGCATTTAAAATCACTCTAAATTAAAAAAACAGAACAATAAACAATTACTTCATGTCACAAATCATAGTGGTAGTTTACAGAACAGAATTCAACAAGGTTCTTCTTGTATCGTTTATATCTCCCCATTGTTATCTATATCTGACATCGTATTTTCAAACATGTACATCCTCATCGTTTGTTGAACTATAAACAATTTTTATTCATTTGATAAAGTTAAAAAGGATTGAATAATGAAACACAAAACGGTGGTTAGATAAAAGATGAACCAACCATAGGGTGTGAATTATACGGAAACCCAGTAAGGTTAATCTATAATGAAATAATAAAAGGCGAGAGGGAGTTGATAAATAAGAAACTCAACCCCCATCAGCCAAAACAACACCAGGGGGTTGCCGAAAACGGGTTTGACCATAAGGAGGTTGCGAGACTAACAAATGAGACATAGGCCTGTTACACAAATGTGTTATATTTAGAAATGGTTTTTTCCTTTTTAACTTTATCAAATGAATAAAAATTGTTTATAGTTCAACAAAGGATGAGGATTTACATGTTTGAAAATATGATGTCAGATATAGATAACAATGGGGAGATATAAACGATACAAGAAGAACCTTGTTGAATTCTGTTCTGTAAACTACCACTATGATTTGTGACATGAAGTAATTGTATATTGCTCTGTTTTTTTAATTTAGAGTGATTTTAAATGCAATTTTGTCCTGAAGAAGGTGACGACTCAAATCACCGAAACGCCGCGTCAACACATTTTTGCTATATTTTAATGTACAAAGTAAAAAAATTTTAATGTATTGTATGAATAAATGTGATAATTTTTAAACTCAATATGGTTTGAACAGAAAATAAATCTTTGAAGAAAAACCTCCCGTTGGTCTGTACATTCTCATCAGTCTGATTTGATGTATTGTTTTTAAAGCACTATAGAAATAGAGAATATCTGTAATATTTGTAAATTTGTCAATCTCCATGCAACCTTATATACAACATATGGCTCACCCTTCATTCTAGGCTGAAACCCCCTAGAGACTCAAGCCTCTTTTAAAGGACATGAAAAGGGAAACCTCATTTTTGTTCTAGACTTCCACACTAGGCACATTATATCTGCGCACATCAACGCACAGCATTTAATCTCACGAGTTCGCACATATGGACACACATTCCCCATGCATTCCTATGGGAGGGCAGGCCAATCTCACCACACGCACTCAGAGAGCGCCCGCACTTTACACTGGGCCACAGTGCTAAAGTGCGCAGAGACCAGAAATCACTATAATTATGTCATATTGAGGAAATATAAATTTTATGGTCAAGTTGTGTTCCCTAGCGCGTACCCCACCGTCTCCATGTACCAGCTTAAAGTGCATGTAACTTCCCTCCTGTGCCAGCTATGAAGACGCAAATACATTTGCGTCCAACGTTAACATGTCCTCTTTCAGATCCACCCTGAACGGGTTAATTAGTCCGTTCCTAAGTATGCTATGCCACCGTCTTTTTGTAGTGTACTTTACATGTTTTTCTGCTCTGGCAAAGTAGGCCCTAAATTTCTGCCATCGAGCCTCTTTTCTGGCTTCTGACTCTGAAAGCCTCAGCCTAGGCTGCCTCTGTACCCGTGAACTCTGACTTACTTTCAGCGCGGCCTACCGTGCTCAGCTCAGCCTGCTGCCTGCCAAGACTGACTGTAACCTTCGAGTTATCTGTTCCGCTCCTCGAAAATACATTCCTGCCTACTAGCTTCAGTAAACATCCTCCTCAGCTGCAGAGCCAAAGGGCCGACCTGTCTCCGTGCAAGTAATTCATAGCCTCTGTTACCATGCTCCCATGGAAGGCCCCGTGCCCCCACGCTTCTCATGCACGCTTCTCATGCAGACACTCAGGCGCATATGCACGCACTCACAGTCAGTATAGAATAGCTTCTGCCCCAGAGACCTTTCCGTCCAGATAATATGGTTCCCAAACATCAGATATCAGATATGATAGAAGTACGAGTTGATCTGACATGCCAGACTTCTGTCTCTTTCCGTTAGCGTAAATGTCAAGTCCCTTGCACCCTCCAGTTTCACGTCAATCACACGTCATGCAGCTGCGCGCGCATCCAAGCTTCCGATTTCTGCTGACATTGCAACATTTCTGTTAGTGCCACCCCTTTGTGACACCTACCTGTGACGTTTCTAGCACACACCTCCAGTTCACGCCTAGTCCACGCCTTCTGATTACGTACTAGTAACACGTGGATACTGTTATCTTGTCTTCTCTCAGCTGTTACGCCTACTGCATTGCTTCTTATGACCTGAATTAAGTATATAAGCTATGTATTGTCAATAAAATGTGGCGCGCTCTTCCTATCCCTTCTTCCACCCCTGTGGTGGGAAGAACATGATATCTTGGTCATGACCATTCCTTCTGAGGAATAAAACCCCTAAGAACTCTAACACCACGGACTCTGGTTTCTTTCTTTCCGATTGAGTTATTATTGATTAAGTACTTACCTGCATAGAAATTAAGAGAGTAAATTATATATTTACGTCATTTTGGCGCCCGAACAGGGACCCCTCCCCCACCTCACGCGCCGGTTGGTGCGTTGCAAGCTCTGTCCCCTGCCATCAGTTAGATGGAAACTACGCGTACCGGCAGGATTTCCTGCATCTCCCTCTGACCCACGGAGGTGACGAAGACTGCGATCAGTACCCAGACGAGGCGGTGAGGAGTGCGGAGGATCCCGACCAGAGCCTAGCCGAAAGAAGCAAGGTCCGAGGTGTCAAGAGGCCCACCAGTTTTCCGAAGTTTCCCGAAGTCTTCCGAAGTTTTCCGAAGTATCGAGCCGAGTCCAGTCGAGTTTTCCGAGGCCTTCTGTTTCCGTGCTTCCCGGTGAGTACCATTGCTGGGACGTATCTAGACGGGTTTGGGTACACAAGTCCGGTCTGCACTGTTTTTAGGCAGTGTATCTGTACTGTTTAGCAGTATATCTAGTATTCTGAATTTCTGCACTGTTACATCAGTGTATCTGTACTGTTTAGCAGTACATCCAGTATAGGGGGTAGTCATATATGTCTCAAATGTCTTTTTCATGTGATTAATGTCGTGGTATGAATGTGACCGTTTTTAATGTGCATTATTGTGTTTCTTGTATAACTAGCTGTATCCAGTATTAAGTAGTTAGGATTGAGCATTCAGTACCAAGTAAACAAGATGCCGTTTTTCAACAAGTTAAAGCAGATAGGAACTAGGAAAGGGATACTAGAGGAAGAAATTCCTATCCCCCCTAGGGACACTCCAGGCAACTTTATGTACCACAAACATGGCATAGATGCCATATTATATCTAGATTTATGGGCTGACTACACTAAACATCTAGACGAAAGACACAGATGGCCTGTTACCGGAACATGGGATGCCGAATGCATCATGAAGGTAGAGGAAGCGCTATGGAAAAAGAAAGCCAGACAATCCCAGAAAGACGCCATAGAGTTTTGGCGTAAGGAATCACACAAGCGTGCTGAAAAAGCACTACGTAGAGAAGACAGACTTAAAGAATCAGACAAAGCCCAAGAAAACGAGTTAGTTAACGAGGGGATCCGAGTAAAAACAGAACAAGTAGACCGCGCACGAAATAACCTCGTAAACGGTATGTATCTCGTGGCCGAGGGTTCGCCTGAAGCCATTTCTGAAATACCGAAAAATCTGCCGCCACCATTAGTTCCAACTAAAGTAATGCATAAGACTACTAAAGATATATTCCTGAATTCCTATCTAGAGGATGTAGCACCCGCTTACACCAATCTGCCTGTCCGCACCCTGCCTAACGACAGGGACGGGGGTGGTAACCCGCCCCAAAATCCTATTCCGCCAGTACCACAGCAGAATGCTCCTGCTCCACCACCTCCACCACTTCCCGCACCTAAAATTGATTTACCGAAACCACTTCTACCTGATCCTACTAAAAGACAAATTCAAGCTCAGATACAGACTCCGCTGAGAGATAATGCCCAAGCTTCTGCCTCAGGGGGTGCGGCAGGGGGTCTTCATACACCGCCGTTAACACGCAGGTTACAGCTCGCGGATTTACGGAGTCCTTTTACGTTCAAATCACCCCGCCTTGACGCACTCAAAGAAAACCTTTCAATTTGCAGATATGATCCAGTACCCGGTAAAGACGATATAATGATGTTGGCATCACTACGGTTAAGATCTGCTACTGATTTCCTGCTGTGCTATGCAGGAATGAAGGACCGCCTAGATAGAATATATGAGTTTATTCAGACAGGGAAAGACCCTGACAGTATTCAGGAGGCCATGGAGCGACAGAAAGTTGACGTTCAAGCACAGATACTACGTTTTTTCATAAATTGCCTAATAAGAGAACGAGACAGGCCTGGAACAGATCAGAGTGAATTAGATGCACTCAACAGATGGGGTCAAAATATAGCTGACGGAAAACATGACAAGGGGATTTGCATAGCCAGTATGTACAAGAAAATTAGGAAAACAGTGATAGAAATACACCAAAAAGAGAAAGAGAAGGCTTCCTCCGAGGAGGAAGAAGAACTTGAAGAACCAGAAAGGACTACAGATACTATAGCGTATGTAGGTAAGGGAACTTACCTTAGGAAAGGTATCCGTCCAGAAAGCAAGAGAGCTTTTCTCTCTGCCTTAACAAACCCGAATTCTGCGGAACATCAGTTCCAAGAAACCGATAAAAGACTCAGAGACCGAGTGGGGTACCACATACTCAATTCGATGGATGAACAAGAACTAGCTCGGTCAGCCATATTATGGGCTGAAAATCCGGATATGTATAATGATGACACAGTAGCGCAGACATTTCTGAACCTCTCCCCAGACGAACAGAAACTAGCAGGTGTATACATGATGCAGCACCTCCTCACGAAATACAGAGACCAACATTCTGATCCAGGTTCCTTACATGAAACATTAGAAGCACTACTCATGGATAGATGGAGAGGTCTCAGTACCAAATTAATACAAATAATTCTAGAACGACGATATAGATATAACACTTTCATAAGCCCTGAATATGTTCCCGCTCCGCCTCCAGAAAGGAAAACGTATCACATGCAACGCCTGAGTGGCATTGAAAGTCAGAACCCCTTACGAGAAGTACACCCAGTTATGGGTGAGGACAATCACTTGAAACGTGTGTATGTACACACGCCACTGACTAAGTTAGAACTGTTAGAAATGAAGAAACTAGTTCCAAGCCATGATAAAGACCCTGCAGGTTTTCACAGAGAGCTTAAAGATATGTTACTGATGGGGGATTACACCTATGAAGATATAATGAAAATGTTAAAGGTACTGCTGCCCACGGGCATCTACGAGAAACTGAAGGAAAAGGAATGGGAGGTGGGAGATAAAAAGATAGTATGGGCAGAAATAGAAGACGAAGAAAGCAAACGTGTCCCGGGGGTAGGCCTTGGGGACAAAACTAAAGCATTACCAGGTTTGATAGTACAGGTTCTGCCAAGATTATTGACAACTAGAAAAGAAGACTGGGATGCAATCTCAGCATGTAAACAGAAACCCGACGAAGATACTAGTGACTTTTATTCAAGATTCGAGAAATGTTTTATTATTAATAGTGGTCTTAAACCAAGTAGCGAGTCGTACCCGCACCTCTTTGTATCAAAGTTAGTTGAGAATTCCCTGTTAGCAGTCAAAAATCGTGTATACAAGGTCGAGAGTACATGGCAAGCAAATACGCCATCCCAGATGTTACAAATGTTACAATACCATCAGAATAGAATTAGAGAAGAACAAGATCAGGAACAAAAACGTATGAAAGACACGAAAATGAAAATGTTAGTAGCCCAGTCGGTCCATACCGACGGAAACAGAAAGGGTACGAACCAGACAGGTCACGTCGCAGGTCCCGTTAAAGGGACATGCAATTATTGCAAACAGCCAGGTCACTACGTACATGAATGTCCAGTCCTGAAACATAACATAGCAACAGGAAAAACTAAAGAAAGACCGCATCCACCTAGACAAGATCAGGTCCAGCAACAGACCTCACAGAACGTACAGCCCATACAGAGCACACAGCCTATGCATGCCACATCTCATACAGCGCAGACAGTAGCAGTACCACAGCCCACTGCCACGACTCAACAAGTTTCCCAACAGATGTACCAGTATGCCCAATCTGCTTACCCTGAGTATCAACGATACACATGAAACAGCCTAGAGAGGGAATTTGGCTTGCCTCTTATTGAAATTCCTGTAGATCAAGAAGGTCCTTATGTACACAGTCAAGTATTGGGAAAAGACAGAAAGTTTTTAATTGACACAGGGGCAAGCCGCACTACAATAAGTCATAATGAAGTCCCAGGGGCACCCCTCTCAGGCTCACAGAATGTTTCCCTTGGTTTTTCAGGACAGCCCATTGTAAATGAAGTATCAGAACCAGTACCCTTGGCTGTGGGTCCATTATCACGAATTACAGACTTGTTACTTACAAAATCATGTCCCGAAAATCTGTTAGGAATTAAAACACTGAAGGCTCTAGGAGCTATAATCTGCTGTTCCCCGGAGGGGGTTAGACTCTTTCTACGGGATTTCAAGGGTCATTATGTGGTGCGAGAATTCGATGTCAGATTAAAAAATGTACCAGATCACCTGTGGGCAAAAGGCCCAACTGATGTAGGTAGTATGCATATCACACCATACCGTGTTACACTCAAGACAGGAGTTGTCCTACCCCGAATCAGACAATACAAGTTACCACCCGATGCTGTAGTGGCTCAGTGGACTAATGCGTCCACTGCAGGGGCCTGTGTTCGACCTCATGGTCACAGGTTCAAATCCCGGCGGGTCCACTCAGCCTTTCATCCATCTGAGGTCGATAAAATGAGTACCATTGAGTTGGGTAACAATAAACATCTGTTATTCAGCGCCAAGAAACCGCTGGGTGAACGTGCGCTTTACAAATACACATGTTATGTTTATGTTATGGCTTTACTGGAAATCATTGAAGAGCTCATAGCCCAAGGAGTGGTCGTAGAAACCGACTCCAATATCTGTAATTCACCCATCATTCCAATTCTTAAACGTACTGATCCCAATGCACCGCCAGTATATCGGCTTGTGATTGATCTTCGAGAGCTGAATAAATGTATTGTACCACAGTACCCCGTGGTCCCCGACATCTCTTCCCTATTGACTGCTATTGATTCAGAAGCAACGTTCTTTACTGTAATTGATCTCAAGAATGCTTTCTTCAGTGTACCCATTGATCCGGAGAGCCAATATCTCTTCGGATTCAGTTTAAATGGACGAAGTTTCAAATTTTCCCGCGCACCTCAAGGATTCACAGAAAGCCCCAGCATCTATAGTCAAGCATTGAAAAGACAACTAGACTGTATTCAAATGCCAGTTAACACCGCTTTACTGCAATACGTCGATGATCTATTGATCACCGCACGAAGTGAGCCCGATTGCGAACAAGCATCTCTGACTGTTTTGCATTTTCTGGCCGACAAGGGACACAAGGTGTCTCCTTCGAAGCTACAATTCTGTGTTCAGCAAGTTGTGTACTTGGGTCACTTGCTGTCCAAAGTGGGGAGACAGCTCACTCCCGATCGCATTCAGTTAGTTGTAAATATGCCACGACCCCAGACACAAAAGGAAGTGCGGGCCTTCATAGGCCTCACCTCGTACTGCAGACAATGGATTCCTCAATATGCATTTCTAGCTAAACCACTCATCCAGTTAACGACGCAGGAGGCAGCGACTTCGACTGTCCTCCCTTGGACTCAGGAACATACACAGGCCTTTGAGGAGTTAAAGAAAGCATTATGTCAAGCACCAGTTTTAGCAACACCATGCTACAGCAAACCGTTTACACTTTTTGTTACAGAACGCGATGGTACAGCCTTGTCTGTCCTCACTCAAGATCAAGCAGGTTCACATAAGCCTTGCGCTTATTTTTCAAGTACATTGGATTCAGTAGCCCAGGCACTCCCTGCGTGCTTAAAGTCAGTAGCAGCAACAGCGTTAGCAATAAGACAGAGCGATTCAATTGTTTTAGGACATCAGTTAACAGTACAAGTTCCACACTCTGTAGAGGTTCTTTTAAACAGAACCCAGACTCAGCACTTGACCATAGCACGACTAACAGGTTATGAATTAACGCTATTCCAGCCACACATAGAAATCAGACGCTGCAGCATTCTGAACCCCGCAACACTGTTACCTACAAATATGACAGATCCAGCCCCGCACGATTGCATAGAGATCATTAATGCAGTAACAAAACCCCGACGAGACTTAACAGATGTTCCATTGACAAATCCAGACCTGACACTTTATGTGGATGGTTCATGTATGCGAACAAGTACAGGAGAATTAGTGGCCGCATATGCCGTGACCACTGAAACCGAAGTAAAAGAAACACATCGTATTGACACACTGTCTGCCCAAGCGGCAGAGCTCATTGCTCTGACCCGAGCCTGTATTCTAGCCAAAAACAGAAATGTTAACATATACACTGATTCCCGTTATGCGTTCGGAGTTGTACACGACTTCGGCATGTTATGGCAAGAACGAGGTTTTCTGACCTCTCATGGTGCCAAGATCCAACACGGTCCCCTCATTCAAGCACTGTTAGAAGCAATACATCTGCCTTCAGGCATATCCGTCATGAAGTGTAAAGCACATACCAAAGTTACAGATTCTGTTTCCCAGGGTAACGACCTGGCAGACCAGACAGCAAAACATACAGCATTGACTCACACTCAGACAACTGACATGACAAAGACAATAGGACCGACAAATTGCATGACAGTCAGGGATCCCGCACTAGATGTTATCGATATTCAGACACATGCTACCCCAGAAGAAATAAAGAAATGGATTGAACTAGGAGGGATCCAGACAGATCAAGGTTGGATGACGAAGGGAAAATCTACATGGTTTCTCCCTGACTCTATGGTTCAAGTCATGATTAATACAGCACATAGTCCAGCACATCTAGGAGAGAAAGCGATGTTAGACAGTTTACAAAATCTTTGGAGCAATAAACACTTACGAGCAGCAGCAAAACAGAAAGTGCGTACTTGCATGATCTGTTGTCAGTTCAATCCAGGTAAAAGCGTCCCTGTCGAGCAAGGTGGATTTCATCCTCCTGATCACCCTTTTGAAGTCCTCCAGATGGATTATATCCAGATGGACCGTTGTCGAGGATTCAAATATGTCCTCGTAGTTGTTTGTGCTCTGTCCCGTTGGACCGAAGCATACCCAGTCCCAGATTATACTGCTCCGACCACTGCCAGGCAGTTGGTTCGTGAATTTTTCCCACGGTATGGCATGCCTCGTGTCGTGTATTCAGATAACGGTCAGCCATTCTCCTCCGAATTAATGAAGCAGGTTTCCTTACTGCTGGGATATCAGTGGAAATTCCATTGTGTCCGACATCCCGAAGCCGCAGGCCTTGTAGAAAGGCATAATCAGACACTAAAGACACGCCTTGCAAAAATATGTCAAGAGAAAGGGGTCGACTGGATAGTCGCCCTGCCAGTGGCACTGTTCTATATGAGAATGGTTGCCCATTCGAGATCAGGGCTATCCCCGTATGAGGTGGTTTTTGGTAGACCACCAAATATGTGGGGGACGCCCATTCCGAAGAAGATTACTGATGTTGATTGTAATATGTTGACAGATTACCTTGCCTCCTTGATGTCTGCACTCCAATCATGTCGTTCACAGGTTGCCGCAGCCTTCCCTGACAACACCGATGTAAAGCCACATGATGTCCGTCCAGGTGATCTGATCCTCATCAGAAATTTCGATCGGAAGAGTCCGCTGGAGCCCCGCTGGAAATCACCGAAGACCGTTCTACTCACCACCAGGACAGCAGTGAAGATTGAGGGCAGGAAGGGGTGGGTCCACATGAGCCACGTTAAGCTATGTAATGAACTGAAATCCGACCCAGGCTCATCCACCCCTCCCAAAGACTGTATCGAGCTCAGAGACCTTAAAGTTTCCGAACGAGAGAAAACTCCCCAAGAAGAGTACAGACTTAAACTCCGATCTAGCAAGTCAGACAGTTTAATTGTTTAAGTCCTCCCCTAGGTGAATCGGTTAAATAGTTTCTGACATGTATCCCCTAGATCGAGATAGAGAGAGAGAAAGACAATCCAAGAAACGTACATACTGCAAATCACTGCGTAGTCACTGTATAGTGACACTGTTAATAATGTTTTTTCTAAGTCTTCTGATAATAGTTGCAAGTGTGCTTCTCCCTATCTACTACCCTATTTTCAAGCGTGAACAATCTGCTTACAATGTTTCTACTGAACACACTTTTAGCGAGTTACCTCCACATGAACTCTCTTACAGACTTGCGCTGCGCAACAACACTTTCATTAGTATGCTACACCAGTCCCATCAGACTAACAATGCTACAAACTGCTGGATATGTGGCCGACTCCCTCCCTACCAGAATTACAAGGGAGCTCTGCCCCTCTTTCCGTACCCGTTCACTCACAACGGCTCCTGTGGTGCATGGTTTAAAATAATTAATTCCTTAGATCCTGACATTGCTGTTTTCGATGGGGGCTGGGTTTGGGGAAACTTGAACTTGGTCCTGCTCGACGTCTGTTACCCTGATAAGGAGGGACTCCCCACTCGAATAGGAACTGATCTAGAAAATGAAGTGTATGGATTAGGTAATTACACAATTACCCTTATGATTCTTACTGTTGAGTCTGAAGATACACCAGATATGCCCATTATGTCAGTACTACCAGTCACTGGTGAATTATGTATCAGGAAGAAAGGTTCAGTACACTTAGGTCATAGTAAATGTACTACTGTGGTCGAATTCAGTGATCAAGGTAAATCGTCCTTCAAAGCTATCCGTCATTCCTATTTTGTTTGTGGTCATACCGCATACATACTCCTACCTCCCGACTGGGATGGTACCTGTTATATAGCATTCCTTCTGCCACCTGTTTTCCTAGCTCCTCCTGATTACCACAGAAACTCCAATCTAGTAAAGAATAGACTCAGAAGAGATATCCCACTTGTCGACTACACAGAAACGGCATGGGAACAGTATACCGATTTTAATAAAGGATTCTTTTTCTTTTTAGGACCTGTTCAGAATAGCAAACTAATACGCAAATTAACTAGAACACTTGAAGCAGTAGTGAATGAAACTACCTCCGCCCTAGGTAACTTAACCGAGGAGCAGTCCGCCATGCGGGTTGTTGTCCTTCAGAATCGTCTTGTTATTGACGTCATCTTGGCAGATAGAGGTGGAGCTTGTAAGGTCATCGGGTCAAGTTGCTGTGTTTTCATTCCACAAAACGCACCATCTGTATATCAAGCTATTACACGTCTCCATAAAATTGCAAATCAGATACATCAGAATCCAGGCACCTGGACTTGGTCCGGTTGGTTCTGGACAACGTTAACCGCTTGGGGATGGAAGATCCTATCCTTCCTAGGCATTGGCCTAGTTCTAGTATTCAGTTGCTGCCTGTGCCTGCAGTGTGGGCCAGCGATTTGTGGACTGTGTGCCACGTCATGCATTGAACATTCCAGTTTCCTTTCAAAGCGTAAAAGAAAGAAAGAAGAGCAAATGATGTTACAAGAACAAACTGATCGGTTCATGAGGATCGATATATCATGAAGGGTCCCTAGGGAACAAGGAGGGAATGAGGAAATATAAATTTTATGGTCAAGTTGTGTTCCCTAGCGCGTACCCCACCGTCTCCATGTACCAGCTTAAAGTGCATGTAACTTCCCTCCTGTGCCAGCTATGAAGACGCAAATACATTTGCGTCCAACGTTAACATGTCCTCTTTCAGATCCACCCTGAACGGGTTAATTAGTCCGTTCCTAAGTATGCTATGCCACCGTCTTTTTGTAGTGTACTTTACATGTTTTTCTGCTCTGGCAAAGTAGGCCCTAAATTTCTGCCATCGAGCCTCTTTTCTGGCTTCTGACTCTGAAAGCCTCAGCCCAGGCTGCCTCTGTACCCGTGAACTCTGACTTACTTTCAGCGCGGCCTACCGTGCTCAGCTCAGCCTGCGCCTGCCAAGACTGACTGTAACCTTCGAGTTATCTGTTCCGCTCCTCGAAAATACATTCCTGCCTACTAGCTTCAGTAAACATCCTCCTCAGCTGCAGAGCCAAAGGGCCGACCTGTCTCCGTGCAAGTAATTCATAGCCTCTGTTACCATGCTCCCATGGAAGGCCCCGTGCCCCCACGCTTCTCATGCACGCTTCTCATGCAGACACTCAGGCGCATATGCACGCACTCACAGTCAGTATAGAATAGCTTCTGCCCCAGAGACCTTTCCGTCCAGATAATATGGTTCCCAAACATCAGATATCAGATATGATAGAAGTACGAGTTGATCTGACATGCCAGACTTCTGTCTCTTTCCGTTAGCGTAAATGTCAAGTCCCTTGCACCCTCCAGTTTCACGTCAATCACACGTCATGCAGCTGCGCGCGCATCCAAGCTTCCGATTTCTGCTGACATTGCAACATTTCTGTTAGTGCCACCCCTTTGTGACACCTACCTGTGACGTTTCTAGCACACACCTCCAGTTCACGCCTAGTCCACGCCTTCTGATTACGTACTAGTAACACATGGATACTGTTATCTTGTCTTCTCTCAGCTGTTACGCCTACTGCATTGCTTCTTATGACCTGAATTAAGTATATAAGCTATGTATTGTCAATAAAATGTGGCGCGCTCTTCCTATCCCTTCTTCCACCCCTGTGGTGGGAAGAACATGATATCTTGGTCATGACCATTCCTTCTGAGGAATAAAACCCCTAAGAACTCTAACACCACGGACTCTGGTTTCTTTCTTTCTGATTGAGTTATTATTGATTAAGTACTTACCTGCATAGAAATTAAGAGAGTAAATTATATATTTACGTCAATATCAACAGGCAAAAAGTTCAGGGGTGAACCGGTCAAAAGTGCCAAGTCCAACACTCTCCTTACAATAAAGGTGGCCATCGTAACTCAGTATTCAGTTTCCTCTGCTTGATTTGATATATCTTGCCTGATTTCTTGATGCCATTCTTTACCTGCATGTAGAAAGAAGAAAAATATACAATAAATGTGTTAGTGATTTGGTGTATGAATGTGTTTTAAATGTTATCCTGCAAGGGGAAAATGTTTTTAAATTACTTATTTGACAGTCTACAAAAGGGCTGATTACGATGGTGGATGTATGTCCGCTATTGTTTCCTGTTTGGAACCGCCTGCCTGCAAGGAAGCAGTCCTGCAGTACGAGTAAAGATGGGACCGCCACTGAGGCGGTCGCATTGCCTATTTTTTGTATTGCGGCATGTGCTGCTGGCTGCAGCTCACACCGCAAGACAAAAAGAGGTCACCACATATGTCCCTGCACTACATGGCAGGCACCACACATTGCCTGCCACATGGTGCAGAGACATGTAGAAGGGTACCATAGGTTTCCTCCAGCTTAAAGCCAGCAGGCAATGGGGGCCTGCTACGGGCCCCCAAAGTCCCTTTCTTCCAGATTTTCCATGGTGGGTGTGGAGAAACATTGTAATCCCTCTGGCAGTGCCTGGTAGGGACAGCCACAAAGCAGGGATTGCGAGGCCCTCGGCTGCACCAGCAAGGAGCCCATCGAATGCGTGGCAGTCAGTGTTTCAGGCAACTATCACATCGCCCGCCATTCTCATGTGGCGGACAGTGAAAGTGGTCCGGATGACTGTGAGACCGCCTTCGACAGCCTGTCAGTGGTGGTCTCACTGCTATCGTAATGACCCCCAAAGTTTATATTCCTTAGGCATTGATATGTTTGCCTTGAAATGTATGTTAAGTTGACACCTGAGAAAAGAAAGTTCTTTTTGGTGAAAAATTTCATATTTTACCTTAGTTGTGTTTTTCTGTTGTGTGAATAGTAACTTCCGAAGATTTTTTTAGGGTGTGTTCCCCCAAACAGGTGATGTGCTATGGGTTGATCTATACAGAAAGAAAAAGATTTTTAAAAAGAGTTCAGGATTTAGTATATGGATGTGCTTTTAATATTATCCTGCAATGAAAAATGTTTAGAAATTATTTATTTGACATTCTATGTATTTATACTTATTATTTATATGGCGCACAAATTGTCCCCAAATGGATCTCTCGGTGCCCTGGAGGCATGCGACCTAACGCGAAAAATGCTCATTTAAAATAGCCAAGTCTTGAGGTGTTTTTTGAAGAGAATCAGAGTGGGACATGCCCGTAGCTCCTCCAGTACTTGGGGGCCAAGTAGGAAAAGGCGCGGCCTCCCATCTTCACTTTCTTAATTCTCTGAGTTCGGAGGAGCTTTTGCCCACTGGATCTTAACTGACGGGCCGGGGTATCGGCAGCGGCTAGCGGCAGAGCAGACTCCCTCCCATGTCCTGGTCGGAATCGAAATTGTTCCTCCACCAGGAGGTCATAGTCTTCCGGATGTTAAGGCAATTTTCTCCTAATATAGCGTTCAAGGATATTTACCAGAAAGAACAGGAGGAAAATTTGTCTTCAGTTACTAAGGACCAAGAGGATCTGCTGACGGTTTCATTAGAAGGGAAGTAACTACATCATTTTTACAAGTTCAGAGGACCAGGTCTGATTTTAGTGATTGGGTGTTAATCTGTAGTAATGGAGGAAGTGGCTCACCCACCATATTTTTCCAGATTCTTTGTGGTAAGTGGTCTGGGGAGCCACAGGTAGTAGACATAGCTATATTCTGCAAACTGTACTCAGTCATAGGTTCAAAGATTGTTAGCTTACTCACGTGGCTGGTAGGGCTACTTGCCAAGTCATGTGCCTCCAATTATAAGGCAGATGTGGATGGGTCACTCCTCATGTCTGAGTGAGTGTCTTTGGGACTGGGATTATATATGTAATCAGAACTTCCAAAACATTGAGAAACTTTCAATCATGTTCCCAAAGAAGTCTGCAAGATTGTTACACAGTGCTTGTGAGGATTTTCGTTATTGTTGTAAGGATTTAGGATTAGATAGCTCGCACATAATATTGAAAACCTTTTTTGCACTGTTTGGTATTCCTAGAATAGCATTAGCATAAAAGTTCTCTTTTGCTTTGCAGACTTCTTGCTTATATTCAATATGTCCGGTCTTTAGGCACTTTTTGCAAAACCAAAGGGGATGATGGATGGAGGGTTGACAATTGCAAGCACTCACCCCCAGTCACTTGATCTGGGTTTAATCCATCATCATTTTTTAGCTCATTCCGCCAGCCCAGTTCAGACATGGCCATATTCAAATCAGTCTGACCCTGTGCCTCATGGGAACAGTCCAGCCCGAACTGCCAAGCCATGTCTTCCCTGGACCAGAAACATGCATCCTGGGACCGGTTTCTGGCTAATCAGCTGTCATCAGCCAGGCTAGCTTGAATCCAGTGGCAAAGTGAGCAAGCGACCCATGTCTGGGCATACCCTGCCAACTTAGGGCGCACAAAGCAACACCAAAGGGGATGATGGACGGAGTGTTGAACATTGCAAGCACTCACCCCCAGTCAACTGATCGGGGTTTAATCCATCATCATTCTTTAGCTCATTTCGCCACCCCAGTTCAGACATGGCCATATGCAAATCAGTCTGACCCTGTGCTTCATGGGAACCGTCCAGCTCGAACTGCTAAGCCATGCCATCCCTGGACTGGAAACAAGCATCCTGGCCTGCCCTCATCTAAGTAGGACCTGCACCCCTTTCTTTCCAGTACCTTACTGGTTTATCTAGATGTTTTTAATACTGTATGCATCATGGAGCTGAGGGCCTACATGCTTTTTTGAGGTATTACGTTGTCTAAAGTTTTATGATTTTTCCTCCTGTGTTTCTGGGATCAAACATTATGGGCTGATAGAAAATATTGCCTATTTCTGGACTTTTCAGTTTGTGCCAGGCTCTTCCTTTCCTCATTTTGGCTGAGTAAGAAGATGGGAATTTTAGATCCTTCAGAATAATGCAGAAGGTGACAAGCATAGGGTCAGTCCAGCACATGGTAAAAATATTGTCAATTGTGATTAGTCCTTCTGGAGAAATGACGAGGTCTAAGGTGTGACCATGTTAGTGAGTGGGGACTTGAACTAACTGTTGGAGTCCCAGAATTTCACAGAAACCTTTTATAAAAAAAGCTAGAAAGAGAGAGGGCCATATTAGAAATGATCTTTATGAGTGGTGGTAAATAAGAGCTCATCGAGACAGGAGGTCGGTAACAGAGGAGTCCTGGGAAGTCATTGCTTTTTTATGGTTTCGGTGTGAAATCTATTAGTTCATGGCCTGCTAACTCATCTAGGGTGAGAGTGGTGAAGTTCCCTTGTTCCTTAAAATCTATTCCAACTCTTCCCTCTTTCTTATTTTCTTATGGTCTCTGTAAGATTTTGAAACCTGGTGGGCAAGCCCTGCATTCGTCAATGGCCGACTCAGTAGTGGTTCATGTGTCAGTTATAAACTGCATATCTCATTTATCCATTTTAAATATTAGGCTGATCTCAGCCAAGGGTTGTAATGAAGACCTTGAGCTAATAAGGCCACATTTCAGTGCAGCGTATGTTTCCTTGTGCCACATTTCTATGTGCCATTGCATCTCCTAATGTCAGATTTTGTTTGTGTTTGGCCATTTCCTGTAGTGTCCGATGACCTTGATTGCAAATCCACAGGAGGTTGTTTCTCCTATCTCAGAAGGAGTTCGTAATTGTTTAAGAATCAAGTCTAGTTTAGCTTTTAGTAAACATTGTCCACATGTATTTTTTTTTAAACTTTATTTAGGTATTTTGCAGAAGGAGTACAATAAAAAAAAAACAGTATACAAAGCTCAATCATAGTGCATGACAGGAATACAGTGGGCAGGGCAGTTCCAATGTTTGTTTTTCACCACACATAACATTACACAGTACATCAATGGCATAAATTGACACATACATTGTGGGTATTTCGGTCATCCTAGTTTGCATTCCAGCGTCCATAGGAAATATACACCCTTGTTCCATTACCCCGTGGCACGTAACTCTGACTATAACTCATGGTATCGTATTCCCACAGGTGCCACCACGATATCTCGTATCTAGGGTATAGAGTGTCTTTAGCCCACTCCCGTTGGTTCCTTATCCTGACCCTGTGAGTGTGGCTCTGGGTGTTGTTGTGCCGCTAGGAAGGTTCGGAAAGGGCCCCAGATATCTTTAGGTCTGGATGCTAACGGGACAGTATCAGCATACGTATCGCTTCTAGTCGTGCAAGTCGCCAAACTTTGCAGCCAACCTTTTGTTGTTGGGGCCTTTTTACTGCCCCACAGGATCGCCACCTCTCTCTTAGCTAGGAGTAGGGAGATAGCCACGAATCTGCGGACTTTTAAGGGGAATGGTACCATATAACCCATCAGCGCTATCTCAGGCAGAGGTGTCAATGGGATGTGGATCATATCACTGAGGAGTTTGTGGACGTCTACCCAATAGGTGTGGATCCGAGGGCAGGTCCAAGCAAGATGAACAAAATCTGCTTGTGGGGATCAACAGCGTTAGCAGGAGTGTGGTCTCGAGGGGTCTATCCTGTGTGTTCTAGCGGGTATGATATATAGTCTACGCAGGTATTTAAAATGCAGCAGTCTGTGTTTGCTGTGGAGTGACACCGTGCCTGTGACCCTGCAACATGCCTGCCATTGTTCATCAGTAATCGAAGTGCCCAGATCTGCTTCCCAGGCTGATCGAACTCGTGTGTCATCTAGCGGTATCATGTCAGAGCATGCTTTGTAAAGTTTAGATATGAGATGGAATCCCTCTACGCTGTCTATCACTAAGCTGAGCGGGGGGAATGATGGCGGTTCTAATGGGTATTCAGGCAGTGTAGATCACAGCGCTGCCCGCAGTCTAGTCAATACGAATCTATTCATAAATGTAGCCTTTGAAAATAGGGATCTGTCCTCTATATCGAATATATGGCCTTCTGGATAGAGATCTCCTATCTTGTGCAGATTAAATTTGGCACATGTCCTCTGGACCAGTTTTTCGCCCATAATAGGTAGTAAACGAGCTTTTGGTAATTGGTAAGGAGGAGGAGTACACAAAAGTCATACGGGTAAGTTTACCTAGCTGTAGCCATGCCCAGTTCGTGGTGTACAGTGGCCGAATAGCTTTAGGATCTCTAGCAATATCGGTTGGTAATATTGAGGCAAGCACGTCTGGAAGGACATACTCAGATTCTGGGCGCAGATAGGGGATTCTGGCATCGGGGTGATACCAGCTATGTGCAAAACTAGCTTGGGCCGCTCAATAATAAAGCTGCAAATCAGGTACCCATATCCGCCTCTGTCGAATGGGAGAGTAAGAACTTGCCACTTCACCCTGGGAGTTTGGGCTTTCCAGACTAGTTTAATCAAAAGGGAACGTAGAGTGCCAAAGAATTTGTTGGTGAGAGGGATTGGTATGTTCTGAAACAAATATAAAAATTTGGGGAGTACTGACATTTTTATTAGGGCAATGCGGTCTGTCATGGAGAGTGGGAGCCTGAGCCATGAGTCAATCTGGGTTTCTAGCCGGGATATTGCTACACCATAGTTACGTCTTACCAACTGTTCAGTGTCTCGGTGGACGTGGATCCCTAGATACTTCACCGAATCAGTGCGCCAATCCAGTGGGAACTCCGGGACCAACGTCCCGTCCCCTCTGTCAGCGGGAAGATGACTGATTTGTGCCAGTTAATTTTCAGGCCCAGAATTTGCCAAATCGGATGATTTCTCTCAATAGAGGGTCCAAGTTCACTTGGGGGTCATGTACGTACAATATGGTATCATATGCATACAATTAGACTAACAGTGGACCAGTTCTAATCTCCTGTGCAGGTGTCGCTCCTGGAAATGTCTGATGAGTGGGTCCATTGCTAGGATAAATAATAAAGGGGAGAGGAGACATCCCTGCCGTGTACCACGTGATAAAGTAAAGGGGCCGATAGTGTCCCATTCTGCCTCAGTCTGGCCGTGGGGTACTTATAAAGTAAGGCAGTGGTGTCTATGAAGCCTTAAGGTAGTCCCATACATCTCATTATCGAGAGGAAGAAGGGCCATTCTAAAGAGTCGAAAGCCTTTTCTGTGTCTCACAGTATTGCTGCTGGAGGGGTTTCTAAGTTGAGCCGGTGGAGGACATTGAATAGGGTTCTAAGGTTAAATGCTGTGGAGCGATGTGGAATGAATCCCGATTGGGCTGGGGATATTATCGATTCTATTAATAGGGATAGCCGACATGCTAAGGCCTTTGTGAGGATTTTGTAGTCCAGGTTTAAAAGGGACAGAGGTCTGTAGGAGCTGCATTGGAGAGGGTCCTTAGGGGTTTCGGCAATAAAATTATTACCGCTTCCCGAAGTGTGGGAGGGAGTCGTTGTGTCTCTAGGGCCTCCGCATAAACGTCCACAAGGTGTGGGGTCAGTAATTCTCTATATGCCCTGTAGAATTCAGGCATATAACTGTGTAGTCCTGGGGCCGTTGAGGTGTTTAGGACAGTGATGTCCTCATAAATGCTATCCGTGGCAATGGGTTCTGCTAAAAAGTCCTGCATGAATCTTTTTAGATAGACTAATGCAATTTCTGTTAAGTATTCTTCCTGTTCAGAGTGATCGGGACCCAGTTTAGTGGTATATAACATCTTAAAATAGGCAAGGAACTCATTCTGTATTAACAAGGGGTCAGTGATGGTATGGCCTGCTGCAGAATGTAGCTCCGTAACATATGATTTCGCGTATTGAGGTCTAAACATCTGGGCTAACATCTTGCCGGGGCGGTCTCCCTCTCCATATACTCTGCCACTGTTGTATTTTCCCATATAAAGTATTTCTTTCTCCGCCGCCTCCTTATATTGTAGGAGCAAAGCCGTTCATTTTGTGTCATAGTCTGAGGCGTTAGCCACCCTGTGGGAGGCATCTAGCGTGCTCAGTTCTGTTTCCAGGCGGGCAAGTGTAGATCGTAAATCTTTAAGGGTTCTGGCGCTTTTGGAAATACAGACACCTCGTAGGTAGGCCTTAAAACCCTCCCACAATACCGCCTCAGAATCAACCGAACCAGTATTTAAGGTGAAGTATTCCTCTATGGCTTCTGACATTTCTTGTATAAAGCTTTCGTCGTCTAATGCCCGTGTCGGGAATCTCCATTACCCTTCGTATCCTTCTGGACGAGGGACAAGTAAACCCAGCAGTACTCGGGAATGGTCGGAATAGGATCTAGGGAGGGTGAAAATGTTTCGAAACCATCCTGTTAACTCCGGAGAGGCCAACCAGTAATCAAGGCGGGTCCAAGTATTGCTAGCCCCTGTATAGTGTGTGTGTGTGGTGTGTACCGGGTCATGTGTCCTCCCTACGTCAGTCAATCCAAAGTGGTTGCATATTGAGTGCAGGGTTTTTCGTGCTTTAGGTTTTGGGTCAGGGACTGTCGATGTCGTATCCAGACAGGGGTCAAATGTAACATTGAAGTCCCCCCCAGCAATAGAGGAGTGGAGTCTAGGCGCAGCAGCTTTGCGTAGAGGTCGTGGAAAAGATCTGGGGAATCAGTATTCGAGCCGTATATACAACCCAATGCAATCTCATAGTAGAACAGTGTGCCCACCACCAAAACAAACCTACCGGCCTCACCCTGCAATACGAATGACATTTAAAGGGGAGACGTTTGGGAATCAGGATCGCTGTGCCTCTAGCGTAGTTACTGTAGTTGCTAAAATAGCAGTTGGGGCCCCAGGATGATGCGAATCAGGAGCGGTCTGTAGGGGAGAAGTGAGTTTCTTGCAGCAAGGCTATGTCGACTTTATGCCGGTTCAGGTATTGCAGGATTTGCCGATGCTTTCGTGTATCATTCAGGCCTCTTCCTTTCCACGTCATCAGAGTGATAAGAGAGGGGCCCGTAATATGCCCTATGTGTGCCAAATCAGCGCGCAAAATTGTAAAACAGTGAACTGCCATTTCCCGCCTTCCGCCATTGCGATCACGACTGAGCTTAATTTAAACATAACACATTTGAAATACCTCAGTTCCCATCCCCCCACCCTCAACCCAGCCTTCCCGCCCATTCGGAAAGGCAATAACCTATTTCCAACAATAAACCATGATGTCCAATCCTATTGATGTATATGTAAGTTAAACATTACAGGGCACAAAATAGTGCAACAATCGCAGTGAGAGGTGTACACCAAAACGGGGGGACCTTCGCTAACCAGTAACACTGTAACTTTTATCGGAGAATGACAATGTAATCGCCTATTATGTTTTCAGACCATATAAACAGCGACAGTACATTTTAACGAAAGGATATGCTTTCAGCCCGGTCCAGAGGAAGAAAACAGGTCAGCCCTGGCATCTGAACCGCTTCGGGGTGGGGAAGAAGGCGTGAGATCAGAAGGACTTTTGTTGTTGGTTTTGTAGGAATGGCAGAAGTCCTGCGCCTCCGCAGGCGTCTCAAAGATACAGGAGTGTCCGTTCACTTCCACCCTTAGCCTGGCAGGGTATAACATGCCATATTTCAACCCCAAGTTCCTGAGGACTGCTTTAACTCCCTGAAATTTCCTCCGGGCGTCCTGCACCATTGTGGTGAAGTCTGGGTATACGGACAGTTTGGAGCCCTGCCAAGTAAGATCTCCTTTTTCCCTGGCCATGCGGAGTGTGGTGTCTCTATCACGGAAATGTAGTAGCCTTGCTATAATGGGACGTGGAGGGAGGCCTGGGTTGGGCCTCGGGCCTAAGGACCTGTGGGCTTGATCCACCATGAAGGTCGGGGTGAATGCTTCTTTGCCAAAGAGATCTACCAGGAGGGATTCTACTAGATTGTCCATACGTCCAGTTGCTGTGGACTCCGGAACGCCCACTAGGCGGATGTTATTTCTGCGGCTTCTGGCTTCCAAATCCTCGTTTTTAATAGCCACCTCTTTTAGTATCCCCTCCATTCTGTCTATTCTCTTTAGGGATTGAGCCATGCCGTCCTCGAGGTCAGATGTTCGGGATTCCGCCAAGTCTAAGCGCCGGTTGTGTATTTGTAGTTTTGTTCTTAGGTCCGCTATATGTTCATCAATGGAATCAAAGCGGGTGTCCAGTGCTTTAAAGCCTGTGCGCATTTCCTGCAGTAATTGGCCAATATTTCCCAGGTCTTCCGAGGGCGTTGCAGGGGGCTGTCCACCCGTCGCCATGCTAGGGGGGAGTTCTTTGTATGCTGTCGCCGATTTCTCGAAGGAGAGTTGGCCTTGTCGCAGTTCCCTTTTGCCCATGGCGCGTTCTTTCGCTGTAGAGGGGGTGCGGGGGCACCGTGGTTGCCTGGGGGCTGGGCTTTGGGGGGGTTGTGGATATGCGCACTCCACACACCTCTTCAGGTGAATAATAGTGCCTTTGCGGCTGACAAGGGCTCTTGACTGGATGCACGTGACAAAGAGGGGTATTACTGAGACGCTTGTTGTGGTTCCAGGCGTGCGTGTGGGGGGCTAGTACCCTCATGCTGTAGTCAGGCAGCTCGGCGGGCATGCAGGCAGGGGGGCACAACTGTCTCTAAGCGGCCACTCTAATGTACAGCAGATCGGGCCAGTCCGCTGCCCAGGTATGGCAATGTGGCCCGCACTGAAGCAGTGGGCCCTGCTGGGTAGTCCTGGACAGTGTCCCTTACACAATGCCACAGTGAGGAGGCAGGGGGTGGATAGGGGGAGCCGTGCAGAGCCGCGCTGTGGGGTGAATGTCCGGGCGGCCGCCAGAGTACTCCACTATTCACCTCTTTTCTCTGCGATGTGAAATCTGCATTACGGGGCTCCACAGCCTTGGCGCCCCTCCCCTGCTGCAAGTGCCGATCACTCACGGGCCCTAGAAGTTGTATTTCGTGACCGCACGATCACGCGACCAATGTGCCTTCATTTATTGTGCCCCCGAGCAGTGCTGGGATTGTAGCGGACTGCGGGGCTTTCTCGATCCCGCTGATCGCGCAGGTTTCGGTCCGCCGGCTGCCGGTGTCTTCAGGCACTTGTCACGGTCGCCATCTTGAATTTGTCGGGGACGTGCTGTTTTCTCTGCTTTTTGGACGTTCCAGGAAACTTTGCCCGTCGGGAACAAGTCGGGTCAGTAGATGTACCCCTCTGGTGCTTTATGGTCGATTGTTGGCCACTTTGCGGATGTTGGCGGGCCGGATATGCTATAGGTTGCCGGAGAGCACTAGCTCAGCACGGCCATCTCGGATGCCAGCTAAGCCCCCCCCAACATTGTCCACATGCATAGCAAATCCTGACCCTTGTTCTGTCATTGGCAGACCCTCGGTTTTCGTTCTTATGATTGGCATCATGGCTGGCGCTGTGCACAGTCGGTGGACGGGTACAGATGGGTTTGAACAGAAGATTGTGTCTACCGGTCCTATTTTTATACTCTTGTGCCCTTCTTTTGGAAGGTGGGAGAAGCTTTTGGAATGATTCTTTGAAGTGCATGAAATTTCCTAGCTCCCATGCCCTGACTCCAAGCACGCTGCAGTGACAATACATTGTTGTTAATTCATTTGTGCGGAGGCAAAGCACAAACTATTCAGGTGTATTGGGGCTGTGCTTAGCTCCGCCCCACTAATCTGCAAGCAGATGCCAACTCAGGCCCACCTAATCCCTCTATTGTGTGACTATCTGGGTGAATTCACAAAGACTATCAGTTACACACAGTCATGTAACCTAAGACATGCTGCAGGCATAAAGGACTGAGGGCAGGAAAGTGGCGAATTTCTAAAAGTGGCATTTTCAAAATTGTAATGAAAAATCTGGCTTTACCGTTAAAGAAGGTATATAATTACAATTCCCAAGGTACTAAGCATGGCATACATACCTGTCTCCCAATTAGGAATTAAAGCGTAATTAATGTAGTACGGAATCCTGAATGTTATTCTAAAGTAGGGGTAGGCCTCACATAGTGAAAAACAAATGTGAGATTTTTTCATTACCAGAGCGTGCACAAATTGAAAGTACATGCCCAACCTTTTAACTACACAGCACCCTGCCTGTTAGAAATGGGATCTCTGGTTGGGTAAGGCTTGCACCAAAGCCAGGCAGAGACCACCATTGGTCAGGGCAAGGGAGTTACATGCGAAAGATAAACCCTGCTCACCCCGTGGTAGCTTGGCACGAGAAGTCAGGTTTATCCCGGAGGCAATGTGTAAAGCGTTTGCGCAACACACACACAGTAACAACATACTAGGCACACCACAAAAGGAACTCCACACAAGGTTATATTAAATAGCCTTTGTATTATCATAAAACAGATTAGAATATTAATCACACAATTTACACTGTGCCACCTGGCACTGGGCAATATTTACAGAGGATTATATACACATGACAGTGCCACTGGGCCACAGTCAGAACCATCACAAAGTAAATGTAGGACGTATCATAAACGTTGAACACAACCAGTAATCACTGGCAAACTCAGCATCATCCTGTAACATAAACCATATTATGCACAGTATCAAATTTGGCGTGCATGCATCTCATAAGTCTAAACACATTAGACAATACCCCCACTAGCATAAATACATTATGCAGTAGCACATAAACAGAACTCTTAGATTAGGGAATAAGCTCCTAAGCATAACTCACATTAGGGGCATAACTCACAGTACAGAATAATCTCACTAACGTAAACCACAGTATACAAATAACCTCATACATATACAACAGTTAGAGGCATACAACAGGGTGCGTAAATCATAGTACATGAATCACAGTTCCTAGCACCACATATATCACATTAGGTCCTGGCGCCCTACAAACCCAACAGTCGGCCTGGCTAACTGGCCTTCTTAAAGAGGCTCAAATGCCCTCTGTCCAAAATGTCAGGGCTGCTCCCAAGGCAGCGGAATCCAAAGTGCTCCATTGCGCCGGGGCAGAGGAGTGCATATCACTCCTATCTCCTTTAAAATGCTACCAAAGAACTGTGGCCTAAGCGTTGCAGCGGATGCTACTTGCCATGCAGCTGTGATGCAAAGAAGGCCTGGCACTCACTGTGCCCTCTGGAGTCCCCATTGGGACTCTAATACATATGCTCATCTCGCTGCAGATGCCCTCGCTGGTGCAGAGCAGCTGGGAATCAGGTAAAGGGGCCTTTACACCACTCTGCCCCTTCAGCCCCACTGGGCATCTTAAAGCACTGGGCATCTTAAATGAAATCACCCCATCGTTGCAGATGCCCTCTGCAAGTGGGGCAGCTGAGATAACCAAAGTGAAGGGGCCGGGCACCTCTGTGCCCTCGGGCCCCACTGGGGCACTTTAAACAAATGTGCCCCAATGCTGGAGCGGCCCACAACCACAGATCCACTCATGGAAAATATGTGCTGACACCTCTATGCCTTGGAGGAACAGCTCTGGGGGCAGGAACCGATAGTGTGCTTTGGCACACACCTCTCCTTTCCCACCAGGCTCCACTCACGGGGCTCTCTGCTGAGGACTATGTCTCCTCTCTTTGCTTCTCAGGTCTCCTCTGAGGCTGCTTGGCCACCGGGCAGCACACTGGATTTCCTTGTGAAGGTCACTGTGCCTCCTCTCAATGATCTGCGACTTCATTCAAGCTGGCAGCAGCTTCTATTGGCGCGGGGCTTCCCTTAACTCACAGGAGCACTGCGCTGCCATCGGCGGCCTCAGCCGCTCTCCTCTTCACCCGGGCCCCTTCCTGAGACCTGGGACTTCAACGTGGAGCTTGTGAGGCTCTGGACTTCCGGTGTACGGCCGCAGGCTCCACCCCAGGCCAGGCAGACGTGCCTGACTTCCTGGTCCCGATGCTGCAGCCGGAACCAGATTTTTGGCAGCCCGGTCCGTGACAGTAAAACACGGGGTGGGCACCCTCCATTACAGTAAAGCACATGAGCGGGGTGGGTACCCACTAAGGCACATAATGCGGGGTGGGCACCCGTGATTTTCAATACACATAAAGCGGGGTAGGTTCCCGCTAGGCATCGCAATGCGGGGTCGGCTCCCGCGGAACTAGGCACAAACTGCGGGGGAATCCCTAAACTGGGGATTCCCTCCCTCTCCTCCTGCAACACAGCACTGCAAATCCCACACTCTCTTCCAGCGGGGAATAATTAAAATATAGCACTCTCGGTGCGCTAGCTGCAGCAAAGAAATCTTCCAGGGCCTTGAGGATAACAAGAAGCAGAAAGGTCCAGGGGGCGTAGCTGGGCCCAAGGAGGCCAGCACACAGGGCCCTTCAGCAGGGAGGCAAGCCCCCAAGGCAGTTTCTTCTTGGCCCCAGCAGCAGCAAACTCCCAGCACGTCAGGATGGAACAGCACACCAGCATAGAAAATGTTCAGGGGGTCACAGCCCAATATACCAATATTTCCTTTGTCTGTAGTGCACGGCATGGAGGAACTAGATGCAACTGGTTCTGGGGGGATTTGGAGCATTTTGTTTTGCAAGCTCCTCTTCCCCTTTGTCAGGTGGGGCTAGATGAGTAGACACACCACAGGGGGTGGATCCAGCATTGTACAGGGCAGGCATACTCCTATTCAGAGTCAGGGGATTACTCCTCCCTCTACCCCCAGCACAGATGTTCTATTCAGCCCCGCGCTAACTCACCCTGCCCCTACTGAAGCCACACACACCTCCCAGCCCCTGTCACGCACAAGCCAGACATGAAATTCACATCAGGCAGGCAGGCACATAGCACACAGAAATGCCAACTTCTAAAAGTGGCATTTCTCTCATAGGCATAATAAATCTGAGCACACTCTTGCGCAACATTTATTCTCACAATTTCATATATACCAAACTCGACCACTCTGCGCCTCCCATACCATAAATTACCACTGACACACATTGATCAGGGAATCCCCAATGCTTTCCTATGGTAGGGTAGGCCAATCTCACCAATGTACACAGAGAGCGCACACACTTTACACGAGACAGCAGTGCTAAAGTGCCTAGAGGCCTAAAGCCACCAACACCAGGCTACAGAAAAAGGCTAGAAGAATGCAAAAGGTTTAGGGGTGAACCTGCCAAAAGGGCCAAGTCCAACACTGACCTATGGCACATCTAGGGCCTACCCTAGGGCTATTGCATATGTAATAGAAGGGGAGTATAAGACTTTTAAGGCAAGGGGGTTTAAATGCCAAGTCGACATGGCAGTGCGACACTGCATTCAGACTGCAATTGCAGGCCTGGGGCATGTTTTAGTGGGGTACTTAAGTGGGTCCCACAACAAGTGCTGTACACCACTGTAGCATTTAATTTATAGGTCCCGGGTACATAGTATACCACTCTACAAGGAACTTATTAGTAAATTAAATATATCAGTTAAGCATATACCAATCAACCATTTTAGGGGGAGTGAGCACATGGACATTAGCACTGATTAGCAGTCCTAAGGCCCACAAAAACTAATTTCAGCCAAAATTGAAGGTACGTAGGAAAAAGGTTGAGGAAGACCACCTTAAGGCTGGCAGATCTAATACGGATGACAAAAGAAAACTGAAAATAATAAAAAGTAAATCTAGAATAAAAATAAAAGAAATGATACAGGAATCAGACATATCAAGATAAAACACTAAAAATTAGTAAAAGAAAAAAAGAGAGCGGGGTACTTAAGTGGGTCCCACAAAAAGTGCTGTAGGCCACTGGTAGCACTCAATTTATAGAACCCGGGTAGATGGTATACCACTCTACAAGGGACTTATTAGTAAATTAAATATTTCAGTTAGGTATATACCAATCAACGATTTTAGGGGGAGTTAGCACATGCACATTAGCACTGGTTAGCAGTCCTAAGGCCCCAAAAACTAATTCCAGACAAAATTGGAGGTACGTAGGAAAAAATTTGAGGAAGACCACACTAAGGCTCGCAGATCTAATGCGGATGATAAAAAAAACTGAAAATAATAAAAAATAAATCTAGAATAAAAGTAAAAGAAACTAGCAGGAATCAGACATATCAAGATAAAACACTAAAAAATAGTAAAAGATAGAAAAGGATAGATTGCTTTGCAAGGAAAAGGGTAAAAGTGGAGTGGGATGGGTTCAGCAGACATGAGGGATTGATGCAATGCCTCAATTCCAAAATGACTAACTGACTCATGTCATGCAGCATGCCAACCTTGTGATATTTTCTGCTTAAAAAGGGTATCCTTATTTTATGGTTTGACTTGTGGTACCACCAAAAAAGTTCTGAAAATTATTGTTATTAATGTAATTTTCAGGGAATTCCATTGCATTCCACAAAAGACGATTTTGTAAAACAGCAGCATGTAGTGTTAGATAGGACAATTGAGTACAAAATAGATCCAGATATATCCTATTTTGTGTGCAAATGCCCGGACTGGCTGGTACCGTTTAAAAGCGATGGGACAAGCAAAGTACCCCACCCCATCCTACAACACATATACATTAACAAAGAACAGAAACTAAAACACTTACATGCATTAAAATGACATTAAAAATACAATTAATCCACTTACCATTCCGGCGTCCACTGTTTCTTTGCAGTCCGTGGCCCCGTTTCTGGGCAGGCTGACGGTTGCGGGGGCTTTGTGAATAATAAAATGGCAATGAAACAATCTCTTTGCGATTTTATTGTTCACATTGCTTAAGCGTGGCTGGCAGCAGGCGGGGTGCAGAGCTCCCCACCCTCACAAAGAAACTGCTGCTGGTATCTTTAATTGATTAAGGCAGTAAAACAAACCATATCCTCTCGATATCTAAGGCTCTCAATTGAAATTTCAGAGTCAAGCATTTGAGTACAACCAAGTGTGTTGCTAACTAACATCATTGATCCAAAAAGATCAGTTGTGAGATCACTTCTTCCATCAAGATCAATTTATAAAAATGCATTAAATGTGCCTGTACATTACAGGGTGGGCTTAATATAATCTTTAGAATCTCTTTTTTCTGATGTGTTACTTCTCAGAAAATTCAAATGTAAAGTTTGAAGTTTGTTCCATGGATCCATGGAAACCTAATTATTTTATTCCATGTTGCTTTAATCTGGAATATTTTTGTTTATATTTGACATGGCTGGCATCCAAACCTTGTAGTGTTAAAGTATTTATAATAAATTAAATATATGCTAGATTCATGAAATTTAATTAATTCAAGGAACCCAGAAAATTAACTCAGATCATTGCATTACTCTGTTGGCAACTTTGCCACTAGATCATTCAAGAACGGAGAATTTTCAACACAGGCTGTGACAGATTAACACATTTCAAAATGATTTGCGTCTAACTAATTAGCAAATTTTTTTCAACATGATCATTGAATAGTCAATGCAGACAGTTAAATTTATTTTTATGATATATGTCCCAAAAGCCTTAAATCAAGCAAATAATGTACCCAAATACAAATAAACTAGAAAATCCTAGGAAAAGATCAGTGTCACCTGTATCTCCTGCTCTTTGCCAAACAAATGTAGGCACGGCATGATCTCAGATCAAGCATTGATCTGGCATAGAGTTAATGGATGTCATTTAGGGGTTGCCAGAGGTCGCAGCTGCGACTTCTGGCTTTTTGTTTGCAACCCCTGACTTTAACCTTGTGATTCTTGACTCAGATACTTCAGAAACACAGATTAAAGAGGGCTCTAAATGAGCCTTGCTTTCTTGACATTGTTTGAGCGTTTTGCCACTGTTAATTCTTCATTTTAGTTTTGCAGGTGCACTTCATTTTAAATTTTTTGAAAGTGTTGATATGTGAGATACTTTCTAAAGAAAAAAGAAAAAAAGAATACCATAATCTTTTCTTACCACTTTTAGTCTGCTTGCTATCCTCGTGATGGCACAGCCTACTACTCACTCCTCTGACTTCCCGGCATAAGTAGGCCTTAATGCTTTTAAGATTGTCTACCCCCCAACCTCTTGAAGAAAGCTGCAAAGACCATTAAACACAATCCACTGAAATGTTTTCAGGAAATGCTCATATCCAACACCTATTTTTGTACACCAAAGGGTATTGTGTTTACAGACCTCATTTTCTACACAACCAGAAGAGCCAGAAGAGCCCAGTGGAGAAGAGCCTTAACTTCTGTGCTTCATTCCAAACCTCTGACCAAAACCCCCCACGGTTTATGAATAATCATATTACCCTCTCTAGTCCTCAATGCTGATCTGGCCATATCCCTCTACAATAATGGTGACATCCTTTTTTTTCAAGCCTCTGACCTGAATATTAAACACTTTGACAGAATCTCTATGAGGATTAAAAATACACTTAATAACTTTAATCCTACAAGTCTTCGTCATATAAGTCTCTTCACAATTGTTGAACCTTCTGTTCCCTCTGCCTTTGTTTCCACCCTCTCCGCTTCCCCCTCACTCCTTATGAACCAGTCTGTTTTATCCTCTGACATGGATGGTGAGTATAATACCTACAAACCTAACCCTGATAACAAGGATAATCTAACTCAAGGCTCACGTAATACCAATTTGAGTGCTTTTCCTACCCTGAACCCAGTTTCTTTTCCCAGTACCTCAGGTGTAAACCCTCACCTACCTAGCTCCTCTCCCATTACGTATACAATCTCACAGGATAAAATCAACTTCCCCTCCACCAATCCTCCTCAAGGGTTTTCTCTTCAACCTCTTACACCGAGATTTGACACCGTCTATGTCAATCATCCCCCCTTAGTGGATAATACGGCTGAACTCAAGCGTCATACTATCTCCCCCTGCAATTCTAATGAGGGATATATTATGCCAACCAACTCCCCTCTTTCTAAAGGGTCCTATCCATTATCTTATTCTAGGCTGGCTACTGGTTGTGATAGCCTCCCTTACATTGAGGAGAAGATGTTTGACCTCAAGGTGGATCTCCTTACTGTCCAGGATAACCTGCAGACCCTCTCAAATTTATCTTTGAAGATGGAGATGTTTTGGAAATTCTATCCCTCCCTTGGGACCGATCAACCTAGTCTTCCATCAAGTGTTAACCCACTTAGCCCACTCTGGAGAACTAGGTCTTTTCCAAACCACCAATCAAGGCTTGTTCGGTTTATGCCTCAGCTGTTGGATGATGACATTCTTGCACTTCTTCTATCGTACAATGGCTCTTGGTGTGCCTCCTCGGACTTACCAATCAACATCCAAACTATCTCATCTAGATAACAAGTGTTAACCTTAGATCTGTGAATAGGGATAACCTACTACAGATCACCATGTCTCAACTAGAAGAGATCTCAGCAACTCACACATCAAATCAATGCTTCTCAGAATTGGACCTAAGTGAAACTTAGCTAAATGACTCCTCTCCCCCAATTCTTGACATCTTAATCCCTCCTGATTATGGCAGTATCAGATGTCATAGACCTGTTACAACTGGGGGGTGGGGGCATTGCTTTAATCCATTGCTCCAGTTTCATGCTGAAACAGGCTCAAATTGCTATGATGTCCTCCTGTGAGCACCTAGTCACTGAAATCTGGAACAATTGCATGATTGTCTGTGTGCTCTACACTATATATCATCTACCATCGAGCAAAATATGGAGTCCATTACCTCATGCTTGGAACAACACCCCAGCCATATCTCCCTCTGGGATTTTAACCTTCACTGGAATGACACATATGATCCCTTAGTATGCTCCTTTAAGGCTTTCCTCTCTGACCTCAACTTTACCCAGGCCTACAATGGACCCACCAACAACAAGGGTGCTACCCTTGACCTTTTCATAGCTAAAGACAATACCATACAACTTGATGACATTATACACTGTGACTGGTCGGATCATCACTTAATATCCTTTCACATTCTGGAAATGGTCCTGCTCAGACAAGGTCAACTGCTTAAATCCAAACAGCTGGTTCGTATCATGAGAAGACATCAACAATGATCTAACATCCATTAGCAAGAATATCTATTCTTCTGCCACCCCCTAACATGACCAACCTGGATGACCTTACAGATCATTACATCAACTCTATGACAAGTATTTTCAACAATTTTGCTCAGAAGCAACCCAAAAGGATTCTGATCAAACAATCCAAACCCTGGTTTAATGGCTTTCTAAATGAGGAATGTCGCAAACCTAGATTTTCAGAGAGACTATGGAGAAATTCTCCCTCCAGTACAAGCCTCAAACAGTTAACGAGGATGAGAAGCGCATACAACAAACATATTCGCAGTCTAAAAACCGATCATTTCAGGGCACAGCTTGACAGCGCTAAAAACAGACCCAAGAAACTGTTTGAAATCATCAAATAACAAGCTACCCACTCTACCAATCATATCTCTGCACCCATGACCACCTGCCCTAGTAGGGAGGACTTCTTAGCACACTTCTCAGAAAAGAAAAGAAAAATGTAACTTCGAACTGCAACGTCCTTCACCAAATTTGAGGCCTTTGAGCTCCCTTGCACCATAAGCGGAACCTACAGTAGTGAGTGCAACTTTCTACCCCACAGTTTGCACTCCTAAAAACAATGCATCTTGGAATCTGTTTCTTCTTCCAGATGATGCAGAGTTGCTCAAATCTATGGCATTTTTAAAACCTTCCAATCACTTCAGCGATCCTCTACCCGCTAAGTTTTTCAAAGATCTCATTTCGGCTATTCTCCTACTTTTAGTCCTGTATCCTTCATAAATCTCTCATGCATGGGAGAATTCCTAATTTCTTCAAGATGTGACAAGTCACTCCCATCCCAAAGAAGCTTAATGCCAACTTAGCTGATCCTAACAATTTCCATCTGATCACCAGCATCATAACTTTAGCTAAATTGTTTGAGAAATTTCAGCTACTTGACATCTACCAGTCAGGTTTCATAGCGGAGCACAGTACTGAAACAGCTTTAACTCACATTGTTGAAGATGCCTTGAGATCTCTTGACCAAAGTGTTCCTTGTCTTCTGATCCTTCTTGACTGGTCCTCAGCATTTGATGCCATCAAACATGAAAACCTAATTGCTCTTCTTCAATATAGGATGGGGTTATCGGGTCCTGTCTTAAATTGGTTTGCTCTACCTTATATAACCGTCCCCAAAGAATTAAAGTTCACCAATCCCTTGCAACTAGTACCCCGGTCACTATTGGAGTACCTTAATGCTCCGCACTTTCGCCCAGGTTTTCAACCTTTTTAATGAACCTCCCTCCGATATTCTGAACCCCTCTAACATTCAAAACCATATGTATGCTGATGACACTCAACTGTATTTGAAGATCTCCCCTCCAGATGACATAAAAACTCTAAATGATGCGCTACTAAAAATTCAACAATGGCTACCTCATAATCATCTGTTGTTAAATGCCCTCAAAACAGAATCCCGTCTGACTGCCGACTACAACCACTATGCACCAATGGCTCAAACAACTTACTGCAGTCAACGGCACCCCTCAAGTTGACTCTGCTAGATCTTTAGGTACAACTCTGGACAAATGCCTAAATATGCAAGATCACATCAGTACTACTATTAGGGGAGCTCAACACTCTAAGGAAAATCAAGCCATTCTTAACTCCTGAGGACATCCAGTCAGCAGTCCAATCCTTAGTTCTCTCACATTTGGAATATGGTTTGGTTACCCTAGATGGGTTACCCAAAGCTGGATTGGCTCTGATTAGAGTCACTCTGAACTCTTCAGCCATGTTAGAATAGAAATTGTGTATGCCAATGCTGTTCTTAATTAAGTTAGCATTTGCTGTGCCATTTTCTATGTGGGCACCATTTTAAGCTGTTCAAAACTGATCTAGTATAATTCCGAGAAATGCTCCTCTATAAGTTTTGTTTCTGCCATGTTAGGCTTGTTCCCATAATGAGTGCAATGTTCATATTAGTGCAAACCTTTCTATTCGGCCTTCTCCCCCTTGTCTGATTGTGTTACTATGTGTAAGATATGAGTGCTGAAACCATTTTTTTTACCTCACTGTTGAGCTGCAACTGCTTAGAAAATTCCACTGTGAGCGTGTTTTAGCTTGGTTACAAAACATACATAATGTATCTTTATGCTTGTCGATTTCAGTTCCCTCTGCAGCACTCCTAGCTACTGGGCAGATGGGGCTCCACTCTGAGTGAATATGAATAAATCGTTATTGGTTACAGCTTTCATGATTTCCATTGGTCAAAGTCAATAGTCTGTCCATGGGGTGATCATTATTTCTAACCAAATAATCCAGAAATTATACATAATAACATTCGTCCGATGTTCATCCCTTTATTAAAAGTTAGATTTTGTTTCTCCTCAGAACTAGGAATTCATTTGTTTCATATCATGACTGTTCCCAAGCTCTCACTTCTGAGTTTCCAACAAAGTTGTTACAGTTCTGTAGTAGCAGAGAGGGTCCTTTATTCAAAATTAGAGAAAAGAAACTTTAGCAAAAGCTCTCACAACTGGTAGTGAGGTCTAGTCTGCACATTCTAGTCTTATTAAAAGGAAAAAATGAAAAGGCAAGTTAAGTCCTACATAAAAACCTACTAAGACATTGTCATTTTCTGAAAAGATACTAACCTTTCAAACATTTAATTGAATATAGATGAAGCTGTTTCATTTGTGGTTAATACTCTTCATAAAAATGATTAATCAAACATAATTTTGTATCCCATCAAACATTAACTTATTTGCAAAATCATTTATAAGTGAGTAAACACATTTTCTCTCGGCATTTCAAATTGGAGGTTTTCATGGTAGTACTGCTACGTGAACAAAAGTCATTTCTTGTTTCATTTTCAACAATTTATGTTAATCCACTTTTTTAACTAAATGAATACTTTTTCTAAATTTTTATAATTATTTGCTTTAAAAAAATCATTATGTCACTCATTTTAGCATTTATAGGGTTTCATTGCACATATGTATTGTGAATTCATTAACATTATACATGTTCTCTCACTCCTGAATAATTTTTATCTCAAACTTGTTTGCAGCCGTACCGCATGCTTTTACGATGCAGATTGAACTCTCATGAGTTTCATGAAACACATTGTTAGTCATGTTTCTTAAGTATGTATTAGTATCACACTATCCATTGAGCAGGATTTGATCGAGACAAATCATTCTAAGATAATTACGCTCCATTAATAAAATCTGTAAGGGTTTTGAGATATGTTGTGAAACCATTTATTGGAAGCCCCCTCTAATGTTTAGCAAAGTCATGCATTTTGCTGATCACTGCACAGTACAAAGTGCACTGCAGAGACAAAAGAACATATGGTGGGGGGGCGTGGCTCACAAGCCGCCGGTGATGGCCGCTCGAGTGGAGAGCTCCGTGACACTGTGAGGCGACGGACGTCCTCCTGCCTTCTGTGCTGCTGCCGGGGATCCCGTTTTCGGCACTGATGTGTTGGAATGCCTGCTGCATCTGAGCCCAGGAGATGTTTGTATGAATTTATCTGCCGGTTGCGGCTATCTACGTAGTTGTGGCCGCCATTTTGTTTTCTTGGTTGTCTCTTCTGAGTGTTACTTGATGGCTTGAGGAGCATATTCCCCTCACAGAATGGCACATATTCAGAGCTGCCTCCTCATATTTTTTAAAAGTCCTTCTCAGTTTTACTTAGGCTGTCTGTCAATAAACGTCTTGCCAATATTTCTTTTGCTTTTCACCTCAGACATGTGAGTATTGTGTGCTTAATTGCCATATAAGGCTTTGGTTATATCCACTACATACCGTGATGCCTGATGACCTGAAGCACATTTTTTCTACATAATTTCTCGCATTTTCTTACGTTACCTCCATATATTTTTCATAACTCATCCAACTTTAATTTTATTTTCTGCTATCAAACGTTGGACAATAATTATTATTTTTGCTTGTTTTTCAACTTGGAAATAAGAGCACTGGGAGATCAAACATCTTGACTATTTCCTTTGTTCAACACAACCTTCTGCAGTGTCAATTGGGAGGTCTTTTTTAAGCATGGGCGGAAAATCTGTTCCGCTCGCGGATTTTCCGGATTTTCGGTAATTCGCAATCCGCGAACGCTCGCAAATTTACCGAAAATCCGCAAATTCGCACGCAGCAGATTTTTTTTTCTTGGTGATACAATTTTGCGGCGTGCGGCGTAAGTTCTCAATTGCGAACATGTAGGTGCGGCGGGCAGCAATAATCTCGCACTCGCGAAATTACAAAATTTGCAATTCTGCACAAGAAATCCACTAGCAAGCAGCATAGACCTTCTGAAAATGATGATTTTTATCAACATAACTCCTAAGGTTGACATTTGCCTGCACTTTTTTGGATTTGAGGCCTTTTGACTTTCTTTGGATCACTTTTGGATTAGAAATCAACTTTCACAAGTAAGTTTGTTTGGGGCATTACAGTTGCTGTTCTGAAGAAAAACGAGTTTTGCTAAACTGAAAGCACTCAGCAGGTGCAAAAGTTCAAATTCATCATTAGTAACCATTCCCTGTAGTGCTTCCTGACTGGGGCCCCTCCAGAGTTCAGTTGCTAGTTGCAACAATTGTATGACCCTGCTATGACCCTCACATCTGGATCATAGAATATCTACAAGTAGGCCACAAAGGTCCTGGAAAAAAAAATTGCACTGCAACAGAAAGCAAATTACAGATAAGGAAGCAGGTGCCAGACTGGAATTTTAAAACAGTGACACATTAATAAATGAACCCCAAATTAATTCATGTCAGTTGAAGCAGGGCAGGTGTGCTTGCTTTTCCCCCCCATAATCTATAGTGATGATGATGAACCAGAGGGTGGCATTGATGTACCAGAGGGCGGCATGGGTGAAACAGAGGGTGGCAGTGTTGAAACAGAGGGTGCTGTGAACCTGTGATGATGAACCAGACGTAGAAACAACATAGTCGCGACCGTTGCGTGCCGACAAGTAAGTTCGCAATTGCGAACTGGTACAAAATCCTCGCGAACTGGCTGAAACCCTTGCGAACACTATAAAAACAAAAAAATCCGCAAATTCGCGAGAATTTGCGGATTTTGCGGATTGCGAGTTCGCAAATACGTAAATTCACGAACGCCAGATTCGCAAAATTCACCCATGCTTAGTCTTTTTTTATTCATACCATGGTAAAACCTTGCTCTAATCATAAGGGTGTTCAAATCACGGATCCTACGCCTCTAGAGGAATATAACCCTTTTAGTGTTTTGAAGGACAATATGGAAGATGCATTTTCTGATCCTTCTATTACAAGTGGTTTATCTCCTGCTACTTCCAGATACAATGTAGGGGTGGGCGGACATCTTCGTTCCTCCAACGGAATGTGCAGAGATTTGCCCTTCCGCCCTTGTGCAAAGAAGGTGAAGATTTGAGGCAAATCTCTGCACATTCGGGGGCGGAACAGAAGTTGGCTGCCCACCAGCCGCCCGCCGCCCGCCTCCCACCGGCCTGACGCCCACCTTATTAAATTATATTTAAAAGCCTAAAATTAAACTCAAATAAAACTTACCTTATTGCGGCCGCATCCTTGCCCATCGCGGCTTCATCTAGAAACTGTCATGCACGCACCTTATTGTCTCAGGAGTGTCCTGGTATCTCAATGCTAAGTACCCTGCTTCACCCCTATCATCCTCGGGAGTCAGGATATAACACCAACACCCAAGAGGTAACCAGGAGGAAAACAGGGGAACAAAACAAGGGTAGAGGGAGAAGATACAGCGCTCCACAGTCCTCACCTAAGACAGAGTCAGGACAATCTTCTCCAGTCTGGTACTGTCTTAAAGCCTATCGATATAGGACTCACCTATAACTGTTAGGCATGTAACTTCAAACAAAAACGTAGTATCACCAGTAACCAACCGTTACTAATACCTTGTTCAAATTCACAAGGTCGGAATAAGAAAAACACGCAATACGAGCTCTATGGGAACTCCATAGGAAACAATAAAGCGTAAAGCAAAATGCACCCTTAGCAGGCAATAAGAAACTCGCTCGCTAAATAAAGAATACAAGTAAATGAATTACACTAGGAAAATACACAAGAAACACTTAGCTTCAAGTACTCACAAAGCAGCCAATATAGGAAACGTGGAATACGACAGAAACACCGGGCTCCCTCCACTAGCTCCTCGGACAACCCACACCTTGACCCGGATTGAATGCCCAAATGCTAGCTAATTGCGAAGCGTTTCCGGGAGCTTGAGGCGGGCCTAAGTGTTCTAAGAAGACGTACTGCGCCTGCGCGGCTCTTTGCGAATGCGTCCCACAGATGTCCGCCTATGTTTGCCAATTACTGCCAACCCCTAATTTGGATCGGCGGCTGTTGCTCAGAAACCTTCTCGGCGGTAAATGGTGGAACGTAAGCAGGCATGACAAACCACCCCCCCCCCCCACAACACCCCCCACTGGTTTGGGCTTGTGAGGGTTACGTCTATGGAACGCTCTCACCAAATGAGGAGCATGTACCTGGCCAGCTGGTTTCCACGAGCGCTCTTCAATACCATACCCTTTCCAATGTATGAGATACTGAAGGTGGCGTCGCACACGTCTGGAATCAATGATAGCCCCACCAACCTCGTATTCCTCACTTGCATCTATCAATGTGGGAATAGGGACTGTCGGAAGACGAGTATCAGGCACAACAGGTTTCAGTAGGGATACTTGAAATACGGGATGTATTTTCATGGATGGTGGTAAGGTCAACTTCATAGCCACAGGATTGATAACTTGTGCAATAAGAAAAGGACCAACATATTTGGGCTTGAACTTGCAAGATCCCTTTAAGGCCAAATATTTTGTGGAAAGCCATACTTTGTCGTCTTTCTGATAGGCAGGTTCTGAATGTCTCTGGGCGTCTGCCTTTCTTTTATAGTCAGATTTGGCTCGGTCAAGATTGTCGTGAATGCTAGAATGCACTGTTTGAAGGTGGTTGACTAGGTCTTTTACAGCAGGAGTGTCACAGGGTTTTAGTGGCGAGAAAGGCAGGATTTTGGGATGGTAACCATAGGATCCATAAAAGGATGTGAACAAGGTGGAAAAGTGATGGCTGTTATTGTAGGACAGTTCTGCCAACCAAACCAACTCATCCTATTCCCTCTGGTCTTGTAAGAACTGGCACCTAAGGAACTGCTCAAAACTCTGGTTCATCCTTTCGGCTTGCCCGTCCGTTTGAGGGTATTGACTGGATGAGACACTGACTTCAACCTGTAGTGTCTTACATAATTGTCTCCAGAAACGTGATACAAATTGAGGTCCTCTATCAGGGATCAAAACAGATGGCAGTCCATGTAGTCTAACTATGTTGAGTAAAAAGACCTTTGCCAACATGGTAGAAGTAGGAAGGCTCTTCAAAGGGATGAAATGAGCGGTTTTGGTAAACAAGTCAACTACAACAAGTAGCGTAGTATTTCCCCACTTTGTACAATGTAACTCCACTATAAAGTCCATGGACACTGTATGCCATGGTGCCGGAGGAGTGGGAATAGGATGCAATAAACCTACCAACCCTTCATGAGATGTCTTTCCTTAAGCACATGTATGACATGTTTTTACATACTGCTGCACATCACTGGCTAGATGAGGCCACCAACAATACCTCTTCACCAATTCTAGCGTTTTTTTATATCCACGATGCCCTGCGATACCATGTGAATGACACCATTCCAAAACCTGGTTCTGAGGGGACAATGTGGGGACAAACAGCCCGCCCTGAACATAATGCAGACCAGCCTTAACAAGGGATGACTGATGAAGGGTCTTGCTGAGCGTTCTTTACTTGCAATAAAAAGTCCTCTTCTGTATTGAGCATCCCTATGATCTTTTGGAGACCAATAATACAGGGAGGGGTGTCTTCAAGGGGGAAAGGCTTGAATCCCAAACGAGATAGAGCATCCGCCTTTCCGTTCTGTTTACCTGCCCGAAAATGAATAACGAAGTCGTATTCGCTAAAGAATTGCGTCCATCTCAATTGTCTCATGGACAATGCTCAGGCAGTTTTTAAGTATTGCAGGTTGCGATGGTCAGTCAGAACAGTGACAGTGTGATGTGTGCCCAATAAATATTGTCGTCATTCTTCCAAGACTTTTTTTATAACAAGAAGTTCCTTTTCTCCTACTGCATAACTGACTTCAGCAGGCGTGAGTTTGTGCGAGTAATAGGCAACTGGATGCAGCTCCCCTGTATCCAAATCAGCTTGAGACAGAATTCACCCCTATCGCCCTCAGGAGTCAGGATATAACACCAACACTCAAGAGGTAACCAGGGGGAAAACAGGGGAACAAAACAAGGGTAGAGGGGGAAGATACAGCGCTACACAGTCCTTACCTAAGACAGAGTCAGGACAATCTTCTCCAGTCTGGTACTTCAGAATGTGGAGTATATGCAGGTATCTGGAAAATATAGGGGCTGGAAGGGTAGGAAACGTAGATGCTGGAGGGCGTAGTGAAGACAGGTATGCCTAATGTCTGTAAGTAAGAAGACACCATAAGTACTAACAACACTTCAAGGGAAACTGTCTTAAAGCCTATCGATGTAGGACTCACCTATAACTGTTAGGCATGTAACTTCAAACAAAAACGTAGTATCACCAGTAACCAACCGTTACTAATACCTTGTTCAAATTCACAAGGTTTGAATAAGAAAAACACGCAATACGAGCTCTATGGGAACTCCACAGGAAACAATAAAGCGTAAAGCGAAATGCACCCTTAGCAGGCGATAAGAAACTCGCTCGCTAAATAAAGAATACAAGTGAATGAATCACACTAGGAAAATACACAAGAAACACTTAGCTTCAAGTACTCACAAAGCGGCCACTATAGGAAACGTGGAATATGACAGAAATACGGGCTCCCTCCACTAGCTCCTCGGACGACCCACACCGTGACCCGGAACGAATGCCCAAACGCTAGCTAATTGCGAAGCGTTTCCGGGAGCTTGAGGCGGGCCTAAGTGTTCTAAGAAGACGTACTGTGCCTGCGCGGCTCTTTGCGCATGCGTCCCACAGATGTCCGCCTATGTTTGCCAATCACTGCCAACCCCGTACTTTGGATCGGTGGCTGTTGCTCGGAAATCTTCTCGGCGGTAAATGGTGGAACGTAAGCAGGCATGACAGAAACGGCGCATGCGCGGGAGCCTGCACATGCGCAGTCCTGTCTTTTAAAATGTAGTTCTAATTACTATGGAGGTCAACATAACATGGGGAAATTGCTGGCTAATTATTTAAAAATAAGACATGACCACACTAGAATAGATTCCATACGAAATAGTGCTGGCCATTCAGTTTTTAAAGACAGTGGTATTCTAAATGAGTTTGTTTCCTTCTATAAAAATGTACATACATTTGAGAGACAACCAACCTCTAATGACTTTTATCTTACTTTCAATCCATTACACCCCCTCTTACTCATCTTATTGACTTCAACTCCTTAGAAACCGATATTACTTTGTCAGAAATTGCACATGCAGTCTCAATATTAAAAAGAGTTAAGACTCCTGGCCCAGACAACTTTACTATTGAATTTTACGCTCACTTTGCCAACCTTCTTCTTCCACATCTCTTACTGCTTTTCAATTCTTTTATTACAATCGGTTCATCCTCTGGTACTTTCCAAGAGGCCATAATATGTTTAATACCTAAAGACAATAAAGATCAGTCTCTATGCAAAAATTACCGTCCAATTTCTCTAGTTAATTTGGATTATAAATTATTTGCAAACATTCTCGCCCTCCGTATTGAGCCTATCTTACCTACTTTTATTGGCCCCGAACAGGTGAATTTCGTCAAATTACTGGCTTTGGACTAGGCTCCTCTCACTTAAAAATATCTGACATTCTTTTATTTTGTTCTAATCCTGCCACATCTATCCCATCCTTTCTTATTCAAGTTGATGCTTTTTCTCAAATATCTGGATATTGCCTTAACTCAGATAAATGTGAAATCCTTCCTCTTAATGTGACGTGCCTCAAACATGATTTTGCTCTTACCGGTTTCTCTTGGAAACCATCTAAAATAAAGTATCTAGGATTATGATTTTCTTCAAATATCTCTGATACACTGAAACTAAATTTTGATCACAACACCAAAGCCCTACCCAACAGTATTGAACATTGGCATCCATTATTTCTTTCTTGGTGGTGAAGATTGGACTCCATCAAGATGATGCTCTCCCCCTTGATTTTTTATGCTCTTTCAATGATCCCCATACATATCCCAAGAAGTTATTTTAAGAAAATTGATTCTCTGCTAACAAAATTCCTTTGGAGGAAAAAATCGCCTCGCATAATCTTATCTTTTTTGAAAGCAGACAAATCGTCTGGTGGGCTTAAATTTCCTGACTTTAAATCTTACTATAATGCTTTCTCTTTAAAGCAATCCTCTTGTTGGCTTTCCCCTGATCAATCTGTTCACCCTCCTGTTTGGATTTCTATAGAAAAGGCTTTTATAGCCCCTTCTGATTTGACTGAATCTCTTGCATTTACTTATAATATAGCATCCCTGTGTTCCCCAGTTATCTCCCACACACATAGAATTCTTAACCCTCTCTTACCTTCTTCCTACCTTTCCCCTTCCGTGTTAGATCAACAGCCTCTTTAGCATAATAAATTATTGCGTATAAAAAATGGCACCATTTACTGGAGATCTTGGAGAACCAAAGGACTCCTCTGGATTTCACAATTACTGTCTAACGGTTCCCCCTCATCTTTTTCCAAACTCCAAGCAAAATGTTCTCTACCATCATCTTCTAAGGCACAATATAATCTTCTGCTTCCTTCTCTTACCAAATATCTTCTTTCTCTGTCATCCACCCCCGGGCCACCCTTAAAATGCCTCACCATTTTTCCCTTATTAATTTCTTCTCCCTCAGCATCCTCTCTATATAAACATTCATTTTTTTCATCGGAAAGAGTTAAAACGAAGACTGAATTGACATGGGAAAAGGATCTAACGGAGAGCTGGTTGACCCACACTTGGGATAAACTATGGTTCAAAATCCATGAATCTTCTAGAGCTGCTAACACCTCTCAAAGCCATTATTTTATTTATCAAGTCCTTTAAATTACTCCTACTAAGCTTGCCTCCTTCTCCCCAAATTCCTCAGCTACATGCTGGTCTTGTCCCTCCACTCATGCAGATTTAAAACATATGCTTTTTGAGTGTGTCCCTATTTCCCAATTTTGGCACTTAGTCTGGTGCCAAATAAATAAAAATGTTAATACCAAGATATCTTTCTCCCTCCCTACCATTTTCTTAGGTTCTTTAGCTCCTCAGTGGCCCCAAGCACCTTCTAATTTAAAATTAGTAGATTTACTATTAGCAGTGGCCCTCCACCTAATAACCTCTAACTGGAAGCAAGCTGACAAAGTTACTTTTGAAGCATGGTGGAATGGTCTGTTTCCATCATAGACTTGATACTAATTAGTTACGCCCATATCTTAGCTATTAAGAGAGATCCTTTGTCGCTCCCTTTACCACTTACTTAACTTGGGTTGCTTCGATCACTGCTACACCAATCAAAACCTCCATATCGGTTTTTACTGTCTTATTTACAGTTTCAATTATCTTGATCTTGTTCTTGTCACTCCTTACAGTTATGTTTTTTTCTTATTATAATATGATATTTTACTCTTCAGATGTTTATAGTGTTCATCTTTCACAAATTATATCTTGTTTTTATATTATAAAGTTATGATACATTCTTTATATTATTTTATCCCTCCTACACCTTTTTCTCTCCTCCCCTTCCTTTCTTTTATCTTTTACAAATTATGCATTATATGTTTCTCAATATCGGTTAAATATTGATTATACTTTTTCTCCTTTAGAATTTCCTATGAATTTTATTGCCAAATATTGTACTTGTTGCCTTACTTTCTTTGATGAATAAAACCAAACTTTAAAAAAAGAACATATGGTGTCCTTTTCTGTACTGTCATCAATGTTAAAGGTTGTATGATGCCACTTCCTGTGATTTCGTTCAGATCTAAGGTAATACAAGTTTGCTTACTGTGATGTAATAGGGTTTTCTTTTTTGCAGATTTATATATAGTGTGAACTCAACCCAAAGGTAATCGTGCGCCTTACATGAGCACCAGTTGCGTTACACAAGGACACATTCATTATTTATTAGACACTGGGAGATTAAATGATTTGCCCAGAATCACAGGATGCTGAGATGGGATATAGGCTCGAACCTGGTTCCCCAGCTCCAAAGTCGGCAGCTCTAGCTGTAAGGCTACATCCTCTCCCCAGGTTATATTACCCGTAACGTCACTTCCACTACCACAGGGGCCTTATTTATGAAGGCCTTGCGCCGCCGGTGCGTCACTTTTTCCCATTTTAAAAGTGGCGTACCGGCGGCGCAAGGCCTTCATAAATAAGGCCCCAGGCATTTTGGTGACTGGACTCAGCATGTTTAAGTAGTAATGGCCTTCCACAAGTGATGAGCACGGGAAGCGCCGCCATTCATCTTTCTGTAGGTCAATTTATTATTCCGGTGCTGTAGAGTCAATGCAATCACGAGTTGGGGCACAGTTCGGTATTTCGGTTGAATTTCTTTTCGGCGCTAACGGAGCGTGGTCACTTTGCTACGCTTCCGAATGTAAATTTGAAAATATAGAAGCCCACATAGGGTAACTAGAGAGAAAATCCATTTTGTTTCGTTACATTTTTGAATCTTTTAGCTGCAACTATGTTATCCTGTGCAGTGGAGTATGAAAAAGACAGTTGTTCGCATGCCAGTTGGTTTCAGTGCCAGCATTAATGATATAAATACTTTGCCTCTAGTGGTTCAAGTGTGTTTGATGTTGTGCTTTTAGTCCTCAGCTAAGCCCTTTCTCCTACTTTTTCTGCAACTTTGTGGTAAACAGAAAGACATACAGACGGACAGCCAGAGACAACCAGATAGAATGCATGCGTGTATTTAATTCTTTAACTACAAAAATACATGCACAGATGGGCTGCGGATTGTGCTGGCATCTCTACGTAATGTGTCTGGGAATTTACACAGAGGGATTTATGTGTAAAAGTCTGGAGAGAGGCACAGGGGTGATTGGAGCAGCTGAACGATGCTCACACTTTCATCTCATATGTGATCTGAGGATCGCACATTTTGTTTGTTTTGCAGAAAATGGCCAAAGCAAGCTCGCCATCTGTTAGGGAAAAAAAGTCCAAAACAAGCCGAACTGCACACTGACAAAACTTTTGTCACTGAACTTTGATTTTCATATCATGCATGGTAAACATGGTGTAAGAAACCGTAATGCGTAATCTCTATAGTCGGAGAGGGTTAAGTAATGGAAAAGGAGACCTTCTAGCGAGAATATTGAAAACAGTTTTTTAGAGTTCTTAGATTTTTTTTTTTTAAAGAAAGAGCGATCGGATGAACCCCACTTCGGTATTTATGGCCTGATGTACAAAAGGTGGGCGCATATCCAGTCAGTGCTTTTGGACAGATGTTTGCATACTGTGTTTTATTTTGCATAGTACCTACCTGACGTACTAAACTGCCTCATCACAAAAAGACCATTTGAAAGAGGTCACAAAAATTCTGTATCCTTATTATGCATAAGGCAAGAGGCATTTTGTAATGCGCATGGCTGCAAATGGAGGTCTGGAGGCCACATTCGTCAGCTTCATAAAAAAAATCATAAATAACATATTTCATATACATACATATAGAAGCATAGTTGTGCTTTGGGTCAGCCTTATTCTTCCATTGGCCTGTTCTACCGTGATGAACATTTTACATACTTCCACCACAGTATGCAACATGTGGTAGTGGGTCAGCCCACTTGAGGTATTAGGCCCTGTGCCTGGAAGGGCTCGCGCATTTTCAATGCTTAGTGCCTAATGAACGGATTTGGTACATCTGTGTCAAGAGGTTACCAGAGATTTTAAAGCTTCAGGAGAAGACGGTGAGCTCCTCACGCAGTCATGTAGCATGCTGCTGAAAGCAGCACGCAGTGTGTGATTAAGCATCCTTGCAGCCCATACTGCACTTTTGTGTCCCTGTTTACAGGGAGGGGTTCAGCAACCCATGTGGAGCGTCGGTGATAATGGTGCTGCAAGTCTGCAGATGTTTCCACACTGGACAAAGAATGTCACACTCAGGCTCTCTCTTTGTGCACCAAACCAACGTCATACATTTTAAGAAAGGGGAGTAGACTGATTTATAAACTGCGCTATCTAAGATGGTAGTATGCCCAGAGAATTCTACTTGAAACAGACTTGTTCTTGTGATGTGATTTTCTAATTGAATCATTTAAGGAGCATTTACAAGCGATGCAACACGAGTTCCCTATTTTTCATTGCACTGCAGCCCAGTTTGAAAGGCGTTTGAAGGGAGCTGTTCGAAAGGGAACTTCCCCCTTCCAGTTGCGTCCTTGCTGAAAGCAACATGGTCGCTGTATAAGGAAAGTAGGTCCCGAGCAAGTATCATTTTGGCAGAGGAGCCAACAACCTCATGGTAGGATTTTACCTTTGGGATCATGCTAGTTGTATAGCAGATATCCTTTTGGGAATTACACCTTTGGTAGTGAGGAGCCTGTCAGGAAAGCACCCTCCCAATCTTCTCTCCTAAAGAAACACTAAACAGTCTGAGGGCACTTGGAATCACTCTGTCACATAAAGCAATAAAATGGAGTGGGAGGACATGAATCCCAGCCTAAGTAATGCCTTACTCCTGTCACTACTCACCTCCTACACACCAGATCCCAAGAGGAGCCGATAAAGGGTATTTCCTCTTGGTGTGCCCCCTCAGGGATATTTTTGCCAATCATATAAATAAAAACAATGTGGGGATTCGGACATTCTATCCCCTTTTACATATCTGTACTCTCTAGATGTCCACCAGTATAATGCATTGCAGTTCCCCCGTTACCCTGGGGGAGCAAATCAGGGGTTTTATTCACTAAAGCTGCCCCCTTCAGGGAAAATGAAACTCTTCTTGGGTCGGACAAGCATTTATTGTCAAATAAAAGAGAGTGGAAGGACAGGACAATATGTATTCACGTTTTCCCCAGGAAGCAAGCGGAGATGTTATTCTCAATCATCCCGCTCAGGTGACTAGAAATGTCCACCTGGACATCATGGATACAAATTTAGCAAACAACAAAAATTCGAAAGTACATGGGGAGCCAGGCCTTCAGACGTAAGACATGACACTCTCTGCTGTTATCACAATACACAGTTGAGCTCCCGTTAAGGAACGTATCATATCTCTCATCTTGTCTACTAAATAAATAAAGAAGCCGGTTACTCTGCTGCTGCTACTGTTGTGAGGGGGTGCGGACTCAGGACTTCAAGTCCCATGCACCCTTGTGGCTCGCTGACGCCACCACCGACACCCGCATCACGCGCTTGGGGGCGCATTAAAAACACTAGCGGGATCCCACAGTGCAGAAAGCCTGTTACTCTGCTGCTGCTACTGTAGCGAGGAGGTGCGGTTTCAGGACTCCACATCCCAGGCACCCCTGTGGCTCGCTGACGCCACCACTGATGCCTGCATCCCGCGTCTGGAGGTGCGTTAAAAACACCAGCGGGCTACCGCAGCGCTGGATGTGAGTGCATCGGATCCCGGGGGAGGCTGAGCTGGGCCACCCCCCTAACAACAGGATATTAGATCTTGGTTCTACAATTTCCAGGTAGTGTGGTGTATTTATACCAATTGTCTATCATTACCTGTGTTTGTGGTGTTGTTAATTCCAGATTTTACAATGAGCAAACGTAAGGTAGTAGCATGAACCTTGGACACTTTTATTGTTAGGACTGAATCAATGCTCATCCACGAGATTGAACTGATGCAGAGGTGCTCTTCATTAGGTACTCTTTCCTTGGGTGGTGCCCCCCCAAACTTGTGGTTCCCCTACCTCACAAGGCCAGCCTCTCTCCTCTTCCATACCTGACTTGGAAGTATCCTCTATGGACACTTTAAATGGGCCAAGTATAGCCACAAGGACACATATCTCTAAACCCCATAGTGAGGACAACATAAGCGAGCCACCAGTGAAGCGAAGGAGGGGTGCAGGCACCCAAAAACCAAAACAACAATGTCCTCAGACTGCTAATTCTGAAGTGATACAAACCAGTTCCATCAGCACACAGACCAATGTTGTTTCTCCTGTACCAACATGTAGTGCTCCTGGGGAACCTGCTCCTGATATTATTGGGGAGACTGCTCTCAAAATTGTTCTTGCACGGATTAACCCCTTGCGCGTTAGCGGTTTTCCCGCTGTGTGCTGGATTTTTCGAAAACCCGCGTTACATGACGAGCTCAGCTCGTCATCAGCATACGAGCGCCGTAGCTGATGACGAGCTGAGCTCGTCATCAGCATCGAAGGGGTTAAAGAACTAATAGACAATAGCTTTGACTTTCTTAGGGGACGGTTGGAACACTTGGATATTGTAATGAACAAAATGAATGGCCAATAAGAGACTTCTCAGATCACTGCTAATACAGGGGAGCGTTCGGGCCTAGATGCACCTCATAAAATAGTCACAGCCCCTCTAGAGAAATTGTTGGCCACGGTAACAGTTATCGAGGATTTATTAAGAAAAGGTGATGGTGCATGTCCCACTAAACGCCTGAATAATACCCAAAAGTTTGTATTGGATGATGGTAAGGTAGCTCTCCCTTCTCAGGTTGAAACCTTGCAAACGTCAGATAAAGCACCTGTAGGATACAAGAGTACCATTAACATAAACCATAATGATGCCTTAGCCTATAACAAGCCCAGAGAAACCCAGCCGCCGCCTAATCCTTGTGCAATTCCCATGGATAGGGAGAAGGTGAGACTGAATCTGCCCACAGAGGCCACTCCACATACCATAATATTGGCGAATGTACCGCATCCAACCTCCCAGGTAAATGAAATATGGGAGGCACTGAGAAACAAAGCATTCTGCTGGCTCGGGACAAAAACCAGGCAAACAGAGGCCATGTTTGGAGAGTTCAAAACAGACAGACAAGTAGGAAGGGTGGGGAGAAGTAAAAAAACTCTCCCCTGTGACTGCATTGTCCTTACATTTAGAACACAGAGAATGGTATGTGAGATTCCATGCAGGCTCGACAGTGACCATGTGACAAATAGAGGAATAAACATATTCCCACTTGGATATTTCTACTCCCAATGTACCACATTCATTATTCTTTACAGCAGAGATCTATAAACCCTAATATTTATCACCAATTTAGCTTACCCTTACAAAACAGATTTGACATACTTCCATCCCTGGAAGACATAGATTAATTTACTCCCACACTTAGACATGCAGACCAAAGATGGATTACCACAAATAATTTTCCTAGCCTAAAATTAACAGCCATCGAATTTAAGGAATTTGCTCACAAAGATCAAAGTATTATAGAATCTTTATTTGATGATCACATCCATCGTAGCCTGGGGTCACCGGCCGACGCCCAGTTAAATATTGAAACGGCTGGCAAAATTATCGCAAATCGTAACAAGAAGAATCACATCTGACAATCGTAAATACCCCTTATCTACACCCATTAATTAGTACAGCTCACCATTCTAATGTTCCTAACGTCGATTCTGTTCATTCCAAGCGTGACACCCAGGTTGAACATAAGTCTAGCCTAATGAATATTCTCTTTTGGAATGTGGCAGATTTTATTACAAAACTGTCTAACCTGCCTGCCTTGAATTCATATATCACTATGACATATTATGCATTCAAGAAACCTGGGTAGGTGCTATACAACACATTAAAGGGTTTACATTTTTTTTTTACACCCGCCGTACTGTCAGTCATGGGATGAAAAAGGGTGGCTTATGCACCTACATATCTTATAGGATACATGTAGGAAAGTTAGACCTTGTGGAACCTAACACCTACTACCAAGTCTTAAAAATGTATATTGACAATTCCCATTGCACTGTCCTATTAAACTTCTACAATAATATCCCTGCCTCGCAAATAGAGGGAGTTTTGAGGCACCTACAGAATTATGTGGATAAAATCCAAAGGAAAACAAACAAAGACCTTTGTATAATCTGGGAAGGGGATTTCAATATAGGCCCTTGCATTCATAGTGAAAGAGGCAACTGCGGTTTAATACCTGATGACAAGAAAGATATTTTTCATTTCTCACATTCCCCCTTGGGGCTCAATAAAACCTGATCACATGGACGTGGGATTTGCCAACGACCTCTGTTCACCACCCATTGTCAGGACCGCTCACCTGCACATCCAGAGTACTTCTGTTGGGAAGCTGAAGACAGTTCGAACCCACCCCTGTGCCCCTCACTCCTACTACACTGGATTGAACAGTTTGCAGAAACGAGAGATTCAAGGGAAGGGGGAAGTGGAGAAAATAATAAAAGAGAGAGACAAACACTGCTCCTCCTGTAGTGGATACCAAAGATGACTGCAGTTGAACTGTAAGATGACTGCACTCAGCCTGTGAACTCTATAAGACACAAATAAACGAGAGCTAATATTTAGACCCCTTTTTTGCTATTAAAGTTCTCTATTTACACACTGATTTTCTGCCCATGCATATCTAAATACCTCTCCACTCTGGTTCTTTAGCTCACCAGAGCTATGGGCTTGATCAAGAATTAAACTTCTTCCTTTTAAGAAAGGATAAAACCTTATTAAAATACAGGTTGTGCACCAAACCTTTGCAACTTGTTTTTTAGACTGATCATCTATTAAAGAACCTAAAACAGAATACTCACTGATCAATCAGCCTATTTCAATTGTCTAAAATAAACCTGCTCACTCTACATACATATTGCTCATTCTTAGATTGTGATCTGAATGGTCTTTTCTTGACAAATATGAATATAACAAATAACAAATGAATTAGTGTCTCTTTAGCAAGTTATTGTGACACCTTTCAACTGGGTGCGTTATGCAAATGAATCATCTTTTGTCCGGATTTCAAATGTCTATTTTGCCAGTGATGCCTTTTATCATGGTCCAATCATGGGTTTAAGCTTGGTTTGATAGTGTCCTTCATGTACATGAATATTGCACTTACTTGTATTTTCTTAAAGTCCTTTGTGCGATAACTTACTGTCTTTTTTCTTTGTTGCAGGAGGACCTATTCTCGAAGGGGACCGGAAGGCTGGAAGCGACGGAAGACGGAAGTGCCGAGAAAGAAATGCGGGGACGGATCAAGGTGTTGAAGCAGGAAGATCTGGAGCTTGCGGAAGCCAATATGAAAGGAGGGGAAACGCGAGGAGCGGAGCTGTGAAGCAGGACGGCGCAGGATCCACAGGTAAGCTAGTCATTTCCAACGAGCACAAGCAGGTAGCGCAATGCCGAGGAGCCTTTTTTAGGCGAGGGCGGGCGGGGCTCTCACGCGCTGCACGTTGAAGCAGAGACAGTTCAGAAACATGCAGCGCTAATTTAAATATCTTTCTAAGATGCGCTTTCAGTACCTGCAAACAGAATCTGGAAGCAGAATGAATAAGCCTTGACAAAACCAACACTACCCTGCATAAAAAACATAAGATATACAGATCTTTCTGCCACAGTACTTTGTATGCCCATCCTCATGTTTACACAAAAAATATTGGACAGACACCTTGCAATGACACTAATACTATGCAAATAATATGACTTATCCTAAAGTTAATGCTGAAACATGGGACAGGCTCTTTGCATGGAGCAAAACCTTACAGTCGCCCCCTTCAAAGGTCCCCTTATCGGACAAGGTTTACCAGGATGTTTTAAGTAAAACGTGGGGCATGCACAAAAGAAGCAGGTTCCCATGAGTTTTCTGCGTCATCATACCCTTTCCAGGCAACCAAATAAAACAGACGTCCCTGAACTCTCTTGGCATCTAAAATTTTATGAACTTCATATTCAAGTTGACCTGCTATAGAAATGGGTGGTGCTTCTGATTGGGTATGAGGATTGTATGGTTTGAGCAAAGACACATGGAATGTTGGATGCACTGGATAGTCATCAGGAAGGTTTAATTGTACAGTTACTGGATTCAAAAATGCAACTATGCTAAAAGGCCCTATGAATCGAGGCTGTAAATTTCGAGACCCTTATATATTTAGATTTCTTGTGGAAAGCCAAACCTTATCTCAGGCGTTATAAGTTGGTGCCTCAGTTCTATGTTTGTCTGCTTGTTTTTTCATCTGATCCTTGTAAGTATTCATATGTTTTTTTTGCTTTTTCTTGTATATCCAATAAATTGGTTAACGTTCAGTCACTGTCGGGAGAAGGGAATCATTGATAACAATAGGCAAGGCCCTAGGGTGATAACCCTGCATGAAATAAAAGGGAGTACAGTGGGTTGCTGCATGTACTGTATTATTATACACAAACTCTGTGAGTGGTAAAGCCTCAACCCATTCACTGGAGTATTCTGTTAATAAGCAACGTATCGTTTGTAGCAATGTTTGATTCAGGCGTTCAGTTTGTCCATCAGTTTCCGGATGGAACGCAGTGGACAAAGCTACCTCTATTTTTAATTTGTCACAGATTGTTTTCCAAAATTTCGAATTGAACTGACTGCCTCTGTCAGAAATTATTTTACTTGGCAATCCATGGAGACGCACAACTTCCTTTAAGAAAACATCTTCAAACTCAGTTGCTATATGCAATCTTACTAGAGGTACAAAGTCCGCCATTTTGGATAATTAGTCCACTATTACGAGTACAGTAGTGTATTTTTTGCTAGCAGGTAGATGCACCATAAAGTCTACACTCAATGTGTGCCAAGGTGTTTGTGGTATTGGCATTGGAATCAATAAACCAGCTGGTGCTCTGTGTGATGTTTTCTGACGTGCACATGTGGGGCAAGCATTGACATACTCTTTCACGTCATGACTCATGGTAGACCACCAAAACTGCTTTGTAACATTCTCTAATGTTTTGACCCAGCTAAGGTGTCCTGCCAAAACTGACATATGATGCGAGGCTATGATTTGTGTTTGTAAATCGAGTGATGGTACATAAATGAGAGAATCATGATATAACAGGCCTTGCCGATTAGTATTCAATGGATGTTTTAAGCAATCTTATGGATTGACCTGTAAATCTGCCTCATATAATCCTTTCAAAAAGTCCTGTTGTTGTATGGGGGCTAATATGTTTTGTGGTGCGATGATAGGCTGCCCTTTCTTTTCCTGAGTTGGATCCACAGAGTGGCCATACCTGAATAATACATCTGATTGAATTTGCTGCGTACCTTGTCTATAAGTGATGACAAAGTCGAAGGTACTAAAGAAATGTAACCAATGCATCTGACGTGGTGTCAATGCTTTTATAGAGCTGAAAAATTGGAGATTTTTGTGGTCGCTTAAGATAGTAACAGGAAACTTTGCCCCCATTAAATGATGACGCCACTCTGAGAAGGCTGTTTTGATGGCTAATAATTCTCGTTCGGCTACAGTGTAGTTTTGTTTTGCCAGTAGTAATTTCTTTGAGTAAAAAGCGATTGGATGTAGCTGACCATCCACTGAGTCCCTCTGTGAAAGGACCCCTCCTAGCCCCAATTGTGATGCATCTGCTTCTACGTAAAACAGAAGGTCTGGATCTAGATGTTTTAGGATCGGGGCTGAGGTAAACTGTTGCTTCAGAAGCGGAAAGGCTTGTGAAACCTGAGCATCCCACAGAAAGCGTTGTCCTTTCTGTAACAGTTTAGTGATGGGAGTCATGGTGTCTGCAAAATGAGAAATAAATCTCCTATAAAAGTTGGCAAACCCCAAAAACTTTTGTACTTCTTTGAGGGATGTAGGTTCTGGCCAATCAGTGATTGCACTTATTTTCTTTGTGTCCATTGTAATACCGTGTGGTGATAAACAATATCCTAAAAAATCAACAGTGGTCGCATTAAAAAGGCATTTTCCAACTTAGCAAACATATGGTGTTCTTTCAACTTTGCTAACACTGCCCTGACTTGTTGTGTATGTTCCTCTGGACTTTTAGAATAAATGAGGATGTCCTCTATGTACACAATAACACAGACGTCCACAAATGTGTGCAAAACCTCATTAATAAAGAATTGGAAAGCCACAGGGGCATTACATAAGCCAAAGGGCATTACAGTGTAATTTCATTGTGATTTAAATCCTCATTCAAAGCTTGTGCCATGTCAGCTGTATCTATGGCATCTTGTTCTTCCCTTGAATCCATCTTTCCAACAGAAGAAAGTGAGGCTTGTGCTTCTGTCAAGACCCGCTCACCTGCACATCCAGAGTTCTTCTGTTGGGAAGCTGAAGACAGTTCAAACACACCCCTGCGCCCCACGCTCTTACTACACTAGATTGAACAGTGTGCAGAAACGAGAGATTCAAGGGAAGGGGAAAGTGGAGAAAATAATAGAAGAGAGAGACAAACACTGCTCCTCCTGTAGTGGATACCAAGATGACTGCAGTTGAACTGTAAGATGACTGCACTCAGTCTGTGAACTCTATAAGACACAAATAAACAAGAGCAAATATTTAGACCCCTTTTTTTACTATTAGAGTTCTCTGTTTACACACTGATTTTCTGCCCATGCATATCTAAATACCTCTCCACTCTGGTTCTTTAGCTCACCAGAGCTATGGGCTTGATCAAGAATTAAACTTCTTCCTTTTAAGAAAGGATAAAACCTTATTAACATACAGGTTGTGAACCAGACCTTTGCAACTCGTTTTTTAGACTGATCATCTATTAAAGAACCTAAAACAGAATACTCACTGATCAATCAGCCTATTTCAATTGTCCAAAATAAACCTGCTCACTCTACATACATATTGCTCATTCTTAGATTGTGAACTGAATGGTCTTTTTTGACAAATATGAATATAACAAATAACAAATGAATTGGTGTCTCTTTAGCAAGTCTTTGTGACACCTTTCAACTGGGTGCGTTATGCAAATGAATCAGCTTTTATCCGGATTTCAAATGTCTATTTTGCCAGTGATGCCTTTTATCATGGTCCAATCATGGGTTTAAGCTTGGTTTGATAGTGTCCTTCATGTACATGAATATTGCACTTACTTGTATTTTCTTAATGTCGTTTGTGCGATAATCTTACTGTCTTTTTTCTTTGTTGCAGGAGGACCGATTCTCGAAGGGGACCGGAAGGCTGGAAGCGCCGGAAGACGGAAGCTCAGAGGAAGAAATGTGGGGGCGGACCAAGGTGTTGAAGCAGGAAGATCTGGAGCTTGCTGGAGCCAAGATGAAAGGAGGGGAAACACCAGGAGCGGAGCGGTGAAGCAGGACGACACAGGATCCACAGGTAACCTGGTAATTTCTGACAAGCACAAGCAGGTAGCGCTGTGCCGAGGAGCCTTTTATAGGCGAGGGCGGGTGGTGCTCTCACGCGCTGCACGTTGAAGCTGAGACAGTTCAGAAACGTGCAGCGCTAATTTAAATATCGTTCTAGGATGCGCTTTCAGTACCTGCAAACAGAATCTGGAAGCAGAATGAATAAGCCTTGACAAAACCAACACTACCCTGCATAAAAAACATAAGATATACAGATCTTTCAGCCACAGTACTTCGTATGGCCATCCTCATGTTTACACTAAAAATAATGGGCAGACACCTTGCAATGACACTAATACTATGCAAATAATATGACTTATTCTAAAGCTAATGCTGAAACATGGGACAGGCTCTTTGCATTGAACAAACCCTTACACCCATACAGTTTAGTGGTACCTTTAATGGTCGGGGGTAGTGCACAACCATAGATTTCGCCTAATATCAAATAGATACACTGATAGAATACACAACTTCAGAACTCACACTTTTGTAATTTGTAATTTGTAATTTGTAGGGGTATTTATAGAGCGCAACGTTCGCTCCGGAAGGAGCATCTTGGCGCTAAATTCCTGGTAGGATGTCAACTTACTACATGAAGGCTGAAGAATTAGATGGCTGCCATTGTGTAGTCATCGGGCAGGTTAAAGATCCAGGTTTTTAGTAATTTCCTGAAGTGTTTTTCTTGGGTTTGGGACCTCAGGTTTTTGGGCATGCGGTTCCAGGCTTTAGTGGCCATGTAATTTAGGGTTTTGCCTCCTTTGGTTTTCAGATTGAACCTGGCTGGAAGGAGTAGATTGTCATTGGAGGAGCGCAAGGAACTGCTAGGGATGTAGTGAGGGAAACGCTTGATGAGGTATTTCGGACCGGAATTATTGAATGCCCTGAAAGCAACAATAAGAATCTTAAAGAAGATTCTTTTGTGGAGTGGGAGCCAGTGTAAGGATTTTAAAGCCGCAGATATTGAAGATTTTCTGGGAAGCTTCAAAACTAATCTGGCTGCAGAGTGGAGTACACTTTGGAGTTTTTTAAGTGTAGCTTTTTTGGTGCCAGCAAGAAGACCATTGCAGTTGTCCAGACGTGCGAGGACTAGGGCCACTGTTACGGTTTTTCTAGAGTCAATCGGTAAGAAATCACATTTTTTTTTTTAGGGATTTTATGATTCCGAAACAGCGGCCAGCCACAGTCCTTACGTGTTGTTTGAAAGACAGGTCGGTGTCGAACAGGACTCCCAGATTCCTTGCAGTTGTTACAGTCTGGGGTGGAGCAGCTGAATCTTCAGGCCACCATAGGCCAGGACAGAAGTTGGTATTTTTACCCATTGGGAGGATCTCTGTCTTGCTGGAATTGCATTTAAGATGGTTTATATCCATCCAATGAAAAACAGCCTTCAGACAGCTTTTGGGATTTTGCTCCGCCTCCGTCGAGTGTTCCTCTAGGGACACAATAAGTTGCGTATCATCGGCGTACGATGTTACGAGTATGCCAAATGACTCAATCAGAGATATGAGTGGGATTAGGTAAATGTTAAAGAGGAGAGGGCTCAGGATGGAGCCCTGGGGGATTCCAGATGAGACCCTCTTCTCTTTGGAGAGGAACGGACCTAGGGCGATCGTTTGCGATCTGTCAGTTAAAAAGGATGTTATCCATGCCAGAACCACCTCTGAGATACCAATATCTTTCAGTCTGTTAATCAGGATGGAATGCGAGATGGTGTCAAACGCCGCTGTGAGGTCTAGGAGAATGAGGACAGCATTCTTCTTCTGATCCTGGAGCAGCTTTATAGAGTCAGTTAGTTCAATCAGTGCAGTCTCCGTAGAGTGATGGGGGCGAAAGCCTGATTGTTGGGGGTGGAGTATGTTGTTTACTTCGAGATGCCTTTTAAGTTCTCTATAAACCATTTGTTCTGTAATCTTTCCTAGAGCAGGGAGGAGCGATATTGGGCGGAGATTAGTAAGATCAGAAGGAGATTTATTGGATTTTTTCATCAGGGGTTTAACTATTCCCTGTTTCCATAAGCGAGGCACAGTTCCAGTGCTAAGAGAGGAATTAACAATCTTGTTAATGATATGGTTCATCACATCAATGAGTTGATGGAGAAATCTGGGGGGGCAGGGGACAGAGGGTGATCCAGATTTGCATGCCAAGATAGCTTCTCTAGTTTGATCTAGATTAACTGGTGTGAAGTTTTTAAGACTTTCAATAGGAATCACATTCTGGTTGGTTTTGATTGGAGTCTGGGTTACTATGGGTGGAGGAATTTTTTTTTGGATGGCATCAATTTTCTCCTCGAAGAAATTGGCAATTTGGTTACAAAGCTCTTGAGATGGGCGAATTTCAGGTTTTAACGCTCTGGGCTGGGTGAACGTCTTCACTATCGAAAACAATGTTTTTTGTTTCTGTTTGGACTCCTTAATGGCGTTTGTATAAAAGACTTTTTTAGCTGTTTTGATGTTGGCATGATATGATTTCCTCAGCTGAATGTATGAAAGTCTGTCTACCGTGCAGTACGTTCTACGCCACTTGCGTTCGGCTTTTCTGCAAGATAGATGGGCTATTGCTAAATCTGGGGTGAACCAGGGGGCGACTGGGAGGTTCACGTGCTCTAATTTCCTGACAAACCCAGCTATGGAAGAGATTAGCGTCATGTTCAGCATCACCAGTAAGATTGGGGGTCTGAGATTGGGGAATTGGGTTTAACTTGAAGTTTTCCTGTATCTCTTTCCAGTTGATGAGGTTATCCAGGTGCGAACTGGGTTTATTGGTAGTGTGCGAAGGTAAGGTTTTAATATGGAACGGGATCAGACTATGATCAGTCCATATTTGAGGGACAGGAGGTTGGATTGTTAGAAGGGGAAGGTTAGTGCACACCCCGTCAAGTGTATGTCCTAGTACGCGAGGGGGCTGAGTGACTCTTTGATGAAGGTTGAAAATTTCTAGGTTCTGTAGAAAGTTGTTGGCCTGTAAGTCGGTTTTCGACTCTAGGTGTAAATTAAAGGCCCCAATAAGAGTGAAGTGTGGGTACCTAAGGAGAAGGTGACCCAAGGAGTCATTCAGCGTGTCCAGAAATCTGGTGGCATTACCGGGGGGGGCGATAGATCAATCCTCCTGAAAAGGACGAGGAGTCGTTAAGTTTGATGGAGAAGCCAAGACCTTCCATGTCTTTTAGGGGGTCTAAACTGAATGTGTGGCAGCTGAAGCTGTTTCTGACTACTACAGCGACTCCTCCGCCTCTCCCCTTCAGTCTGTCTTGCCTAAAAATGGAAAAGCCTTGGGGGAGGGCTATAGCTAGATCAGGGTTGCTATCGTCTGTTAGCCAGGTTTCAGTGATCAGGAGGCAGTCGAGGTTTGAGTTTAGGATAAGGTCCCTTATGTCTTGGCTGTGCCGACACATGTAGTGAGCGTTGATCAGCCCTCCTTTAAAGTGCGGTGTGTTATCCGTGGGGTTGGTTACAGGAATAGGTATCTTAGCTGGGTCTCTGTCAGGCGACCAACGGCAGAGTTTACAGCTGAAAGGACCGAAGAGGTTCTTCATGTCGAGTTTGCAGTTACAGTTGTTTAACCAGCGTAGATGGTGTAGGTCGTTGGGCTGGTACCTTACTAAGAGGGGCGTTAGGCCAGAGTTTCCTGCGCCTGTCGCGGACTTGGCGCGGACGGGCGCAGACGGGCTTGCCTTAGGCGCGCCTTCGGCGCACAAACGGCGCTCCCACTGCGCTCGTCCGCTGCGCTTCCTGTGTATGCACATATCTAGCTGAGGGGGACGTGGCCTCAAGGGGGCGTGGTCAGCGAGCACGCCTGTGATGATGGCGGCCGCTCAAGTGAACACAAATCGCAACAGCGTTCAAATCGGCTGTGCAAAAATGGGCGCGTTGGGCTGCTGCCCTGAAATAGTTATGAGGCAGGTAAGCTTTTGTGTCTAAAGCGCATTTAAAATACAGCAATATAAGTGACACCACAACAAACTTAAAAACCAATATGAAGCAAGAATTCGTACCGCCACCTCCCGGCTTTCCGCCTCAGGAGTGGGTTAGGAAATCGACGAGGACGCTAGTTGTCAGCGTATTTATAGGCTGGGCAGGGGGGCGTGGCCTCAAGGGGGCGTGGTCAGCGAGCAGGCCTGTGATGATGGCGGCCGCTCAAGGGAACACAAATCGCAACAGCGTTCAAATCGGCTGTGCGAAAATGGGAGCGTTGGGCTGCTGCCCTGAAATAGTTATGAGGCAGGTAAGCTTTTGTGTCTAAAGCGCATTTAAAATACAGCAATATAAGTGACACCACAACAAATTTTAAAACCAATATGAAGCAAGAATTCGTACCGCCACCTCCCGGCTTTCCGCCTCAGGAGTGGGTTAGGAAATCGACGAGGACGCTAGTTGTCAGCGTATTTATAGGCTGGGCAGGGGGGCATGGCCTCAAGGGGGCGTGGTCAGCGAGCACGCCTGTGATGATGGCGGCCGCTCAAGTGAACACAAATCGCAACAGCGTTCAAATCGGCTGTGCGAAAATGGGAGAGTTGGGCTGCTGCCCTGAAATAGTTATGAGGCAGGTAAGCTTTTGTGTCTAAAGCGCATTTAAAATACAGCAATATAAGTGACACCACAACAAATTTTAAAACCAATATGAAGCAAGAATTCGTACCGCCACCTCCCGGCTTTCCGCCTCAGGAGTGGGTTAGGAAACTGTTTCTTTCAGTGATCACTTTCCTATTAGTGTCACCTTAGATCTGCCGGCCAACGTGTTATCCAAAAGACACATGGTCACCCTATCCATACAAGATATCGCCATCAATAAATCCACTGGATAAACGATTAACCCCTTGGCCGTGGCTCAATTCTGCCGCGGCGCTGGGGGTGAGGGGCAAGCGCGGCGCTTCTACGCTCATGACAAAACTATGCCGTCATGAGCCACGGGCAATGTGTGCTCATGACGGCATGGTCCTGTCATGGCCCCGCCCGCTCACTAATTCGCCCGCACAGGCCGGGAATCAGTCCCATGTGGGCGGAGCAGCCTGGTCATGACGGAACCACATAGTAAGTTACGACGGGGTAACCCAATATCCCTTAGAACTTGGGCAAATGTAAGGTAAAGTAACAATGGTCCTGTTGGGTTTTAGAACAAAATTCTTAGCACATTCTACTTAATAGTTAGTAGTTCATTTCTTTTCAGTGAGTCAATCGTAGCCACATATGCCAAAAATCAATTTAGACGATTAAGCAAATCCAAACCAATATGGGGTATCCCAAGTAATTTTATATGAATTTTCTTGCATTCATAAGTACCCTTCTTTGCATTTAGAAAACACACAATTTAAATGTTTCAAACGGCGCAACAGATTGAGGTAATGGTGAAGTTCAAGTACTCAGTGATATATTGTGCAGTGATAGTGTAGTGGCTTATATACAGTGTTGAAAGGAGTGGAGGTTTTTGGTCAGACAACTTACATTAATTAATAAGAACTGTTGGCCACATCCGTTGGCTTTTCCACAGAATCTTTATCGCTGATCCAAATATTTTCGTCGACGTTTCAACCCAGTTATGGCCCTGTTTGTGGGTCACTGTGTGTCTTCATCAGGACTATGGGGCAGGGGAGCTAGGGTCTGGTGTGCCGCTTCAAAGTTGTCCAAGGGGGTCCTTTCCAGGTGTGATGTGTTCACATCTAACATGGGCTTCGATTGGAATTCATAGAGCATATTATCAGGGCCATTATCGCCGTTTTATCAGCAGTTTCCTTCCGATAAAAGCGGCGATAATGTATCGCCTGTCCTTGATAATATGCCCCTAAAAGCTTTGTGAACCCGTGTTAAAGTGAGGAGAGGGATACAAGTACAAGATCAGCTCAGCTTCAAACGAGTGTGACATCTCTTAATCTGCTGGTTTTAATTACTGTACAAAACAGTAGTACAACAAAGGAGCATACTTGAATCAAACCTGCAATCTTTAATTTTTTTTCATGTATGTCTTGTTTTAAATTGCATTGAGTGCAAAACATTTGTTCTTGACCAATCTGTCCCGGTGTGAACTTGTAACCACTTTGAATTTCAAATATATTCTTTTGTTTCTGTCTAGGTGTAGGGCGTCTTCTTACTTTGTAATGTTATGAAAGGATAAGGCCTTTGACATTAGCCATGACCTGTTCACAACTTATGGTTAACTTTGTATAAGGCAGAAAAACACGAATGCATATTAATTCATGTAGGGGCATATTTACTGAGGCTCATGCATAGGTGTTTGCATGCTTTTTTTGTTGCGCAATGCCGAGTGGCTTTTATGGCTCATTCATGGTTGTAGCGTGTTTACTATACAATGTTCCATGAAGCTCCATGATGCTAGGACGATGTAGCTACAATCAGTACAATACACATGTTTTGCTGTTATGCAAGACCCTAAAGCATCAGACTGTTGTATTTCAAACGACACATCGGCATCCTTTAGCTTAACTCAAAAGCTTGGGAATGTGCGAGATAATTACACGCAGGATGAAAGTAGGGCCAAGGAGGGATGCAAGAGAAGGTACTCGCAAAAGAAAAGTTAGCTGTACTGAAGAGGATTGCCAAATTTTAATTTCTGAGGTGACTGGTCATGAGAAACGTCTTGTTATCACCTCACAATCGCTGCTAACAAAAAAGGATATGGCAAGCTATTTTGTTCAAACTTACTGCTGTTGCCCCCACTAAAAGGACTGCAGTTGAAATTAAGAAAACGTGGCATGATTACAAGCACATGACTAAAGAAAAACTGCACAGAAACCTGAAAGCTGCGATAGCCAATAGACAAGGACCTGATGCCCAGCCGAAGTTGAATTCAATGGAAGAGCAGGTGGCATCACTTCTTACCACTAGCATGGTTGGTGGAGTTTCTGTTATGGCTAGGCCTACATTAATGTTTTATTTTTCTCAATCTTTTTTTGTTTATTTGGCTTAGCACAATGCATACTACCTTTTGTTCACAGCTATTGTGTGCATTTAAAAAAAATTGTATTGTATGTTTAGACATTTGAATTTGTTTGATACAATACAAGTAGGCAACATGATATACGTGTTTACATTAAAAGTGAGGTAGTTTATTGATCATATTACTTGTTGCCGCTACATTTTTTCTTATACATTCATCTTTGTTTTTATTAGAAATTGAATGTTTATCATGAGTCCTATCTTATATAAGTTGTATTATGTGTTGTATTTTTATTTGTTTAATGTTGTGTTGCCAATGCATGCAAACGTGCTGCATATTGTATCCTTTATTCATTTTGATGTATGTTTCTTGCTTTTGTATTTATTTGTATTTCATAATGCTTTTAAACTTGCTTTTTGTGTATAGAATCATCAACTTGAAATGCATATTAAGATTCTTTTTTACTTTTTAGAATTAAATATTTTCTTAGCATTACGTCTCTTGTTTTAATGCTTATTGCTTTTTATGTTTGCCTGTATATGTACCTACAGCATTTGTATCGCATATATATCAGGCTGCAGGATGGGCCAGGAGGTGGGACCACAAAGCAGCTGTTCTTCCTGCAGCACAGGACGTCAACAGAAGGGACTTCATGTCCCAGAAGTGACTGATGTGAAGAGTGGCCAGGACGAGGAGGGTCCAAGCAGTAGTTAGCAGAGCTGTTCTTCCCACTGCAGGAGACACCAGCAAAAGGAACTTTGTGTCCCAGGAGCAACTGCTCCAAGCCAGGTGTATAGGGTTCAAGTGCTATTTAGCACATTTGTTCTTTCCGCCACATTAAGGATGCGTGCTGGCTGGCCATCTGTGCCTGGCAGAGCCCGAAAGAGGCTAGGCTGGGCCACCCCTCCTAGATCATGCCTTTCGCAGCTCTAATGGCAAGTGTTTTAGTCGAGTAGACTCTAGGTTCTGACTGATTTCATCGATCCTAAGTGCTATCTCTCCTGATTGCCACTTAGGCTTTGCAGTTTTTGAACTCTATCACTACTAACACTATGGGGAAGAGGAAAGTGCATCTGTTAAATGTGGTTAACAAACAGCCAAGAACTAGTAAATCAACTCTGTCTTTTTAAAAGAATGCTATTGGTGTGTTGGAAGGTGGTTTCTAGAAGGTGCAGATAGGTCCCTTGCGCTAGTTATAACGCCATAATCCCACATAAAGTCCAGTCAAGTCTGAATGAATAATCCTTGCACAACACTGGGTAGGTTGGCTCATGAGCAGTCAGGCTTAACTTAGGAGATAGGTGTATAAAGCATTTAATATCATCAAAGCCCAATATTGAAAATCCAAAACAAATGTATGAAAATATGAAATCTTTTTAGTTTTAAATTGACACCCAAAATGAGCAAAAATGCAATGTAGGAAACAGAGATATGATTTTTTTTCAATTAAATTTAAAAGCATACATTCTAGTGCCATAAAGTGAATAACACAAACTTGGACCAAGCAAAGTTTTAGGCAAATTAGATTGAGTGCAGGTTGGATATGATAGGTGGTTGGGGCTGGTCAAAATTCTACATTCTCGCATAGCCACTTTTGTGGTTCGTTTTCCCTCGACATCGAGCGAGTCTCCTCTGCAATCCAGCTTTTAGGTCAAAGATGGCAGCCTGCTTCAGTGCGATGCCTCAGTGAATCTCAGAGGTCTTGATCTTCATCAACAGTAAAGAGCTTTGGAACTTTCAGCGGGGAAAACCTGGATTTCAGGCCACTTTACGGTTCGAGGATGCCGGATTTGCTCTCGTCTTTGTGATTAGTCATCTTATGGAACTTTTTGAAAAAAATTTACCAAATATTTCCAAACTACTGGATCTTCTTCCAGAAGGTCTCCTTTGGGTCTTTGAAGAGCCACAACACAAGTCAAGGGTCCAGGATCTTTGAGTTGCATCTTGGAGGTTTAGGACTACAATTCCTACAATGCACTTGGTCAAATCCTTTAAAGTCTAGGTGAAACTGGTCCGCTGGGCTTGTCCTTGTGGAGTTGATGCAGATGACCTATTGAATCTCTTTTCAACCTGTTGCTTCATGCTGCCCACTCCTTAAACTCTTAAAGCAAGGAAAAGTCCTCTTTTGTAAAGATCAGAGTGTGATCCAGGCACTGTCCTTCAGAGTGAGTTGAGTCCTCTCTTGGTTCAGACCATGGGTTCATCAGGGCAGTCCTTATTCTATTGATATTTCTAGGCAGAGATTCGAGTTGCTGGACAGCTCTTGCATATTTATTCCAGTTTCTGGGCTGGCAAGAAGGGGAGGCACCCCTGATCAATGGGAAGCAGAGTGCCAACCTCTGTGATGACAGTCAGTTGAAATGTGGAATATATTTGTCCCAGAAAGCATTTCTCAACAAAATCATAATGGAAAAATTTCTCCTGGGGTTTCAGGTCTGGCTAACCCAATCCACAGGTGTGACTAACTTTTCCCTGCACTCTCCTTCCAGCCCAACTCCTAATTCAATTACAGGGTCTCCCATCTGACTGGGGGTTCAGTGGAGGTGGGACTGGTTCTTGTCTTCACTGTCTTTCTCCCTTTGAAGACCATTTTGGCTACCCAGCCCCCTTCCAGACCTAGCATCTGCATCAGCAGATCTCCTCCCACCAGATGTCTCCTTGTCTCAGCCCAGGCCACTTCACACCTACGCAAGGAAGCTTGGTTCAGCTTGGCAAAGCCTGGTCAATCAAAAGAACCTGCTACTTGGCTGATTTTAGATAACTTGAGGAAAGCAGTTATAAAACTACTTTCCTGCAATAGTTATGATACATCTAACCGTGGCAAGGTTCTAGATGTATTGGAACTATTATGTTAATACTTTGAAATATTTTTGTAGCTCACTTCAGTAAAGGGGTAGACTTTAATGCTGGCAGTTTTTCCCTCACCAGGGCATATAAAACATATTTTATATTTCTCCTGCTTATGATAACAGTCCACCATACAATTAGGGCACCTAGGGCAGAAATTAGGGGTGACCTATATGTCAAAGTAAGGTGGTTTAGAACTTTAAAGTGTTTTAAAATTCAAAGTCAAATTTGGTGACAATTTTATTTTGACAGAAGCCTGCAAATCAGGGCTGCCTTTAAAATGGCAGCAGATATCACAGCAGTGCACACTTAAGTGCATTACTTCCACTGGGGTCTCCAAACCCACACGCCCTACCATATACTAGGGACTTACAGGTAAGATGTCAGAACCAATTGTAATTACACCTAATTAGCATATATCTTTTGAAAAGCGCACTGGTCCTGGGCCTGATTAACAGAGCCCAGGGCACAATCAAAGCCATTAACCAACAGCATCAGTCAGAAAAATGGGGGTTATCAGGGCAAAAAATGTCATTCTCACAGAGGGCAATTACAGAAGAAATTTTCAGTTTGGAAGACGAGTTGATCCTATTGCGCTTTGAGGCAGACTTCTCCAGGTGGCAAACTGAGAAATTGTCAAGGGACATTTCTGTTGAGAACACATGTAGACCCTAACGCTGCTCCACCACGCAGGATATGTTGGGAAGCGGCATACATAACCATGGCGAGGGTTGTGTTGAGTCCTCAAAAATGTCTGGAGTAGATGGGCTAAATGCCAGGCCCAAATACAAAAAGGGGATGTCGCTCCGTGAACACCAATCAGGAAACACACTAAGCATGGAGAACAAAAGGAGGAGTCTGGACCAACTTCAGGCAGTATCTCTGGGTTATTACAACAATCAGGCCCTTTTTTAAAATTGGAAACACAAATCCCAACTGCTTTTGAAGCTCTCCTCAAACTCATTCCTACATTGGAGGAGGCAGTGGACAAAATGGGAGAAACAACAGTCTTTTTTGAACAATTGACAAATTACGCAAAATGTCTTCTCCGTCAGCCTTTCCCCTTACACTACCAACTTTCTTCCAGCAGACAGCCCCACCAGTCTTGCCCAATCTCAATATTTGGAGTTTGAATAGGGTCTGAGGAGCTCAGGCAACAAAGGCAATTATTATACAAGCATATCCCAACACTGCATGATGTTTGTTCAGTACCAAATGGTTTCACTCTAGGGGCTCTGGGATATAGGGTGCCAGCTTAAAACCACAGCCCACACACAGAAGAAGGAAGATCAGGGAGGACACTGCACATTCCAGTCAGGTCCCTTCTGGTAGATACACCCTGTGATGTGGGCATTCAACTGGCTCTTGCATCTAATCCCTATGTTATAATGCTAGTCAACCACCCCCTTTAAAACACAAAGCAAATGAGAATTACCAGAAACTTAAAAATAAAGTTGTACACTGGCTGTCTGGTATGGTCAATTCTAACCCTTAGCCGCTCTCTTTTTGAAGAGATTATAATGATTCGGAGAGTGTGCTTGATAGGGTATCCTCCCAAAACTTGTCAATGGAACTGTATCATGGTGACTTTCATAATGCTGGAAGGGTTGGCTTTTTACCAAATAATCTCATCCGTAACACAGTTTCACCAGCAGAATCACAGTGTCTGCCCTTGTTTTTCTTTTTAAAAAAGCCATGATTTAGTGGTCAACATGGCGGGGGGTTGAAGTGTAACACAGGGGGGACCTGGCCACCAGATTTTTCAGGGTCAGACATCTTATGTTGCCTTGAGCAATCATTTCAAGCCACTGAGAGGGTTGGATAATCAAGACAGACTGGCCCCTGAGACTGATAGTCTCGGTAACTCTTTACTTCCTAGCTTACTAAGAGAGTTAAAAGTGATAAACCGGATTATTGTTGGGGTTTAAGGAAACATTTGTGGTGAAGCGTGGGTCAATATGATTAACTCCTATGATATCATAAGTCTTCAGGAGATTTGGAAGACAGAGGCGGCCATACATTTATATGGGTATTCCACATATACCTTCAAACCAAAGCTATTTCTATAGCCATGGGAGAACAAGAGGAGGATTAGCAATTTTCATAAAATTAGATTTGAATTGTAAACTAGAGATGATTATATCCAGAGAGTGAGAGACATGATGTACCTAGGGACCTCAGCAAGTGTTTAAATGTTTTTTTTTCTCTTGCACTTTTAAATATACAGCCATGATGCAGATGGGTGATTTCAACTTGCATCCCTGTCTGGATTGTTACTTGTACGCCGAAACCAATAATGAAAGCATAATCAGTGATCAAGTGCACTGCAAGCGCAGTGAGCAAGGGGACATGTTAAACAATTTGATTTTAGATCATAATTTAGTCAACCTGCTGCATAAGAGTCAAGTTAATTCTGAAGAGAGAATACTAAGTATGGGTGGAAAATTTGTTCTGCTTGCGAAATTTCCGTATTTTTGACAATTTTGCAATCCGCGAATCGTGCGAAATTGCCTAAAAATGCGCACTTTGCGAGTTAGCAAATTTTTTTGCTTGTTCACACTTCAAAAATACAATCCCGCACGCAGGACGCTGACTTACCGTGTTTATGAGTTTGCCGAGTTGTTTTCCTCCCGTTTTGCATGCGCTGCAACATTTTGGATCTGGCTGCGTGATCGCGCAAGACTTTTCGACCACAAGTATGTCATAGAGTCCCGCAATCTTGCACTGCGAGACTTTGAGAATGCGAATACGTCATAAGGGCCCGCGATCACATATCGTAGTTGCGACGCACAGCTGACATCCGACGGGAGATTTGAACAGATCACTTTCTCGAAGTCGCAAAAATAAAAAAATACGCAATCTCACAAAAGTTCGTGTATTTTGCGAACTGCGAGTACCCTTTCGCGGGAATTAGCATGCCGCGAATTCACAAAATTTGCGCATACTTGGAGATTACCTATCTTTATATGCGGGGGGGCCAGGTCCATAATTGACTATATTTTTGTTTCAGCTGGTCTAATTTCTTCACTGATAAATTTTAATGTGAATTATGGAATAGTCATAGCTATCACAATCCCCTATTGGCCACTTTTCATTGGGGTCTGGAGCAGGTGGATATAGTTTGTTTGTTTAAAGAACCTGAAGGTCAGGGCAGAAGAGTAAAATGGGCCAAGATTACTCCAGTGGTTTTCAACTCAAAACTGTTGTCTATTTGCCGATCTGAATTCCAGATCTGGTTAGATGATGATGATGCATCTGATGTTTCTATCCTAACAGTGTTTGCCTCGCTGTGTTGGGCATATCAAGTCGGTCCTTACTAAGTCTGGGGTGGCTCGACCACCAGCTATCCGCAGGTGGTCTGACAAGAATTGTTCAAGGGATCAGAAATAGCTGTTTGCTGTTTTAAAAAAAGACCCCCAGTGATAGATACAAGGTGGAAAATACCATTTGGCAGTGAGGTGCAAAAAGGGCAATCTAAGAAAGGAGATGTTGGAGAACCAACACACATTGCTGCCTTTTGGATGGTTGTCAATCACCTTCTATTTAGTTTAGAACAGGTTGCAGACCAGGTTCTTACAGTCCCAGCTCTGGTCTTGTTTGATCTCTTCTCAGCTCTATATGACTTTGAAGGTGCTGAAAATCCTATTCCAAGTATCTAGGTGAATACAAAGGTAAAGGTATGGTGGGAAGAAGTCAGGAAAGCTAATCTGTCCTTACCCACAGATAATACACTTGGACTCTAAGGGGTGTCCTGTGATCTGTTTAATTCTTCGGTTGATCTCTAGGCACCTATTTTGACTCCACACATAAAAGCAGTGATTCTTGGCTCTTTACCTTCTGGCTAGCATTACTTTGTCATAGAGCCAGTATTAATTAAGGGGGACTGATCAGACCCTGCTTATTTCAGACCAATTTCTTTTGTGGACTCAGTGAGAATCATAGGTCTGGTGATCTTTGAACAACTTACTCTCTGGGCAAATGAGCACAATATCTCATCCAACATTCAGTATGGGTTTAGACCAGGCCAGGGAACAGTGAAGCAAAACATTTTGTTTTTCCTCATACCACCAAATATGCATCTGCAATTCTTTTAGAGCAGCCGTTCAAAACTGTGCCCCCGCAGCTACTGTATTTGCTTTGATCTGTAACCCAGTTTAGACCTGCACCATTGTTGGTGCCTTGGTGTAATCATTGGACCAAGAAGGGCTATACGAGTCCCAAACCTCTACACCATGATATAAAGGCCTGCCAGATGTTTAAACAGTTCTATTTTCCTCCTCCCTTGTCCAGACGGGCCATTAGAGATGCAGCTTTAACCCAATCATCAAGCTTGGGGCGCAAGGGGTCTCTCCATTTCATGCAAATTTCCCTCTGTGCTATTAAAACAAGATAGTGCAGTAAACCTCTATGTGAATGCCTCATCCCCAAAAAAGACAAGTGCCACATTTAAGGGGATTTTCTCTCCAAAAATACAACAGAGGGCCTCCTCAATTCCCCTCCAGCAAACACTCAGTCTGGGACACTAGTAAAGGATGTGGAGATTGTTGGCTTTAGTAAGGTTGCATCTTGAGCATTTAGGGGTAGAGAGTGGAGCAAACTTTGCTATCCTAGCAGGGGTATAATATAACCGACTGATAACAAAAAAGGGATTCTTCTTGAGGTTGACTGGCTTGACATACTTATATAAAAGCTTCAAAGAAAGTACATATAGTTCTTTGATATCTACTCCAGAGGAACCTCATTCCATATTGAGTGTTGTGGGAGATACTCCTCGTCTGCCTCCAAGAACTTCTTATACCATTTTGAAATTTCCTTGCTCTTAAGGTTTGCATCTTGAAGGAATTGTTCCAGCTCCCAATCACCATGTGTTTCCCTCTTCTCAGCAGCAAAACCAAGATACTAATTGCATGTATTTAAATCTAGAAAAGCTACTTCCGATCCTAGCTCTTAAAACCTCCCATGGGTGAACCCCCTCTGATGTTAGCAGATCCGACCATATAGTAAGGCCTGCGCTTCAAATTGGTATTGTAAGACTATCCTTAAAGCACCTTAAAGCATAGTGGGGTCTCTGGGGATTCCCAGATTCGAGCAAACTTGGAGTAATGCCCTATCCCCCATCTGCTTCTGACCTTATACCACAGGCTAAGGGTAGACTTCAGTACTTTTAATCACACTTTTTTGAAGTACCTTGGTGCCCAAATTTGTACAAGAAGCTGTAGCCACCATTCTGCCTTGCCCTTTCAGCCAAAAGTCTGCCCAAGATGACTCGTCTGGCTTTGTGAGCAACATCTGAATATTTTTAAATTGGAAGGCTACACAGTACCACTTCATGTCCGGGAGAGCCAACCTACCTTTAATAATTCTATGCCTGAGCTTTTATCAAGCAGTCTGGCACCTTTATAGGCCCAGATAAAACTCACAATCTTACTCTGAATTTTGCTGATGTCCAGTTTTGGAAAATTAAGGGGGATGGCATTAAAGAGGTACGTTAGTACGTGGAGAATAACCATTTTAACTAGGTTAACCCTTCCGTGGGTTGTTAAAGGGAGGTTTTTTCACCTAGCTAATAAGCTGTTGACTTCTTTTATGGTCCTATTTAAATTAATCTGTGGGATTTTCTTGATGTCCTTGACAATTACAATACCCAAGTATTTGAAGTCTTGACTTGTTCTACCACCCATTTGTCGATATTCCAGCACATCACCTCAGTTTTAGAGGTGTTGGCTAGATACCTAGACAAAGATCCAAATTCCACTAACAGGGTTTCAACCCTTGGTATTGCCACCACAGGGATTTCAGTATATAGCAGCAAGTCATCCCCGTATAAGGCAACCTAACTGCCTTATTGGTAAGATTTAAAAGGTGTAATCAGATCATCTGCTCTTATTGCTTGTGCCAGGGGTTCTATTTAGATGTTAAAAAGCAGGGGTGAAAGGGGACAGCCCTGTCTCGTTCCTCTCAAAATATTAAAGCTAGATGTTAAGATCCCAATCAATAGTATTTTAGCAGAAGCCCCCTGATACATTTTTCCAGAGTCTGAATAAAGATAGACCCAAAGCTCATCGACCTTAACACTCCCAAAGATATACCCAGCAAACTCTATCCAACGCCTTGGCCGCATCTAGTGCCACTTCGGGCAAGGGTTCTGATCGGGCAGTAGCCAGGTCTATATTACCTATGAGTTGCTGTGTTTGTTGTTGAATATACCTTTAAGGGATAAATCCTTTCTGGTCAACATTAATCAGCTGTGTTGTATCTTACTTATGCCACCCCCCTGCACCCCAGCGCATGGTACCTTCCCCTCCCCTGCGCGTGAACTTCCTCTGAGTTCTCCCCTTCCCCATTGGCTCCCCCACATTCCATTCCTTCCCAGCTGATACCGTTGACACCAACTGTCATTACTGATGTTCCGCTTACCCACGCACCACCACCCGTGTGGGGCTGTTATAATAAACCTAACTTCATACTTCTTCAGCCTGCAGTCTGCTTTGTAACAGTGGCGACGAGGATAAACAGACTTGTCAAGGATGGCATTATAAAAGTGGTGGAATCGGCAGAGTGGGTTTCCCCCTTGGTAGTTGTGAAACGTCCCAACGGGAAAATCAGACTCTGCATCGATCTCAGGGACCTCAATAAGAACATTATTGTTGATCAATATCCTCTACCACGTATATGTGAAATGTTCAGTGCCACCAATGATATGTGTGTATTTTCCATAATTGACTTGAAATCCGCATATCACCAAATCCCTCTGCATGCGGACAGTAAAAAATTCACAACCTTTATCACACCCTTTGGTTGCTATCGGTTTACCAGGGTACCATTTGGATTGGCCTCTGCCGCAGCACTTTTCCAAAGGGTCATGACATCCATTCTGGAAGGTGTTGATGGCATCAGGTTTTTCCAGGATGATATCCTGGTCATGGGCAGCAACCAATCGGAACATGACACACGCCTTAGGCAAGTATTTTGCAAACTGAAAATGCATGGTTTGACAGTAGAGTTAGACAAATGTAAAATCTCACAAGACAAAGTGGTTTACCTTGGGCACACCATCAGCCGAGAAGGAATTAAACCCAAACAGGGTTTAGTGGACGCAATCCTCAATGCCCCATGTCCCTCAAGCAAAGAAGATGTAAGAGCCTTTCTCGGCTTGACGGAGTATTACTCCAAATTTATAAGGAATTTCTCTGAAAAAACCTACAGTATAAGACAATTACTGAAAAACAAAAACAAATTCGTCTGGTCACCTGACTGTCAGAACACCTTTGTTACCATCAAAAAGGAAATCAGCGAGGCGCCTTTCCTCAAAGGTTTTGACCCCAAAGCAGATATCTACCTACTACAGATGCAAGCAACAAAGGTATTGGAGCTGTGCTAGCACAGAAAGACTCTTCTAACCAAGAATGGGTTGTAGCCTTTGCCTCCAGGTCGCTCACCTCTGTGGAGGAAAAGTACTCTGTCATTGAGCGCGAAATGCTGGCTTGTTCATGGGCGCTCAATTACTTCAGAGCATATGTGTGGGGATACAAAATCCATCTTCGCACAGACCACAAACCATTAATCAAGATACTATCTGCCTCTGGTCTACAAAATGCGTCACTAAGACTCAGCAAAATGTCAATCAAGTTGTTGGATTACAACTACTCGGCAGAATATTGGCCAGGAGTGAAAAACAAAATTGCGGATTTCCTCAGCAGACTACCTCTGCCTCATACGGAAAGCATGGTCACTCAAGAAGACGAGGAGAAGGTAGCTCTGCTCTTCAACACTGACCTAGATGGAATATCAGCGGAAGAATGGGGTCAACACATGTCGCGCGACTCTACTCTGCAAATGGTATGCCAATTCGTCAACTCCGCATGGCCAGATAAGCGCAACCTACATGACAATGTCAAGGCGTACTGGGAAACAAGGAATGAACTCAGTTTGGAAAATGGCGTGTTGTACAGAATGGGTAAAGCCATAGCCCCTGCCACGCTCAGAGACAAGATCCTAAGTTTGTGTCACGTTGGCCACCTTGGCATCACCAAAACTAAGCAGCGAGTCAGGGCAAGTTATTGGTGGCCGGGTATTGACAAGCAAATTGAGGTCCAGGTCAGGAACTGTGTGGAATGCTGTGACTCGGACAAAACTCTCAAAACTTCAAAAGTCAGTCTCTCTCCGATTCAACCCCAGCAAATGGCATGGGAGAAATTGGGCTTGGACATTGTGGGGCCCATCGAAGGTCATAATGGAGAAATCAAGTACATCCTGGTGGCAATAGATCATTTCTCCAAGTGGCCGGAAATTAAGATTGTTGAGGAAATTGACAGCTCTAAATTTATAGACTTCTTGGACAAACTCTTTCTAAGTGAAGGTTTACCCAAATCGGTGCTCACAGATAATGGCCCGCAATTCTGTTCTGAGGCATTCAAGTCATTCCTTGCTAGGAACTGTATCACCCATCACACCACTTCAATTTATCATCCGGAAGGAAATGGCCTCACTGAACGTTTCAACCGTGTCTTGAAGGGACACATACAACTATCCAGAAATGCAAACTCAAACTGGGAAGAGGAAATATACAAACTTATCTGGGCATTCAGGATTGCTCCTTGTGCAAGCACACGCACAGCACCGTTTATTCTCATGAGAAGCAGACAGCCTTTGAGCATTGATCTGGGGTGGATGTCTGAATCCAAACAAATTGAATGGTCACCAGAAAACATAAGGAATAACATCATCAAAGCACAGAAATACTACAAGGAATGGTATGATTCGAGACACAGCGCAAAAGATCATACATTCAAGGTTGGCGACCTTGTGAAAGTTCGTTTGGAAAAAAAAGTCAAGAAAGGAGAAAGCAGATTCACCGCCCCACTTCACATTGACGAATTGTTTAACAATGCGGCAAGACTCAGTGATGGAAAAGTCTGGCACATGAGCAGACTGGCGAATTATCACCCTAGTGGAAAGGCCCACGATCAACAGCAGCATGTTACCGTTAGCAATGATTTGTGGGTAGATGTTGATAGATTTTGTGTTGAAGAGAATAATATGTCTAGAAATAACAGCACACATGATCTCCAACCTGACTCTGACTCTGATGATGGTCAATCGACAGATCGGTCTGCAGGTGTCAATCCCAGCACTTCGACATATAATCGGAGTTGTCACGATGACCCTCATTCGGATTCTGAAGTTGCGTCTGATGGTCACAGACTCAGAGGTAGGTTCGGCAGAACCAACCTTGACTCTCATTCGGACACCGAATGTGCACCCAACTTACCGGCGGCCTCTGGAAGGTTTGGTAGAACCATCCGTAGACCTAAACGTTTGGATGATTATGTTTGTGACTAATTACCCACCTGTTTATGTACCCACCTGTTTATAGCCACCACATTCCGTGGCACTGTTGCCAAAACTCTCAAGAGAGGAAGATGTGTTGTATCTTACTTATGCCACCCCCCTGCACCCCAGCGCATGGTACCTTCTCCTCCCCTGCGCATGAACTTCCTCTGAGTTCTCCCCTTCCCCATTGGCTCCCCCACATTCCATTCCTTCCCAGCTGATACCGTTGACACCAACTGTCATTACTGATGTTCCGCTTACCCACGCACCACCACCCGTGTGGGGCTGTTATAATAAACCTAACTTCATACTTCTTCAGCCTGCAGTCTGCTTTGTAACAAGCTGTGGAACAATTTTAACTAGCCTCCCTGTTCTAGAATGCTCATGATGATCTTATAGTCAGCATTCAGCAGGGAGATCGGTCTGTAGGAGGCGGCCCTTAAGGGATTCTTAGTAGGTTTCATAATGAGAACTATAGTTGCCTCTTTCCATGACCAAGGTACCTGGCCTGCTGACTGATTGACCGAGTTGAATAGGATGCCCATATTCGGGACCAACTCCTCCAACAGAAGTTTATATACCTCGCTGGGGAGCGCATCAGTACCTGCTGCTTTATTAGTTTTACATCTGCTGATTTGCACTCTGATCTCATCCTCAGTTATTGGGGTGTCTAGACTTTTATGGCTTTCAGCTGATAAAGTCGATAGGGATTTCTCCCTCAACCAAGTTTTGAGGATCTCAGTATTTGGTATAATCTCCTCCTTATAGAGCTCAGAGAATAAAGAGACCAGCCGAGCTTGCATGTCCGCCAATCCACTGGATGTCTCCCCATTTTCATTTATAATTAATTGCTTTATGTGGTTCTTTGCACGATCCGCTCTGGCTTTCCAAGCCAGGAGTGCTCCTGCCTTCTCTACATATTCAAAATTCTGCATAGATCTTGTCAACATTTCTGTTCGAGCCTTATCCTATATTCCTGGCGGGCATTTTCAAGTTTCCTCTGAACTTGTTGTATTCTTTCAGGTGCCCTCTGATTAAGTCAAAGAATTTCTGCCTCATATTGGGAGATTTTATCCTCCAGCATTCGTAGCTCTTGTGATTCCTCCATATTCTTAGTACAAACACAGCTATGTAAAAAGCCCCTCAAGTGTTCCTTAAAGGCATCCATAGACATTGATCCAATATTTTCAGTAAAATAGTCTTGGGATACACGTTTGAGCTCTCTAGCTATCTCTGCGTCAGTCAACATAGATCTTTTAAGTGTCCATCTAGGTCTTAAGTTATACCTGCTACCTGCTAAGGGAAAACCAACAGGGGCGTGATCTGCTATGTGACTAGACTGAATGACTATTGATGTGATGTCATCTACAATAGACCTATCAGTCAAAACGTAGCAAATTCTTGAAAATTGTCTGTAGTTCTTACTGGGAAAGGTAAAGCCCTGTATTTTACCCATCTTTACCCTCCACAGATCAGAAAGTATGGTATGGGTGAAGTTCTCACCAGCTTAACGTTAAAGGCCGCCAAATTTACTTTACTAGGAGACCTAAACCTGCACCTTGACAGCACTATTGACCCAAACGTGCTGTGTTTTAAAGACATTATGCATGTGTTGGGACTGACAATACTTACGACTGATCCTACACATATAGCTGGGCATGTTTTAGACTGTATTTGTTCCACTCTCAATACTATTAAGGTTTCCACTCCCTTGCCCCTAATTTGGACTGACCACAAATTTATTGCATTCAATCTCAAAACTGAAGAAACTAAGGTTGTAAAACCAGACACAGTGAGAAATGAGAAACCGATTCCATGCTGGGCCAAAATTATTGATCACCCAGATCTACCGAATTGGGTAAAAGAAAATAAACCATCGATGCATGGGGAAGTTGTCGCTGACAATCTTAGCTATGAGAGATGGAGGAGATCCATAGGGGAGACACTGACTTCCAGGGGAGCCAGAAAATTAAAATCTAAACAAGGGAAAACCTCAGCTCCTTGGTTTACTAGTGAACTAAAAGATACACTGCAAACAGTACGAAGATTAGAACGAAAATAGCGTAAGCATTATAACAACGACGACCAGGAAATTTATAAAACAGGCAGACGGAAATATCATGCACTAATCAAACGTACCAAAATAAACTATTTTACAAATCGGATAGAAGCCTCACAGAACAATCAAAAGGAAATTTTCCGAATTGTGAAAAGTTTTCGAAATCCTAAATTCCTATCCCAGGAAATTCCACTCTCACAGATCTTTTGTAACGAGATCGCAAATTATTTCGAACAAAAAATCATCAATCTTACCAAAAATGTTCCTCAAATCCCTCTAAACGATGAAGACACTGTACAAGATAATAACCTTGGGTCAGCCAGCTGGAACACCTTTGCTATGATTGATCTTGCAGACTCTTGACAAACCATCTCAAAAATTAAATCTGGTTCGCCACTTGACCCCTGCCCCCCTTCATTGATCCACGCAATTAAAGATGAGGTGAACCCCGTAATCAATGCCATTCTTAACACATCACTCCAATCTGGAGCTGTTCCCATCTATTGGAAGACTGCAATAGTAAAACCACTGCAAAAAAAGACCTTGCATGATCCTCCTGTTTTATCAAATCTGCAGCCCATCTCACAACTCCCCGCCATATGCAAATGTGCTGAAACCCTTGTCAATAAACAGCTCTCAACATTCTTGGAAGCAAATAATATCCTCCATCCTAATCAGGCAGGGTTCAGAGCAAACCATTCCACAGAATCGGCACTTCTGTCAACAACGGAAACCATAAGAGCTGCACTAGATCAAGGTAGGAGGGCAGTTTTAATCCTCCTCGATCTATCTGCAGCATTTGACACGGTGTCCCATGCCATTCTATTACATCGCCTTGTTAAGGCTGGCATAGGGGGCACCGTGTTAAAATGGTTTAAAAACTTCCTGGTGCATAGAAAGCAGATAACCGTGCTCGGGCAGTTCCATTCGGAGGAGAAGAAGATCGGTTCAGGGGCAAGTTTGAGCCCTACTCTGTTTAATCTTTATATGGCGCCCCTGATCAACTTTATTGCTTCCTATGATGTAAGTACTATAGCATACGCAGACGACACTCAATTGGTCCTGGTTCTGGACGACAATACAGATCAGGCAGAACAGGTTCTGAAAGAGTGTCCGACCGCGACTTTCAACTGGATGCATGATAACCATCTTAAATGTAACTCTGCTAAAACAGAGATTTTACCATTTGGGAAAAATAACTTTTTCTCTCCACATACCTGCTGGCCATCTGATGCGGAAGCTCCACCAAACACCATCAGTACAACTCGAAACCTGGGAATAAAATTTGATATCCTGCCTTTATCAGCCTGCCGCACAGTAGCAATTGCATTAGTTACATCAAGAATTGATTACTGTAACAGTCTGTATGCAGGGGTGGCAAAATCCACCCTGCATAAATTACAGATGGTACAGAACTCGGTGGCGCGGCTGGTTTTAAGGTGGCCCAGAAAATCATCAGCATCGGCCGCCTTGGACATGTTGCACTGGCTTCCTATTCAGAAGTGTATATTGTTCAAAATCCTTGTGATCACTTTTAGAGCTTTTCACAAGCGTGGTCCAAAATATCTGTTCAACAAGTTCCAAAGATACCACCCCACTAGAGAACTCAGGTCAGGCACTGCCAATTTGATGACTGTTCCTAAGTTCAGGCTTGCCACCAAGGGAGGAAAATCTTTGGCAGTTTTAGGAGCTAAAGCTTGGAATAAACTGCCCGCCCATCTTCGCACAATTACATCAGAACAGATCTTTAAAAAATCTCTTAAAACATGGATCTACGGCTTAGCCGAATCAGTTTGCAAATCACTTTTCTGATTATACAAAACATCTACAATCAGTTAAAACTTGTCAATTTACTAGTATTGAAGTCGCAGGGCCAGGATGCTCCTTGGAGCGACAGAGCGCTATACAAATATCTCAATATCAACATCAACATGTATCATATTATTTAGAGCCTGATGGACCAGAGGCACCCTTACATAATGGCTCACTTCGTACCATGTGGAACAATCACATTTTCGTCCACCGCTCAGTGGAGGAAATAGATGATCCTATTGATAAAATCAAGAAGGGAGCAGGGGTACAGGTGAGGAGCAATGTTGAAGTAAGGGAGGCCCAAAGTGACCAGGGAAAGGAAAATATAATGGAATAATGTATCTTTTTTGGGCCTGTAAAGCATATAGCCTAAAATAGTATGGAGGGTTCCCTGGAGGGGTGGAGGGGCATGTGGGGGGTATGGCGGGGGTGGGAAGAGGGGAGGGATCAAGGGGTGGGGAGCAGTGGGATTTTTTTTAAATCCTCTATCACAGTCACAATCTCAGGTAGCCGGCTTTGGGGTTTTCTTGTCAGATATAGATATAACTAGATGGCCTCTTTCAATAGATGAGCCTCTTCAATGGGAGTTAAAGATCTAAAATGTCTTTAGTGGAATATCAATGGTCTGAGATGTCCCTGCAGGCAGAGATTTGCAATGAAATATCTAGAGCAAAGCCCAGCCTAGATATGCCTAATTCAGGAGACCCATTTGAGCCATTCAGAGAGTCGCACCATATTTTCAAAGTACCCCTGGATAAAATACTTTTGTATTTCAGAACAGACAGTCCACTGCAAGGGATGGCCATTTTGATAAAACAGGGGGGGGTTGCGTAATTAAATAATTTAGAACAGACCAAACTGTGAGATGGATAATAGCCAAAGTAGTCTTCTGAAAGTGTGTCCGACCGCGACTTTCAACTGGATGCATGATAACCATCTTAAATGTAACTCTGCTAAAACAGAGATTTTACCATTTGGGAAAAATAACTTTTTCTCTCCACATACCTGCTGGCCATCTGTTGCGGAAGCTCCACCAAACACCATCAGTACAACTCGAAACCTGGGAATAAAATTTGATATCCTGCCTTTATCAGCCTGCCGCACAGTAGCAATTGCATTAGTTACATCAAGAATTGATTACTGTAACAGTCTGTATGCAGGGGTGGCAAAATCCACCCTGTATAAATTACAGATGGTACAGAACTCTGTGGCGCGGCTGGTTTTAAGGTGGCCCAGAAAATCATCAGCATCGGCCGCCTTGGACATGTTGCACTGGCTTCCTATTCAGAAGTGTATATTGTTCAAAATCCTTGTGATCACTTTTAGAGCTTTTCACAAGCGTGGTCCAAAATATCTGTTCAACAAGTTCCACAGATACCACCCCACTAGAGAACTCAGGTCAGGCACTGCCAATTTGATGACTGTTCCTAAGTTCAGGCTTGCCACCAAGGGAGGAAAATCTTTGGCAGTTTTAGGAGCTAAAGCTTGGAATAAACTGCCCGCCCATCTTCGCACAATTACATCAGAACAGATCTTTAAAAAATCTCTTAAAACATGGATCTACGGCTTAGCCGAATCAGTTTGCAAATCACTTTTCTGATTATACAAAACATCTACAATCAGTTAAAACTTGTCAATTTACTAGTATTGAAGTCGCAGCGCCAGGATGCTCCTTGGAGCGACAGCGCGCTATACAAATACCTCAATATCAACATCAACATGTATCATATTATTTAGAGCCTGATGGACCAGAGGCACCCTTACATAATGGCTCACTTCGTACCATGTGGAACAATCACATTTTCGTCCACCGCTCAGTGGAGGAAATAGATGATCCTATTGATAAAATCAAGAAGGGAGCAGGGGTACAGGTGAGGAGCAATGTTGAAGTAAGGGAGGCCCAAAGTGACCAGGGAAAGGAAAATATAATGGAATAATGTATCTTTTTTGGGCCTGTAAAGCATATAGCCTAAAATAGTATGGAGGGTTCCCTGGAGGGGTGGAGGGGCATGTGGGGGGTATGGCGGGGGTGGGAAGAGGGGAGGGATCAAGGGGTGGGGAGCAGTGGGATTTTTTTTAAATCCTCTATCACATTCACAATCTCAGGTAGCCGGCTTTGGGGTTTTCTTGTCAGATATAGATATAACTAGATGGCCTCTTTCAATAGATGAGCCTCTTCAATGGGAGTTAAAGATCTAAACTGTCTTTAGTGGAATATCAATGGTCTGAGATGTCCCTGCAGGCAGAGATTTGCAATGAAATATCTAGAGCAAAGCCCAGCCTAGATATGCCTAATTCAGGAGACCCATTTGAGCCATTCAGAGAGTCGCACCATATTTCCAAAGTACCCCTGGATAAAATACTTTTGTATTTCAGAACAGACAGTCCACTGCAAGGGATGGCCATTTTGATAAAACAGGGGGGGGGTTGCGTAATTAAATAATTTAGAACAGACCAAACTGTGAGATGGATAATAGCCAAAGTAGACTTTAGAGGACCAGAGTTAGTATGTGTATCCTTTTACGGTCCTAACAGCGATGACCCATTGTACACATATAAGTTAGTATGGAATCTGATGCAAGTAGTCTCCCATATAATTATCGGGGGTCATTTTATTGTGCTTCTTGACCCCCTAAAGTAGGGATCTCCAAACCGGTCCTGGAGGGCGGATCTATGCCAGATATTTGGGATATCCCCATTGAGATACATGTAGCAATTTTACAAATCTGGCATGGATCCGGCCCTCCAGGACCGGTTTGGAGACCCCTGCCCTAAAGGATAGTTCAAACGGTGGAGCAAAACCGTAATCTGCATTTGCTTATATTTAAATCTATAAGAGCAAAGGGGATTCTATGCACCCAGCCTTCATGGACCTAAGCATTTCATAGTGCAAACGGTGAACAGTCAAAATATCGAGTCCAAAATATCGAATGGACATAATATTGAGTTTAAAATATAGAATGGACAAAATATCGAATGGACAGAATATAGACATCAAAAATATAGTTTTTAAGGTAAGTAATGTAATATCGAATGTTAAAAATATAGAAAGTTAAAATATCAAAGTATATAATATAGGTTATTAAAATTATCAATTTGTTAATAATATCGAATTTTTATAGTGTTTTTTATGTTATTATATGTGTGAAAAGTGTGTATTTATGTTAGAATTAATTTTAATTAATGAATTTTGTTTTTTTAATTTTTGCGTAATTTAATTTTGTGGCGGGTTGTGGGTTTATAGGGGAATAGGGTGGGAAGTAATTTAATTATAATTAATTAAATATGTACATTTATTTATTGGTATTAATTTTTAATTATTTGTTAATTAATTTATATTTGTTAATTAATTATATTTTAATTGGAAATTAATTTTTCTTAATTGATTAATTACTAATTATGTTAATTTTACTAATTTATTTTCTGTAGTGGGTTGTGGGTTTATAGGGGAATTGGGTGGGAAGTAATTTAATTATAATTAATTAAATATGTAAAATTATTTATTGGTATGTATTTAGAATTAATTGTTAATTAAGTTTTTATGGGTAATTAATAAAATGTTATTTGCCAATTAATTTAATTTAATTGATTAATTGCTAATTATGTTAATTTTAGTATTTTATTTTCTGTAGCGGGTTGTGGGTTTATAGGGGAATAGGGTGGAAAGTAATTTATTTATAATTAATTAAATAATTAAATGTATTTAATTGTATTTAAATTGAATTGATTGTAAATTAATTTTTATTTATTAAATAATTAAATGTTAATTTGTAAATAATTTGTATTAATAGGTAACTAATTGTAATAATTAATGTTAATTAGTAATTTAAATAGATTAATTATTATATGATATTAAATTGGAGATTACATTAAAAAAATGTTATAGATATTAATTTATATTTTTTTAAATAATATACAAAGTATTTACTTTCCCTAATGTTGCACTCTCTGGAGTGGGAATAGTATTTTTAACCCTTACGCTATCCAATGCTTTCCCTACTGTTGCACTCTTTGGAGTGGGAATAGTAATTTTTACCCCTACGCTATCTAACGCTTTCCCTACTGCTGCACTCACTGGAGTGGGAATAGTAATTTTTACCTCTACGCTATCCAACACTTTCCATACTGTTGCACTCTTTGGAGTGGGAATAGTAATTTTTACCCCTACGCTATCTAACGCTTTCCCTACTGCTGCACTCACTGGAGTGGGAATAGTACATTTTACCCCTACGCTATCCAACGCTTTCCCTACTGTTGCACCCACTGGAGTGGGAATAGTAATTTTAACCCCTACGCTATCCAATGCTTTCCCTACTGTTGCACTCTTTGGAGTGGGAATAGTAATTTTTACCCATACGCTATCCAACGCTTTACCTACTGTTGCACCCACTGGAGTGGGAATAGTAATATTTACCCCTACGCTATCCAGCGCTTTCCCTACTGTGGCACTCTTTGGAGTGAGAATAGTCATTTTAACCCCTACGCTATCCAACGCTTTTCCTACTGTTTCACTATTTGGAGTGGGAATAGTAATTTTTACCCCTACACTATCCAACGCTTTCCCTACTGTTGCACCCATTGGAGTGGGAATAGTACATTTTACCTCTACGCTATCCAACGCTTTCCCTACTGTTGCACCCACTGGAGTGGGAATAGTAATTTTAACCCCTACGCTATCCAATGCTTTCCCTACTGTTGCACTCTTTGGAGTGGGAATAGTAATTTTTACCCCTACGCTATCCAACGCTTTACCTACTGTTGCACCCACTGGAGTGGGAATAGTAATTTTTACCCCTACGCTATCCAGCGCTTTCTCTACTGCTGCACTCTTTGGAGTGGGAATAGTCATTTTAACCCCTACGCTATCCAACGCTTTCCCTACTGTTTCACTATTTGGAGTGGGAATAGTAATTTTCACCCCTACACTATCCAACGCTTTCCCTACTGTTGCACTCCTTGGAGTTGGAATAGTAATTTTTAACCCTAAGCTATCCAACGCTTTCCCAACTGTTGCACCCGCTGGAGTGGGAATAGTAATTTTTACCCCTACGCTATCCAACGCTTTCCCTACTGTTGCACCCACTGTAGTGGGAATAGTAATTTTAACCCCTACGGTATCCAACGTTTTCCCTACTATTGCACTCTTTGGAGAGGGAATAGTAATTGTTACCCCTACGCTATCCAACGCTTTCCCTACTGTTGTACTCACTGGAGTGGGAATAGTAATTTTTACCCCTACGCTACTCAACGCTTTCCCTTCTGTTGCGTTCTCTGGAGTGGGAATAGTAATTTTTACATTTCCGCTATTGTATGGTAATAATATTGGATATTATGTAATTATATTATGTTACTATATATATATATGTTTTAACAAATATGATGTAATTTTTTTATAACTTTCATTAATTATTTAATTATTATACGTTAATGTAAGTATTTTTAAGTATATTTTAGTAATTAACTTTTGATAATAATTTAATTTAACATTGTTTTTAATAAAGTCAATATTTTTATAAACTATATTTTAGTAAACAATATTTTTTACTCAATATTTCTGTACTTACCTGTTTGTAGATATAAACTCAATATTCTGTCTGTAGATATTTTGTCAACGATATTTTTGATAGTCGATATTATGTCCCTCGATATTATGTCAGTGATCCAGTGCAAACAGAGCAAAGATTTGGGCCGAGCTGGGGTCCATTGAGGCCAAGTCCCAAACAAAAAGGTAATAAAAAGAGAAGGGGACAGGGTCGGAATACCCTGGCCCTCCAAGGCTGGTAGTGGGGTCCCCCAGAGATTCAGCCAGGGCCAAACAGCATTTTTCTTTTTTAAAAATCTGCAATTTCTCACTGGATTTGCGAATTCATGTCAAAATAAAAATAAAAAAAAACACACACACTTGTTTCTAGCTGAGCCCCCAGGTGGGCCATGTCCGGGCATGCTATTACTCAAGAGATAATTAAATAAATATTTTGAGGATGGAGCAACTGTATCCCCCTTTCCATGGATATACAAAGCTCTGCTTATCTTTATATTTTTTGGGGGGCTGTTTTATATAGAACAAGCTCAGACCAAGGGCTTTGGAGCCCTTCTACAAGCACCAACTGGTTTACACAATGTTAGATTTATTTTTTAGGTACACAAGATTAGGTTATTGATCATAATAATAGGGTGCTGAGCTAATACCTGGACTCAAGCATGACTCCACAGTTCAACCGTCGGAAGCTCTAGCAATGACATCACCTTCTATCACTGATCAAAAGGCTAAAGGTGATGAGCCTAGAATGAGGCATTTAAAAAACAGTGAAAAGACTTGATAGCCAGTAGTCCCAGGGAGAGAGCAGATTTACCACAATACCAGATAGTCTACTTGGGTAGAGGAACAAAAAGAATTATCTGATACAAAGGACTATGTAAAGTGAATTTTGGTTTTTTACAATACGGCGACACACAGACACAACAGCACAGTAAGGATTCCACACTTTTGGCTGAGTCTGGGTTTTGTTAGCTGGTATGTGTGCGCAGCCCATTAGTCCCTGTGTGAGGCAGAACAGAAGAGAATGTGTGTGTGCTTTTGCACACACTTTACAGGGAACATAGATTGCAAGCCCAACTGAATGCATCACTATTACCATTCTCAAAGGCATTACCTCCATTGGAACCTGCCTCATCGCCATGGATATAAAAACTAATGATTTCACCCTGCACCTGAAAACCATTAAAACCGGCATGGGACTATTTCACACTAAAGTGACCGCTTTAGACCAAAATCTCACTACAATAGAAGAGAAAGTGGTAGAGTTGGAGTCAATTCGCCCAAATATATCACACATAAAACATAAACTGATTGACCTGAAGGACCAATCTTGTTGCGATAATGTCAGATTCTACAGAGTACCAGTGAAAATGGATCAATGGATGCACTGGACTTTCTACATGAGTTTATCCGACAGTTGAATGGTATATCTTTCACTTCTCTTGAAATCCATAGGGCACACAGATTTAGGGCCTGGCATCAATCCATTAAAGGGGGAACAGGCTTCGTCCAATCATAGCTTGAATCCTGACACATCAAATCATCCTGGAGGTATGCAAACATGGTCTGTAAGAGATAGAAGGTGGGTCTGTTCTTATAATGCGGTACAAAAGGGAGTGGTGATGGATGGAGCATCTGAATCAATCAAACACTCACACCAAGTCAAAAGATCTGGGTTTAATCCATCACCGTTCTTTAGCCCACTCTGCCACCCCAGTTCAGACATGCCTATATGCAAATCAGTCTGACCCTCTGCCTCATGGGAACAGTCCAGCCCGAACTGCCAAGCAATGTCTTCCCAGGACTGGAAACAAGCTTCAGAGGACCGGTTTCTGGCATACCAGCCATCTTCAGCCCATCTTGCTTGAATCCAGTGGCAAAGTGAGCAATGGACTCACGTCTGAGCATACCCTGCAACACTTATGGCTGCCAAAAGCGGTATAAAAGGGGGTGGTGATGGACGGAGCATCTGAATCAATCAAACACTCACACCTAGTCAAAAGATATGGGTTTAATTCATCACCGTACTTTAGCCCACTCTGCCACCCCAGTTCAGACATGGCTATATGCAAATCAGTCTGACCCTGTGCCTCATGGGAACAGTCCAGCCCGAACTGCCAAGCCATGTCTTCCCTGGACCGGAAACAAGCTTCTGAGGACCGGTTACTGGCATTCCAGCCGTCTTCAGCCCGGCTTGCTTGAATCCAGTGGCAAAGTGAGCAAGGGACTCACGTCTGAGCATACCCTGCCACACTTATGGCGGCCAAAAGCGGTACAAAAAGGGGTTGGTGATGGATGGAGCATCTGAATCAATCAAACACTCACACCCAGTCAAAAGATCTGGGTTAAATCCATCACCGTTCTTTAGCCCACTCTGCCACCCCAGTTCAGACATGGCTATGTGCAAATCAGTCTGACCCTGTGCCTCATGGGAACAGTCCAGCCCGAACTGCCAAGCCATGTCTTCCCTGAACCAGAAACAAGCTTCCGAGGACCGGTTTCTGGTCAGACTGATTTGCATATAGCCATGTAGGACCTACTTGAGGTTGCTCTGGACTGGGGTAAATCCAGTTCAGGACAAACAAGATGGACAGCAGACCAGCTGTGTGACTCATGCAGGTCCTGCTGAAAAAAGTGCTTTGGATGGAGCAAGCATTGAGGTCGAAGACTCAATGCGTCGGTTCCGACCAACGCAGGTGATGACGGCTTTGTCAACAAACCCATGTAGGATGCGGGCACTGCGTTGTCGTCAAGTTCATGATCATCGATCCGCCAAGTCCATGGAAGCAACGCCATTGATCAGCTCCTGCATCGGTATCGAAGGCCATTGCGTCAGTTCCAATTAGCCAATTTTGATGGTATTCAACAACAGAAATCTCCTTTCAAGGGCCCAGGATGGGATTAGTACTACCTGGCAGAGCAGAAATCACAGATGGCAGAGTCCAGGTGCTGTTTCAGACTTTAAGGGAGCCTTTGGTGGCCCTGAGACTTCAGAAGAGGGTGCAAGCCAGCAAGCCCTTTCAGTCATTCGGGCTTCAAGTGAGATGGGTCCAGTCCTTGTCCTCAGCAGGGCAGAGATCAGCAGGCATCAGGGCACCACAGCAAAGCAGAAAAGCAGTTATTCCAGAGCAGTAGTTAAGCATAGTGGCAATCCTTGTAGAATAGCAGTCTTTACTCCATGCAGAATTCTTGCAGGTACAGTATTGCATTGTCTAGGTGGGGTCAGAGGCCCAGTACTTATTCCCAGTCATACATTTGAAGTGGGGGTAACTTCAAAGCAGGCCTTTGAAGTGCACATGTACCTCTTTCATCCCAGCCCTGGCTCCAGACTATCAGCAGGGAGTAGTCAGCCCTTTGTGTGGGAAACAGGACACAGGCTATTCAGGTGTGTCAGCTCCCCTTCTCTTGTCCCGCCAATGAAGAGCTATCAGTTCAGTTCAGTTCATAAACTTTATTCGGATAAACATTGTATCCATAAAAGTACAAAATGGTAAAAACAGTATAAATAACAGTATAAATAACAAGACAGAGTGACAATACAAATTAATTAAAATTTTCAATTACAAAACATAAATTACAAAGTCAGAATTGTAAATGAGTGACAATTTTTAGGCTTAACCATTCATATATTAAAAACTCAAGGATTGAGCATTGTCTTAGGTGCCCTGGTAGCAGTTCTCAAAAATGTACTTAAATGAAAGACTTTTCATCAGTCAGGGCAAGCATACTTGAGTAAGCAGAGTCAAAGCTAATAGGTCTATTCCTATTAAAAAAATGGGTATATAAGCCCCTTACTGTATTTAATGTAATATTTGAAAAAAAGCAGGAAATAAAGAGTAGATTGGCCACTCACCCCGTCACATGGACAGGGTACTAGATCAAGTTTTTGATGGTAGCCAAGCGGAAAACACAAAGAGAATGTAACTGTCCCTGCTCTCAAACGGAATAAAAGACTCCTTTTTCCAGTGACTCATAGGTAAAACAAGATAATTAGGTAGAGACTGGTAGGGCCGCTCCAGAGACATATAACTAGAAATGAAAGATTTCTTCGATTCCAGCGCAGTTCTTCCGGTGCTATACAATAAGTAAAGAGCACTTCTGAGGTCTTTCTTGTGCAGAGTTTCGGCTTTACCAGGATTTAAGAAGATACAGCCTTTGTTAATGCTGTATACACTCTGATATACCCCAGATAGCTAGGAGATATCCATCCCCTTATCACACTTCAAACAATCAGTGATAATGTCCCTGGTGGGAATAGCTGCCTCATCCTTCCAGATCGATAGCCAGAAAAGAGCTGGTCGGGCACGTATAACATCGGATATATAATTTAAATTTAGTTCTTTGTGGTGTACATATTGTGGGCTAGAGATTTGGATGCCCAACAGCTTCCTACAAAATCTATTTTCTTCCTGCTGAATGCAGGTGCTGTTCACAATACCCCATATCTCAGTTCCGTATGTGGCCACTGGAACGCATTGTAATTAAAAAATGTTTAAGATTGCTGAAATGGCGCCTGTGTTCTTTGGGAGAGGGAAACTTAAAATTAAGTTGATGGTCTTTGAGAACTTGCTCCTGGATTGGGTAAGATGCTCAGTCCAGGAGCCGTTCGCAGCAAAGACTACCCCAAGGTAGGGAAATTTACAGGTGCCTATCAATTTCTGACTACCAACAACAATGGAACTGAGCTGACGTCTCCGAGGGCCACAGGACATTAAAAATGATTTGCTAAAAACAACTCTTAGGCCCAGACTCTCCATAAATTTGACAAAAGACTGTACTAAAGTGCGCAACAAATTGGGGGTGCAGCATATAAGAACCGCATTGTCAGAGTATAATAACACGGGGAGGGGTTTCCCATTAATCATAGGTACATCTTGAGACATGGCTACTAATAATTTATTCATTGATATAAATAATAAAAAGAAAGGGGCCAAGACGGATCCCTGCCTGACCCCCCCTTCTGACCTTCCTTGGCCCTGAGACCTCGCCAACTCTGCCAATCCTCACTTGTGCCTGAAGGTCTTTATGCAGGTATGCCAGGAAATTAATTGGGGGCTCATCCAGGCCATAGGCCAACAGGATAACCCACAGCCTTGACCTATTTACAAGGTTAAAGGCTGAGAACAAATCCATGACTGGAGAGTTCCGTGCAATGGTGTATTTCCCGATTACGAGGCTGAGGTTGAGGCATTGTTCATTAGTGCCGACCTTACTACGGAAGCCTAGCTGACAGGGCTCTAAAATGCTACATTCCTCTGTCCATTCCAGGATCCTATTATATAAAACTCTGCCCAACATTTTAAGAGTATTGTCGATCAGAGAAATAGGCCTATATTTGCTCGGTTGCGACCGGTCCCCCTTTTTGAATATAGGTACAATAATACTCTTTGCCCAGGTGTCAGGTAGCGGGCATGCGTTATGTTATTAAAAACATTCAGAAGAGGCGGTGCCCAAAAATCTGAATTCCATTGGTAGCCCATCAGGGCCAGGGGCCTTATTCCCGATACTCTGCTGATTAGCTCCTTCTACTTCAGAGAGAGATATCTAAATGCTCGTGAATAACCCATGTTCCAACTGGTCGGTCGCTGAAGGGGGACAGCGAAGATTTTAGAAAAGTGAGATTCCCAGGATTAGCTGGAGATAGTGCAACTAATGGGAGTTAATAACTGTCCCATGGATTGGAGATCCCTTACCGCAGACCAGAATAATTTTCCCCTTTTATAAGTAGCGGCATGCGATATGGTTTCCCCACGGTCCCTAAGAAGTACTCCCTTCCTGTTAGTAACTGCCAAATTATACTTCCGCCTGGCCAGCTTTACATCAGAGGCACACCTAGGTTCAGTTGACAACACCCTACGCAAGTTTTTATTAGCCCGTAAATATTCATCATCAAACCATCGGGGGCCTTGCTTGCTCAGAGATACAGGTTTCGAAAAAAGGGATTTAATAACCAGGCAGAGATTAGAAAAATCATTGACTACCTCTGGATGTGGGATTTAAAATGACCGTCATGAATTGATGAGGGGCAAATGGTCCTTGACTAATGACTTAAACGGTTCCCCATCATCAATGCTCCTCCAAGCGGTACACAGACAAAATATCGAGTTTTAAATTTCGATATACAATTATATTGAAGTTTAAATATCGATGGGACAAAATATCGAAGGTAAGTAATATCGACAGTCTTAATATCGATATTAGTATGATATCAGTAATATCGAAGTTTTAAATATCGATGTCAATAATATCGAAATAAATAACTCGATGTTACTAATATCAATTTTTAAATAAATTTAGTGTATATTATATTGTATTTATTATGTTTTATTATTTATTTTTAATGTAATTTAATTAAATATTGTCTTTTACTACAGAAGCGGGTTGTGGGTTTATAGGGGAATAGGGTAGGAAGTAATTTAATTATGTTAAATTAAATATTAATTAGTAGGAATTATTAATTAATTAATTTTTAATTAATTTTTAATTAATTGATTAATTGATAAATATGTTCTGTAGCGGGTTATGGGTTTATAGGGGAATAGGGTGGGAAGTAATTTAATAATATTTAATTAATTAATATATGTTTGTACATATTTTAATTAATAATTATTTGGTAATTAATTTATATTAATTAGTTAATTAATTAATATAATTTTGTACATACTTTTAATTATTAATTAGTTGGTAATTAATTTATATTAATTAGTTAATTACATTAATTAGAGTAATTTTTTTATATAATTTTTGGTTATTCTTAATTAATTAATTGGGAAAAATAATATTAATTATGAATGGAATTAATTACAGCTAATGTGCTAATATATTTACTTTATTGTGATTGTTAATTAATAATTAATTGGTAATTAAATAATATTAATTAATTTTGGGTAAAGGAGTATTTTTAGAGTTCAGGGTCAGTTTTCAGTTTTTGGGTAAAGGGATATTTTTAGGGTTCAGGGTCAGTTTTCAGTTTTTGGGTAAAGGGGTATTTTTAGGGTTCAGGGTCAGTTTTCAGTTCTTGGGTAAAGGGGTATTTTTAGGGTTCAGGGTCAGTTTTCAGTTCTTGGGTAAAGGGGTATTTTTAGGGTTCAGGGTCAGTTTTCAGTTCTTGGGTAAAGGGGTATTTTTAGGGTTCAGGGTCAGTTTTCAGTTTTTGGGTAAAGGGGTATTTTTAGGGTTCAGGGTCAGTTTTCAGTTTTTGGGTAAACGGGTATTTTTAGGGTTCAGGGTCAGTTTTCAGTTCTTGGGTAAAGGGGTATTTTTAGGGTTCAGGGTCAGTTTTCAGTTTTTGGGTAAAGGGGTATTTTTAGGGTTCAGGGTCAGTTTTCAGTTCTTGGGTAAAGGGGTATTTTTAGGGTTCAGGGACAGTTTTCAGTTTTTGGGTAAAGGGGTATTTTTAGGGTTCAGGGTCAGTTTTCAGTTTTTGGGTAAACGGGTATTTTTAGGGTTCAGGGTCAGTTTTCAGTTCTTGGGTAAAGGGGTATTTTTAGGGTTCAGGGTCAGTTTTCAGTTTTTGGGTAAAGGGGTATTTTTAGGGTTCAGGGTCAGTTTTCAGTTTTTGGGTAAAGGGGTATTTTTAGGGTTCAGGGTCAGTTTTGGGTTTTTGGGGTACAGGGATAATTTTAGGGTTCAGGGTCAGTTTTGGGTTTTTGGGGTACAGGCGTACAGGGTAAAAATATTTTTTTTTACATTAAATCAATTAAATGAAATTAAAAAAAAATTACATTAAATTATTAAGTGTTTTATTTATTTTAAATGTATATGTATTAGTTTTAATTTTGTTTTAATATTTTTATTTAATATTTGTAAAATTATATGTATTTTAAAATTATTTTTACATTATTATTAATACATTTAAAAAAACGATATTTTTAATTTTGATATTTTCATACTACGATATTATTTTTTCGATATTTTTGTACTTACCTTTATGAAGATATAACTCCGATATGTTTGATGTCGATATTTTTGTGCCAATATTTTTGTATTTTGATATTCTGTCTGTCGATATTATGTCAGACATTCCCTCCAAGCTAATCCTATATTGTCAGTCGATAACATTGTATCTCTTGCCCCGCATTCAGATGAAAACGTAGGTCATGAGGCCAATCTCAATACTATTTTGATAGGGTTATGATTCCCGTGAATAGTAACAACAACCTCTGCGTTAAATAAATAATCCACAATCAGGGGGGAAATCAAAATAAAATCTTTTGTAATCTCATATAGTGTACCCCTCTGGTCCATTATGTTGACCAGGCTATGGGAACTCAAAAACACTGCCAGCTCAGAACCCCTGCGGGAGGAAGGACCTAAATTACAAAAACATCCTGGTAACTGGTGACTTCAATGTCCACTGGGATAAAAGTGATCAAGATCCGTTAGTCCAGAAATTACAGACCACTATGACCGCTCTTGGACTAGCACAACTTGTGGAAGCTCCAACCCACATAAAAGGCCATACTCTAGATCTTATCTGGTCTTCCATGCCAAAGGCGGTCATTACAAGCATTACACCCTGTATCTGGTCGGATCATCACCTAATCCTGTACGACATACCGCTAAACAACTCCCAGACTAAACTCCCTTTAAAAACTAAAAAAGTGCGCCAATGGAAAAAAGTGAATTCCGATACCCTGGCCAAAATTCTGCCCAAATACAAACAGAATTCCATAATCTCCCTAGATGATACCGACCTTGATTTAAAGTATGATGCGATAACAACTACCCTCAGGCAATCAATCGATGAGTTAGCCCCCGAAAAGGTACAAAAAGTAAAGGGTGCAGAGAAAGGAGCCCCTTGGTTCACCCAAAGTCTACGTGAACAAAAAAGAAAGCTCCGTTATCTCGAAAGATGTTGGAGGAAATCCAAAAAGGATACCGATAGGGAATTATATAGAACATTGCTTCAAATATATAAAAAGCTTATTGTTTCAGCTAAGAAGGATTACTACGAGACACGCATAAACAACGCTACAAACATCCAGAGAGAAACCTTCCAAATCTGAAAGAGCTAAGTAAGAAGGAGGAAAAGATAGACATATCGATCGACTGTAATACCTTTCAAGGCTACTTCCTTGAAAAAGTAGCGACCATCTTGTCTGATATTAAGAAGGACAATCCAGTCTCACACACCGAACAACTGCCTCCTTTAAATCCCTCAATCCCTATCCTTACCAGATTCCCCGAAATCGACCCTACCACCCTGAGACAACTTGTAGCATCCACCAAGTCAGGCTCCCCCGCCGACCCGTGCCCACCCGACATCCTCCGACTAGCAGTTCCGATCCTAGAGGATCAGATCTTAGACCTCTTAAACACCTCACTATCTACTGGATCATTACCAACCTCCTTTAAAGAGGCACGCGTCAGACCCCTGATAAAAAAGCCTGGGGCAGATCCATCCAGCCTGAAGAACTACAGGCCTATCTCCCAGTTGCCATTTCTGTCAAAAGTTCTAGAACAGCACGTGCTAAAATCCCTGTCATCCCTCCTGAAATCTCACCATCTTCTCCAGGAGCGGCAAGCTGGCTTTCGTGCCCACCATAGCACAGAATTAGTAATGCTGTCTGTACTAGACGAGCTTAGATGCATGGCTGACAGTAAAAAGCCAAGCGCCCTGATATTATTAGATCTTTCAGCGGTGTTTGATACTGTCAGCCATGCACTGCTCCTGGGCAGATTGGCTGGGTTCGGGATAGGAGAGCAAGCCCTCAAATGGCTAACAGCCTTCTTATCTGGGAGGACGCAGAGAATCCAGGTAGCAGATCAGGTCTCCGATGCGGGTGCCTTAGCCTGTGGAGTCCCGCAGGGCTCTGCGCTCTCTCCACTCCTATTTAATCTTTACTTACAGCCATTGATAGAGTCCCTGGTAAACATGAACTGTAAAGTTTTTAACTAGGCCGATGACACTCAGCTGCTGCTGAGTATCGACAATACACCATCGGCTCAGTCCATGGCCCAAGACATATTACGTTTTACAGTAAACTGGATGTCGTCCAATTTATTGAAAATCAACCCAGATAAAACGGAGGTTCTCGTAGTTTCAACCTCGACCTCCCCCTGGAATGATTTGTTTTGGCCACAAGAACTTGGACCCACTCCAAAACCGTGCCCTAGCGTTAAGAGCCTCGGTATGAAAATTGATCAGGAACTCTCGATGGCTAACCAAGTGTCCGCTGTAGTTGGTTCTTGTACCAATCTAATCAGGCAACTGCGTAAGCTCGTCCCCATACTCTCAAGGAATATGCTTCGAACCATTGTCTCAGCCACAATAGTGTCTAGAATCGACTACGGCAATGCGTTATACCTTGGCCTCCCAAAAAATGTATCCAACCGTCTTCAGGTCATTCTGAATGACGCAGCGCGCTTGATATTTGGAGTGCCAAGGCGGACTCATGCCTCCCCTTTGCTCTATAGGCTACATTGGTTGCCTATAGTACAAAGAGTCGAATTCAAGAGTATGTGCATCTGCCACAAAGCAATCCACGGACAGGCGCCAGCCTATATAAAAGAGAGGCTTGAAATATACGAACCTAAGCGTGCCCTGCGATCGTCCGGCTCTTTTTTGCTATCTTGCCCACGCTTTAAGCTGGCAACAAAAGGAGGCAGATCTTTTTCAGTTCAGGCTCCGACCATCTGGAATAAGCTACCGGAGGCGCTTCGCAGAGAGTCTAACCTTCTCCACTTCAGGAAGTCCTTGAAGACTCTACTCTTCAAAGACGCATTTACTTCCTAGTAGACGGTTACTAGCTTCAGACTCTCTTATATACTCTTCCTGTTTCTTGTTGCTGTACTTGGTTAGTAGCGCTTTGAGACCTGTCGGTGAGCTGGCGCGATACAAAACCCAGTTACAAATTACAAATTACAATTATGTGGCTTGACACTGGGGTGCGTATCATTAAATTGTGCATTAAAATCACCTCCTAAAATAATCCCAATTGGATTGCCCGAATATTGCTGGTAGTCTAGGTTGGAAATAAAGTCAATAAGCTAAATAAAATTCTTGTTGGGAATAGAATGGAAGTCATTATTATAAAAATTTACCAAATAAAAAGAAACTCTTCTCCTGAACAATACAATTTGGAAATTGCAAATGTTAGTTGGAAGCATTTTAAAACTTCCTCCAGCTGCTACATTAAGCCCAATAAAAGGCCCCCTGATGGGCGACCTTGTTTATGACGAGATGCCGCTACGCTGATGCACAGAAACCCCTCAATATGCAGGTCAAGCAAAGACCACGTCTCCTGAAACCTTAGTACGTCATATTCATTAACTAAACGCAACTAATCCTGGTCATCATGCTTGGACTGTAACTCTTCTACATTCCAACTAAGAATGTTTAAGTCTACTCCTCTGTCGACTCTAGTTGGAGAGTGATCATCATTCACGTTATCAGTTGTTACAGTAATTTCAGAGTTATTTTCCATATGGAGCTGCTGGTACTGCCGAACAGCCATCAACAGTGGTTGTCAATCCTGTTCATCTAAGCTCGAGAATACATTAAACGTATTTGTTATCAAAGGCAGGACGTAGGCATCCATAGATTATTTAAGAGGAGGCTTATAGAGGTAACCCAGGGGAAGCGCACTAATGCAGGTATTTAGCAGGGGCGACTACTCAAAAATACTCAGTGAACAGGTTACCATGTGGGGTATGCGGAAAATGAGAACAACACAATCACTAATTATGTTCTTAGCAGAAGGACCAACCCGCCCTACTCTTCCGGCCATAGGATGTCATTCATATTAGAGGGGCAAAACCCCTTATGTTTACAGTCTACAGACGTATTACGCAAGTCTGTCCAGGACTCCCTTTGATCCCCAGCTAAATAGGGAACCCCAGCCAGAACTAACACATAAGAGCAGGAAGCAGGGGGTACACTTAATACATCAGTGTTTCCTCTCGAGCAGGCTGTCCCTAGACAATTGGGAATGTCCCTGCTTATATTTGTCTCTCTTACAGGGGCACTAGGACGTTGATGGGTGAGGCAAGTTCTTCCTAATATTGGATTTAATTTGGCTGTATTTCCCAGGGAGGCACCCTTGCTATCCCTTTGTTCACGGTGGGAATTTCGCCCAAGAAGTACATTTGTATTGCTACAATTTGTGAGCGGGATGGCTAGAGTGATATCTTTATGAGAGGTAGAGCTGGGATGTATCGAAGAAGAAAGTAGTCCACCCCTCCCAGCATTTTGATCAAAATTCATACTCCTACCCATTAGGTTAACCAGTTCACAATTAAAGGATTCTAGTTTCTCCCACAACAAATTAAAATTTGTATCAATTGCCTTTTTAAGTTCAGCCAAGGCATTTCCAATATGTTTGAATACAGCAGGGGGAACTGCGGGTCTCCCACAACACCTAAATTAATGTCAGTGTGAGCAAAATTGTGGAGAACATCAGTCTGTCTGCCCACTGAAATGGTATGGGTGACCACCTGATTAATCATGTTATTATTATTAGGTTGGCAGCCTATGGTGTTTTTGGGCTTGGTCACCTCTGCATTTACTTTCCTTTTAGCAGGTTGAATTTTCTGTTTAATATTCCTTTGAGGGCATGCCGCTGGTGCTCTAGTGTTGATGCCTGAAGCATCTGGGACATCCGTGACAGTGGCTCCCAAGCTTGGCGATATTAGGTCTAAAGGAGCAAGACGTGCTACCATGGGTGATGAATTATGGGGACATTCGGATGTTACACTGTCAGGAATCAAACCACCTAATGATAGGCGTGAATGTAGAGTTGCAGGGTTCATGGACAGACGTTGGTCTGTCAATTAAATTTCGTGTGTTAGTAGGCACTCTGCCCTTACAATAATAGCATCCAATGTCACGGCTACTCCTTTACGTTTATTCGCCATTCTGAGGACTCAAGCAGTCCAATTACCACACCACAGATTGACACACTAACACGCAATATATATAACAAGGCTAGCTGTAATACCTTGTGATACGGGTGCAGGACTGATTTTGTTTATGGCAAATATCAGGGGGCTGACCCACCCCAGCCTCATCTGGCCCCTGACGGGCACAGACGGGCCCGCCCTTGGCACGGGCTTTGCCTGGCATGCCCGGCGTGCGTCCCACGCAGTGGGGTGCGAGGCAGCGATTTGTAGCGCAATGGGGAAGCCTTCGCCCTTGGCAAGTGTGGGTGATTGGCGACGTTGCACTCTGGAACTCCTAGTCCCACAAGAGTGTAGCCACTATCAAAGGCAGCAGCGGGAGACCTCTGCGATGTTTAGGCAGCTCCTCATAGGAGTCGCATTTCCCCCAGCCTCCGTGGTGTTACCTTGAACAAGCGGCAGAAGAGCTATCAGAATGCAGATGAATGCAGATGAATTCTCTGTCACATCAACCTCTTTTGTGTTTACGGCTGTCTAGAGGGAATGCTAAAGTGTAGCTGTCACCCACCCCAGATGTGTATTGGAAACTGGCTGTAAGGCACACATAGCAAAAAGAGCATAGAAATGCCCACTTTCTAAATTAGTAATGTGAAATCCAAATTTACCATTGAAGAGGATTTATCATTTCCATTCCAAAGATATGAAACATGACGCAGCTATACCTTTCTGATCAGGAATTACAGCTTAAAATTGTTTCAATGGATTCCCAATGTTAGCCTATGAGAGGAGTAGGCCACAAAGTAGTGAAACATGAATTTAGCTGTTTGTCAATACCAGGACATGTAATACGTAAAAGTAATCGTTCTACCTTTTAGTTACACAGCACTCTGCCCTTTGGGCTACCTAGGGACTACCTTAGCATGGATGTATATGTAATAAAAGAGGAGTTTAAGGCTTGTCAAGTTGTCATAAGCCACTTACCTGGATCCCAGATTATTCCATTGGCCAGTGACACATGTTCCTTGTTACAAACAATTAAAATGTGACCATTATGAACATTGTAAATCAGTGTTATTTAAAGATTGTCAACACTCCTACACTTTGCTTAGCCTTTTCGCCTGTCACTTACCTGTTTCCCAGCTTCCATATCTCTCACCAAGGATGTCACTGCTAATGCTAAGATCGCTATGGTTGTTACCAGTGTTTGAAGTGTTTCGTTTCCTGTCAGCCTTTTGCTCTGGCTGTATTTTTAGGTCATCGTCCTTCCTGCCCCCCTCTCCAAATGTCATTTTGAGATACCTGCATTACCCTTTTGGAATTTCCCCAACCCCCTTTTCCCCGACAGAGATGGGCATCACCTCATATCCGCCCCCATGTCTGGAGACTTTTGGGTCCTCTATCTCCCCTTTTTTTCTCTTTACTCTGGGCCCCAGCCATGCTCCCCCTTGTGCAGTGCTCATTTAGAGGCCCCTTTAGCGTTGCTCACCCTTACTTGAGGTTGCCTAAAGTGTTCAGATGTCAACCTGCACCCGAAAGAAAAACACCTCTCCATCATTCTCAGCCATCCTCTGTTAGGCGCCCTGGAGTACTAAGGCAGATGGTATGGATGCAGGTACCCATGTGCGGCGCTCATGCCTATAATGCCTCCCTACCACTAGACAGACTATTCCTCAGTTTCTCAACATCAGCACTTCTCCCCACACTACTTTTTCATCCTTTTACCTCTTTTCTGATGCTGGTGATTGTGGACTCTCTCCTACTGGCCATTACCAGTATCCCACAATGGCTTTGGACACTTGCGAAAATCAAGACGCACCCCATTGACAGTTATGAATTTAGCTAACTTTTTTCCACGCACACAACTCTGTAGTCTGACACATTATTACCAGCTCTCTTCCTTGCTTACTACCTCCTTTATAGAGGCTTTCACTTGCCCATTGTGCAATCCCTAACCCCTTTCCCCTACCTTCCCTTGGCTTCTATGTTCATTCACACCCCCCACCTCTTGGATTTCCTACATTGGATTTATAGACCAAAGAGCTCCTGAGCTCCAACTGCTGCCTCTTAGGCCCACTCTGAGTATGGCCCGCACAGTGCCCAACATACCCCTATAGTATTTCATCTTTTTACCATTACTACGTGCTCTGTGTGAATGGATTAATGAACTATGTTAAGTGAAAAAATATATTCTACTTTGCTCACAAAAATCTGACATCACCCTCATATAGGAGACCCATGTCTCCCTAGAAGAATTGGAGAAGCTTAAGAGAGACTTGCTGGGTGGATCATTTACAGTTGCAGGTATTCTGATGCTCCTCCCCCATCCACACCCCCTTTCATGACATTGAGTACCATGAGGAAAAGTATAGCCATCCTCATTCACAAAGCCCTCTCCTGCACAATTCCCCAAGCAAGGACATAGAATGTAGGTCGTTGTGCTTTTGTGAAAATTAGAACAGATATGAAGATAGTCAGTGTGGGATACTTTTAAGCTCCAATGATTGTGCTTAATACTAGCATTGTGATAGGGGATGACTGGAATCTAGCACTGGACACCATGCTGGACTGTTGGGTCCCATGCACATGTCTAATAATAGGGCCCACTTATGCTTATGCAGTATTTGTGACAACCATGAATTGCTTCATGTTTGCGATCTCATCCACCCGACAGACTAGGAATATTCTTTTTTCTCAGTTATCCACACTACACAAGATTTTTTCCAAGTATTGCAACTGCACTCCTCAACAACCCAAGACTGGGCCATCCTTGAGGGGTCCTTGTGGACCATGCCATGGTCTGATTGGACATAGACTGGTACCTAAAGGTCCCTATCCAAAAACCGTGGCCATTCATCTAAGCTAGCTATAGGTCACGCCATGAAGGAAAACGAGTTAAGATCCCATATGGTTACCTACTTGAAGGACAAACAAGGTTCTGTCACAGTGGCCTAAATTCTATGAGCCAAAGCCAAAAAGCCACCTTACAAGGACAACTGATGAGGGTTGTATCACTGGCCAACAAACAGTGAGCACAATGGTATATTTCCGAAGAAAAAGAAATCATAATCCACACCTGAGCATACACTGCAAGCCCCTTGGTGCTGACTAGGTATGCACTGAAAAAGGTCAAAATGGAACTCAATTCAACTCTACATGCTTAAGGTGGAATATGCACTCTACAATCATAATGCCTATCATTACAAACATTGCAAGAAGGCAGGAAGGCTGTTGGCAATGCACCTCAAACATAGGGCAGCCACAACAGCCATCCCAGCCAACAGAAATGGCTCTGGACACATTCTTCAAGTTCTGCAGGGTATCGTCTATACCTTTGGGACTTTTTATGCAAATTTGTATAGCTCCGATATCCAAGATAGGACAGACTGGTTAGATGCTTTCTTTGCAAACTTTAAGCTGCTGAGTCTCAATGATGACAGCAGAGCTCTTATTGAGGGGGGGGAGACCAACAAAGAGAAAGTTGCACTGGTCATCTTCAATTCCCTTATAATCAAGCCCCCAAGCCCCTGACAGGATGGACTCACTGTAGAATTGTACCACTGGGTCGAAGACAATACGGTGCATCACTTAAACACTGCCTTCCAGGAAGTGCAACCATCAGGATCCATCTCCCTTATGTTTAACAAAGCTGTGATTCTGTGATTCATTCCTAAAACAAACGGGCAAAGACACCTGCTTTGTGGCAGCTACCATCCAATCTCCCTCGTGAACGTGGATTAAGATCCTAGCAAGTGATGGAGCAGGGTTTTCGCGAAATGAAATCTGCTCGTATTGAACCCCCATGATGAAAATTACTAATCGTGTGGCGTGTAAACTAAATATTGAAAAGGGGCTAACATAAGATAAAATGAATTTTTGCAAACACGAACCAAAATGCTGGAGTAGGCCAAAGTGCTGAAGATTAATGACAAAACAAAGTACTAATGCTGTTTATTTATTTCATACTAATATACGTTGGAAATGAATTAATTTGGGGGGGAACATGGGTAAATGCAACACAAGGGTGGGTGTGTTTTGATGTAGCACTATAAATGGTTAATAATGACTGTGTTTGTTTTCCGTAGAAGTATGGTTTTCTGCCCTGCAGAAAACTCCCAAGAGTAATTTTAGAGAATAAATGAGAGTTTAAACTGAGAGGTGAGGGAAGGCGGAAACTCTCTGTCCTTCATGAGTCCTGTCTGCCTGCCAAAGTTTGCGTGGAGAAACAAAAAGATCTGCAGAGGAGGATCAGTTCCTCAGAGAGTGTTGTAAATTAACAATTGAGGCACAAAAGTTGTTACATGACCGAGATAGAGGAAATGTGTACTATGATGACAGTTCGAATTTGTATTTCCTGGGCTGGAAGTTGATAAAATGAATAAAAAGTACAATGAACAGTCTTACCAAAGTGTCATGACGAGAGTGGTGTGACAGTACACCCCCTTCCTTAACTTATAGAATTAAGAAAAATTGTGTGTTATTATAGAATGGGTTTAGAGAATAATATTAGGTACCCGGTGGGAGGGGTTTAGGAGGTTGCAGAATGTTCTACTTTGCAGGAGGTGAAGGTTGTGTTGCTGTCTCCTATTCTTTATGGGGCTGGCTTATTCCTGTTTGCTGATTCCTGACTTATGCCCAGATGCATCAACCATTTTTGGAATCGCAAACGGTGCGATTCCTTAAAATCAGCCGTTTGCGACTCCAAAAATGCTTGTTGATATGCATCATTAGATTTTGTCCAACATCGCTAATTTTGCGAATTTCTAAAATGCGATTGCATTTAAGGAATCGCAATTTTGTGATTCCTTAAATGCAATGCATCATTGTTTAAAAATTTGCGAATTTCTAAATAGCAAGTGCAAATTACCACGAGTTTGAACCTCGTGGTAATTTGCAAAAATGTTTAATAATGCACAAAAATGCATTTTTAAACTGTTAAGTTACAGACACACATGTCCTTAGGACATGTGTGTATGTAACTTATAGCTAAAAGTGCATTTCATGGGTGCAGGGGGGGGGTCATTTGGACCCCCCTCTCCACCCTTGAAATGCTTTGTTGAATTGCGATTTGGAAATTGCGAATTCGCAATTCCCATTCATTCCTATGGGCATTTCAGCCCATAGGAATGAATGGGAATTGCGAATTCGCAATTTCCAAATCGCATTTTTTTTGCGATTCGGTGAAAATTACGATTTTTACCAGATTGCAAAAAAAATGCGAAAATAATGATGCATACCATTTTGCGAATCCTAATTTGCGATTCGGTAATTTTCGCAAATTAGGATTCGCAAAAAAGAAGTTTGATGCATCTGGGCATTAGTCTTTGCTCTTCAAAGTCTAATTGAGGGAACTCACTACTCTCATGGCCAGAGAGTAGTTTTCCTAAGTTCCTTTGTGGGTTAGTTTGATATCTGAATTTGCATAATTATTTTACAAATTACAATTATCTCTGATCTTTTGTATCTACGACGCCTATTCACTCACTCATTACTTTGTTATTAAGATGTTCATTTGTCATTCTCATTTATTCTTCTGTATGATGATCTATGATTTGTGCTGTGTTGTATTGAGGAGCAATCACATTATTTTAGATAAAGCATTATAACTTTACAAGTGAGTTTGTCTTTATTAGAGTTATTGATTTGATTATGATGAGCATTTCTAGATTCTGGTATTAGTTTGCCAAACCCTCATTACATAAATAAAGATCGCATCACCACAAAGATAATGTGAGGATGATTTGGTAATCCATATTTGGTAAGTTTAGTTATCACTCACCCAGGGTGAAGGGACTTTTTGTTGGGTTATGAATTGGACCCAGGAAATGGAAATTTGTTAGTCCCAGATCGCTGGATAACAAGCATCCTGGCTACGTGACTCAATTGGATTATCCCAAGTCTAATACCTGACCCATGTGTGATTTGCATCATGATCATCTTCTCATGACTATCTCTGCTCCTTGGCCCATCTCCTGATTTTGCGATTGCGATCTCCCTTTACCCCAAAAAGGAGCTCAACCAGAAAATTGGGATATCTGTTCTGTGTCTTCCATCAACTGGTGTCGGGGAAAACTTTATTATAAAAGTGTGCTGATGCCATACCAAACCAACTGCTCAACTGAACTGCACCTGGCTACAGTTAAACACTTTACCAGTGTGTAGAGGGACTAAACGCGGCTGCCCCTCTTATCCCTGTGGTTCCTTCTGGCTAAGGAACCTCTGGTGTCTGGTGGTTACTATCCACCAGTCTCCCCAGTTAGCGGCTATACCCAACCCTGTAGGTGTGGCCAAGATACTACTCGATGAGGACAATGTCCTGGTCATACTCATGGACCTACATATGTCACTACCAGCCCTATTGTCTCTCATGTTAGTCTTCTCAATGATATCAGGTTATAAAATCAATTGGGACAAGATTGAAGCATTACCCATATCATGTGTCATGACAAAGGTGGCCAATGCTGGATTCCCATTTCAGTGGACACAATGAAGACGTATGATTTTAGGCATCCTTATCAGTAGGGACTTGCGAGAATAGTTTCAGATAACCTAAACCCTTCATTGCAAAAACAAAAGCTGATTGTTCGAAATGGCTTCATCCCAATTTATCCCTGTGGGAGAGAATGCAAGCAGTAAAAATGGTGGTGACCCCGACCTACATCATAGGACTATCACCTCTCCTTGCTCGAACCTCTATGTTACAAGCGACAGACAAAGGCATAAAATGCCATGATTGTTCTTCTCCAAGTTGATAGCACATAGGAAGTGTGGGGGACTGGGGGCACCTTACATGGAACACTATTATCATTTTATGCTCAGACGTGAGTCCCTTGCTCACTTTGCCACTGGGTTCAAGCAAGCCCGGCAGAAGACGCCTGGAATGCCAGAAACCGGTCCTGGGAAGCTTGATTCCGGTCCGGGGAAGACATGGCTTGGCATTTCGGGCTGGACTGTTCCCATGAGGCACAGAGTCAGACTGATTTGCATATGGCCATGTCTGAACTGGGGTGGCGGAATGAGCTAAAGAACGGTGATGGATTAAACCCAGATCAGTTGACGGGGGGTGAGTGTTTGTATTGTCAACGCTCCGTCCATCACCCCCTTTGGTTTTTCTTTACACTATTATCATGCCCTACATCTGGTGCAGCTGTCTTACATGGGACCTTGGGTGACAGACCCTCCATTCTGGGTTTGATTGAAACATGACAAAGCTCATAGAAGCCCCAGTCTGTTTTTTTTTACCGCTACAAAATAACCTCTACACTGATGCCCAAACCCCATGGTGCAAATGTTGTGGAGGGTCTGAAGGTTCCAGGTACAACTTGAACAGTTCTTATCTCTGCTCCTTAAGGTAGCCCTCTGAAATAATGTCTCCATTCAAGTTGGTGGTCATCCACTAAGGTGGAAAGAATGGGAAGCAGTAAGGATAGTGGGTCTGGAAAATATTGTTCATGATGGAGAGTTGCCATTTTGGAGGGAAGAGTTCCTCTTATCCCAGTAGCAACTATGGCATTACTCGTAACTAGAGCATTGCCTCCGTAGTACCTTGGGGGCAAGATCATGGAATAGTTGTGCCTTTCCTATGTAATAATATCTGACCCTATGGTCATCCCATAAGGGATTTCTTTTGAGGTCCTGTAATCTTCTGGCAAACAGTAATCCCCTGCACATGCTCAGAGTATATAGTTAAGTAACATTAATCTAAAACAACAGCCATAGTTTTATTGAGTCCCGATCCATAATGGGACTTATTTGTCTGATGAAAGGGTAGGAGATGCCTCCAAGGGAATTGATTCCAGAAATCGTTTTGAATGATTTAAAAAAAATTCTCAAATGGACAAATCAATAGTCCTCTAATAGAGTCAATCAATAGTTCCATAATATAGTTAATAGTAAAAAATCAATTTTTAAACGTAAAACACATATGACATCTAACAAGAGTCATAAACGGTGTATATGAAAATGTTACATTTTATCAAAATAATTAAGAGGCATTAGGATTTTAAGAATAAGATTTTAAGAATAATCAGCGGAGTCAAGCTTATATTTTCAGTTTTTTTAAAACCAGACCTCTCCTGTAGCGATATATTCGTTATTCTAATATTAGATCAGGATCGAATCACGTGATCTTGATTTAGATCGTATGTACACCAAACCGCATTGAGTGAAACAATCATCCTTGGCGAAAATTCTGGAAACAGAGACGGTGCCTCAGGGAACTGCGGCGTCGGGTGCGGTCAGTTTCGGTTTTTTCTAAACTGACCGCACCCGACGCCGACGTATATATCGCTACAGGAGAGGTCTGGGCTCCAAAAAAATGAAAATATAAGCTTGACTCCGCTGATTATTCTAAGAATTCTACATACCGGTTGCCATCTACTGCCAAGCTCCTCATCATTTTTTGATACAAGTCGAACTTGCAGCTGTGTCATTTGCTGAAAGTAATACCAACATTTGTGCATCAGTAACTAGTCTGAATTGAATTCTCTTAAACGAAAAAAGGCAATTCAAATATTAAAATTAACAGCCCTGAAGATAGTCTAAAAGATACATACATAGGAGACCGAAACGTAGACCTTCGCTTTTATCCTACCTAATTGACAATAGTTGTAAATAGGATAGGCTTGATCAGGACCTACAGAGTACAAGATTGATGCATTATTGATCTTCCTGTAGGACTGTTTGTATATTTGTACCTTAAAATCTTAATGCCTCTTAATTCTTTTGATAAAATCTAAGATTTTCATATACACTGTTTATGTCTCTTGTTTCATGTCATATGTGTTTTACGTTTAAAAATTATTTTTTTACTATTAACTATATTATAGAACTATTGATTGACTCTATTAGAGGACTATTGATTTGTCCATTTGAGATTTTTTTTTAAATCATTCAAAACGATTTCTGAATCAATTCCCTTGGAGGCATCCCCTACCCTTTCATACATTTACCCAAGCCCTCAAGGGTATACCGGGTTGCTCACTGTTGTATATTAATTTTTATTTGTCTGATGGTATTCATGATGGAGTCTCTGCACTTGTGGCGGAATCTTCACACTCAGAGTAGAATGTTCGCACTGAGCACTGCGGTATGGAGATTCTTCCCTGAGTGTGGCGATACCTCAGTGAGTGCAGAGACTCCTCCCTTTAGCTTTACAAAATGTAAACGTAAGTGAATTGGGGCCTTGGAGGCTGCAACGTTTTTCTGGATCACATGAATAGGTGTTGTTGGCATTTGGACTTTATGCATTCCTCCGAGACAGCTACACAATAGAGGGACTGGTTGTTGGCAAGAAGGGCGATCAATGCTGCTCGAGACCTTCCTTTCTGCTTGAACCTTGGACTTCCAGAATGCCTCCAAGGGCAAGTTGGCTTGTCTCCTGATAAGAACCTTAAGGACAGAAAAGGTATGATCAGCCACATTGAACCCAAACCTGGACCCTGTCTGAGTGAGCCCTGACCCTCCAAGTGGTGCTCCCCTAGTCCTGGACCTTTGGAATTGGTGCTAATATGCCCAGATATCCCAAATTGAAAGCTTTCAACTTAGAACATTTTCAGCCAAAAGGTGTTCTGAGAACTGACCAGTACATATTTGCGTACCGATCCACCCAGGACACTTCATTAGTCAGACTGACTTTGCGGCAGTTCCTGACAAGTCGACGGGGCGGAAATGGGTTTAATATGGTGGCGGTGTCTGCTAGACATTGCCATCCATATCAGGATGCAGGCGGGAAGCAGCCTTTCCGTGGCTGCTTTGCCGCCACGGAAAGGCATGTGGATTTTGAAGTTGGGGGCCCGTTGCGGGCCCCTAGGATGTTGGCGGTGGAGGGGTACATGGGGGGTACCTATGGTACCCTCCCTGCATGTGCATGCACAACATGGCAGGCACCGCGCGGTGCCTGCTTTGTTGTGCATGCATATGCACAACATGCATTTTTGGCATTGCAGCAGGTGATGCTGAAAGCACTGCCCACCTCAATGTTACAAATACAGGATGCACCCGCCAGTGAGGCGGGTGCATCCTAATAACCCCCACGGGACCGCCAAACTTATGGCGGGCGGTCCCTTTTCACGTCAGGATGGCGGCCCGCCATCCTAATGATGCCCTAAGTCCGCAGACTACACTCTTACCCCCCTCACCCAACAACCTAATTTCTCACAGAACCCCTAATGGGGTATCCTTTTAAGAAGCATGTGATTAAATGAACCCGCACAGATCTGACAACAGTTACACTTTTTAAACTTTCTGTGGTTTTCAGCAATTTGCTCCTGCCAGTTTCAGGCCTCTTGATCTGATACTGGTGAGGTGGTGGTCATATTGCACCCACTGCACCGCAGTATTGATGGCTTTTGTTTCCAATACAATTGTTTTTAAAACAAGGAAACCCTATTGTTCCCTCTCTACATGAGTTGGAGAAAACACAAGTCTGCTGATTCTAGATGAATCCCTGTATCTAGCAAAATGAAAATGATCCCCTTTGTCTCTCTTCACCAGTACCTGGTATATTCCAGCTTATCAGACAACCGTTCATTCCAAGGAACACAAGGGTGAGTGTGTGACTGTCATGTCAGTCTATATGGAGACTTCTGAAAAGTGTGAGATAAAAGGAAAGCAAATGTTCTCCCCCCCACACAGAGAACAGGGTAGTTGGCTAAAACTGGAGCAAGACACTCTATCCTCCATAACAGATATGTGCACGTACAGAACCAGCTATGCAAAACCTGTGTGTCAGAAACCCTCTTTTCTGCATGATCACCCAGCATTTAGCATTTTTGTCGATTCTATATTTGCTGGCTTTAGAAGTCTGTGCACATTTGCCCAGATAAACAAAAGCAAATTGCTTACTCTTCCCCTTTAACCATTTGACAATTGATTTAAACCTGATTGGAGAGATTGACTTTGCTATAAGGCCTTAATACATAGTGAAGAACTACACACCTGGCATGGAAAGGTAACTGAAACCTGTGGACCGCAACACCTATTGTACCATCTATTACAGTAGCAGTGAAAATATGGCTTCATGCCTACCATGTAGTGTGACAGCAGTAGCTTGAACCCTACTTCCAAGACCTGTGAAAAGCACCCTTGAGATGGGTAGGAATATCTGAATTCAAATAATAAATAAGTGAATCTCGCTGTCTACAAGGTAGGTTACATTATATTTGAGTGGGACATGTATCACATGTCCCACTAGTTACTAGATACAATACAACATTGGTACTAGTAAAACTTTGACAGGCACATAAAAAGTTAAGAAATACCTTGTACACTTTAATGTATATCTTTTCACCAATGGCAGCAACAGACCACTCAAAGACATATTTTCATATTTCATAGAACTCCGATCTAATGGTAAAGTTGAAATTGTATTTAATATATATCGGGCATGTAACATTTAGGAAGTCACTCTTTGTCTGAGCTTTCAGAGGCTAATTAGCATTAACCTGTGCCAACTCTCAGCCTATCCACATTCCTTAATGAGGAGTGACATTCCTCTCACGAACAACAAAATAGATCACGTTGATTGGCAGGTCAATTTGAGTGAACAGAGATGGCTTATCTGAGCTCAGAAGAGGGGTAGGGACTACCCTCCTTTTGGCATAAGAGTGACAAATCATGCCTCGCAGGTGCCATTGAGCCACATGTAGAACTTTGGCTCAATTCAAAGGGAACAAACATGATGCCAAAAAAATTCATGTGTAACCCCTGTCTGGGTGATGCAGGACCTTTCATGTGTCCTACCAGACTTATGTCTCCCAGTTTTTTGTGGGTCCAGGGGCTGCTTCAAATTAGATTTTAGTGTTAGATGAGTTGAGTCACATGTTAGTAACATAGTGCACTCCTCTACACCTCAACAACTCACAGAGCCTAATTTTAGTTTGACCAAAAATCTTTGAAATCTTGAAAATGCCCTGGCACAGGGTATTTGGAGGCTGTTCGCAGTGAGGCAAGGACAAGTTCCGAGTCACCAGAACTGCAGGCTTATCAAAGCTTGCCACCGTTGAACTACCGTAGCTGCAAACCGATTCCCAATACTACAGGTTCTGTATCACTTGCATTTTTACGATTGTTTCTTGAAGCTCTTCTACCTTGGAGCTACGACTTGCCTTACAAAAAAAATGTCATTGCTAGCCTTGATAAAGTCATTTCAGACGAAACACGTGTTGGATGCCTGTTGCATATGTTATGGATTTTGGCAAGAAAATAAAGGAAACATAAAAGGAAATAAAGAACATCTTGTGGACTTCCTCTTTTTCATGATGATGGCTAATGCCTACTCTACCGACATGGACTAACTTTGGATGTGCCTCGGCATTTGTGTAACACTACTGAAAAACTGGTTTAGGACTGCCACCAGAAACTTTTACCCCATTGGTTAGGGAGGTGTCCATGAGACACCGCCAACCACTAGCTCATATGAAGCATAACTGAAGCATCTCCAGGAACACTCCTTGGAATGTTTTCTCGACATGGATAAAAACGGAAGAGAATTGGACCTGTTATCTTTGAGCAGAAAGGAGCTTTAAAGAACTGCACCTGCTCCCCCTTGTACCCAGGAAGAAGAATTGGACTCCAAAAGTCAGTTGAGTGACCTCTTGTATTGTCATAGGGACACAACAAGCTTTAAGAGCTTCCTTTTCTAAAGTTACAAGCTGACCAGTAATAACTGTACTTGGGCTGAGTTTGATTGTTGGGTCTGCCTGATATCCTGGAAGTCTGCAGATGCCCTCCCCTAAGGTCTTGTGGGCTTTAGAAGTGTATTCCTGTGGCAGTTTGGGCCTTAGAAGAAATGTCAACATTTTCCTCCCAAATATTGATGAAGTCCCTTTCTATGTTCAACTGTTTTTTAAACTTTTGGACTTCCAGGGACCAATCAGCTCGTTGAATTTGACAAGGGCTCAATTGCGGTTGGCCTTAAATCTCACCTAGGTCCTTGTCTACTGCTTCTATAGACTATCATTGGCATTTTGCGCTTTTTTGGTGCTATTATTTTCCATCAAACAGCATTTTTAAAGTGCAACAGTGTAGCCCCTAGGGTTATCTGAGTGCTATGTCTCCGTCGAAAAGCCATGTCTGGAGTCTCTTTCTGAAATCTGCCAGCAAGGAGGCTGTGTGGAGCTGGAGGGACAGGTCCTTCCATGTCTCACCAGCTGTGGTCCCATGTGGTGGTATTCTTCCCAAAGATCAGTTTTTCAGTCTTGTTGTTGCGTTACAGTCTCTCATTCATTTGGCGATGTTGCTCATAGCCTTGCAGAATTTGATTTTGGCACTGGAAGGGTTTTCGCTGAGCGAGAGGATTTAAAAATACATGTTTCCGGTTCCTCTTTGGGGGTTTTGTTGTTTTGGTGTCATTGTACTCTATATTTCAAATTCAGCTTAAGTATTTTATTGCTTGGTGCTTTCCCTTGATTATGGTTTTGATACTGCATAAATACAGTAATGCAGTAATACAGTAAACATTTTGCTAAGTTAAGCCAACCTACTCTTTGTCATAGCTTCCAAAGGGTTGAGCTTGACTTTAAGGGTTCACCCTGACAAGAGTTGTGATTAAAGCAAACACAAGGTGATGATAGACATGGCATCAAAACTTTTCAGATGCTCACCCCATCACATATCTGGGTTTCATCCATCATCATTCTTTAGCTCACTTCGCCACCCCAGTTTAGACCCATCAATATGCAAATCAGTCTTGACCCTGTTTCTTATGGGAACAGTCCAGCCCGAACTGACGAACCAGGTCTTTTCTATACAAGAAACCCATATCCTGGGACCGGTTTTCGGGTAAGTAAGTAGAGTTGTGATTATTCCTTCAGGTGGGCAATTGCTCACCCCAAGTAACAATCTAATTTCATACACTTGGCAATAATTCTGCTCTCATTACTAGTGGCCTGTTTGAGGACGCATTATTTAACAGACTGTTATGAGTTTCCCTTATCCTAATAGGGAATAACATGCTAATGCTGGTGCGTAGTGCACCACAGTCCACTCATTCTGGAGTTTACTTAGCTGTTTTTAGCTCTAAAATATCTGCAGATTAGGCCATCTGAAATGTAACTCCTGGGTTCAGAATTTATCGCACGCATAATTACCTGTTTTTTGTTCGTGCAGGGTCTTAGATGAAAATCTGTTGAGCATCTTTATCGGGCAATGACGGTCAGACTCATCTTCTTTCTCTCCTTTCTACCAAAGAAGAGGGGTAAATTGAAGACATATATTGCTGACAACGCTATAACTGGGTCCTACCCGACCAAGTTAATAGGCTTCTAAATTCATCAAGTACGAGAAATTGAAGAATGTAGGATTGGAAGCCATATTCTAAAAACAAATTCAATTTGTTCGACTGCCATGTCTTGCCCTTCTGACTTCCAACGCACTGGTGATAGTCCAGTATTTAATTGGTAAAGTACTAAATTGGTACAGTGATGGTATTTGGAGTTTAAATAAACATTCAATCATGCTCAAAAGCAGAGTAAGAATAAATTATGCATGTGAAGACTCCCCACAATCATTGTAAGAGGACAAAAACCTATTCACTCCATTGGAGAAATTTATCTATGTATCTTTCATGCTGACCCTGTAGAATTTCTAAAGGATATTACCAACCCATTAGTTTTAGAGACCAAAACGTCTTAATTACAAGTTGTGACTATCAACATCTGTGAAAGCAAAGTTTTCTTTTGTTTATAAACTTTTATGTCATATCCCTTATGCAACTCATAATTGGACTTTCGCATAAAGGGAAGGCTTTTAAAGGAGTATGACAATGCATATCAACTGATGTTAAACAGCTTTTTAACTTTCAATACAAATCCCTCCTGCTGAGGTTCTGCGTATAGTTTGATCCATGTTCCAGGACATCTAGGAGACGTGTCTTTATATTGGGATCCATATGTTGTTTGATCACAAAGTTGTGTAGTTGCATAGGCAAAACCATTTCAAAGAGGTTTTCTTGCTCCTACATGAAATGAAGAAGGCCGTTAACACATTTTTTTAAAAATGTTCCCCTCTCTTTCCGTCAATTTCATGGTGAAGAACAGATTTAGGATGGTCCATAAATTTTGAATTTACCATCTTTCTGAAAACAATGCAAATAGAAAGGATTTCATGGTAAACTAGCTGTCACTGGGCAACATATTCACTTTTACATGTCAGACTAACAATTCCCTTGGAGCTTTTCTTTGATCTCTGGATCGCCTGTTCCATTTTCATATCTGGAGCCATAACATTGAACCTTCCCTCTCTGCCTGTCACTACAAAATATCTCTGGATGAATTTTCTGTGGAACTATGTTTTTTCCACCTCTAGGTTTTTCACTCTTTCCAAATACCAGGACCCCTATATCAGGTACTTTATGCAATCTAATTCTCAGAACACAGTAATCAGTGACTCCACAGTCTTCACGTGCAGCTCCTAATCTCAATTGAATCACTGGGATTGAAACTGTTAGAAAAGACAAAGACCCTTCTGGCAAAAGGCTTTACAAGCTTATGCCTCTTCCTTTTACCTGGGATTGGTGCTCTTTTGATGGTAGGGCACTCCAAGATATTTACAGTAAATACAATTAGCACATGTCCGACCAACATAGGGGGGACACTTCCTTGAACAAAATCAAATCATCCAGTGCAAAGATTTGACCTTTATGGTGCGTTGTGCCTTGCACCAGCTGTTTTAAATCTAAGATTTTGCAGGAGCACTGTAGTTTCTGGTAAGGGGGCGAGAGGCCCTCTTCCATCCAGATATTTCAATCCTCTAAATTAAAAAAAATTGGAATGTTCAAGAGGCATATTTGAGAGTACATCTAAAAACAGCTGGCTGGAGGTCCTGGTGGTCTATAACATAGCTCCCCTGAAAAGATAGTTCCTCTCTCATTCTTGAAGAGAAACCTAACACTTCCCAAATGTCAGATTCATCAATGGGTAGGGTAGACTGATGTCTGACCTGACTCTCTCCAGACCCCCATCCCACACTCATGCTGGAGGTACTACTAGATGGTGGAGCCACTCGAGGGATCATGACTAGATTTTATGGGACGTTGCTGTGGGATAGACTGGTACCCCAGTTAGTGGCTAGGCAAGGTTTGTATGGAGACCTTGGGGAGCCCCTGACTGACACAAGGACACCACACCAGTTTAGAAAAATAAAATATGTTTACCTAAACTAAACAAGACCAAAACAACAAAATTTTAACATGCACAGTTAAAAATATGACTTTCACAAGGCAAAACGGGAGCATTGGAAAACACAGCGTTGTGTCACTTCTTGATTCCTCATGGGGGTGAGGTGACAGTTCTGCTGCACACAGGAGAAGTGATGCATTGAATCTGGACTGTAGGGGGAAGTGAGGTGTTGAAGTCCAAGACGATTCTGGTCTGCGAATGGTATGTGGAAAAACTTTGTGCACAGGTACAATGCATGACACACCAGAGGTGATGTGTCGCTCTGCAAGGCTTCACGCTGTCAAGCGTCAGAGCTGGGTGCTGAGTGGCAAGACTTTTCGTCACCCGGTGAGACTTGGCGAGGCTGCGCATCATCTGGCGTCGGTTCCAAGAAACGTTGCATGGCCTTGCGATGCTTTGCACCGGTACTTGCAGAGATTAGCTGTAAACCCCATCTCTGAGGCCCTGCAACTGGAAGGAGGCACCTCAAGCAAAGGTAGGATTCACAGATGACAAAGTCCAGGAGCACCAGAAGTCTTTTGTGTCCCTGAGACTTATTAACAGGAGGCAAGCACACGCTAGCCCTTGGATATCTCCTTCAAGCAGGGGACACAGCACAAAGCAACGTCCTTCTCCTTACAATGGCAGAAACAGCAACTGCAGGCCACAGCAAAGGGGCAGTACTTCTCCCCAGGGTCCCCAGCTCTTCTCCTTGGCAAAGTGTCCTCTTGAATTCCAGGGATGATCTAAAAGATCTATACAGTAAATCACTTTGTTCTCTCCTGGCCCAGGGCTTTGACCACAGTCCAAACCAGTTCTGGGGCACTTACACATCTCCTTACAGTGCACAACACTCCCCATTGTAAGTGTGAACCCTGGCCCCAGAAACACATCAGGGGGTGGAGCCATCATTGTGGAAGGCAGGCACAGCTGTGTTCAGGTGCAGGTGCTACTCCTCCCACCATACCAAATGCAGACCAGGCCAATTCAGCCTAGCACTGACTCATCCAGACTCTCTAGAGCCACTGCACCTCCCCAGCCCCTGTCACTCCAACGTCAGACAGTCAACACACAACCCAGCAGAGGCACACAGGATGGCTAAGCAAGAAAATACCTATTTTCTAAAAGTGGTATTTTCAAACACATAATGTAAAGATTACCTTCCCTAAAAGATGCATCTTTAGATTCTGATTTCAGGCATACTAAAATTGTTGTTCCTACCTTGTTCCCAGGAGTAATTATGTTTATAAGATATTATAAGCCAACTCCCCATTTTATCCTATGGGAACAAATAGCCGTACAATAGTGAAACACGAATTTGGCAGGATTTCACTATCAGGACATGCCACACACATCAGGGCATGCCCTGCCCTGCCTTTCACATACACGGTACCCTGCCCACAGGGGTACCTTGGGCCTACCTTAGGGGTGACTAACATGTAAGAAAAGGGAAAGTTAGGGCCTGGCAAGTAGGTGCTCTTGCCAGGTTGACATGGCAGTTTACAAACTGCTCACAGGCACTGTGGTTGCAGGCCTGACTTACCTTTTCATAGCTACTCATGTGGGTGACACAAACCGTGCTGCAGGCCCACTAGTAGCATTTGGTTTACAGGCCCTGGCACACTCAGTGCACTTTACTAGGAGCTTATCAGGAAATCAAATAGGCCAATCATGGATAACCAATCATAATAATAATTTACACAGAGATCATATGCACTTTAGCACTGATTAACAGTGGCAAAGTCATAAAGCCAACAACAACAGGTCAGGAAAAAATAGGAGTAAGAAGCAAACAGTTTGGGGATAACCCTGCAAAAAGGGTAAGTTCCAACACAAATTGACACATTTTTATGTCATGCACAAAGCCTATCTCTCACCAAAGAGATTGTGTCCAATATATAGGACAAGATCGGATGCCTGACCCATGTGCATGAGGCCTGAAGCAGACTTTCTGAAAATTTTGTGGGGATGTCTGAACTTGAAGGCTTACTGGAGCATGGTCACCCACTGGCTGAGGGTGGTGATGGATATACATGTAGAGGGCATGGTACGGCACTGTTTGCTGCAGCTCATAACAAGCCCGAAGGGGATCAGGGTGTACTACAAGTTTGCTCTGTTAGGGCTTGTGTTAGCTAATAGACGAATCGTTATCCGATGGCTGTCCCTACGGGGACATACTTATGAACAATGGAACAGGTACTAGGGGGAATGGGCACTGAATGAAAAACGCTGGATGTGAGAGTTCAGGACTGATGACAAGATGGAGGAGGACTGTTTTGAATGAGTGGGAATGTTGCAGGAACTGTTGGTCCCGGTTACGTAGTCCGAGGCAGATCCAGACCCGACTTAGTGACCAACGAGTGGCTGTTCTGGGGTGTACTAAATCTAGACCCCTAACACTGTGAAAGAGATCTTCCAGTGTTTTTTAGGGGAAGAGCGGGATCAAGGGTGTTGTGTGTTTGTGCCAATATTGAACAGACGGGTGTCATTTAAAATAGCTCAGTCTGCTACTCATGTAACATTCTTGAACTGTTGCAAGAAATGTTAACAGATAAGCATTTAAAAAAATACAGATATATTTCCTTGACATGGATACATCTTAAAATAGTGATCATTTTAGTGTTATATTGTGACTTTTATCCAAACGTTAGGGTGAATTATATTCTTGGTAAAAGAGAAGGATGGCACCATCATTAAGATAAGATAATATGATGGTTGCTGGCTTTAATGATTATGATCAGTAAGAAAATGTATATAGCCATAATTTCTTTCATTTTTTTAGTGTGATAATAATAGTGTTGGAGAATATTGATAACCTGTCATTGCTTCCCATTCAAAACAATGATGTGATCTGATTTGAAAGGAAGACTTGTGGAAAAAGTTCAGAATTTAAATGCCAGTATGATGCATCTGTAGATAAGAAAAATAGAGCATCACCTAGTAAATGTTACAAACTTTAAAGCTCAAAACTCACCAAAAAGACAAACTGATAGGTTTTTTGAAGCATTCCATTTATCTCGGTACCAATTTGTGGTCAACATTTAAATTGCTCCTGGCTTGAGATCAAAACAACACAATCCATGTGGTGCGACACAGAAGCTGAAGAACTCTATTTGTAGGTTCTTCAGCAAATCTTATGAGGCATTTCACATTTGTGGTATAATTCTAAATTAATGTTTAATGTGGCCCACTGTGAAAATACAATATTTAATATTGAATTCTCACCATGACAACTTGTGATCAATGTATATTTATTTGAATACAGGATATTGATCTCCACCAGAACAAAAATTCAGTTATGTATTTAATATGATCGAGGGGACGTGGCTAGCTGCCTAAGATGGTGGACGTGTCCTGGTGAGGCTCCGGAGCCCTGGGGGAGCACATTCTACCCACCACACCAAAACTGATCGCCATATGCTGTAATCAGTGCGAAGTGATGACGGGTGTGCCAGGCACAAGCTGAACAGAAGAGGAAGTTCCCTCAGTGGCCAAAATCTTTCGATATAGGTGTGCATCCCATTCTTAATAATAAGGGTGACAGATTCACAACAGACTTTTTATTTTCTTCAAAAAATATATGAAGCTTTTAGTATTTTTATTTTAAGCAATGCTTTCAAGTTTATATATTATTCGTTTGAATTAGAATACATAAGAGACATATAATCACAATATTAACATATAAATAATTTCATGGTTCATACAACGAAGGAAATAAAGTGACAATACCTATATGTGAAAAAAACTATTTATACAAAAACATATGCCCCTGATAACACAAAAATCATCACAGCATCCTAACACATTCATACTCTCCTTACATACACATCCACAACATCTGAAAAAGGAATCTGGGTTTTAATCAGCAGGGAGATCCCTGCCAACTAACGAGTCTCAAAACTTAGTATGAGACCCCGCACTATGGTCGACGCGCATTTCGGCGGCCAACGGCCACCTTCCTCAGGACCTCTTCCAGGCAGTCAAACCCACATGAACAGGGGACCTAAAGAGTATAATGGAGAAAAATATACACTGTTACCATTTATATTCTGAAAAAAGAGAGACCAAACCAATATACAAGAATTATATACATAATTAAAAAACTTTCTGACACTTGAGCTCAACATGTAACCCAACACAACATGAGTTCTCAGTGGGTGTACATGGACCATAATTAATGAAGCACTGAATGGGTGCCCACTCTTGAGTATTGATGGATTATACCCAAATGATCTCATAATGTAGCATTCTTTTCAAGAAAAGCACTAAAGCACTGAAAACACATATGATGGGTGCCTACTCTTGAATATTGATGGATTATACCCAAATGGTATCATAATGTAGCATTCATTTTAAAAAAGGAAAAAGAGGAGAGACAAAGGATCAGGACATTTTGCAAGTTTAGATAAAAATGGCATGTAACAAGATATATAATAGATGTCCATTTACTTACACTTAAAAACCATACGTTCTGCTTAATTCCCAAAGGGAAATATCACCGGCATGAACCACGTGGGAAGATAACTTAAGGATTTATCAATACCTATGAAAGAAAAACATCCTAAATAAACTAATCTTTGAAATAGATGGGTGGTCAAACAAGACTTCCAAAAGGTACGTATGCCTTACCTATGTCAAGTGTGTAGGAGTCTCTATAGATGTCCAATGAAATAATGGGAAGGTGATAACGTAGATTCAATAAGATAACTGTTACTCGGTTTGCAGCTGGGCTGGTGAATTTCGACAAATGAGAAGAATATACAGTAAGATCCGTGTGCTTACTTAAGTCTTATCCAATACCACTGATGAATTACCTATGCGAAAAACCCACCTTAGAGTAGAGTAATTTATTCCGTTCTATGGCACCGTATAGTTAATTTCGTTTATGCCGCATATATGTACAAGGTCCGGAAAGACTGTGATTCGTGTTCCAAAAAGACCTACAACATAAAGGAGGATACGGTCTAAATCTCCAATTATGCTGGCAAGGGAAACAGGCAGCGGAGTTTACAAGCGAAAAAGATTGAAAATCTCTAAACATTGGATACCTGTAAGAACTAGATGGACAAAGTACATGCCCTCAGGATGTGTGGGTTCAAACGCACAGCGGCTACCTGCGTTAGACTGTCCTTGTAAGGTATAGCGGCTCTGGGGTGTAGCGGCTACCTACATTCAACTATCCTTCTAGAGAATACTTTACATATGAACACATTCAGGCAATTAGATAATAATCACCCGCTCACTACTGCAATGTGTTGATATTTATGGGCACCGCTAATGGCATTTGGTAGGAAGGCAAGATAAAATATTCATAGATGTATATACATGCGGCGCAATTAATCGTAAATATGGAGCCTAATGCTACCCGCGTAGGGGAGAGATGGCACTCATTGCAGACTCCCGGATCTACTTAGTTTGATATCACACGAAATGCGGATCCATGCGACCTCCTACATGGAAACGTGGTTACAAGCACAGGAAAACGCCAGCGGCCATGTTTTTAAACAAATATGCGGCGGAAGTATCGCGATACCTGTCAGATTGTTAGATGTTGAATAGTTATAATAGAAAGCGGACTTGCGAATGCGATGTTTGCAAGTGCTCAAAGACAGTCCAGTTAAAAAATAACAAGATCAAAGCAGGCGCAAATACTTAGTAGATAAGAATCAATGCAGAACCCGGCAGATTATGAATTCTGCAAAACCACAGTTACGTTTGAAAAAAACAATGTCTAGGGCACCCCATAGGGAACCCAGGTCTATTATTCATAAAGCTAGGTTTGAAATGGAGGATAGATTCACTATGTAAGAATGTCAACTCAACATGCAAAAAGCAAAGCATAACTTATACAGGAAACAAATAATGATAAAAAATAGAGATTTAAATAGGGGAGAATATTTCAAAGTTATATGACATAAATGCATTTAACATGTAGGAAAAAAATAAAGCAGCGCCTAACTCCGAGGAACAGCAGCACCCTAGAGATTCCGAAGCCAACAGCTGATGGCGGCCTGGCAGCAAGATGACACGGAGACCGCAGGCTGGGAGTGACGCAGCACCCTAATTGCTCTGGGTGGGAACAGCGACCCAGACTGCCCTACATGACCTGCGGGAAGTGACTCTGCCCGGGCTAACTACTGTGACATGGACGCAGCCCCCGGGAGGGCCCTACCAGCCACCCAGCAGCTCATGGATGGTGGGTGACCTGTGCTGGGGGGGCAGAGGAGACACGGACCGGCTTCTTTGCCACTGCGCCGCGGTACTAAAAGTCACCCTCACGCTGTTGCGTCTGAAGCAGCACTTCATATTGCTACTCTCCCTCCCCTTCTCTTCTCCTTTCTCTGCCTGCAGGGCCTGGGGACCCGCTGCTGCCTGGGCATCTGGCCTCACCTGGTCATGCCCTGTGTGCCGATCGGCTGAGGAGTCACTGGGGAGTAGAGTGCCCCGGTCGAGCGGTGCCCGTCTCGCTTGGAGTCCCACCAGACGACCCCAACGGATGAATGGGCTTGGACGAGGGTTGCGGTGCACGTGCTTCCCCCTACCTGAGTGGTGGAGATCTCAGTGGAATGGTGATGCAGGGACCTGGGCCGCAACTTGGTATGGTCTGGAACAGTATATGCCGACATCTCCTGTGGCCATGCTAAGACAAATGATGCTCACGCTGGGCGCAGGGTCCCACAATTTGGGAGGTAGGAGCAAGCACATCGAAGGGGACAGATAAACCCCCCCCTCGCCCCACTGCTTATCAAGCCACATTGCTGGGGTAGTGAAACCGGAGACAAACTCCTCAATTCAACCTCACCCGGTCTCTTTCCCCGAAATTGACAAACAGAAGACTAAGCGGATATGGGAGATGTCAGTGAAGCACAGCAAGATACGGCATGAAGAGCCCATGACTCACTTTATGATGCGGACCAGGGAACAATCCGGCGGTAATGGTAGACCCCAACCTTCTGTCCGTGAAGATCTGGCATAATAAAGACATATAATCCGAAAGAGATACGCTCTGGCTCATAGACAGATCAGTGCGGACCAGATGTAGGAGCGGGAATGATTTCTGCCCTCTGCAGCAGATAAGGGCTTGCTATCCACTGAGCACAGCATATACCCACCTGGACTACCCACCAGCACCCTCCTGTCAATAACTCAACCACTGCCACTTTGTCCATAGGGGAAAGGGAAATCAGGACTTTCTGTGAACACTAGACCACGCCCTGGGCAGCTGACCCTACATAAACGTTGAGTGCTAACTAGAGCTCAGCAGGTCCCCCTCGGATTGAGTAGACAACATGGGAAGAGTTAAGGGGAAAAAAACGGAGGGTCACCCTGGCGCCAGCGGGCAACCGGCTGCCCTGGAGATTTCCAGCAGACCCCCAACGCCAATAACCATGTCATCGGAAGCTGTAGTGAGCGCCCCAGACAAATTAGACCTAATCCTCAAAGAAATCCACGAATCCAGGTCGGCGCTTGAACAACAAATCGGAACCCTCCCCTCTGGATTCACACTACTTAAAGCAGATCATGGAAAACTGACTGAGAAAGTCTGAGAACATAACCAAACTCTTCAAGATCTTGAAACTCAAGTAAAAGCATACTCCACACAAATACAGCATCTCCAACAGCAAGTCTCTTACTTGGAAGACCGGGTGGAAGATGCTGGAAGCGCAATAGACGCAACAACATAGGCGTAATTGGCCTTCCTGAAGGTAGTGAAGGCACTAAAGCGGGGGACTATATGGAAGAGTGATTTAAGGAATATGTTGCCGCCAAAGGTCTCTACCCTTATTTCTGCGTGGAGCGGGCACACCGGATCCCCACAGGGGCACCAAAACCGGGAGCACCATCACAACGACTAATCGTAAAGATAATGAACTATAGAGACCAAGATCATCTATTATAAAAAGCACGAGACAAAACAATGATTCACTACGAATAAATCTCACTATTCCCCGTCTACACGATCCTAGTACAACAACAACGATCCTCCTATCAAGCTGTAAAGAAAATACTGAGGGCAGCCCAACTCAAATACGCCCTACTGTTCCAGGCCCGTCTTAAGATCATCCACAATAGGAAAGCCTACTTCTTTGACAGTCCAAGCAATGCTGAGGAATGGCTGGAAGTAATGAACATCAACCTAAGCCCGAGTGGACAATCGGAATTGATGACACAGGTTCCCGGCAAACCGCAAAGACAGATGCACCGATGGTCACAGAAAATAACTCAGGGTAAAAGGAGCATCAGCCCAACCCCTGAACTGCAATGCAAGAACAAAGCGGGAGCTTTGGCTGTAGCCGGATCATTAAGGGACACTACTACCAATATCACCTCCGACTCTGAAGAAAGCACCCAACATTCGGACTCTGAACACAGTATTACTTTGTTCCCGTCTGTCACTCCCCAATCAGTCAATGAATTAGTGGACGACTGAATATAGGCCTCATTCTGAAGGACTACGCTTGTGTGTCAGAATGGGCAGGCATGTCATGCCTGTGTTAAGTGGCGTACCTCTGGTTTCCAGATTTCCATTGTATCCTTTTTAATATATGGTTACAGCAACTGTTAACATGCCTAGAATTGACTAAAAATGTTACTTGATGCTATCATTAATTTAGGCTGCATATATTGCTGGTTTACCGTAAAGGGGACATAACGCTATGGACAAGCAGGTTCTCTTTGGCGTTAGCATAATGAGATGAAGTGTAATATCGATAAGCGGCTGATATGATTAGTCTAAATGCTCCCCCCAGGCGCCGTAGAGACCCTAGGATCTCCCATTTACATAAAATCACTGTATGAACGGCGTCATTGACACCAACAATTAGGGTATGCAGCGTTTGCAGACTGAGCCAAGCAGTAATAGTTTTAAGGGGAACGGGAACTCCTGGTCTCTAATAAGTAACGTGCTCCATGACCCTAGGAGCTTTACCTTTTACGAGGTTTTATGCCTAGAGACCACAATACCATAGGCTCCTATAATATGCTGACTTGGAATGTGCAGGGACTTGGGGCGGTTAAGAAAAGGCAACGAGTACACACATACCTACTTAGACGACAGGCTCATATAGTCTTCCTCTGGGAATCTCATCTCACTGATTCAGAATCCCAGAAAACCCAGAAAAAATGACACGGACAGATGATATCCATCAATTACTCAGCATTTGCCAGAGGTACATCTATATGGATTCGACATTGGTCCCATTCAAGGAACTGGAACGTCGTATAGACGACCAAGGCATATATGTGTTACTGATGGGAACATTAGATGGTAGTACTGTAGTTCTGGGAAATATATATGCCCCAAATGTTGACCAAGACAAATTCTTCCAATGATTGGGCATGGATGGGATACTATCCCCTTGATTCTGGGAGGGGACTGCAATGCAGTGTTGGATATGACGTTAGACGGGTCATACCCGCTGTTGCATGGCACTGCCTCCTGCAAGCTAGCAGACCTAATAAACTCTTGGTTGGAGGGGTGGGGCCTGTCTGACGTATGGAGACGACTGCACCCCACACACAAGGAGTATTCATTTTACTCATATGTCCATCAGCTCCACACCAGGATAGATAGATTCATGTGCTCAAATACCATTGTTACACAAGCAAGTCGCTCTACCTACTTAGCCAAAACCCTCTCAGACCATAACCCTCTTGAATTCACAATTCTTTGGGGAACTGTGCCGACCCCAGTGCCTACTTGGAAACTAAGACCTCAACTATTAGAAGATGGCCTGTTCCGTGCAACGATTTCCAACACTATCACTAACTACATAGACAAAAACTGGAACACGGCTTCCAAGAACCTCATAGATAGGGAAGCCCTTAATGTAATGGTACGAGGTGCCGCAATCGGAGAGATAGTGGGAGCCAGGCACGTAATTCACCAGAGGCTGATTAAAATTGAAACTTTATTGGCATCATTAGAATAGGAAGCAGTGACAGATCTAAGAAAACATGAAGCCCTACAGAATGCTCGTATTACTCATGCAGAAACTCTAGAAACGCTGCGAGTAATAGATTATAGAGCTTATATACAGCAGAATCATACAGAGATGGATAGGGCTTGAACGCTATTAGCGTGCATAGTACAAGATAGACCGAAGCCATCAAATATTACACACATTAACACCCCAACTGGAGAAGCAGTCCATACGCAACAAGACATAAACGAAGCGTTCTGCACATACCTTAGTAATCTTTATGCTGCCCCAATTAAAAACGTAGATAACCTAATAGAGTACTTCCTCAGAGACCTCACAATCCCTTCCTTACCACCTGAAGTACTAGCACTCGCAAATCGTATTCAACCATATCTAAACACACTTATTCACAGCGACCAAAGCGGGTTCCTACCAAATCGCAGCACGTCCTTCAACATAAGACGGCTTCATTATGTAATGAAAGCCACCCCGGCAGAATATCAAGCCGTGGGCTGCTTAGCCCTAAGGCTTCGACAGGCCTTCTATTCTTGTTGTTGTAAAAGCTTTTATTCGACATTTAGTCATGAAGCCAAACACACATACACATAATTATCATGAAAAATTTGTTACAGTTGATAAAACATTACAATCATTCACAATGAGCAAAAGTGCAAGTAGGTGCAAAATGCATAAGGTGGTCCAGGGCCATCATTACATAAAAAAGATTTGTAGAGTGATTCATTACTCATATGTTTAAAGGAGAGTATACATACCGGGTTTTTTACTAGACCAAATCGGATATTAAGAACAGTTATATACAATTATAAATAGTTAAAAAGCCAGAGGATAAAAACAGTTTTTTTCCTACATTAACATTCCAAGTTTCCTTCTAATTATACAAACACCGAGGAGATACCTACTCAAGCCAAATGCTATTAGCCTACTGTTCGAGGATCTAAGTATACGCTCTACCTCTTTGTATGAACGTATCCCCAAGTTTTTACAAAGAGGTATAATCCATTTTTTGCGGGATGATACATATAACGGACAAAAAAAGAGGATATGAGCCTCATCTTGTTTCAGTTTTAAGTCACAAAGGTTACAATGTGGATCTTTACTTGCCCCTCCCCACCGGCAAGTATTTGCGTTGATCTGTAAGACCCCGTATCTAAATTGGAGGTAAACAGATTTGGCCAGAGGTGGCTCAATTTCGTCCATAAAATGTTCAAACGAGGGGTGATCCTTAAATTGCAGGAATGTGTGCGTTAAAGTACCAGTCGCACGTTCGTATACATGAGTGTTCACATAATTCCAGTAGGCAGATTTTACTTGGTTCTTACAGATGTTTGGCGAGGTGATTGACGTAGCTGGTGTTTCCCAGAAGTGTAATAGACCTATTTTTATGAACCAATAAGATACATGTCTCAGCCACTTAATTGAGTTAAAAGAGTCCAGCTCCCTAACTTCCAATAGGCCTGCTCTATAATCAGCAAGTTCCGGGGTAGACCATAATCTCACCCAATAAAGCAATGGCCGTAACCAACATAAGAGGTCTGTACGTTTTACATTGTTGTCTAGATAGACCGGCACTAAGGGTGTTCTTGCAGGCAGTCTTAGTAGACGTCTAAAAAACATATTTTCGTCAACATCAAATGTTTTTTTAGAATAGGGCCCCCAAATCTCAGCCCCGTACAAGGTAGCAGATTGAGCTTTTGCTTTGAACACTTCAATCGCAGGGGTTATGGCTTTAGATGTACTCCCACCATGAATCTTTAAAATCGGGAGTGAGTTCTGTTTTAGTGTTAGCCTGCTTTTGGCAAGTTGATTTGTCCAAGACATTCTGCTATCCAGCCTAATACCGAGATAATCAAAAGAGTCTACATACTCAAGTTTGGTATTGTTTAGGGCCAGATTCTTCCTAAATGATTTGGAGGGATTAATGGCCATATATTTAGTTTTGGATGAGTTAATTTCTAACCCCTTCATCGCACAATAGCTGTTAAATTTATTTATTAGATTTTGCAAGCCTTTAGGTGTTTGGGATATTAGGATGGTATCATCCGCAAATAGCAATGCTGTAACTGCCTCATTGCACAGTTTAGGTGAATCATGGTTGCATTGGGCTAGATAGTGGGGAATATCGTTTAAAAACAGGGAAAAAAGGGTTGGGGCCAGTACACACCCTTGTCTTACCCCCCTTTTCACTGGGATGGGTCGGGTAAGTTCTCCGTTTCTTCCCCACCTTACTTTAGCAAAGTTATCAGTATGCAGTTTTATAAGATTAACCAACAGTTCGTCCGGGACGCTCATCTTCCTCAAACATTCGCATAATAAGTGGCGAGGGACAAGATCAAACGCTGAGCGTAGGTCCATAAATGCAACATATATGCTACACTTCTTTATCTTAATATATTTCCAGCATATGCACATGAATCTATACACTTGATCCACAGTGCTAGTCTTAGATCTGAAACCTGCTTGGAATTTGGAGAGAATTTCAGATTCGTCAATCCAGATTAAAAGCCGATTTAAAATATGTCTGGCAACATTTTTTTGTAAAATATCGATTAAACTAATTGGTCTGTAATTGCCCGGGTTGTAGCGATCCCCTTTTTTAAAAATGGTTACTATTTCTGCCCCTTTCCACGTTTCAGGGATTGGGGTTCCCAGTAAGATTGAGTTACACAAATAATTTATGTAGGGACACCATACCTCAATATTATGGGTGAATAAATCACCAGGTAGTTTGTCCGGACCTGGAGCTTTACCAGCCTTTATTGCTTTTATTGCACACAAAGTTTCTTTAATACTAAATTGCACAGGATTAGTACACTGAGTAGAAAAACCGGGGTCACTATACTCAACAGGTGACCCTACCTGGTCATACAAAACCACAAAGTGGTCAAACCAGACCTTTTCGTCCAAAAAGAAATCCCTATTAGAGCTGCCTGATTTGTTGTTTTTGGCTATCAAATTCCAGAAGGTGCATTGGTCATGTCTCCTGGCGGCACTCAAGAGATCTTCCCAGATTCGTTCATCCCATTCCCTTTTTGCATTTTGCAAAAGGCTTTTATATACCTTTCTACATTCTCTAACCCTCAACTGGTCTTTAGATTTCACGGCAATAATTAGATTCGTTTTGGCTAGATGGCACTGTTTGTTGTACCATGGCGTCTCTAGTTCCAATTGCCTATTTGTGTTAACTTTTTTGTTTGTACAACTTTTACTTAGGAGGGGAGTTAGTGATTCCACTAGGTGATAATGCATTTCCAGGACTTCGTAGGATCCCAACCTTAGGTTTTCATATTGGGGGATGATATCTGAGAAGGTATTATAAATTCCCAAGAGCGTCTCTTCTTTTGCTAGAATATGGGGCCATTTAATTGCCTTCCTGTTATTAGAAACGACAACCTCAGCTACCCCACTCTCACTTTCCATCTTTCTATCATGTTCCAGAAAAGGGTCAGATAATAGCCCTAGTTATAATGGAAAGTGATCACTCTCTGGTATGTTCACGACCTTGAGGGCCAACAATAAATACCAGAGATTAGTTGAAATCAACATAAAGTCGATCAAGGATTTGGACGACCCCTTGCTAAAGGTGTTGTTAGCCGGTTTATCCGGGTCTAGTCGACCATTGCATGCCCGCAGGCCATGGGATACAGTCAATTCATATATTTGCATAGCAGCCACTGTACATTTAACAGACTTTACATTATCTAGGGGGGGGATGTCAAGCGCTCTGTCTTCATTTTCCAATATTTTTCGAGCCCCATTATGGGCTCGAACTGGCAGTTGAAATCCCCGCCTATGTATATTTTAGAATCAGGCTCTAAATTACCTAGATAAGAACTAAGTTGTTCTATAACCATTGATACCTTGTTATGTGGGGAAGGTCTATTGTAAACATTTATCATATAAACATCACCCAAATTTCTTGTGGTTAACTTGACACCAAGTAAATCATTAGAAGCAAAGTGCAGAGGCGATACAACAACATCCAGGGATATACTTATCCAAATTATCAGGCCCCCAGAGGGTCTACCTCTTACTGATGCAGTTGCCCCACAAAAAAACGTTTTAAAACCAAGTCTAAGTACAATGTTGGTAGTCCATGTTTCCTGCAAAAGTATAATGTCATGCTCCTCCATGAAGGAGCTCCAATTCCTATCACACAGGTTTCTAGACAGCCCTGCAATATTCCATGACAGTATCTTTACGTCTCGGTTAGGCTTGCAAGGTTCTTGGTTAGTTGGGTAAAAGTTACTTGTGGTCAAGGATTTTCCCTCAATGGGTAAGTCCATAGTTGCCAGTACAGGCGCCTTGTTCCAATGTACTTTGGTAGACAATGATGATGTTGGCAAACCGTAACCCTCAGAGCAACCATCAACAGTTGAGTGTGGCCCTTGTTGGTCAGCTACTTTTTTCCTGGGCAATTTCCCTGGCTGCATTGGCTTGGAATTTTCGTTCCCAACGGTCGTTACCCCAGAACTTATCAACGATATATCACTTGATTCTTGTTGATCCACACTGAGAGTATGGGGAGACGGACCTTTAAATTCATCTTCTTCGTTTGTTTGTCAATGGCCCCACCATGACCAGTTATTGTCCGATCCCGAATTTATCGGGGGTATTCTTTTGAGTGGGGTCGGTGGATCAAAAAAGGAATATTTATTGGCCATCAAGCCTAGCTGTGGTGGGACTCTGCTATCTTGCTTCCATTGTATTGGGTAGAAGTAACTAAGATCACAGGTCCCAATTCCACGGTTATTCCTTCGTGGCTGTTGGCTATATACAAGTTGGGCAACTGATGGATCTTTAAAGTTGACCAAGATACAATCCCCTTCAATATCTTTTGATCTTGTTCCCACCCAACTGACTCTTCGGACTTGGATAACTTGGCAGTTGACTGTATAAGGTAGGGGTCTATTTTCCCTTAGCCAATATAAGGTCTTATTTTTTAGTTCATCATAAGACTCCCTTTTGTTGGGTTTCAATGGTGGAACCCCAGTGAGAACTACCACATATGGTTGGCACCCTGGCGGAAGATGTGCATTAGGGACCCTCTTGGGCACCTGAAGATCAGTGCTGCAGTCAGATGTTTGAGCATTGGTGTTATTGCTGGTGACTGTAGGTCCCATTCCATTTGTTGATTTAGTGGGTGCCCTAATTTCTAGAGTGGTAGTGTTGGATGGTTGTTTTGTTTTACGCGGTGCAGGCTTTGGTGGAACAGCCAGTTGCGTTCTGTCACTGGTCGATAAAACTTTCCGGGACTCCGTACTTGATTCTCCCTGTACGGTATTAGACCTGCTTGAATCTGCTGCCCTACTTGAATCTGCTGCCCTATCTTCCCTAACTGGGCGAGGTGGTTGAGCTGGATTGGTGGTTGTTGGGCTTTTCTCAGTTCTTACAGATTCTTGGCCAATCTTTGTATGAAGTTTTACCAGCGTTTTGAGGGCAAAGAAATTGTCCAGAGATGTTTGTTCAAATTTGTCCAGGCGGTCTGATAACCCTTTCAGTTTTTCTGTTACTGGCAGCAACAAGGATGTCATAAGGGATTGAATCCGTTCCATCAGCATTTCTGGTGCTAGTAGGTCTACAGAGTTGTTAGCTGAATCAATATCCACAGCGGTATCTACAGAATCTTTTGGTTGATTACACTCCGGGGATTCACTGTGTTCAGTCCCATTGTTCGTAGGGTCGTTAACTACTGCTTTACATTGAGCTCCCACATTCATGTAGTTTTTACGGATTCCTTTTAAAGCTTTTAGTCTATAGGCTTTGCGTGGAGTAACTAATCTTTTACGTTTTGCAGCAACCCTTCCAGTCGTCTTAAGGGGTGATTGAAGGGTATGATCTGAGGGGGCATCATGTATCATTATTGGAGGCAAGGCCAATGGTGCAGGCATTTCAGCGTTTATAACGTTTCTGGTTCCGGCATTAATTGATGTTTTGTTTTGAGGTGCCGGGTCAGGTACAATCTCAAAAAGGTCACTATCCGGTCTTAAATCGATGACACATGGTTGCATGTCGCTTGGAATAAGTGGAGTGTTTGAATCGGCAAGCGTGACGTTGTTTGAAGGAGATTTGGCCTGTGCAAGAGACCCCATGGAAGATCGCTTGTGTGCCAAATATTCACGTGACAGTCTACGTTCCGCTAGGATAATCTCCTTCTCTACCACAGAAACTGCACGAGTAATGAAATTATCCATAGTCCCCAGCGTGGTATTTCCCCCTCTCCGTGAACATCGACCTGAACGGGTAGCCATTGGGGAGTATGTAGACATATACAAATGCTTCGCACAGTTAGATGTATTACTGTATTACTGTAATCCCTCAACACAGTGATCCGCTGGCTTACCAGAAATGTTGGGGGGATGGCCCGTCCCGGCCCCTGCTGGCCCCGGACGGCCACAGACGGCGCGCCCTTTGCCCGGGCTTAGCCCGGCGTCCCGCTTGCGTTCCGCAAGACGGACTCTCCTTTAATGTTATAGGATGGCGGTGGGGGCGGGCACGCAGGGGGGCGCTGACCGATGTCACGTGGTCATGCAGGGACTCCTGGGATAGTGAGTCCCTGCGCGCTTACCCCTGCAGCCTCCTCTGGTGTTGGTCTCCCTCTGCAACCAGGCAAGTGCAAGCAGCGTTGGTGGGTTAGTTGGTCCTCACAATGGCGAAGCGACTCCCGCGCAGCGGGAGCGGCGAGCAGTGGTCAGCACGGCAAGCGGCAAACGGAAAGTAGGCTCCCACGTTGTTTCCAATTACGCCAGGAAAAGGTCACAAACAGGCAGATCCCAGCGTTGCTCTTAACAGTTTGCCGGTGGGGGCGGGCACGCAGGGGGGCGCTGACCGATGTCACGTGGTCATGCAGGGACTCCTGGGATAGTGAGTCCCTGCGCGCTTACCCCTGCAGCCTCCTCTGGTGTTGGTCTCCCTCTGCAACCAGGCAAGTGCAAGCAGCGTTGGTGGGTTAGTTGGTCCTCACAATGGCGAGCAGTGGTCAGCAAGGCAAGCTGCAAACGGCAAGTAGGCTCCCATGTTGTTTCCAATTACGCCAGGAAAAGGTCACAAACAGGCAGATCCCAGCGTTGCTCTTAACAGTTTGCCGGTGGGGGCGGGCACGCAGGGGGGCGCTGACCGATGTCACGTGGTCATGCAGGGACTCCTGGGATAGTGAGTCCCTGCGCGCTTACCCCTGCAGCCTCCTCTGGTGTTGGTCTCCCTCTGCAACCAGGCAAGTGCAAGCAGCGTTGGTGGGTTAGTTGGTCCTCACAATGGCGAAGCGGCTCCCGTGCAGCGGGAGCGGCGAGCAGTGGTCAGCAAGGCAAGCGGCAAACGGCAAGTAGGCTCCCACGTTGTTTCCAATTACGCCAGGAAAAGGTCACAAACAGGCAGATCCCAGCGTTGCTCTTAACAGTTTGCCGGTGGGGGCGGGCACGCAGGGGGGCGCTGACCGATGTCACGTGGTCATGCAGGGACTCCTGGGATAGTGAGTCCCTGCGCGCTTACCCCTGCAGCCTCCTCTGGTGTTGGTCTCCCTCTGCAACCAGGCAAGTGCAAGCAGCGTTGGTGGGTTAGTTGGTCCTCACAATGACGAAGCGGCTCCCGCGCAGCGGGAGCGGCGAGCAGTGGTCAGCAAGGCAAGCGGCAAACGGCAAGTAGGCTCCCACGTTGTTTCCAATTACGCCAGGAAAAGGTCACCTTCTATTCTATTATTTGGGACTATATGTTTGTGGCCCTGCGACGCTTCGGCTTCCCAGATGCACATCTCAAATGGGTGCGAATATTATACACCTCTCCCACTGCTAGGGCCCGGGTCAGCAAATATCACCAGAATATATGGCTCATAGAGGTACATGGCAGGGATGCCCTCTGCCCCCCTGCTGTTCATGCTAGAGCTAGAACCCCTTGCAATAGCTCTACACCGATCCTCGGACCGGCTAGGAATACTTATGAGTGACGCAGTCCACCTCACCTCCAACAATGCAGAGGATATCCTCTCTTATATTTGAGACTTAACGGCAGAGACAGTGCCTCTCCTGACTCTCCTTTCCATCTTTGAAAGGTTCTCTGGACTGGCAATTAACTTGAGGAACACTCTAGTGTGGCCTTCTGGACCTCTCTGCCCCTTTCTGCAATGGGCCACATTGCCATCTCCAAGATGGTGGTGCTTCCTAGATTACTTTATTTCTTCATAAATTTACCTATAGTGCTTCTGCAAGCTGTATTTCGAACCCTGAATACACAATTAGTGGAGCTCATCTGGGGAACAGGCCGCAGGTGGATGAGTGTACGTAAGTTACAGTTAGAATCTCACTGGGGAGGTCTGGGTGTCCCCGACTTCAAGGCCTATTATCATGTTAGTCAGATTCAATGGCTGTCCTACTGGACAGCGGGGAGAAATTTACAGGAAATTGGTTACAAAGCCAGGGACATAGATCGGGGTAGGTTACACTCTTTGCGCCTCCCTAAAGCTAAAATTCTTAGGGAGAGCCACCCAGTGCTAAAGACAGCACTTCAGTGCTGGAAGAAGGCTATACAGTATACCTCAGTTACGATCCCTTATTCCCCTTATATCCCACTACTGGGCATTCCCACCCCCGGTGGCAGGCTTACAAAGGCTTGGATACAAGAGTTTGCAGAGGCTGGGGTGGAGGAAAGTGGAGCTTTCCTTGGATAAGGTAATCTATTAGACCACGCCACCTTTATACAGACCACTGGAGCTCCTGAGCGTCTATATTTAGTACATGTAACAGTATCCCACTACATTAGAAACAAATGGGCACCATAGCACAAGGAACCCCCACAACACAAACTAGTCCACTTATTATATTATATGGGGAATGGGAGTCATCTGGTCAAATGGCTTTATGAGGCATCCGGACACACCCGGCCCTCCCACTTAAGTCTCTTCGAACCAAATGGGAGGCGGACATAGGCACAGTTATGACTGACAAAGCCTGGGTGAAAATACTCGAACACCCAAAAACGGTGTCCTGTAATGTTAGGCTGAAATTCATACAAACCATGGTGCTACATAGAGCCTATTTAACTCCACAAAGAATACATCGCATGTTCCTGGAGGACCAACATAATTGCCCCTGTTGTAAGAGAGATGAGGCAGATTTCAATCACATGTTATTGGCCTGTCTACAAATACAAGCCTACTGGAATGGAATACAACATTCCCTTGAGGAATCCACACATGTTGTAGTTCAGGATGTGTTCCTGGACTGTGTCTTGGGTCTCCATAAATGCACTAAAGCCCTAAAAGTACAACAGCGATTTCTAGACCTCGCTCTTATCATAGCAGTGTGGTCCCTCACTAAAAGATGGAAGTCCCCCAGATGCCCTACAATAACCGAGTGGCAGGAGGATATGATACAATGCGGAGGTGCAGAGAGCGCGGCTCTTTGACGTGAGGAAGCTCAGTGGATGTGCAAGCAACCTTCTCAATGGAGTTTGATTTGATTTGATTTGATTTTTCTATTTGTATAGCGCGCGATTGCCCGAGGGCGTCTTGGCGCTGAGAAATCCCAATAACTCATTGAAGGTGTATGGTTAGAGATGTTTAGCGAAAAGCCATGTTTTAACTTCCTTTCTGAAGGATTTCAGGGATGGACTGGCTTTTATGTCTAGCGGTAGTTGATTCCATGTTCTTGCCGTCTGTACCAGAAAACTTCTACCGCCCCAATTGGTTCTTCTGAATCTGGGTACCTTTATGAGTTTCATTTGACTGGATCTAAGAAGTCTGTTTGGCTCATATAGTTGCAGGTGTGTTTTTAGGAATTTTGATCCGGTTCCGTTTATTGCTTTGTATGCCAAGCATAGTGATTTAAATTGTATCCTGCTTGCGATTGGGAGTCAATGCAAACTTTTTAGTTTATGGCTTACTTTTTCATATTTTGGTATTTCCAGTATCAGTCTAGCTGCTGGGTTCTGCAGGCGTTGTAACTTAAGAAGGATTTTCTTTCTTGCTCCGGCATATAGGCCATTTCCGTAGTCCAGTCTGGACAAGGCCAATGCTGTCACCACTGTCTTTCGTGAGTCATATGGTATGTATGGTAAAATCTTTTTAATCATTTTTAAGATGTACCATAGTGATGAAGCTAGTTTGCTTGCTTGAGCGTCAAAAGAAAGGTTAGTGTCTAACATGATCCCAAGGTTTTTCACCTTTTCTGACGACTCTGGGCATCTTCCCATATCTGTAGGCCACCATAGAGGGGACCATATGTTTGTGTCTCCTCCTAGTATCATGACTTCACTTTTGTCGCCGTTCAGTTTTAAGCAGTTCATTTTCATCCATTGGCTGATTTTTGTCATGCAGCATTGGAATTTTTCTGCTGTGTCTTGTACCTCCTTACTTATTGACACTACAATTTGGGTGTCGTCGGCGTAAGATATAGGGGTGAAGCCGTTGTTCCTTATTATTTGTGCAAGAGGAGCTACATATAAATTAAAAAGAGTGGGGCTCATTGATGAGCCCTGAGGGACTCCGCATGGTAGGCTGAACAGATTGGATTTCGCTTCTCCTGATTCAACTGAGAATGTTCTGTTTTCTAGGTAGGAGGCTGTAAGGGCGCAGGCTGAATCATGTATGTTTGCTGTTTTTAACCGCGTAATAAGGATTTCATGGCTGACCGTATCGAAGGCCGCTGATAGGTCGAGTAGTATCAGCGCGGCCTTCGATCCGTTGTCCATTATTTTCCTGAGTTCCTCCACTGCTGTGATCAGGGCTGTCTCCGTCCCATGTTCTACCCGGAAACCGAACTGTGAATGGTCCAGCCAATCTCCGTCCATCAGGTGTTGAGAGAGCTGTTTGTTTAACAGCTTCTCCCGAATTTTTGCGGCAAAAGGGATCCTGGCTAAGGGTCTGTAGTTGTTGGGATTTTCGCAGTCTAGATTGGGTTTCTTTAACAGTGGTCTGATGGATATCATTTTCCAGTCATCTAGGAAGATGTTGGTATTAATGATTTTGGTGAATAATTTTTCCAGAACTAGGCTTAGTTCTATGGAGCAGGCCTGCATGATTCTGGGTGGACAGGGGTCCGTTGGACTACCTGAGTTGGTGGTGTAGATTTCTTTCTGGATCTGCTTAGCGTAGGGGGTATAAATCTAAAAGCTAATGTTTGGTCTTGTTGTGTTACAGGGTTTATTGAGTATGATATGTCCTTTTCCATTGTTTCGGTATTCTGATTTTTAAAAGAGTCATATACTGATGAGACTTTATTAACAAAGAAGTCCCCTAGTATGTTGCAGAAATTTCATGACAGTGCTTCTGGGTTGTTGTTTTCGAACTTTGAAAGTTTTTTGACGGTGTCAAAAAGAATTTTGCTGGAGTCTTTTGACTCGTTAATCTTTTTAGTGAAGTATTTACTTTTTTCTTCTATTATTAATTTTTTGTAATTGTTTAAGGTATCTTTATATTCTTGTTTGAGGTGGGCGTCGTAGTTAGTTCTCCATTTTTTCTCTGCTCTTCTACACATTTGTTTTTGTGTTTTTAGAGCTTCAGAGAACCATGGTTGTGATGGAGTTTTTCTTTTCAAGGTTGCCTTTTTTTGAGGGACGGTCAAATTGACTGCCTTGTCTATCCACTCATAAAATTGTTTACAGGCTATATTGCTATTGTCGTTAAAGGTTGGATGGAATGATTGGAGTTTTTCTATGAATGCCTGGTTGTCAATTTTAGACCAGTTACTTTCTTAATAATTTCCACTGGTCTTCCGGTGTCCTTTTTAACTTCCAGCGAAAATCTTACTAGTTTGTGGTCTGTCCATGGGATTGGGAGGGTGTGTATTTTATTTAGGTTCCGGCAAGATGTGAAGATACCGTCTAGTGTATGTCCAGCGTTATGAGTTTCTGAATTGACTTTCTGTTTCAGGTCGAAGCTTGCCATTGCATCAATAAATGCCGCTATCTTGGGGTCTGATTTTTTCTCTAGGTGTAAATTGAAATCACCTAGGATGGTGTAATCGGGACATGTCACACTAGATTCAAGAAAAGGGCTTAGCAGGTCGATTAAGTTTTTTTTTGCATTAGGTGGTCTGTATATTAGTATTCCGTTAAAAGTGTAATTGTTAGTGATCTTTATTTGGAAGATTAACATTTCTCAGTTTGGGGTGTTACCCTTATCTGAGATTTTAATCTTAAGATCTTCTTTTGCTATGATCGCTTAACCTCCTCCTCGTTTTATTTTTCTGTCGACTCTGGAGAAAGAGTATCCATCTGGAATTGCTAAAGCTAGGTCGGCATCTGATGCCTCATCTGCCCATGTTTCGGTGACGAATAATATATCAATTTTTTGTCCCTCTATTAGTTCGGATGTCTGTAGATTATGTTTGACCATTGATCTAGTATTGATCAAACCGATTTTCAGAATATGATTTCTGTATTTTGGTATCCAGGCTTTATCCACGTTTTTGGCGGGAAGAAAGTCGAGTGTGAATGGGCATGACAGACATTGCTTACCTCTATCTGAGAACATGTGAAGTTTGGTCTCAGTCTTCTTAGTTCCTGGCTGGAGTATTTCAATGGCCCTTTATCGAGGTCATTTTGGCCAGGGGATATGGCCCTGGGCACGGTCTCGGCGCGGACGAGCGCAGACGGGCTTGCCTTAGGCGTGCCTTCGGCGCGCAAACGGCGCGCAAACGGCGCTCCCGCTGCGCTCGTCCGCTGCGCTTGCGTGGGAAGCACATTTATAGAGAGAGAGGGGGTGGGCGTGGCCTGAGGGTGGGCGTGGCCTTGCGTTTCCACAGCGATGGCGGCCGTGAAATATTTCCTCCAAACAGCGTTAATATCCGCTGATGGTTGGGTGCCTGCTTGGCGCAAGTGGCAGAGAGTAGCTCTGTGTAAGTGCCCAAAGTAAAATACAGCTTCACACAAATTTACACAAGTTTTAAAAAAATCGAACGTGGACACCTCCGGCTTCCGCCTCAGAGGTGTTGGAGTTTCCCAATGACGCGCTATCACTCAGCGCTTACATAGGCTTGGGGGGTGGGCGTGGCCTGAGGGTGGGCGTGGCCTCGCGTTTCCACAGCGATAGCGGCCGTGAAATATTTCCTCCAAACAGCGCTAATATCCGCTGATGGTTGGGTGCCTGCTTGGCGTAAGTGGCAGAGAGTAGCTCTGTGTAAGTGCCCAAAGTAAAATACAGCTTCACACAAAACTGTGACACAATAATGGAAAACGTTAAGAGTATGCATTTAATACCCACGCAGAGGAATGCAACGCAGTAACCTAATACCACTTCGACAAGTTGAAAGCACAAACTGATCCGACCATTAACCATTAGTCCACAGGTCACAGACAGCATAGGACTAATTACATCACTTGAATAATCTGGTTAGATTAAAAACTCAAATAGGTCATCACAGACCAGGAGAGTGGGGTGGGGGGAGGAGGGTACAGGTTGGGTAAGTGTGAGTTTCAATGTTCGAACATTAGCAGACTCATTCCTTTTCACTTTTTGTCGATATTGGAAATGACTTGCAATTTATATATTTATGACCCTGCAGCTTGAATAGTTGAGTACACACAAACTAATGTATATTTTCAACGGTCATCTTTTATCAGAGAGTAGGCTATGTATATACTTGAAAAACCACAAAAGAAAAAAGACTGTATACAAAAGTTTCGACAATGTATGTTACTACTTGAGCCTCAATAAAGTTTGTTTAAAAAATGTTTTATTTAATATGATCTGTAATGTTTCCTTTGCATCATGCACACTACTTAATTCTTCTCCACTGCAATCCTAGGATGCACCTGTAAATTTGTAAAATTAGCATCTGATTCCCCTTTATCTGTATCTCCACTGCTTCAGCCGTATTTGTACAAATATTCATTCTTCTCATTGTATCCTCTGATAATGTTATACTCTACATCAGTTCTTTCACCCACATTTTTCTCATCATATATGTTAGTTTTATAATTATAGAACACAATGGGTCTATTAAGTTTACTAGTAGCATCTACATTTTTAACTTCACTCAATTTATCTACATTAAGATTAGGATCTATCAAAGAAAGTCTTGTCATAACAAAATAGAAAACTGACGCTACAAGAAATACCATAGGAAAGAGGAAGATGTATATATGCAATACTTTCTGAAACAGAAGAGGGCAAGTAAGCACAAACATAACAATAAGATATATTCGTACATAGCTTACATACATTTATCAGATTTGCATCAGCATGTTCTTAACAATTTCCATTAGAATTATCTTTATGAGTTAAGATTCCAGTTCTATCATAATTACATTGCACAAATTAGATTAATTATAGCATCTCCAACAGGCCAATACAAATCTCTAAAATACCAATCAATATTAATACAATAAAAATCATAAAAACAATTTTTAAAGTCAAAATTAATCTTTCTTCACATGTAACCTTCTTAAGTGTCTCCAAATAAATTCTCAATAGCAAAGGTTGATACTAAATTTAAAAAATCCTCAAAATGTTAGTTGAAAATGATTTTCAATATCTAGTAAAACCATCTTTCAGAAATATATATATATTTTTTCTTTTTTTTGAGTCCTCATTTCAACATTGGCAAGTGCAAATAAGCACTTTCAACCCCTATTCCATTCTCTGGGCGCCCAGGGCTGAAGTTCTTGCTTTTACCTGGAGCCGACCCGACCTGCCTCCTTATTCAGGGCGTGGTGTAATCATAGGACCCTTTGGGGCTTTAGACCAGCCTCATTTCTTTTGCCCATTCTATCAGAGGTTCCCAAACAGTGCTATTTACATTATGTGCCATGCCAGATTCCAAACGTGCAATACTCAGTGCAGCTCTAGGCCAATTTTCATACAAGGGGGGGCTAACGTCCTTCCATATCTTACAAATCTCTCTATGAGCAATAAGAATAAGGTTAAAAAATAAGGCCACCTGTGTCCCCCTTACCCCACAAATAAGATCAGTGTCCAACCCGAAAAACACTCTAACTTTGTTCAAACTAAGTTTAACCTTGTAAATACTCTCCATTGCCTTCTCCACGTTGGCCCAAAAGAGACCTAGGCTGGGACAGTCAGAAAAGACATGGATATCGTGCAGTCAACTAGAGTAAAGAGAGCTCGCTCTGGGGGTAGGCGTTTCTCAGTGCAAGTGGCGGCACTGTGAAACTCCCTTCCCTTTAAGATCCGTTCAGAGCCTAAGAACCTACTCTTTAGGAAACTTCTGAAGACCCATCTGTTTCCAGTGTAGTGATTAATCGGTGCTTCTTTCTTGTTCTGTACTGCGCCGGGACGCCCCTGGGTAACTGAGCGCATTATAAATTTTATATAATAATAATAATAATAATAATCGTCTGCCTCTACCAGTCCACATCTAGGGGAACGAGGGGGTGTTCTTATGAATTTCGCAGTTTTTTTCGGTGTATAATATAGCCTGTTCAAAGCATAAAAATGATTTTTCTTGAGAGAGGCAGACCTGACATATCATACAGATATTGGAAGGATGTTTCATAGAGGATAACTGAGGCGGCCTCTAGGGTAGACGAGCTCCAGACAAGGTGTAAGGGGTGTGCCTGTAGTTCCTCCGCCTCAAACATTTTTTGTACCAATGTCCCACTTTCCTCTTCCTATAGCCAGGAGATTGGAGCGCTAACTCAATGTCCCAGTTACCGCCGATATTCTCCGTCTCAACTGAAAACCAGGAACAGAGTTGGATATATTTGAATCTAGAGAAGGAGTCCTCAATCTTTAGCCTCAGAACCTCCCAAGGAGAACCCCATCTGATGTTACCAGGTCTGACCAGATTGTAATTCCTGCTCTCCTAATGGGGATGGACAAACTGTCCTTGAGGCATAGTGGCAGACCCGGAGACTCCCAAATTGGGGCAAGCTCAGAATAGTATTTTATGCCCCATCTTCCCTTTACTCTACTCCAAACTGAGGGAGCAAGTTTTAATATCTTGAGGCGCACCTTTTTGTAAAACCTTGGCGCACCAAACTTTTACAGAAAGCGAGGCCCGCCCCCCCTCCAGGTCAACCATTACATTCAAGATCTGCCCCCAGTGGGAATCATCGGGGTTAGAAAGAAATCTTCGAATATTTTTCAGCTGGAAGGCAAAGGCATACCAAAGGACGTCCGGAAGTGCAAGTCCCCCCTTTAGCAATTTTCTTTTCAATTTTTTCCATGATAACCTGGAATTTTTATTGGCCTAAATAAAACTGCCTATTTTTCCCTGAATTCTTCCCAACATTTTTATCAGGAAAAGTCAGGGGTATCGTGTTAAATAGATATGTCAACTTGGGCAGAATTACCATCTTGACCAAGTTGACACTGCCATATATTGTTAGAGGGCGATTCTGCTATCTCAGCAAAAGTTGGTCCATATCCTTGGCCACACTCTTTATATTGATCTGAACAATACTATTGACATCCGAGGTTAATATTATGCCCAAGTACCTAAACTGACTACTTTGAGCTCTCTCACTATTATCAAACCCCCAGCTCATTATTTCAGTTTTTGAATTATTGATCAGGTAACCGGAATACCAACCGAAATCAATCATTATCTCCTCCACTTTAGGAAAGACCTCAGCCGGATTACTGGTGTAAACCAGCAGGTCATCAGCATATAACGCCAGCTTACAGCTATAATCTTTTCCTCTGAAGAGTGTTATCCTGTCATCGATCCTTAGAGCCTGCACCAAAGGTTCGATATAGAGGTCGAACAGGAGGGGTGAGATTGGGCACCCCTGCCTAGTACCCCTCTTTATGCTGAAGCGTGGTGACAGAAACCCATTTAATAAAATCGCGGCTGAGGCACCCTCATAGCAGTCTACCAATGATTGAATAAAGATTGTGCCAAAACCCATAGTACTCAGGACGTCCCACAAGAATCCCCAATTGACGCGGTCGAAGGCCTTTGTAGTGTCGTATGCAGCCACTGCCAAGGGCTCTGACCGCGCCACTGCCAAGTCAATACTGCCTATCAATTGCAAGGTCATCTCATAAATGTATCTACCAGGTACAAAACCCTTCTGGTCAGAATTAATAAGTAGTTGAGCCAACTTAGCCAAATTCCATGCCAAAACATTAGTAAAGATCTTATAGTCCGCATTAAGCACGGAGATTGGCCTAAAAGAGTCTGCCTTAGGGGATCTTTCCCTGGTTTTAATATGAGAAGAATTGAGGACTCCTTCCATGATGTCGGGGCCCTACCCACTGTATGGTTTGGTGGGGGTGTTACTTAGCACATAGATGCATCAATGCCTGACTCACTGTTTGTATGTGTTTTGAAGACAGCATATGTGCAGGACTGTATGGGTGGATGAGTGTGTATATGTGTGTGTTAGTGAGTGAATGACTGTCTCACTAGTGTCTTTATCAGTAACTACATATGTTTTAATCTAGTATATGTGAGTATTGATGTATATGAGTGAGTATATGTGAGAGTGAGAGATTGAAAGAGTTCTTGTTTAAATAAGTATGTGTTTCTATAAGTGATTGTTTAAGAGAGTAAGTATGTGTAAGTTTCCTTAGAAGTAAGGTGGTAGTGTGTGTATAGCTGTATATGCAAATAAATATATGTTCAATAGTTTATTTACATGTGTGATTATGTGTGTGAGTAACTTTTGGATGACTGTCGGTGTGTAACAGGATGTATAGGTGTATCACTACATATGATGAGTGAGTATATGTATGAGTGACTATATAGAACTGTTGGTGAATGAGTGGATGTGTATCTAGATGGTGGAATTACTGAATTGGTTGTTGTAAGTGGTAAGGGTATCTCCATTTTTATGAAAATGTTAGTTTCTATTTTTGAATATGTGTTTCAAGGGGTACATTACACTGAAAGAAGGTCTGTCACTCTGTCACAAGGATGGTATCATCAGTGATGTCATGTGACGTCATCAGCAGTGCATTGCAGGCGCGCAAGTTATAGTGAGTCCAACTAACTATAACATGGGAATTTCAATGGTTTTATGTCAGTAAAATTTCCAGCTAACTATAACTGGTGTGAAACCTATGGTTTTTTCAGTGAATTTAATAGGTTTTTTAAATGCTAATTCCTAACTATAACTGGTGTGAAACCTATGGTTTTTTCAGTGAATTTCAAAGTTTTTTTTAATGCTAATTCCTAACTATATAAGACCTGAAAGCCCACCAGGAATCTCCAGTATGCGCCAGGGACTGCATTGCAGAGAGGTGTAATGAAGCCACAACCCTTTTTACACCTCTCTGCTACGCAGCCCCCGTGCATGTTTGAAGAGGGGGAACTAATTCCCCTTGCATACTGGGGGCCACTGGGGCCAACTAGCCCACCTGGAACCTCCAGTATGCGCCAGGGGGCTGCATTGCAGAGGTGTAATGAGGCTATGCCCCTTGTTACACCTCTCCGCAATGCAGCCCCCTGCCGTGTTTGCAGAGGGGGAACTAATTCCCCTTGCATACTGGGGGTCCCTGGGGGCCAACTAGCCCACCAGGAGCCTCCAGTATGCGCCAGGGGGCTGCATTGCAGAGAGGTGTAATGAGGCCACACCCTTTTTACACCTCTCTGCAATGCAGGCCACTGGCGCGTTTGCAAAGGGGGGACTAATTCCCCTTGCATACTGGGTCATATCTGCCCAAACACCGATATTCCGAACGATTGAAAATGACTTTTCTTGAAAAACATTTGGATTTGGATTATCATGTCCTATACTTTGGAATTTTTGAAAGACTGACTTTGAGGATGCTATAAATTACTCAAGTCTGCCCGAATTGTGTGGGTAAAATTGATACCTAGTCACTTTAAATAAGAATGTACTTACGTCTCGTCTAACATTTGGAAGAAATATCTAGTTATATGACAACAGGATACCGACATAACTTGAAGGAAATAAGAACGCCCTAAAGAAGTTCTGTTGTACAGAACGAAACGTTTCGGCTGGCTGTGGTACATAAACTTAAGAAACATAAAAGCATTTGAATTTACACCAAGATTCAGCGCTTCAATAAGGACTCTAAGTGATATGATTTGATTGGACTCATTGTGCAAGTGGTGCTGTGCCAAACTTTGGAATATTCTCCACTACTCTCTACTACTTACTCTCTCCTACTCCACTACTCTCAAATACTCACTCTCTACTACTCATTCTCTACTACTCTACTACTCTCCACTACTCTCTCTCTACTACTCACTCCCTACTACTTGCTACTCACTACTCCCTACTACTCACTATCTACTACTCTCTACTACTCACTCTCTACTACTCTCTCTCTACTACTCACTCTTTACTACTCACTACTACTCTCTACTACTCACTCTCTACTTCTCACTCTCTACTACTCTCTACTACTCACTCTCTACTACTCTCTCTTGACTACTCACTCTCTACTACTCACTCTACTACTCACTCTCTACTACTCTCTCTCTACTAGTCTCTACTACTCACTCTACTACTCACTCTCTACTACTCTCTACTATTCTCTCTGCTACTCACGCTCTACTACTCTCTACTACTCACTCTCTACTACTCACTCTCTACTACTCTCTCCTACTCACTCTTTACTACTCTCTACTACTCACTCTCTACTGCTCTCTACTACTCACTCTACTACTTACTCTCTACTACTCTCTACTACTTACTCTCTACTACTCACTCTCTACTACTCTCTACTACTCACTCCACTATTCACTCTACTACTCACTCTCTGCTACTCTCTCTACTGCTCTCTACTACTCTCTACTACTCACTCTCTACTCTCTATTACTCACTCTCTACTCTCTACCTCTCTACCTCTCTCTACTTCTCTCTCTATTAGTCTCTACCTCTCTACCGCTACCTCTCTACCTCTACCGCTCTACCTCTACACCTCTACCTCTCTACCTCTCTCTACACGCACACATATACACATACATGCATATATATGCATATGCATTTATATATCTGTATGTGTATGTATATATATATAAAAAAAATATATATATATATTTTTTTAAAACAGCTACTTTTTTTTTAAACTGTCATTCTTTTTCCCCATGGTACGCTCCCCGGTACACTCCGCGGTGCGCGTACCGGGCGCTCCCCCACGAAAATAAAAAAAAGCGTGTTTTTTTTTGCCCCGCGGGCCCTTTTATGGCCTCCACATCAAACCTAGGGAGTCAAGGGGGGTCTACTCTGCCCCATTTTGGTCAATTCCCCCTTTGTTTTGGCCACCTCTTGTGTCTCGATCCTACCGAGACACAAGATGGCGGCCGCTCTGGACTGTTTGAAATGTTTACAGACACCCGAGAGCCAATCAGCTTTCCGCACGCAGGTCGCGTAGCGCGCCCGGTACGCGCCCCGGTGCTCGTACCGGAGCGCGATTATAGATATATATATTTTTTTGAACCTAAATTACTCAAAAACCACTGGAGCACATATCTTGAGACATAGCAAAGGCACATCGGGCTACCAGTCCCTACAATTTTGCCAAGTTTGGTGGAAATCCGTTCAGCCGTTCGGGCTAAAAGTGAGTTTGACCGCCCTATGGAAATTAACATGGGGAAAACACGTTTTGGGACCCCCCTTTTTTATCTCGGCCCCCGCTTCACGAATCCCCCCCCAAACTTTCAAGGAAGGACCGGAGCTCCGCGAGGCAAATTTGAGGAAATTTTCAGGCAGATTCGTCAACCGGCGCCAAAGTTATTCAAAATAGAATTTGGAGAGTTTGCATTGAAAAAAATCCTAACTATAACTACCTACTGGCGATACGCTCGTGACCAAGAGGAACATTTCCTCGAAACCCGTTGAGTAGGAGCTAAGCAAAAAAGCTCATCAAACTGCACCGGCCTGGACATTCCTTCTTAACTCGTGTGGGATATTATTTTTGGATTTCTGGGGAGTCGCTACCCCGTCCAGGCCCTCCGCTGCAAGGGGCAGGGGTTCAGAGCGCAACCTCTAGCTTTGGATATATATATATATATATATATTGATATATATATATATATATATATATATACATATATATATATATATATATATATATCCAACAAGTGCAACCTCCCAGGCTCCAACCGCAGCAACCCAGGAAATCACGCAGATCCAATACAGCTTTTTTACAGGCACAAGTTTATTTACGAGCTGAACCAAACAATCTGACGCGTTTCGGGCATCCGCCCTTGCTCACAGCTATATATATACACACACCTCCTTCAAAGAAAAGAGTAGATTCCCGAATAGGGGAGAACCAGGGAGCCGTTATTCCCGTGAGTGCATCAGGCAAATGCATTTCGGCCGCAAGGCCTTCTTCGGTGCCTAGTAATGCTGAAATGAACAGGCCCCTTCCCTGAGCTGCTATGATCGTTCTGCTCAGTCCTGATTGGTTGTAACCCATTCCCTCCCTCCCACTCCGGCCGGAGCGGGATGTCCGACGTGTAGTCCCCAGGAGTTCAACGGACTACACGTCCCAGAATGCTCAGTTCCAGCAAAAGGGATCCATAGGGTAGGGAAACACCACACTGGAAGAAATGACTGGCAGGTGAGTCAAGGAGGGGAGCGTGTCACCATTTCTCTAAATTCTTGAGTTAAAAGCGCTCCCTCGGGTCCCCAACCCGCAACAACCTTAATCGCCCAGGTTTCCTATCTGCGAGGTTCCGAATGGCCATGCATCGGGTCCAGATTGAGGCAGGGTTGCCTCAACATCGCTTCTCCTCCTCCTGGGGTCATATGGTGGACTCCGTAAATCTGCTACCACAGAAACGCCAAACCAGCAGCCGGAGCTGCCGCTGCCAATGAATTCGGAGTCACTTGTAAAGCGGTGGCTTCTATACCGTGTCATATATATATACACCCCATCTGTCATCACCTTTCAAAGATAACAATCCACGGCACCCAATTGCTTAGAACTGATTTATTTTAGCAAATGCTCACTCAACTCGTTTTGAGAACCAAGTTCTCTTGTTCATGAGTGGTGAGAGAGTGTTATGTTGTGCATTAAATAAACAAACATGTGACATTTCATAAACAGTGTAAACAGACTCTGCGTCTTCTTTTGACAGAACAATGTGTGTTTCATGTCTCAACACAATATTTCTTCATACTGGTTTAACATTGTTACTGCGTGCATAACAATCATGTATCTGACTTAGTGGAAAATGCATTTTATAATGGGGGATAAGACAATTTATACATTCACTATGGTGCTCCTGCCTTGGTCATGCATATTTCAATGCTCTTTCTCAACAGAGCTTTATTAGTCACGTCTGTTTCCTCGTAACAAAGCAAGTGTTCACTGGACTGTTAGGTGGCACCCATCAATGTATTTAGTCATGATTCCCTACATCCTGAATTTCAGTATCTGTGTACTGTTAATAACACTGGTACACATTATTGTATATATTAAGGGGGGAGCTCCGTAGAAATCATTTTGGGTGCCAGAGAGAGCTGGAGTTTTACCTGCTGAACTGTTTCCTGTTGCGGGCGTTGACATTCCCTGCCTCTTCTTTGTGCTGCCATACCGGTGGGCTGTGTTCGCCGGCCTCCCCCGCCGCCGCATTCTCCACCTACGCGGCCGCTGAGGAAGGGGACCACAGCCCCCAGAACGCACCACAGGCATCGCCCCGCCCACCCACTGACACTTTCGCGCCCGGAGGCGCTTAAAGAACCGGAGCTCCCTCGAAGGAGTGGGAGCTCCGTAGAAATCATTTTGGGTGCCAGAGAGAGCTGGAGTTTTACCTGCTGAACGGTTTCCTGTTGCAGGCATTGACATTCCCTGCCTCTTCTTTGCGCTGCATACCGGGCTGTGGGCTGTGTTCGCAGGTCTCCCCCACCGCCGCATCCTCCACCGACGCAGCCGCTGAGGGGTGGACCACAGCCCCCAGAACACACTGCAGACATCGCCCAGCCCACCCACGGACACTTTCGCACCCGGAGGCGCTTACAGCACCGGAACTCCCTGCGCGTCACGGGACGCGCGCGGGCAGCGCCGGGCTAAGCCCGGGCAAAGGGTGGGCCGTCTGTGGCCGTTCCGGGCTGGCCAGGCTGGGCTGGGCCCGCCCCTTTGATTTTCCTGATCAGGTTGACTTGGATAAATGTAGTGGACATAAGGTACATTTTATCCCTGATCTATCTGTTACCTGAACAATGGGTAAACATACCCCTGTAGCTACACGGTCCAGCACCAGACAGAAAAAGTGTCCTACTACTCCATTACCAAGCCTGACTGCCATTGATAGAATGCTACAGAAAACTATTGGGGTAGTTGTAACTGCCATTGAAAGTACTGAGAGGCGTCTTTTGCTCCTCCCAAATATGTGTTTGCCTCAAGTATATAACAACACTACTGCACTACAGACAAACTCTAATGATTCCATACTTTTGGACTCTTATGTAAATTTACCTAGGGTGGAGAGCAACTTTTCTACTCCCCCATCTCAAGAATTACCCCATGCACCGTTCTCTATTGTTAGCAGGCTTTCACAAACACCGACCTTGCAGCCTGAAGGTCTAATTGTCGAATCTTCCTTTTCATCAGTTAATTCCTCTTTGGGGCCTTTAATACAGGATGATCTCCTAAATGTATCACTTAGACCACCTAGTAGGACTATTGATGAGGAAGTTAGCCACCTAAGCAACACTGGCCCAATATTATGTCAGGAGACATCTGTAAGCAATGATGCTCCATCCCTAAAAAAGGCCAAAAGAAAAAAGACAGAAACCGTACAGAAAGGGCGAAAACTAAGAGTATTAAAAATGGTGGATTCTGTAAATTCCGAATCAGGGTCACTTATAGGCAGAGGTGTAACAGGGTTTGAGGGTGCTCAAGGGGGCCCAACTCCAATTATAAGAGGTAACAACGGAGGCCCTTTTCAACCTGTCCCTACAGAGGATGTGGGAGGCTCAGTGGCACAAATCGAGCATATTGTAAAATCTCTGATCCTCCCCCTTCTCAAAAGAATAAAATTGGTAAATGATAAACTAGAAAGGTTCGAACAAGTAACCCTAGAGAATTTTACCTCCCTAAAAAACTTGATAAAACTCTAAGCTAGAGGGAGATTGGTGAATGTGGTCCCCCGTCCCAAGGACTCTGTAACTATTATAGGGACCACAGCTGATGTAGTTACTAAGCAATCTACAGAGCCTCAAAAGGAGCCCACCAATAAAAAACAAACTAAAAAAAATCCTGATAAGACTGTGCAATGTCCAATAACCAATACAGGTAAAACCGCACCAGAGAAGGTTTCTTGTCTAGAAGGTGTGCAAAAATCAAAAAATAACTATGACAAGAATCAGATGGCTCCCTTGGTCACGGTTGACTTACCGCCAGAGTCACTGCCCTTTGTACTCGCGCTTACTGGCATCCCAGGACTAAAGAGTGGGAAGCCAGAATCTTACCAAGAGTTAAAAAACAAAGTGATATTCTGGTTGAATAACAACAGGCCGATTCCCAGACACCTCAATGGAGAAGTACTGTTTGCAAGAAGGGTTAACTGGATAGGAAGCAGACCCAAAGATATACAGGGTGACACAATAATTATTAATTTTAGGGATACCAATGTGGTGAGATTAATTTGCAACGAGTACTGTTTTATGGATAGGGGCCCTATTCAAATAAAAAACCTCACCTATTTCTATCGTTCGAATACTATGCGACCTTTGTGACACAAGTATACATGGCTCATGAAGAGCTGCTGTGAGGTTTCAATGCCTATCCTCCGGTAGTTACAAAAAAACACTTTACAGGACTATATGTGTTAGAAGAGGTCGACTGACTGGGAGCAATTGATGAAAGGGAAACAAGAGCCACAACAGTTAACCTCACCCAGGGAAATGTGATTAGGTCCAACACAAGGGAAGTAACCACTGAGGGCTGCCTCCGGGTTTCGGTGGATAGGTTGGGTTACTCCAACCCGTTATCATCGCTATCCGAAGGGGCATAAACATGAACCACAAACAATTGTATGGCAAGGACATTGCCGGAGTTAAGATAATTTCCTGGAATATTGCCGGATTGAAGAAAAATCTGTCTGACCCAGTATGGCATGACTATATTAATTCTGGGGACCTTATTCTATTCCAGGAAACATGGGGAGGAGATAACTACTCTAAAGTAGGATATAGGTCATTTCACATACCGGCCCTAAACATAAATAAAGGCAGACCATCCGGCAGTCTGATAATTTGGGCAAAAATTACACTGGGCATTGTTTTTAAACAGATAGTTTTTAATAGTCCAGATAGCCTGGTTATAAAATCCCAAAATATTAAAGGTCGGGTGGTCTGTATTATTAACATCTATAACAGACCACAGCCATCAAACAAAGAATCAGAGACATTAGCCCAATTAAATAACATTATCTCTAGCCTAGACCATAAAAGCGTGTTGATTATAGGAGGAGACTTCAATAGGAAGTTTGAACCAGTTATGGGCCTAGAAGACATCTATGGGGAAGAAGATAATGCTAATAATATTCCCTGTATTGATGCAAGCCATACTACAGCTTGCACAAAGGGTGCCCTCCAACTGCTAAAATTAACAATGGAACATGGCCTATGCACTTGTAATGGGCGCTTACCAACAGACTGCCCAAGTAAACCCACCTTTAAGAGAGGCTCCTATGTAAGCCGCTTAGATTATATATTGGTTTCTATGTGCCTATGGCCATTGCTTCTGGACCTAAAGGTGGATAACCGAACTGAAAGTGACAATCCCCCCTTATTTTAACTACTAACAGCTCATTACTTGTGCTCCCTACGGAGTTGGCCCGCTGTAACCAAAATGTATCTGATGACCCTCTAGAGTCCAATAATCGTAGGTCTTTAAAATGGCCTGCTGTTATGGGTAAAGCGGGTACGACCAAGAAAATCTATGACCTTTACGTAACACTAATGTCACCATTGATTGATACTAATTCCGAGGGTTACCCTTTAACAGAAGTGCATGGGAACCCGATGTTGCAGCTTAGTGGGATTCTCTCAGAAGAGATCAAAAGAGTTCAACCTGCCCGAAATATTTGTCTGAAGCAAGGACTCTGGTATGCCAGAGCCTGTCGCCAGGCCAAATCAGAGTTAATAAAAGCTGTAAAAGGGAATCAAATAAATATTATTAGGGACAAATGAAGCACTATAAAAAAACATTCTACTAGCAAAAAAGGGATGGGATGAAAAATGTTGGTCAGACTTGCTTATAGCATGTAAACTGAAAGACCAATCTTCGTTCTGGAAGCTTATCGCCGGGGGGTACAAAAAATCTAACTCAATCAAGGGACAGGTTTCTTGAGGAAAGCATCTGGGTAAATCACTTCTCAACACTGTACTCGTGTGGCGGGGATGACGAAGAACAGACATATGAGAGCACAGAATTAGAGACCTGTGACCCACACTTAGAATTTAGTTTGGCTGATACTATATCCGCTATTAATGCAGTCAAACAGGGCAAAGCCCCAGGCCCAGATAGAATACTGGGCGATATCTGGAAACACGAGAACCTTTTATGGGCCCCGTATATTAATTTACTGAGCAACGAAATTCTAAGAGGAGCTCCAATTCCCGAGACCTGGCGGGGCGTAGAAATGCTACCATTTTTTAAGAAGGGAGACAGATACAACCCATCGCACTACAGACCTATTAGTCTGATAGATGTGCTCCAAACAATTTCTTCTGACAACTGTTAAGTAAGTTGAATATGTGGATCGAGGAAAATTCTATTTTTACAAAATACCAGGCAGGTTTTAGAGTTAGAATTAGTACGGTGGACCAGGTTTACAGATTTTTATGCTTAATCTGGAAATACATTAACATAAGGAATTCCCACTTATATGTCGCTTTTGTGGATCTTAGGGCTGCCTTTGATCTGGTCCCGAGGGGAAAATATGGAAATCATTAAGTGACATGGGTGTCCCAGGTGACATCCTCTACCACCTGATCAGGCTGTATCAAGGAAATTATGCAAGAGTAAGGTGGGACGCAATGGAGAGTTAACAGAGAGAATAGACATAAAAAGAGGTGTTAGGCAAGGTTGTGTTATGGCGCCAACCCTCTTCTCTCTATATGTAAATGACATCCCAGACACCCTCTTGGGCTGCGAGCATGACTCTCCCAAGCTGTGTGGTCAAGCCGTTCTGGCATTATTATTTGCGGATGAAACGATTTTAATCTCACGGACCCCTAAAGGCCTACAAAACCTGTTGAATGAATTTCAGTCATATTGTATGGACAAATGCCTTGAAATTAATTCTTCCAAAACCAAGGTTATGGCGATTAGCCCTCACAAAGGTTTTAATAAAACTTTAAGTGTAAATAATGAAAAGACTGAACACCTCCAAAATTTTAAATATTTGGGTATCACCCTTGACACTAAAATGAATTGGAAGCCACAAATAAAAAAATCGAGGCTATCATTAACACAAATCCAAGCCCCCATAATTAGGAAGCACAAGAATAGCTTTGTTAGAGCAGTCTCACCAGCAATTGAGCTATTTTAGTACAAAGCTCAATCGGCTACTTGTACGGGGCAGACTTATGGGGCCTTGTAGGCAGAGATACTTTCTCTGTACAAGAGAACAGCTTTTTTAGACAACTCCCAGCTGTTCAAGGTTGGACTCCCCTAATTCCCCTATTTTGGGATTTAAACATACGTTGTTCAGATGATCATGCCTCTGTAAAAGCTCAATATCGCCTATACTTAAATTGCTAGGTACCAACGGTACCTCAATATTTGTCTCAGTGACTTTGGTCGCAAAACATTTTTTATGTCTTAGTTTGCGAGTGAATTGAAAAAGGTTGATACGGCTTTGTGTATAATCAAACCCCCTAGTTGGACAAAACGACAGGCCCAAAGAAAGAACTTCAATCTCTGAATGTCCTAAATCCTGACCTGACAAATTGACGATTGTCTTTTTGTCCATCATATTTACTTCTGTTGGCCCCTTGTTCTGCTTCCCACTGGGCTGTCTGTCACTCTTCCTGATACTGCAGCGTTTTTTCCATCTCCTCTACCGCCTCGTTCTCTGTAGCCTCCGGCACTCTGTTTTTGTTGGGTTGCCATTCTTCCCTGTGCCATGAGTGTAAACTCGTTTACATTTTTTTATTTTACTTCCTGATGATCTGATATTACTGATGCATCACTCTCATAATTGTCGCTTTCACCTACTTCGCTTTGTTCACCAGTTACATCCAGGTCTTCAGATCTTGATGTAACTATCGGTACTCTTTTCTTCGGTTTAGTGGTTTGACCTTGTGTTTGGTTACGCAGGTGATCGTATCTCTTATCGAATGTAAGTAGTTGGCCATTATCGTAATCCACTTGATCACAATAAAATTCCTGTTGTTTCTTTGCTTGATATCCTCCTCTATTTTTTCCAATTTCCCTTCCAATTTAAGTCATGTCCTGCATAGGGTTCTTAATTGCATTGTTAAACTCTCAATTTCAATTGCCAGCCTTTCACAGTCCTTCCTTGCACATTACACAAGTAGGCCCAGCATCATTGTGGAGCTGTTATGGCTATTCCCTGCCCATTCATTCACTAGTTCAGGATCCGGGTTGTTAAATGTTGGGGTGATAAAGATCCTTAAGCCACGTGGGACCCTGCCAACATCGATATATTTTTGTAAGGTGGTCACCTCCCACCATTTCGTTTGTTCAGATTTAAGGGCCCTCCAAAGGTTATCTCAAATGTGTCTTTTATTTTGGGTGGCCGGTCTATTTGAGGTGCCTTCAGTTACTGCTGTATCTATTACAGGCGTCTCCGTCTCAAAATGTTTTGTGGCTGCTTCATTTTGTCTTGCATTTCTCTGCATTGCCATATTCAAACACACTTCTTTAACGCCAGTATCGCGTCTCAGTTCAAAGCGGTCCCGGTCGTGCCTGCTCTAACGGCTGAACTGAGACTCCGTCTGCCCTCACGCTGATGATATAAACAAAATCACGCTTACCCACATGTCGTTGTTTTTTGGTATTTATGTATTTGCAATGTTTGAGATACTATTTTGTTTTATATGTGTTTTTTATAGATTTTCTGGAATTAGAGTGGTTGGTTTAGGAAAGGGGAAGCAACACCAAGGTGCAATCAGCCATGAAGAAATGCGAGTAGTTATTTGGAATTGTCACATCCAATTACATGTGAGAGATGGACTATAAGTCTATTTTACTATTGCACATTCTGAAATTTTCCCACTGGGGCTTGAGAATTTTTGTAGAAAGATTCATGAACACTGACGCAGAATTGTTTTCGATTGAAAAGGATAGTTCCATTTTCGGTCCTTAATATATACAATAATGTGTAACTGTGTTATTAACAGTACGCAGATACTGAAATTCAGGATGTAGGAAATCATGACTAAATAGGATTTGTTGGACCTTGATGTGTGCCGCCTAACAGTCCAGTGAGCACTTGCTTTGTTACGAGGAAACAGAGGTGACTAATAAAGCTCTGTTGAGAAAGAGCATCGAAATATGCATGACCGAGGCAGGAGCACCATAGTGAATGTATAAAGTGTCTTATCCCCGTTATAAAATGCATTTTCTACTAAGTTAGAGGCATGATTTTTATGCACGCCGTAACGATGTTAAACCAGTATGAAGAAATATTGTGTTAAAACATGAAACGCGCATTGTTCTGTCAAAAGAAGACGAGGAGTCTGTTTACACTGTTTATGAAATGCCACATGTTTGTTTATTTAATGCGCAACGTAACATTCTCTCACCACTCGTGAACAATAGAACTTGGTTCTCGAGTGAGCATTTGCTAAAATAAATCAGTTCTAAGCAATTGGGTGCCGTGGATTGTTATCTTTGAAAGGTGATGACAAATGGTCTGACATTAATCATACGGCTACCCTTGGCCGTAGGAAGGAGCACCATTTTCACCTCGAACTGGAAGCGCGGTGCGTGTCTGAGGATGAAAACGCTTTGAAGAAGTAACCTTTCCTTTTTCTTGAAGTATGCTTTCCCAAAGGTGAACATGCTTGCCAACCAGTGACTCTACCTACTTAAGGAACTTTAATCAGCATACTGGCAGGGGGACTGAGCCTACTTAAGGATAATTACTCACCTCTCAAGGACTACAATTACCAGCATGCCGCTGGTCGTCATATCATGCCGCGCCCACTTAGGGCGTTTCTTCATCAATAAAAATAGTTGAATGAAGCGAGAGGTGTTGTGTCATTTCCCCCTGCGCCTGTCCATGAAGAAGAGGCGTACAAGCCTTGAAACGCGTCGGACCATACAACCAACTAAATGAGTCCCAGGACGGCAAGTGTCTGCAGGGCTTATATATTGGATGATGGGGGAAGTGTAGTGTGCCCTTTCAGAGCTCGAGGGCTTTTTGGTAAAGACGATATATATATATATATATATATATATATATATATATATATATATATATATATATATATTACCTACTGGCGGTTGCCAGTAGGTAGTTATATTTAGGATTGTTTTCTATAGGGAATCCGCAACATTCTATTGAGAATAACTTTGGCGTCGATTGAGGGATCTGCCTGTAATTTTCCTTAAATTTCCCTCGCTGCACTCCGGTCCTTCCCTGAAAGATTGGGGCGGATTTGTCAAGCGGGGGCCGAGATAAATTGGGGGTCCCAAAATGTGTTTTCCCCATGTTAATTTCCATAGGGCGGTTGGACTTACTTTTAGCCCGAACGGCTGAATGGATTTCCACCAAACTTGGCAAAATTGTAGGGACTGGTAGCCTGATGTGCCTTTGCTATGTCTCAAGATATGTGCTCCAGTGGATTTTGAGTAATTTAGGTTAAAAAAATATATATATCTATACGCGCGCCCAGGTACGCGCACTGGGGCGCGCTCCACGAGTTCGCGAGCGGAAAGCTGATTGGCTCTCGGGTGTCTGTCAACATTCCAAACAGTCCGGAGAAGCCGCCATCTTGTGTCTTTGTAGGATCGAGACACAAGAGGTGGCAAAAACAAAGGGGGAAATGACCAAAAGGGGGCAGGGTAGACCCCCCTGACCCCCTAGGTTTGATGTGGGGGCCATAAAAGGGCCACGCGGGGCAAAAGAAATATTATTTTTTTTCGATTTGCGCGGGGGGAGCGCCCGGTACACGCACCGCGGAGCGTACCGGGGACCGTACCATGGGGAAAAAAGAATGACAGAGTTGTTTAAAAATGTAGCATTTTTTTATAAATTGGAGGTAGTTCTAAAAAGAACTTTTTTTAATTCTTTTTGTTGTTTTATATTTTATTATTGTTTTTTGGAATTTTTTTTTACTTTTTTTGGCTTTTATGAACAATTTTATATTTTTTTGTAATTTTTATGGGGACAAACAAAAAAAGGGAATTGTAAATGGCTCAACTGGAGCAAAAAAAAACCAGGCAAAAATTAAGGTTTCTTTTTACAGTTGTGGTTGTCTCCAGCACAGTTGATGAGTTAAATACTTTGCTCTCCATAGCAAATTGTAGTCCTGCAAAATTTACAAACTATTTTAGAAACTCCAAACTGGGGTTGAATGTTTGGGGCCATCTCCCTTGTCTCTGGACCAGATGGAGTGGGTTGTTTACTTTGGGAGGTGCTGGGAGAAGATTGGGGAGGGTTTCTGGTCAGTTCTCTGACCTCTGCCACAGTATAGTTGTTTGGGTGCCGGTGTTACATGTGGCGAATCATAGTGTTATTGCCAAAAGAATACTTTTTGGCAGGGTTCCCCCTGGAAAGTACTGTGCCACAGATCAGACAAGTAACCTTTTGCGCATTAACTTTCTTGAGGCCCCTTGTGATTTTAAAAAACTCCCAGACAATGTGCTCCTTTGGCTTATAGGGGGTAGTATCTTCAGGCAGGAACCGCCTCTCCTCCTCTCCTCCTCCTCCTCCTCTTCTTCTTCTCCACCACTGTGGTGTTGTGGTGGTCCTTGTGGTGGTGGTGTTGGTGGTTGAGATAATAATAATAATTTGGGCCTTGGGGGTCCTTGTGGGACCCCCCTGAGCAGGCCTAGGGGGTCAGGGTATTTCTACCCTGCCCCCTATGTGTGTTTTGCACTTTTGTTTCACTGCTTTCTTGTGCCTCGGTTCTACCAAGGCACAAGATGGCTGCCAACACGTCCTGGTTTGGAGTGTTAACAGACAGTTGACAGCCGATGACCATGCAGCTCGTGCTCGGGAAGGTACAGAGTACAGTACAGAGTACCGTACTTTGTCTCTAGATATCACTATGATTTTACTTTTGATTTTCTCGGTAACTACTGAACGAATTTACACCATTTAACAAAAAGCACAATCTGCGAACCAAACTCTACCTTTTTGCCAAATTTGGTGTAATTCCATTCAGCCGTTTGGGCTGTAGTCCTGGCTAAAGGTCCTATGGAAAATTGCATGGGGAAAACAAGTTTTGGGACCCCCTTTTTTCTCGGCCCCCACTTGACGAATCACCCCCAAACTTTCAGGGAAGGAGCGGAGCGCAGCAGGCCGTTTTTGTCGACCAGCGCCAAAGGTATTCCAATAGAATGTTGTGGATATATATATATATATATATATATATATATATATATATATATATATATATATATATATATATATATATATATATATATATATATATATATATATATATATATATATATATATATATATATATATCCGAAAGGCTGCATACACAGGTTAGGTGCAACGACGAAGTCCCAGTCAGCACCAAAGAAGCAGACACGAGCCCAAAGTAAGTGCAAAAAGCAAGTAGCGTTTATTCCTTCATGAGTCCGCCATAGCGCGTTTCACCACCGGAGTGGCTTGATCACATGACAACGTTAACAGTTTTTACTGGACCTTTTAAACAGCTAGCACTTTAGACACGTGATGCAGGTGTAAGTGACATAGAAGAAAGTGTAAACAAGCAACCTTTGAGCGCTATTTAAAAGATAGACTGCGCTTTGTAAAATACCAAAAGAATTACGAATGAAAGTTGCTTTTACCAACTAATAGAAGGGCAAACAAATGATTATATACACAAATGCCAGTAATATCGTAAAGGAGATTTTACATTAAGATAAAAAAGGGAAATTATGTTATTTTCCAAAATATATCCGCATAAATGCATGAATATCGGTATAAATACCCATAGAAAAATATATAAATATGTACATCTAAAGTAAAAAAATATATATAATTTCATTAGCACATATGTACAGAATTACATGACCGTGTATGTACAAGCAATGTTATAATTCATATATTTACACAATGCATATTTAGCTTTTACTGGACATTTTGATGAGTGTCGGTCTAAATGCCGTTTGATCAAAGAGAGACCCTTCTGTTGTGTTGCTAAGCATATATATATAACAATGACGTCACATATTACATCACTCAGGACATGAGTGATGTAATATGTGACGTAATCAGCAGTGCATTGCCGGCGCGCAACTTATAGTAAGTCCAACTAACTATAACATGGGAATTTCAATGGTTTTATGTCAGTAAAATTTCCAGCTAACTATAACTGGTGTAAAACCTATGGCTTTTTCAGTGAATTTACTAGTTTTTTTAAATACTAATTCCTAACTATAACTGGGGTGAAACCTATGGTTTTTTCAGTGAATTTCTTAGGTTTTTTAAATGCTAATTCCTAACTGTAACTGGTGTGAAACCTATGTTTTTTTCAGTGAATTTCATAGGTTTTTTAAATGCTAATTCCTAACTATAACTGGTGTGAAACCTATGGTTTTTTCAGTGAATTTCATAGGTTTTTTAAATGCTAATTCCTAACTATAACTGGTGTGAAACCTATGTTTTTTTCAGTGAATTTCATAGCTTTTTTAAATGCTAATTCCTAACTATAACTGGTGTGAAGCCTATGGTTTTTTCAGTGAATATATATATATATATATATATGTATATTAATATAATACCTTTTTTTTTAAGTATATTCATTTTTTTTGTATGTGTCACCCTGGAGCGCTCCAGGTGCGCGTCCCGGGAGCGTACCAAAAAAATAAGAAAAAAAATAATGAAGGAGTGAGCATGAGCAAAGGGGACAGGGATAGTGGTGTAAAGTGAAAGAGAGCTAGAAGGAAGAACACAGAGGGACTGTGTAATAGATAGTAAAACAGAGAAAAGGTATAAGTGGAAGTAACTGAGAAAAGGAAAATGAATAAGGGAGCAAAAGAAGAGAAGAAAGAGGAAGAAGGCTAAAGCAGAGGTTCTGGGAGAATGTGAATGGGTGATGAAAGTAAAAGGAAGGAAAGTAAAGGATGGGGAATGACGGGTAGTGACGGAACCAGAGAAAAGGAACAGCGGTAACGGAGGGAAAGAAAAGAGCAGTGAGTGTAAGTAAAGAGAAGGGAAAGAGGCTGGATAAAAAGTGAATAAGGGTAAGATATGGGGAGTGACAGAGAGAAAGAACAGAGAGAGTAAAGGAAGGAAGGATAGAAAGGGACTGAGTGAACCAGAAAAGAAAGGAAAGTGAGGGAGTGTGGGTGAGCAGGAAGACTGAAAGAAGTTGAATGTGTTAGGAAAGTAAGGAAAAGGGAAATAAACATGGAGGATAAGAATAAGTGAGGGAAGCAGATTAAGGAAACAGGGGTGAGGTAGGGTGTGAGAAAAGTAGTGAGGTTAAAGCAAAGGGTGATGAAAAACTACATTTTTTAGTCACACTTACCATATAATTAATGAAAACTTAATTGCATGTTTAAACTACACTTTATAGCTGTGAAAGACAAAAGAAAAAAAAGTTATAATTAGTAAAATATATATTTTAAAATAGAAGAAACAGTTCAAGAGGTAAAAAATCAAAAAGAGTGTACTAAGAAATAAAGCAAGAGTGAAGGATACAGAAACGTAAATAAAGTAATGTAGAAAGACAAAAAAGAGGGAAACAGAAATAGAAGGAGAACAAATTACTGAAGGTAAGTAAGATACTAAAAGAATGTGAGATACCAAAACGAAATCAGGAAAGAGAAGTAAGTAAAAGGAAAATGAGTGAAAGGGAAAGGAGTCTAAATGAGGATCCATTTACAAGAAAGAGGAATGGAAGATGACTGAGAGTGAGTGAAGGGGAGTCACAGAGTGAAGGGATGAAAGGAATGGGGTTAATATAGAACGATAGAAGAAAAAGGAGTGAGGAAGTAAGTACACAGAAAGACAAAGAGAAGTACTGAGTGAAGTGCAGTACAATGAGTGAAGAAAGGAAAAAGAGTAAAGGAGCAAAAGAAGGAAAGAGAGGGGAAGAGAACTAAAGCAGTGGTACTGAGAGAATGTGAGAAAGCTGAAAAGTGGTGCAAGGGAGAGAGGAAATGCAGATAGTTGAAATTGGATTGAGGAGTTGTGAAAGAAGTGGAGTAAAGGAACAGCGATGAAACAACATGAAAGAAAGGCAGTGTAAGTGAGTAAAGAGAGCTGAATAAGGGTGGAAAAAGGAAAATTAGTGTGAGACAATGGGAATACAATATAAATTACACAATGCAAACTATAGAATAACTTATACAACATGTTACATAGTTTTTTTTGCTGTTCTCAGAATATATTGAATTTCACTTAAAACAGTGAGTTCAAACTCTTCATCATATAACAGCGGGGAAAAAAAACACAATCTAAAAGATTGTGTTAAAAAAAAAACATATAAACTTACAAATCATATATGTACACTAATCTTTGATTCACTTACTTTTCCTTGAGGCCAGATAGTAGATAGTGAAGGTCCTTTTCGTAGGAAAATACTCTGCTGTTCTCTAAAACGTCCATTTCATCGACTTTCTATGAAAAAAGATCTAAGAACATCTGAAATAATTCTCAACGTTTTCATTTTCCTCCTTGTGTCAAGTTATGACTTATTACTCATACCTTGAACTTTCCTTACGGCCAAATAGTGTCAGATATATGAGAATATTTTGAATTTTCTCTAATTAAACTCTGAAATTACTGTTTACCCAAAGTTTTCAAAGAAAAGCTCATATGACATTTTCACAATGTTTAAAAATTCATATTCTCTTTTTTGATCACTCATGTTCAACATTTCCTATAAAACTGATATCACTTACTATGAGATCCACTTACAGTACCTATATGAGATAAATAATTTTAAACATTAGACTAACTAACTAACTACCTTTTATTAACTGCTCCCGTCTTCAAAGGCCAATTACCTTTACTAAAACTTTCGTTCTAAAAATACTAGGTAAGAATTTTTTAAGTCAAAAGGCAAACGTTGTTTATAAGTCAAATGAGAATCATTGCAGTAACTCCAACCTTTTTGACATTTTAAGTAGCATGTATAATGTCCTGATGTTGTCGAAGGACCATCATGATAAATAATAGCTACAGTTCTAAATGTTCTTCCTGAAATTGATAACTGAGAAGCCACAACATTTTTGATACAAGTTGTCAATTTAGTTCCATCAGGTCTACATCGTTGGAAAACTCAAATGACATACTGACCATACGTTTGTATAAATAATGTGGACAGCATTGGACACTTACATTGGGTACACACCATATTATGATCAGCTGCTTTAACTAGATTATTAAATGACACTGATTTGCAGTCTGGTAAAGTCAAATATATAAATCTTTCAGTGTCTATTCTAGTAGTACTTGATAAACTACAATTGTGGCAATCATGCTGCCATTGATAAGAAAGGCTAAAAAGTTTTTCTACATCTGCACCTTCATCTTCCAAAACACCAAACATATACATTACAAATTCCTGACAATCCTGCTGAATGTTCTGTGAAAATTTATCTTGACCAGAACACATGTCTAAAATATTTCAAATTTCTGTTACACTTTCTATTTTTGCTCTATCACTGCTACATTTCTGAAACACAGAATTCAATAAACCGCAGAATCTTTGATCCCGATTTTCAACAATCTGTTCTTGTAAAGTTTTAAGAAAAAAAACATTAACCACTACATTAGCATAGCAGTTGACACCAGAACTGTTTTCAAATTGAAATCCAACATCTTGAACAGAATGCTTTTTCTTTCTGCTTACAATTACAGTTTCATCTACTTTTTGTCTTTTTGCTACTACCTCACTGCAATTATTTTCATTTCTTCTTTTTCGGCCTACCACACGTTTTTCAAACAGAGGATATTGAGGCAAATGTGGAGCATACTCTCTTCTTAACCTATTGTATTCTTTAACACAATCTAGATCTGCACAAATCTTTGTCTCATCCCACTCAATCAAGTACAATCCTGATAAAGTTCTGACTCGTGATAATGCCACATATGCCATACCCTCTTTAAACACAGAACTTCCAATGTTCACCAAAGCACTATCTACACTTAAACCTTGAGATTTATGAATTGTCACCGCATATGCCAAACAAACAGGAAACTGTTTTCGGCGAACATATAAGTCTTTTACAAGCAAAAATCTAGCAGAACGACTGATTTGTTGTACTTGCTCAATGCCATCAAATTTTATTTTTAAAAATTCAATTCCATCTCTATTTCTATAATTCACAAAATCAACAACATGACCCATTGCTCCATTTACCAGACCTCTTTCAACATTTAAATTCCTTCTCAAAATGATACGACAATTTAAGCACACATTCAGAGTCTTTTCAAAACCAGCTGTTTTAGATATACTCTTCTCTAATGAATCCAATTTTGTTTTCACATTTTCTGACAAAACACTTGTTGCACCCATATACTCTATTGTATCTATTGCTTCCAGTTTCACAATCTCTTCATTTTCTAACTTTAACATTTTGTTGTTGAAGATGGAACATTCTTGCAGAGTTGACATCAAACATATCCCAGATTTCTTCTCAGTAATTTTTTTAAAAATATTCTCTGGAAGAATGTTTTCATTTGGATACAAATTTGAAATTAATTGAGCATGTAAAGCTTCTTTCCCAAGCTCACTTACTTTTCCGATTCTTACATCTTGTAGAATATTTTTATAATCTTCATCCTTTGCCTGTCGCATATTTTGAAGCAGTTCTGCATATTTAAAATGTAACCATATATTAACGTTTCCAATGCTTCCAAGCGACTTACTGGGATCTTCATGCGTGAGCATTTTAAACACTGGTTGTCCTTTTACTGGAGTCAACTGCAGTAGATCTCCAAAAACAATAATGTGTTTTCCTCCAAATAACACATCATACTCTGTTCTAAGAATTTCTTTCATTCTCAAATGCACAAAAGCAAGCATTAGATTTGAGACCATGCTTACTTCATCAATGATAAGAAGTTTCACTTTATTCAGGACTCTGGAAACTTCAGAACACGCATCTCCAGATAGCTTGTTGTAATGCAATTTAATATCATGCTCAACTGGCAGCATCAGTAAATGATGTAGAGTAATTCCTTTAATGTTATGTGCTGCCAGTCCAGTTGGCGCGGTTACAACACAAGACAGCGGTGATTCAGTCCTTTTCTGCAAATAAGTTGCAATGGCTTTAATCAGAAAACTTTTTCCTGTTCCCGCTTCTCCACTTACGTACAGTCGGACAGGCTTAAATGTTGTACATGAGCACTCTTTTTTCTCATGTCTGAATCCATGTTCTATCTGTTCTGTGACTTCGTCATATATCATTTTCTGCTCAACGTTTAGTTGCTTTACTAAATCTTTTAAGTTAAATACATCCTCTTGAGCTTGTTCCATAGCTCTTTCCACCTCATCCATGGCAGTTGCAGCTTCATTTTGGATAATTGGTCCTCCTAGTGGATCCTGACTCAATGAAGTAGAACTCTGACTGTCTTGAGAACTGTCTCTAGCAATCTTTTCAGCAATTGTGGTTTCTTGCTCTATTTCTTCGTTCAACATTTGCAGATAATTTGGAAAAACAGGACATTCTATGGTATCCTTGGTTGCATTAAAAGAGTCTTCATAACAGAGAAAATCTCCAAGTAGTTCCTCTTCTGTACGCCATGGCTTAAAGAGTTGCAAAAGAGCTAAATAGTAAAATTCTCTTTTGTCTGGAGATTCGCAACTCAATTTTTGATGATTAATCAAATGGCCTTTTCTCTGCTTCACTAGACATCCTTCATACCCAATGACAGCATATTTTCCATTATTGATATCTTCTGTGATGTTCCTCTTATAACTGAAGTTTTGCAGAACTTCATACAAACAAGTGTCCTCAAGGTGAGTACTTCTATTTGGATAGTATGTATCCAACATGTTTGTCTTCAAAATATCTGTACTGTTTGGGTCTTTCTCCGCCAAATATTCAATTTCTTGTACAGATTTCAAAACTCGGTTTCATGTTGCAGCAAGACCTAGACTCACCCAAATGATTGTTCTTGATTTGGCATAGAGACTTGCTGATGATAACCGATCAGAACATTCATATGCTCCAATTTCTCGATGCGACAACATCTTCAGACTGAAACTGTATAATTTTTTACTTATACTCTTTTCATGTGAAATGTCTTCCCACATTTCCTTCAGTTCAGTCTTTTCTTTTTTTGTGATGTAAGACGTCACATATCGAGCCACAGCAATAGAGTTGTCAGCAACAAACTGAATATCCATGTTAGCATTCCACACGGATAAAATCACTGGGTTGTAGTTGTTGATGCACTTGGACTCTTCGTTTCTTTTTAAATTGTATGTATTTTTTGGTGACTTCCTTGTCACAGTATGTCGCAGAGAAGACATCAAATGATTTACTCTTCCTTTAGAAATCACTAGTCGTGGAAACGCGAAACGACATTTCGTGTAAAATTTCTCCTTGTTTTTAAATTTTCGACGACAGTACTTTCCACAACGATGAGATTGAAAACGTAAAACTTGTTGCCTTAAACTGTTTTCTTCAGTAGTTTTTGGAACAGCACATGTTGAATATTCTTCAATGAAACTCATCACTGTGTCATCCGAATCAGTTCCAAATTTGGGTGCATCTTTAATCCATAACAACATATGTATGTGAGGATCACCTCTCGCTTGATACTCCTTCCTCCAAAAGAAATCCAAAACCTCTCCAAGGGGAGGATTTTTTTGTTGGTAATAAAAGACATCATAGCTTCAAATCTATGATTAAAATATCTGCAAACATTCACTGGATCCAAAGAACACAGTCCTCCAGGTGTTTTCAATTCTATATTTTGTATGTTTCCATTTGTCTCTCGTAGATATTGAAGTAAGTCGTCCCATGCATACTCAGCACAGCTAAGAGTGAGGAACCATGTAGGAGTTCCTAAGTTTCTTAGCATACATTTCAATTCCCCATGACGACGGAACCAATACTCGTTTGTTCCACGCTGACATGCCATGAGATTGATTAGCTGAGATTCCAAACTACTGCCTTGCAGATTGACCTTCTCCATAAAGTCCCACGCCGAAACATTTTGCAGATGAGCTCCACTTTTCAGTATATGATTAACTGCATAAGAAAGCCCAGACAAATCACTTTCGTACAGTAGATGAAACAAATACGGAATGCTTTGACGAAACCTTGGATCTTCAGCATATAATCTTAAAGTCCGGTATTCAGCTGCAGGAATTTGAACTGGTCGATCGTCATATCCTCCACCTCGACCTGTTGGAAATAACTGTGGAAAACAACAAGCTTCCAAACTTTCTTCCCATACACTAATAGGACTTCCTTTTGCTGTTTTCATTTGAAACAAGTCAATTGCACTCCCCATTACTTCTTTGGAATGCAAAGGATGAACAGTATAATGTTCATATATTTCTTCACTTCTAGACACATCAACTTTTTCAATTTGGCCAACTAAACAATCACTGTTTTCTTCTGTAGCTGTTTCCTCTGCTCCAACACTTACATCTTTGTAGTACTTAATGTTTTTGACCAAATACAACGTTGCCTTTTTGACTTTCCTAACATCCACTAAATCTTGCCAGATTTTCTTACTCTTTGTCGGAACCCCATTAACTAGCATAACCAGAGGATCCTCTTCTACTCTTTCTACACCAATTGTATCAATATTTTTCTTGACATCTAGAGGCAAATAAACAACTCTTCCCTTTAATCCTCTTTGTAAATCGGTAGGAGGTAATTTCCCTATCTTAGGCTCCATGCGAACAATAGCTTGAAAAGGATGGACACATTGAATCAAAATTGATTCATGAGTATTTAAATCCATCAATTCAGTAGGAATGTGTATCAACTGAAGATTATTATGAACAGCTCTAGCAGGCATTCTATTTTCATTTAATTTTTTCAAACAATAAGTACAAATACGCTGATCAAAACTCAAATCGAAAGAATTCTCTACCAACAAATAACTTACAAAATCCTTCCATTCACTATTATTTTCCAATTCACATTTTGCATATAAATCAACTAACCTAGTCTTAATCTTATAATGAGTCCATCGACAACACACACAAGTTAAATTAGGCCTTTCACTTGATTTCACCTTAAACTTGGTAATTTCCTCGTCAAACTTTTCTATACTTGAAATCTGTACATTGTCTTCCACATTACCATCCATTACTATATCCATTTCTACACTGTCCTCTTTGTTCCCAAAATAACAAAACTCAATTTCTTCACAAATAGTCTTCACATCTACTTCAGATCCATGCAAAAGAGCACTGTTTAACTGTTTAAGCTTAAGTGCTGGACTTTTTGCATATTGCAACCTTCTTACTAATTTCCTCACCTTATAATGATGCACTGCTAACTTCCTAAAATGGTGAAAAACCCTCTGACATACTTCTCTAGAAAGACAAGCCAGTGAATGCCCATGCAAACCAGTGTTTTCTCTCACTCTGCAAGGATCTAACTCTTGCAAGATCTTCACTTTCTGTTTTACACTTTTCTTACTATATGTACGTAAGAAATGTCGAAGCAAATCGATTGAATCCTGTTGCACACTACAAATACTACTGCACTTCCATGTATACACTGGACCCTTAGTACATCTCCCTAAAACTTCCTCTGCTAACACCTCTTCTGCATCTCTAGACACAAGTTTCTCTTTTTCCATCGGACAACCATCTTTCACCTCATATGCTCAACCACTGGTGTTAACTGCATGCACCAAATCATTTTCCTGAAAGTAACTTTCCTCATTAAAAAATGGCTCAGAACTTGAACTATGCATCCATTCTCCAGAAAATACTTCACAAAAAATAGTCCGATTAATTATTCTTTTCCATCTACTGTTCGATTTGAAAACATCAATTGCCTTGTTAAGTATCCTAATTCTATTGATTACTAAAATAAATAATTTTTTCTTAACTTCAAAAGCCTGATCAACAATCTTCTCTAAATTTTTCTTTTTCTTGTAAAAAGCAGCTCTCTGTTTACCTTTCTTTTCATTTTTTAGCAAATTTAAAACTACCCTATTGCGAAACATTCGTCTACGAATGTCCCTAAATACATTTTGCCTTCTATTGCTATCCATACTCTTCTCTCCTGCTCCAGTAGAGACATTTTTTGAGGGCCTCTCCTTCCTTTTCAAATTTGCTCTCTCCTTCTGGATCTTCACATTACCGTTAACATTTGTTTTTGTTCTACATATGTTGCGAAAAAAACTTAGTTGTCTTACCAGGAGCTTTTTTGGTGTTTTTTGAAGTACTTGTTGTAGAGGATTCCTTTAATTCCGTTGCTGATTTTGTTCTATGCCGTATGGTATTTTTTCTTCTCCTTTGCCTTGACGGCATTTTTGCTTACTTTTCAAATGTTGATTTCAATCTGTGGTAAAGAAAAAATAACACATTATAGACCACTATTAGCAAACAACAAAGCAATGACAATAAGCAAACGATATAAACACTAATTTGCAACATATCTAAGTTTATACCACAGGAACTATATAACTAGGAGTAAGACATAGAAAAACAGCTAGTGGGAGTACCACAAAAACACAGAGAGACTCAGACAAAGAAACAGGTAGAGGGAGTAAAACATACAAAAGGACTAAGACAAAGAGAGTGTATAATATATTGAAAGACAGAAAAAAGATGTAATAGGGAGAGGGAGTAAGTAAAAAAAAGGGAGTAAGTCAGAAATAGGATGTAACAGGGTGTAAAACAGAGAGTGGGTGTAACAGGAAGTAACACAGAGAGAGGGTGTTAGAAGAGAAAAGGTTGTAAACGAGACTAAAACAGAGAAAGCCTGTAAAGGAAGAGACAGAGAGTAAGTTTGAGAGAGGGTATAAGAGGAAGTAAATCAGAGACAGGATGTTACAAGAAGTTGATCAGACAGAGGGTGTAACAGGAAGAGAGAAAAAAAAGTCAGAAAGAGAAAGAGAGACGGTATAAAACAGACAAAAGGTGTAATAGGAAGTAACTCAAGGCTAGAATATTACAAAGAAAAAGGTTGATTAGATAGTATTTGCATGATTCAAAAAACATATTAGCACATTTCACAATCATGTCATCTATGTTTCCTCAGATTAGTCATATTTTTGGATAATGCTTGGTTAAAACATTTTGTTTCATAGAGAAATTGTCTTTTGTGAAATAGTGAATTTTCAGTAGTGAAATTGAATGCTTGTACATAGGACCTGTGCTGTGTTTCTAAAATGTAATTTTAAAAACGACTTTGGGGTAATTGAATGGCTTTTATATTTTTCAAAAGGAATTAATAGTATCTTCATCATTAAATAAATATTTTTGAACCTTTTACAATGATGTCATCTGCATTACCTTACCTCAGATTAGGAAACAGATTGAGCTCCTTTCTTGTTGGTTTGTGTCATGTTTTTTGATAATGCTTGGTAAAAAGATTTTGCTGCATAGAGGAATTGTATTATGTAAAATTGAGAAGTTTCACTAGTGACCTGGAATGCTTGTACATACCACCTGTGCTGTGTTTGAAAAATACTCTATCTTGCAAATGTTGATAGCAAGCATTATCAAAAAGCAAGACACAAACCAACAGCAAAGAAACTCAGGCCCTTATTTATGAAGGCCTTGCGCCACCAGTGCGTCACTTTTTTCCCATGTTAAAAGTGACGCACCGGCGGCACAAAGCAATCATAAATAAAGCCCAAATGTAAATACCATTGATTTGCCCCCAAAATCGTTTTTTGAATAACATTTTGGAAACACAGCGCAGGTCCTATGTACAAGCATTCAATTTCACTACTGAAACCTCACTGTTTCACAAAATACAAATCCTCTATCTTGCAAATGTTGATAGCAAGCATTATCAAAAAGCAAGACACAAACCAACAGCAAAGAAACTCAGGGCCCTATTTATGAAGGCCTTGCGCCACCGGTGCGTCACTTTTGTCCCATGTTAAAAGTGACGCACCGGCGGCACAAGGCAATCATAAATAAGGCCCAAATGTAAATACCATTGATTTGCCCCCAAAATCGTTTTTGGAATAACATTTTAGAAACACAGCGCAGGTCCTATGTACAAGCATTCCATGTCACTAGAGAAACTTCTCAATTTAACATAATGCAATTCCCCTATGCTGCAAAACTTATTTACCAAGCATAATCCAAAACCATGACACAAACCAACCAGAAAGAAACTCAATCTGCATCCTAATCTGAGGTAGTGCAGGTGACATCATTGTAAAAGGTTCAAATATATTTATTTAATGAGGCAAACACTAATAATTCCTTCTCAAAAATATAAAAGGCATTCAATTACACCAAAATCGTTTTTAAAATACCATTTTAGAAACACAGCACAGGTCCTATGTACAAGCATTCCATGTCACTAGAGAAACTTCTCAATTTTACATAATGCAATTCCCCTATGCTGCTAAACGTATTTACCAAGCATTATCCAAAAACATGACACAAACCAACCAGAAAGAAACTCAATTTGCATCCTAATCTGAGGTAATGCAGGTGACATCATTGTAAAAGGTTCAAATATATTTATTTATTGAGGCAAGCACTAATAATTCATTCCCAAAAATATAAAAAGCATGCATTTACTCCAAAATCGTTTTTTAAATAACATTTTAGAAACACAGCACAGGTCCTATGTACAAGCACTCAATTTCACTACTGAAAATTCACTATTTCCCAAAATACAATTCCTCTATGCATTAAAATGTTTTAACCAAGCATTATCAAAAAACATGACACAGAACAACGTTAAAAAAACAATCTGCTTCCAAATCTTCTTAATGGAGCATACAAGTCTCTATCTAAATTAAATGAATCATTTCTTACCTTTACAAATGCTTTGGGAGATAGAGAACAATGTCAGACACACAAACCAATTTTTCTTTAGCAGAGCAAAAGGTATGCACTCCAGACATTGCAACCATGAATGGTACAGAAAATCTCTAATTCTACACAGATATGCCTCATTTCAACCAATCAAAACTCTTCCCTCACTATTTTCAAACCAACACCCTTCCCCCTTCAGCCCTTTCTATCTGTTACCATAGCAACTCCCTCCTTACTGAACTCTCAGGTTCAAAAGTTTATTCTACAATGTTGCAAATGAACTAAGCAAGGATGTTTGACCTCTCAATACACCAGCTTATCCGATGAAATGTTTCTTTAATTTACTTTTTCTTAACCATTCAAATTGCTTCTTTCACAAAACACAACCATGCACCCTAACTTTTACTTCTCAACTATCTGAATCCACCAATCATTGCTTGTGATTCAAGAGCAGTGAAACTCCACAATTATTTCTTTGTAAACTCCTACTGCTCCAACTGCCATTTCATTCCCACACTTCATCTGACTGCACCAGAACCTTCTCTCATCATGTATTCTGTGTGGATTATTGGACATAGCTACATCCACTGGGCTCAAAGGAATGCAGCTAGCAGAAATTTTCACAACCTTGATTTATCAAATGTGGAAATCAAGTGGATTGGCCAGAGAGGATTGAGATGTCACCAATTGATACCATTGGTGAAAACCTTTTTGCATCTGCTAAACCCTGACCTCTTAATAGTGCACTGTGGTGGAAATGACTTGGGCACTTTGACTGGGGTTGGTCTGGAAATGCTTTTAAAGGACACCTTTGATCAATTGATGACATCTTTTCCACAAACTGCCTTGGTATATTCCGATATATGCCAAAGACAGAAATGGAACTGGTCCAACCAATTTTGTCCGCAATTTGAGAAAGCACGGAAACATGTGAATACATCTGTTTCTGCTTACATGAGAGACTATGGAATGGGTTCAATATACAACAATCATTTGCGTTTCAACATGCAAGATATCTACAGAGGAGATGGTGTGCACTTCTCAGATGAGGGGAATAGAATATTCCTCCTGAATTTAAGACTGTGCATTGGAACCTACTTGTAGGTATCTAAATCAGCCACAGAACCCAAAAGCTCTTTTCAGAGCTACCCTACCTCTGATCACTCAAAATGATTATCTTTCTGTAACTTTTTTCACTATTTTTCACCACAGTACGCTCCCCGGTACGCTCCCCGGTGCCGTACCGGGCGCTCCCCCCGCGAAATTTTACAATTTTATTTTGGCATATATGCCCCTCCTAAACTCCCCATAGAAAACCTAGAGGTCAGGGGGTGTATACTGTGCCCCTTTTTGCCCATTCCCAACGTTGTTTGTCCTCCATCTTGTGTCTCAATTCAACCGAAACACAAAATGGCGGACTTCCGTAGCGCTCCCGGTACGCGTACCGGGGGGCGCGCACCGGTGAGCGCTCCTAAAAAAAATGTGGGAAACGAAATTACATAAAAACCACTGGACAGACTTTCACCAAATATAGCATAGACCCTACTACATACCAGTCCCTACCATTATCCCACATTTGATGGTATTCCATTGAGCCATTTGGGCTGTAGCCTTGTCTAAATATCCTGAGGTAAATTACATGACAAAAACACATATGAAAGTGTTGGAATTTACAACCAATTAAAATATTACTTACATGTTGTACTTTTATGTGCTGACATTTGATTGGTTAAGTACATGAATATATAAGAAAAATGACAGGGAAACACAGCCATTTTGACTAATACTACCTGAGGTACATTTTGATTGAATTTTGACAGAAAACTTCAACTACTTTGAAAAAGGTAAGTTGTTAATTTGAAAGGGGAACTATGTTGTGCACTTTAATTTAATTTGGGAAAACGTTTTCTGATAGTTATATACTATCCCTGTGTAATAGTTATAGATTGAGGTAGGCTTCTCTGGTATAATTATGAATTTACTTAGACTTCATCACTTTTTAATAGTTCTACTTCCTGCCTGAAACCATACACTGCCCAAAAATTACTTCACTGTTAAAAACTCAGAAGTACCTGTCTAAACTTAAACCCAACAGTACCCTAACTCTACTAATATAGTTAATTTTTATGCAATTTTCAGAAAGAAAATGGAAGGAGAAAAACAAGCAAATGTTACTTCTATCGAAGTAAAGGTGGAAAATCCAGAAGAGCAAAAAGATAAAGTTGATTTCATGGATGACTCTTTGGACCAACAGTTAATAGAATGTTTGGAACAAATGGAATCATGTACTTATAATTATGAGGAAATACCGGTCAATATTATGTTACAAGTTTTATTAAATTATGAAAAAGAATCAGAAGAATAAATTTATATTTAATAATTTTAAATTGTTTGAGACAATATTCATTCTTATATGTAATTCATGAAGTATTACCAAAATGATTATATTATAAAATGAGACTTATAGTATACTGTCCAACTCTTTTGTGTTACATAGTAAGTTTGCTCATAGTTACTACCTTTCTCCCACTATATTATCTCCTATGTGTATTTTACATCTCTTTTTCATCATAAGGGAACAGGATAGACTACCCATGATCCCCTAGGACTTCTCAGGGAGTGCTTAAAGGATCTGTTTCTGCTTTCCTGACAGACTATGTTATGGATTCCATATACCACAATAACTTCTATAACAATATGCAAGATATCTACAGAGGAGACGGTGTATATTAAATTGAAGTCTCTGCATTGGTACCTACATGTAGGTACTTAAATTTAGAAAAAACAACAAAAAGAACATTTCTTTAAAACAGCTACTTTTTTTTAAACTGTCATTCTTTTTCCCCATGGTACGCTCCCCGGTACGCTCCCCGGTGCGCGTACCGGGTGCTCCCCCCGCGAAAATCGAAAAAAAAATAAAAAATTGGCCCCGCGGGGCCCTTTTATGGCCCCCGCATCAAACCTAGGGGGTCAGGGGGGGTCTACTCGGCCCCCTTATGGTCAATTCCCCCTTTGTTTTTGCCACCTCTTGTGTCTTTATCCTACCGAGACACAAGATGGCGGCTGCTCCGGACTGTTTGGAATGTTTACAGACACCCGAGAGCCAATCAGCTTTCCGCACGCAAGTCGAGTAGCTTGCCTGGTACGCGCCCCGGTGCGCGTACCAGGGCGCTGCCATAGATATATATATTTTTTTTAACCTAAATTACTCAAAATCCACTGGAGCACATATCTTGAGACATAGCAAAGGCACATCGGGCTACCAGTCCCTACAATTTTGCCAAGTTTGGTGGAAATCCTTTCAGCCGTTCGGGCTAAAAGTGAGTTTGACCGCCCTATGGAATTTAACATTGGGAAACACGTTTTGGGACCCCCCTTTTATCTCGGCCCCCGCTCGACGAATCCCGCCCAAACTTTCAGGAAAGGACCGGAGCTCCACGAGGCAAATTTGTGTACATTTTCAGGCAGATTCGTCAACCGACGTCAAAGTTATTCACAATAGAATGTTGAGATTTTGCATTGAAAAAAATCCTAACTATAACTACCTACTGGCGACTGCCAGTAGGTAATATATATATATATATATATATATATATATATATATATATATATATATATATATATATATATATATATATATATATATATATATATTACCTACTGGCGTTCGCCAGTAGGTATATATAGTTAGGATAAATTCCCTATGGGACTTTTGAAAATTCTATGTCTAATAACTTTGGCGTTTGTGGATGGAATCGGCTGAAATTTTCAGGAAAATGGCACATTTTGTTTCTGAGCAGCTCCTGAAAATTTGGGGGGGTTTCGTCAAGGGGGGGCTGAGAAAAAAGGGGGGTCCCAAAACGCGTTTTTTGCATTGAGTTTTCCATAGGGCGGTTGGACTCACTTTTAGCTCGAACGGCTGAATGGATTTGCACGAAACTTGGCAAAATTGTAGGGACTGTTAGCCCGATGTGCCTTTGCTAGGTCTCAATATATGTGCTCCAGTAGTTTTTGAGAAATTAACGTTCAAACCAAGATATATATCTGTAACAGCGCTCTGGGCAGCGATCCGGTCCGCTTACTTTTCGCTTATCGGAACTTTGCGCGCAGAAAGCTGATTGGCTCTCCGGTGTCTGTCAACATTCTAAACAGTCCGGAGCGGACGCCATCTTGTCTCTCGGTAGGATCGAGAGAGAAGAAGAGGTGGAAAACGAAGGGGGAATTTAATGAAAGGGGGCAAGGTATCCCCCTCTTGACCTCCTAGGAATGTTGTTGGGGTTATTAAAGGGTCCCGTGGGGAAAATAAAAAAAAAATGATTTTTCACGGTAGAAGCGCGGCCGCGAACTGGTAGCGAAACGGGAATTCGCCATTTTGTGCTTCGTAAATTAAATTACTAGTTATAAGTGGGTACGGGAGACGTATCCTAATCCCCTATGTTTCCTGAGGGTGGGTGAGGAGGCTGATATATGTTGATACATCTCTTCCAGCGGCTGTGCGTGAGCTTTTTTTTTTTTTTTGCTGCGTGACAGTCCGGAGCGGCCGCCATCTTGTCTCTCGGTAGGATCGAGAGAGAAGAAAAGGTGAAAAACTAAGGGGGAATTTAATGAAAGGGGGCAAGGTATCCCCCTCTTGACCCCCTAGGAATGTTGTTGGGGTTATTAAAGGGTCCCGTGGGGAAAATAAAAAAAAAATGATTTTTCACGGTAGAAGCGCTTCACGGGCCGCGAACTGGGCCGCAAACTGGTAGCGAAACGGGAATTCGCCATTTTGTGCTTCGTTAATTAAAGTACTAGGTATAAGGGGGTGCGGGAGACATATCCTAATCCCCTATGTTTCCTGAGGGTGGCTGAGGAGGCTGATATATGTTGATATATCTCTTCCAGCGGCTGCGCCATCTTGCCTTTTTTCGAATGCCACAATTTTGTCGTGCACGGCAGCCATTTTAGATGCCAGGCTGGTCCCAGGCTATCACCTACCCCTGCGGATGTAGTTTATGGCCCCAGCTGTAGAGAATTCAGACATGCCAATTCTCCTGATTCAGGCGTGTAAGTACTGATTTCAGTGCTAGTCTCCCGCCTCCCGATTTCTGCCAGCAAAAACCCGGGGGCATATTACTAACAACTAGCGATAATTTTTGTCTATAACTTGTTTAGAGACAAAAATTATCGCCGCACATCGGCGATTTTTATCGCAGATAAACCTTGCTATTATCGCAGAAAAGTCAGCGATATTCATGTATTATCGACCTAATGCTCTTAGCCATGTTATCCACCTCCCATTGGATAACATGGCTAAGACCTGCTCAGGGCAGGTGTTAGCTTTTGGAGATATTCGCGCTTAGTGCGAATATCTCCAAAAGTTGGTAATAGAAGGTAGCGATGTTAGGGACTGTTTCCAGTCGCTAACATCTTGGCACGCCACTTTGCATGTCATTAGTGATAAGTATCACTGACATGCAAAGCCGGGCCCAAGATGGTCGCTATCTCCTTTTAGGTGTCACTAACTGGTGTTAGCGACAGCTTGATAATAGGGAAATAATTTTATCTCCGCTTTCATGGTTTTTAAAGCCAAAAAAGCGGAGATAAACCCCCTTGCTAATATGCCCCACGATTCCTTGGGGGTTTCAGCTGATAGGGCTTGGTATTGTGTTACATGGTAATTTTTCCATGAAACGTCAGAGGGTCGATGTAGGGGTTCTAGAAGAGGTGATAAACCATTTAAGCCTCATGAACAAGCGCATGGTCTTTTAAAGATTTCTGAAGTACTCGGGGCGGCGGTGTGTGTGTGCCCTCTTTCAGGAGCGGGCAGGGGGGCACTGCCAGCAACTTGCCAGGTCAGGTAGTGTTCAACACGTGCATCACCCTTTCTCTGCTTGCTATTGCGCTCCATGCTTCGGAAAGGTAAGAAAAAGAACGTGCATTTGAGTTTGAAATGTCCGATCCTGCAGCAGCACACTTCCAAAGCCCACACATGACAATAACCCGATTCAAGGCCCCATTCACCCGTTTTTCAAAAAATAGATAACAGTCCAACAAAGTAAGGTTATAAAACTTTATTAACTTTTAACGATAATGAACAGAACAAAAACTAAAAACATTTAAACATTTATTAACACAAAAAGCAACAATGGTTAGAAGCTGTCTTTTGTGCGAATAGTCCCAAGGCAGCACAACGTGCAGAGTTCTGGACGGCACCCAGGTGATGTCGCCTGGGTGCCGCACTGGTTTAGGGATCCTACAATGCTGCTCCGAAAATTGGCGTGGGGCGTCCCGGGTGGGGCGGGGGGAGGCCTCGTCAGTAGCGGTCTGCTGTGCGAATAGTCCCAAGGCAGCACAACGTGCAGAGTTCTGGACGGCACCCAGGTGATGTCGCCTGGGTGCCGCACTGGTTTAGGGATCCTACAATGCAGCACAGAAAAACAGCGTGGGGCGTCCCGGGTGGTGCGGGGGGAGGCCTCGTCAGTAGCGGTCTGTGTCCAGTGTCACATGGCTGACACAACATGTACGACAGGCACCCAGGTGATGTCCAGTAAACTGCCGCACTGGTTTTGGTATCCTACAATGCTGCTCCGAAAATTGGCGTGCGGCGGCCCGGGGGGGGGGGGGGGAGGCGGCGTGAACGGGCCTCCCCAGGTGGCGGCCATCTAGCTGAGTTGCGTCTCGCTCACCATGTTGTGGAGTTGCTCCCACTCTTGCAGTGCAGCGATAGGCGGCTGCCACATGGCTGTCAAAATGGCGGACGGCTCTTCGGTTTTGGGCCTGGTCCACTGAAATGGCCCTGGGACACCTTGGAAGTCGGACGCTTGCCTGCTAGGGCTTGGGCTCCATTCTCGAAAAGCGTCCCCTCAGCCGTGAAGATTGTATAAAAGTCTTGGGGGCCCCCGACTCCCGCAGGCTTCCGGTGGGGAGCGGCTGCCATGATTGCTCGCGGAATGACCACGACGGAGCCACGAGATGGTGGTGCTCTCATGCTGACGCCAGCTTCAGTCTGAATGATCCAGAAACAAGGTGGGGCTTTCATCGGTTGGGAAAAAAAATGTTCTAAACCAATGAAAAGTGTTATTTTTAGGTCATATGACCAAGCCTTCCATCTTTAGGAAACCAAAAGTAAAATGAACCAATGAAAAGTTTTATAAACAAGTCACATGACCTGTTCTGCGGCATAGGGCTACAAAAAGCGTAGAAAATCCGTTGGCACGTGAGGCGGCGTCAGTAGCGGACCGATGTGCGAATAGGCCGAAGGCAGCACAACGCGTCGAGATCCGGATGGCACCGAGGTGGTGTCCAGCAAATTGCCGCACTGGTGTGGCCATCCTACAATGCTGCGCCGAAAGACGGCGTGTCCAGCAGAATTGCGGTCACTGTTGCGGTACAGTGACTCGAACGCGCCGAGATCCGGATGGCGCCGAGGTGGTGTCCAGCAAATTGCCGTACTGGTGTGGCCATCCTACAATGCTGCGCCGAAAGACGGCGTGTTCAGCTGAGTTCCGGTTAGTCTTCCGGCACAGTGACTCGAACGCGCTGAGATCCGGATGGCACCGAGGTGGTGTCCAGCAAGTGGCTGCACTGGTGTGGCCATCCTACAATGCTGCGCCGAAAGATGGCGTGGGGTGCCCCGTTGGCTTATGAGGTGATGTCAGTAGTGGACTGATGTGTGAATAGGTCGGAACCAGCACAAGGCGCCAAGATCCGAATGGCAAGTCCTGGATGTTGAGTGCCTCAGTTGAGATTTCTGAGCAGTGCTTGTAGAACTGTCTGAAGCTTATTTGCACCTGCTGCAGCTTCACTAGGTCCGGCGGAACTTGTTGCCTTTTCCTTTGTGCTTCTTTTCCTACAATGCGTTTCTTCTGAAGACACGACCAGGTCCCTGAATGTGTGCAGGGGGACGCTATTGAATGAATGAACGCGCCGAGATCTGGATGGTCAAGTTTCATCTGGCAGTTTTTCTCCATCCCTCCTGGATCAAAGAAGGTGAATGCTAAATATGCCACCTGCCTCATCTGAACATATGAAGTTAACTTGTATACACTGTGGTGCTATGCTGTCCTATGGCAACATGAGCATCAACCTGATGAATACGGCATTCGAAAATCATAAATGCCCTAATGCACCCAAGAAGTAATTTTTTTTTTTCTCCAGTTGAGCCGTTTTCAATGTCTGTTTTTTGTTCTTTCCCCTCCATCAAAAACAAAACAAAAATACAAGGCGCTAAGATCCGAATGGCAAGTCCTGGATGTTGAGTGCCTCAGTTGAGAGTTCTGAGCAGTGCTTGTAAGACTGTCTAAAGCTTATTTGCACCTGCTGCAGCTTCACTAGGTCCGGCGGAACTTTTTTCCTTTTCCTTTCTGCTTCTTTTCCTACAATGCGTTTCATCTAAAGACACGACCAGGTCCCTGAATGTGTGCAGGGGGACGCTATTGATTGAATGAAAATGGCGGCTTGACACAAAGCTGACTCAAGCGTTACTGTTGGTGCTATACAGACAAAAATTGGTTTTCAGTTTGTACATTCTTCAGGTTTTTTTTTCCATCCAAGTCTGATTGAGAGTTTGTAGAAAAATGGCTTCAGATTTTCCACATACTACTCTTCAACATTCTTCCTAAATGTAACAATGTGAAATTCACTAGGAGAACGGCTGTTTCTGTTTCCTTTCAAAATGCTGCCACCAATATTTTCTGAATGGAAGACACCATCTTGTAGCATAAAGGGCCGAAAGGGGTTCTGGTCTGGCCGATGGTTGGTGGAAACATTTTGACTATATCTTGGACCTGCCCGGCCTCGCCCAAAATGGCGCCGGTATAAATGGGACTCGTAACTCTTTGCCCGCAAATGTATATCTAGAAAATGTTATTGTAAGTGGCCCTGTCGTATTTTAATTACAAAATGTACGTCCACCGATTCCGCAACTGTTAGACACCTTTGTTCTTGTCACCTAATGGCCCGCTCGTTACGTTCTTCTACAGTGTAAATGTCTCCTCATCATATACGATTTGAGTTTGCTCCGTGGCCGGCCCACGTGGTTATAGGCCCGTATTTGTATACTGACATTTTCACAATAAAGGTTTTTAAAACAAAACACGGTAGTAGTATTTTCATTTGTAAAGTTTTTACTTTTAGTGACTGTTTTCGAATCAGTAAAAGGCAAGTGAAATAAAGCAGTCCAATTACATGACGGATAAAAGGTATAATATGTAGGAACGCAGTAAAGATAAATGGTCAAGGGCAGTTGTGTTTTTCATGTCTGCAACATAAAGTGATCGATAAGAATCTGATAATCAGGCGTATCGGCGACTAAGACAGCAGGCCGAATCTCTTTTACTCAACGGCTCCGTCATGGAAGGAAGAAACGCCCTTTTTCTCGAAAAAGGAATATATTTTACTTGCCAGACAGTTGTAAATTTTCCGGGAAAGTACATTAGCTTGGAATATTATAACATATGTTTGAAAAAAAAATATTGTTCGAAAATAATAAAAAGCGTAATTTTTAGGTCATATGACCAAGCTTTTCATCATTAAATTAACAAAAGTAAAATGAACCAATGAAAAGTTTTATTAACAAGTCACATGACCTGTTATGCTTACGTTACGCGCTGCGCGCCGCGCCTCGGATCACTTCCGGGTGCGCTAACGCGGCGTGTCATAAAACGCATTACGCGACAACGTAGGTCAAGAATATAGTCTAAATGTCTCCACCAACCAGCGTTCAGAACACAACCCCTTTCAGCAGTCCAAAAAGTTCTGTTAAATGACAACAGAGGGGACAGGCAACAAGAACCATCAGTCAAAGAGGGGAGGGCAAGTTCTTCTCTTCCGGGTCATGTTGGGGCGCTACCGGAACTGATCGAATTGGTAGTCTACAGTGTTTCTGGATGTTTCAGACTAAAGCTGGCGTCAGCATGAGACCACTACCATTTCGTAGCTCCGTCGTGGCCATTCCACGAGCAATCATGGCAGCCGCTCCCCACCAGAAGCCTGCGGGAGTCGGAGGCCCCCAAGACTTTTGTAGAATCTTCACGGCTGAGGGGACGCTTTTCGAGAATGGGACCCAAGCCCTAGCAGACAAGCGTCCGAGTTCCAAGGTGTCCCAGGGCCATTTTAGTGGACCAGGCCCAAAACCGAAGAGACGGCCGCCATTTTGAGAGTCCTGTGGCAGCCGCCTATCGCTGCACCGCAAGAGCGGGCGCATCTCAACTACATGGTGAGCGAGACGCTGTAGTCGCAAGAGCGGGCGGAAAACAGCTGAATGGCGGAAGAGGCACAGTGTAGCAAAAGCGGGCGGAATGGCAACTAAAACGATAAAGGGGCGCCCCACTACAGCTTGTCTTCAGGTCAAACGGATTGTGGGACAAGGTCCAGAATTGAAGAGTCATCAAAAGGCAAAAAGTACCGCCGGACCCCGGGAGCCGGCCGCCTATGTCCGGGGCGATCTCAGGCTACACCAGTGCTATAAGACTTGGGGAGGGTGTCGGAGCCAAGCGTCTTCTCCGAGTCCATGGCCATCACAGCGCCCCTCAGGGGCCTCCGTCAAGCTGTTTAGGAAGGTAACATATGACATTGTTTTCTAATGCAGTCAGGTCCACAAACGACACTCACTTACTTTGAGAATAGTGAAGCTGCAGTAGGTGGAAATAAGCTTCAGACAGTGTTACAAGCGCTGCTCAGAACTCTTAACTATGGCACCCAACATCTAGAACTTATGCTATTTGAGAATGGTAGTGACATCGAAGCATCTCGGGGACCAAAACCATTAACGTACTTTCACGTATGAAAATCTTACTTGGGGAGGGGGCAGGAGCGAAGCGCCCCCTCCCAGTCAGCGCCACCACATCGTATGTTGAAAATCTGAAGCCATCGTTCTACAAAGTCAACCAAACTTGGATTGAAAAATCTAGAAAAATGTACAAACTGAAAACCAGTTTTGGTCTGCATCAGTAGCAACGCTTGAGTCAGCTTTGTGTCAAGCCGCCATTTTGATTCAACAAAGCACAGGCATTGAAAAAGGCTGAAATTCAGAACTCTAAACTATGGCACCCAACATCCAGGAGCTTGCTCTCCGGATCTTGGAGCCTTGTGCTGTTTTCGATCTATTCACACATCGGTCCACTACTGACATCATCTTATAAACCAACGTTATGTAAATAGTTTTTTAATAAAATGTTTTACCCTGTTTCTTTGCTGGTGTGTTGTCTATATTTTTAATATTTGCATAGGGTTTGTCATTATTTTGTGCGGGATGGGTGATAGAGCCGAGCTGTCTTGCAGCCCTCATGGTGTGGAGCTCAGTTCATCTCACTATTTTCGTATTTCTCAAGAAGGGTTGTTCCTAATATTTCTATTTTAGCGAGGTCAAAAAGAGATCCAATTAGTGGCCTACTGATTTTGCTCGATTACTTTTATTTTTTTACACGATTTTTCACTATCTGCAAAGACTAAACAGAGGATTGCGACTTTGTGCTTGTTTGTAAATAGAGAATGATCCAAAGAGAACCAATTCTAAAACAGTAAATGCTTGGACAACAATCAATCAAATGGAGAGACAAGGAGGTACGACGGATTACAACGGGGGTAAAGGCCTGCGTTAACTACTCTTCTGTATCTGCAAAGAGAGAGTACTAACAAAGGCAAAAGAGGGGAGGGGGGGGGGGGGGCAGCGTTCAAAGCACATCAGCGTGCATAAATACGAAAATGTTTTTATCTATCACGTACTTGACATTTTAAAGCTTTTCATATTTGCTATTAAAAAACCAATGAAATTCACAGAAAAAACCATAGGTTATAGTGGATATATAGTTAGGAATTTGCATTTACAAAACCTTGAAAATTCAATGAAAAAACCATAGGTTATAGGCCATATATAGTTAGGAATTAGCATTTACAAAACCTTATTTTACTCGCATAAAACCATTGAAATTCCATATATAGTTAGCTAACTATAAGCGCTAACTATATATCGCGCACCCGCAATCCACTGCTGATGATGTCACATATTACATCATTCATGACATGGTCAGTGACATCACTGATGACATCACTGATGACATCTCAAATGACATCACTGATGACAACTCAAATGATATCAATGATGACATCTCAAATGACATCACTGATGACAACTCAAATGACATCACTGATGACATCTCATTTGTCATCACTGATCACATCACTCATGTGATAATACAATGAACCTCTTCAGACTCTAATATAACCTTACATACACTCAGTATAAACAGACACTCACAGACTGTCACTCATCCATGGAGTTACTCACACACCTAGTCAGTCATGCAAAGAATCAATCACACCTCTATTTCCTCAACTATACAGTTATTCACATCTTACTTATTCAAACATATAATAACACATATTTACTCTCTTATATAATCCCTGATACAAGCTCACAGTGATCGATACAGCCACTCACACATTCACTGGCTCTTATGTTCAGTTATTTATATATCTCAACTCTCACATGTATTGTGTTTTACATACGTACTTACTTGCACATGTAGCAATGAGAAATCCATTCACTCACCAACACACCCATGCACAGTCAACCGCTCATATAGCTGTTTCCACATGCACTCTTGAACTCATACTCCTAGTGAATCAACTGCTTACACATCTATGCACAGAGTCACGCACCTCCCAGCCACCCACACACACACTCAGCCTCCCATTCAAATATTTGGGCAACCAATCAATAACCCATATGGCTACTCTTATAGCTACTGATCAACACAAGCAGCAGTTTACACAACAACAAACATACTGATGCACGAATTAAGACAGTTTAGTCACTAACCCATGCACTCAGTGAGACACATTTAATCACTCACTCATACAGTCAGTCATGCACCTACTAAATTCTTCATCCAGACACTTATACATCCACTCATTCTTCAATATGTGAAACATATTTTAACTTTACAGAAACATACAGTCACTGGATGTTGTAATCAGTGATGTCATCAGTGATGTCACTGACCATGTCATGAATGATGTAATATGTGACATCATCAGCAGTGGATTGCGGGTGCGCGATATATAGTTAGCGCTTATAGTTAGCTAACTATATATGGAATTTCAATGGTTTTATGCGAGTAAAATAAGGTTTTGTAAATGCTAATTCCTAACTATATATGGCCTATAACCTATGGTTTTTTCATTGAATATATATATATATATATATATATATATATATATTTCCCACACAATTCATCCAGCTGGAGAAACAAACAGATCGCACTCCACAGGTCGTTTTTGCAATTTTTCTTTTATTTTCTTACATTCTCTTAAGTTTTCAGCAAGGGCAGATGTTAAGATCTACTCGTTTCGGTATATCTAAATACCTTGCTCACGATCAACTGACCACTTGGCTCCCCCTACCTAATGTAGTTAATTACACATAACATCACTTCCTGTTAGGGGATTGCAGCGCCTCTATGCTTTCTGGGAGATGTAGTTTTTTTGTTACATATACAGTTCCATTTTGCTCATTATTATGCTTTTTTCACTGCTTACTTAAATTTTCTAAGAGAGACAAGCTAATGTGTGTTTAACAACCATCAGGTTTAAACAAATTGGTTCCCTCTAGTGGGATTACATTGCCATTTTTTACATTTCTTATATGTTTTTACCAACATTGGTCAATACATTTAACACTATGCAAACCCTCTAATGGGTTAACCTTGTTAATATTCGTATACAATGCAATACTCTACCACGGGTCCCAACCAGTGAAGATGCACTAGTTTCTCACACATAGTATCAAAAAATGTTCGAAATGTTTTGTCTCTTTTCATACCCAATAATGGATTTGTTGGATAAGCAAGCATAATTTTTGGCAATAGTCATTTATCAAAGCGAAGTATTTACAAATGTATGTATAGTTCTTCTGACTGATTTAACCCATACGGGGTTAGGGTTCTTAGGTTTAGGATGTGACGCGACTCTTTCTGTCTCAGAAGTCTCTCTCTGTCCCCCCCCTAGTTCTTTTTTAGGGACACTTTCAATTCCAAAGAATTTCAATTGATTCCAGTCACTCTGGTGATATTGTTCCATGTGCTTAGCTACTGCATTTGCTCTGTCCTGATGGATGGTAGCTCGAACGTGCTCCAGTATCCGTTTTTTTAGTTCACACACAGTGCTGCCCACATACCTCATGGGGCATGGGCATTCCACCACATATACTACATATGTTGTTTTACAAGTGATTAGTTCTCTGATTTCCCATGTTTTTTTATTTGCCATTTGCACTTTCTTTGTGGGTTTTGCTATTTGGCATGCCTTGCATGCATAACATTTTACAAATCCCGTTGTTTTCAGCCATATGTCTTTTTTTGATGTTTTTCTGAAGTGGCTATGGATTAAATGATCTTTCAGGTTTTTTGACCTTCTATACGTAATTGTTGGATGAGGTCCCATGATGCTCTTAGCTGTTTCATCCAGCTGTAAAATCTTCCAATTACGTTTCAAAATGTTTGCTATTTCCTTGCTTTCATTGGAGAAATCCATAATCATTCATACTGGTTCCGATTCACTTATGGGTTCCTTCTGTTTTTTTGCTAGGCACTCTTCTCTGGTTCTTTTATTTGTTTTATCCCAGCATTTTTTGATTACACCATTATAGTATTTCCGTCGTTTGAACCTGTCTGCGGTTGCAGCACTATGTTTGAGCCATTCATCATTTTCACTACAGATTCGGCGAATTCTCAGGAACTCCCCGTAAGGGATGCTGGAAATAAGGGATTGTTGGTGGAAGCTTGTAGCTTCTAGGGTGGCATTGGTAGCAGTACATTTGCGATGTACAGTGGTGTGAATTTGGTTTTCCCTTATATAAATCTCTGTATCTAGAAATACAATTCGCTCATTGCTTATTTCACAACTGAATTTTAAGTTTGGTATGCTATTGTTTATGATTTCAAAGTATTCTAGAAATTCTTCTTTACTGCCATCCCAAATGATTAGCAAGTCATCAATATACCTTGTCCAACTAATGACTTTATTTAGTGATTCCTCATTACTGCTGTTCCACACCACTTCCTTCTCCCACCATCCCATCGCTAAGCAGGCGTAACTGGGACTGAAGGAAAATCCCATTGCTGTCCTATTGTTTTGACAATATACTTCGTCCCCGAACATGAAAACATTTCTTGTCAGACATATAGTGATCATTTCCAATAACATCTGATTATGGTTTCCAAATTCTATTCTTCTGTCATTTAGGAAAAAGTTGCATGCCTTGAGTCCCATGTCATTCCTGATGTTGGTGTAGAGGGATATGACATCCATTGATACCAACTGGTATGAGTCTTGCCAGGGAGTATTTTCTAGTTTTCTTAATAGATCACTTGTGTCCTGTATGTAAGAGTCTAGGCACGTTACAAAGGGATTCAAAAAGTAGTCAATGTAATTGGCAATTGGTTCTAGGAGAGAACCCTTTGCAGATAGAATTGGGCGTCCTGGGGGCATCTTCTGGTTTTTATGCAGTTTCGAGAGGAAATATATGGTGGCTGTTACTGGGTGCACCACCGTCAGATATTTCCTCTCTTCGTCATCAATCAGGCCTTTCTTTGTCCATTCCACCAGCTTCGCATCTACCATGTCTTTGATCTCCATGGCCCCAGGACGCCCAATTCTATCTGCGAGGGGTTCTCTCCTATATTTTAAAAAAATTTTAATTTATATTTTCCAATATGTGTTTCATTGGTTACATTACAGTGAAAGGAGGTCTGTCACTCTGTCACAAGGATGGTGTCATCAGTGATGTCATGAGTGATGTCACTGACCATGTAATGAGTGATGTAATATGTGACGTCATCAGCAGTGCATTGCAGGCGCGCAAGTTATAGTGAGTCCAACTAACTATAACTTTGGGAATTTCAATAGTTTTATGTCAGTAAAATTTCCAGCTAACTATAACTGGTGTGAAACCTATGTTTTTTTCAGTGAATTTAATTGTTTTTTTAAATGCTAATTCCTAACTATAACTGGTGTGAAACCTATGGTTTTTTCAGTGAATATATATATATCAAAACAAAACCCTTTCAGGCATAGTGTGACGCATAAATTATACAAAAAAGAAGTAGAGAGCTCCGGGTAGTTCTCCAGTTTAGGTGGAAAGCAGCTCCTGTTAGAGCACTCTCAACACCAGCGACACTCTAGATCAGCTCACTTCAAATGTCTGTTTTTCTATCAAAGTTTTTAAGCATAGGATTAGCTCAGTGCTATCCTCGCTGAGGTAGAAAATAACAAAGTCTTTTGCCATTTATACAGCAAAGTCTTTAAACATAGGACTAGTCCTATGCTTAAAGACTGGGGGTGAGTCTTTGTATTTTCAACGCTCCGTCCATCATCCCCTTTGGTTTTTCTTTGCTCTCCCTAAGTTGGCAGGGTATGCTCAGACGTGAGTCCCTTGCTCACTTTGCCACTGGATTCAAGCAAGCCCGGCTGAAGACGGCTGTAATGCGAGAAACCGGTCCTGGGAAGCTTGATTCCGGTCCAGGGAAGACATGGCATGGCAGTTCGGGCTGCACTGTTCCCATGAGGCACAGGGTCAGACTGATTTGCATATGGCCATGTCTGAACTGGGGTGGCGGAGTGGGCTAAAGAACATTGATGGATTAAACCCAGATCAGTTGACTGGGGGTGAGTGTTTGTATTGTCAACGCTCCGTCCATCATCCCCTTTGGTTTTTCTTCGTTCGCCCTAAGTTGACAGGGTATGCTCAGACGTGAGTCCCTTGCTCACTTTGCCACTGGATTCAAGCAAGCCCGGCTGAAGACGGCTGTAATGCCTTAAACCGATCCTGGGAAGCTTGATTCCGGTCCAGGGAAGGCATGGCTTGGCAGTTCGTGCTGGACTAATCCCATGAAACACAGGGTCAGACTGATTTGCATATGGCCATGTCTTAACTGGGGTGTGGGAGTGAGCTTAAGAACGGTGATGGATTAAACCCAGATCAGTTGACTGGAGGTGAGTGTTAGTATTTTCAACGCTCCGTCCATCATTCCCTTTGGTTTTTCTTTGTATTGTTGTTAACCTGATGTTTAATCTGACATTTACTATATATTTTTCTTTTTCAGGCTGATTCGTCATCATGTCTGTACAGATTTTTCCTCCTTGATGTTTTCATTCCCTTGCGCCTCCTTCCTAATCCTAGTGTTTATAGTTCCTCGTCTTATGTTGGTAAGTTTTACTCCAGTCATTGGTTTTGCTTGTCCTTCTTCTTCATCTTCTCTCTTACCTAGTTTAGCCTCTGGTTGTTACTGTTCCTATTTCTATTCTTTTTTTCTCTTATTTAACTGCTGTTTCAAAAAAATGTATATATTTGCATAATTTTTGGTCGCTGTTGGATTTTTTTGATTTTGTAAATTTGTTGGTCGTCTTCCTGTTTACGCTTCCTTGCCTCTCTATGCTATTTCTCTTACACTTGTTGTGTATGTTCTCACTTTTGACTGAAGTTTCTCAGCTTTCTGTCAACTTCTGTTCCCACTTTCAGTTCCTTTTTCTTTTCCATTTTATATTCTTTTTTCTCTTCTCTTTTCCTCCCATTTTTCTGCTCCTTTCCTTGATATGTTTATTTATTTATCCTTTTCAGGTTGGTTACCCTTTACCTTTTTTTATTTCACACAATTTTGTGTGACTGTTCAATTTTGTTCTTACAGTGAATTCTCATTGTTATCAATTCCATTTTGCTCATGGTCATTCCTAATGCTTTTTCTCTTACCCTGTGACTGCTAATGTATGTATTGTGTCCTGGAACGTTAATGGTTTAAACAACCCGATTAAGAAAAAAGAGTGCTTACCCATTCATCTCAATTACAATGTAAAATTGCAATGTTATAGGAAACTTATCTTACTGCCAGTGATATTAATTGTCTTAAAAAACCACGGGTGGGCAAGTTTTTTGCTCCCCGGCCAAAGAAAGAAAGAATGGGGTGGTGATAACATTTCATAAATCTCTATCTTTAATGATGGAAAAGGAAGAGAAAGATGATGAAAGTCGATGGCTTCTCCTTCACCTTGTTATTAATGGCTCCCCCTTGTCACTTCTTAATGTTTATGGACCCACTGGTCTTGATGTTCATTTTTGGCCTTCCCTATCTCATGTTCTACAATCCTGCTCTAACCCAAACTTTCTTGTTGGTGGTGACTTTAATCAGATCATGGACCCCTTCACAGACAAAAAATCTCTATCAAGGTATATCCCTAACAAAAGCAAAACACCTTTTTAAACACTAGGGGTTTGGTAGACACCTGGAGGATCTGTAATCCTGATAGTTTGGTATTCACTTGTTATTTTCCTACACATAATTCCAGACCCAGAATTGATTACATTCTTGTGAACCATCACTTACCAACCTAACTCACGCTGAAATTAGCTCCATTCTTGTGTCTGACCATGCCCTGGTAATTATTGAGTTAGATCTCCCATCACATAGGTGGCATTTTAAGAATTATTTCCTCAGGACCCCACTTTTGTGGATCATTTTAAAACCTTCCTACTGGAGTTCTTTCATACCAGCAACACTTCAGACTTGCCATTTCATGTTGTTTGGGACACATTTAAGCCAACGGCCAGAGTCTTTATTATTGATTATGTTGCTGTTAAGAAGAAAACATCACTTAAGGAGTCTTTGTCTCTATTATCTTCCATTAAGCAACTTGAACATGCTTATTAAACTACCAATAGTGATGACACCCTCAAAAAACAAATTAATGCTGAATTAAATTTCAATAAGAAATCGACTGAGGAGACTTCTGGGTAATTACTAAAGATCAATTCTAAATTGTATGGCAGATGCAACAGAGCAGGTAAACTGTTGGCAAATTATTTGAAAATGAAATAACAAAAATCCATAATAACTAATATCATACATGACAAGGGTATTAAACATCTTAAGGAAGAAGAAATATTACATTACTTTATGGGTTTTCACAAAACTTTGTATACCCCCAAATTTTCCCCCCTTGGACTCTGCTTTAGATCCATTCTTTGACTCTCTTCCTCCTCGCTCTGCCCCATCTCCTTATTGTTCATTCCTTGATAAAGATATATCTATCTCTGAGATCAAGGCTGCTTTAGCCCAATTGCCCAAAGACAAAGCTCCCAATCCTGATGGCTTTATAGCCGAATTCTATTCTTGTTTCTCACAAATTCTACTTCCACATCTCCTTTCTCTTTTCCAGTATTTCTTTCTTCATAAGGAAGCTCATGGTTCCTTTTTGGAGGCATCAATTTGTTTGATTCCAAATAAAGATGAAAAACCCTCTTTCTTTGCTAATTATCTTCCCATATCCTTGAAAAACCTGGATTGCAACGTTTTTGCTAAAGTGTTGGCTCTTCATATCTACCAAGTGATTCCAGATCTAATAGGCATTGAGCAGTCCGGGTTTGTTAGGGGTATAACACTAGCGGACTATTCTAGAACCTTTTTAAACATAATACATCTTGCCCCTAAGAGCTCTACTTCACTTGCTGCCTTCACTCTTGATACTGAAAAAGCATTTGTTCACCATCATTGGCTTTTCATGACACAAGCCCTTAAATGGCACGGATTTGGCCCTATCATTTTGTCTTAAATAAATCGCTATTCCTCTCTGTCTTAGTTAATGGATCCCAATCATCTTATTTCACCCTTCAAAGGGGCATTTGTTAGGGTTGTCCTCTTTCTCCTTTACTGTGTATTTTATCTCTTGAACCCTTTCTTCATACCTTACTACATTCTCCCCTATTTCGGGCGTTTCGCCACAAAACCTCTGAAATTAAGTTCACAGCTTATGCTGATGACATTTTGCTATACGTTTCTGATCTGCTTTAGCGACCTGTTATCCTCATACTCATACCATATCAGGCTATAAGTTAAACTTTACAAAGTCAGAGATTCTTCCTTTCAATAAATATTGTTTAAAAAGATATTTTACCGATCAGGGTTTTAAATGGAATTCGAGTCACATCACCTGCCTGGGTGTTAAATGATCTTCCTAAATTATTAACACAGTTCAACTAAATGTAGACTATGTCTTCGCTAAAGTTCTTCATATGTAAGAGAAATGGTCACCTTTATACCTATCATGGTGGGGTAGGCTGGACACTACTAAGATATTGATACTTCCTGTTATCATCTTTTACTTGTCCATGCTCCCTGTTAAGATTCTGTTAAATTCTTCCTATCTCTTAATATTGATTTGGGCAGTTTTTTATGGAATATACGTAAAGCTAGTACTTCAATGTCTTCACTATCTACTCCTAGGAATAAGGGTGGTGTAAATTTCTCCAATTTTAGACAATAGCCCTCTTTTTTTTTATTTGCCAAATATTACCTCATCTTTCTGCATCTGAGGATAATCCTTCAATGGTTTGGCGTAATTTAGAGGACTCTTTTATTCAACCCTTTCCTTTTTCATCACTCACTAATTTCCCATACCCTCCTCATTCCTTTAAATCTCCCATTATCTCACAATCTATATCTGTTATTTATCCAGTCCTCACTAAATCTCTCTCATCTTTGAAGACTTTTATTGATTCATTCCATTTGGCATAACAGTCCTATTAAACTCTCTAATTGTACCATTTGCTGGAAAGACTGGGTCAACAAGGGGATAATCCAGGTGAGGCATTTTTTTCATGGAATACTCCCTCTTTAACCCAGGGGACTTCAATCTAAGGGGCTCATTATGATTGCGGATTTTCCGCATCCTCCGGGCCGGCGGAAGCCACCGCCGGCCCGGAGGATGCGGAAAATCCGCAGCGGACCCACCAAAGACCCACCGCCATATTAGGATGGCTGGTGGGTCCTGGTTTCCGTCCGCAGCTTTTCCTCCGCGGTTGGCTTACAACCGCGGAGGAAAAGCACTAATCTGGTGACGGTGTCTCTCAGACACCGTCCGCCAGATTAGTATGTGCCTGCAAACATGCTTTTCCGCGGCGGCTTTTCCGCCGTGGAAAAGCATGTGTAACTTCACTGCGGGGGCCCGTTGCGGGCCCCCTAGGTGAAGGGGGGGTGGGGGGTGCACATGGGGGGTACCTATGGTACCCTCCTGCATTTGTATGCAGAAAGCGGCAGGCACCGCACGGTGCCTGCCTCTTTCTGCATGCAAATGCAATGCGTGCATTTTTAACATTGCTGCGGGTGCAGCTTGAAGCCGCACCCGCCGCAATGTTAAAAATAGAGGATGTGACCGCCACCCTGGCGGTCACATCCTAATTGCACAGGAGGGGACTCCGTAGCCCATGCGGACGTCCCCTCCTCCACAATGATCGCGGACGGACGCAAATCCGTCCGCGATCATAATCGGCCCTTATATTTGGATTGTCCACCACTTCCCTTCTTAAAAATGTGTCATGGAAATCGATCCTTACTCAGCAAGTATCCTCCCTTTCCAACTCTCCCTCTCTTCTATCGAACTGCTTAGTAGAGCTGGTGACCTCTTCTTCCTCTCTTCGTGCCTCTTAAATCTTTAATTATCTTGAGTATTGTCTCCCTAATTGCCCTAAATATAAGGTTCAACTTTTATGGGAGTCGGATCTGCAACAAACTTTCGCCATACACACTTGAAGTTGTATTTGGTCCCGATTACATTGCACTTCCTGGAATGCCAGCACCACTCAGACTCTATGTTACTTATGCAATAAGTTGTATTTAACTCCAGAATCTATTTCTAAATACACATATGGCTCATTGCTTGCTTGGTGTACCAGCTCAATCTCTCCTAACACATACCTACATTCCTTTTTTTCTGTCCAAACATTACCTCTTCCTGGATAAAAATTTGTAAAACTATTTCCACTATATGTTCTATTAGTTTTTCATTTGAAATCAACTCTATATTTTTAGAAAGTATTTCTCCAGTTTGATTTGGTACTCCTAGAATGTGATTGTTTGTAGATTTGTTACTGGCCATTGCCTTTCAGGTTATCACCTCTAATTGGAAAGATGCTACTAAAGTTACTTTTAACGGTTGGTGGAACCTTCTCTGTCATGTTAGATAGGTTGTCTCCTCATCACACCAACTTCTCAAAAAATAGGTCTTTTGGTCTCCACTCACCAATTATTTATCTTCTCCTTCAATACAGTTCCAGGACACTGCCTCTGTCTGTCAAACGCCATGAGCTTGTTAGCTTTTATCTCCATTTATTTGTACATATTAAGTTATTTAATTGCCATTATTGCATTGTCTGCACCTTTTCTGTGGTAATATCAGAATTCAATATGGATTAATATAGTTATGGTGCTGAACATTCTTTCTTATCCTCTTTCCTTTTTTCCCTCTTTTTCTTTTATTTATAAAACAAAAAATCAAAATGATGTTTTATTAAGGTACGCTGTTTGAATATTGCTACTTTATATGTGTTATCTAACAATGCTTCTGTATCAAAGCATAATGGTTTTTCTTATGTTTTCTGTAACATTCATTATGTTTTGTTGCTTATTTATAGCTTAGGATGTAAGTTGTACCTTGGTTCGTCTTTCTCTTATATAAAGCTTTATTAAACTCCACAAACAAAAACAGTTCAAATATCTCAAACAGAATTAAAATAATTAGGAAATAGTAAATCATTTAAAAAATATGTTGAATAGAAATATATTTAATATTAAAAATGTAAAATAAAATTACTTCCCACCGCATATCCCTACAAAAGCCACAACCCACATCTAAACCCCCATATTAGTTGGAGATGTAACATCCGACTCTTGCAACTTCCACATTTGGATTGACAAAATCGTCTCTGACAACTCCAGTCCAAATCGCTGCCACCCAGACCGCCGTAAGAGAAAGCCCAATGCCCCCTGGTACACCCAGTCCCTCACTGAAAGCCACCTCCAATGTAGGATCCTAGAAAGGAAATGGACAAACACTTACGACGAAGCCTCTAGACTACTCTACATCCTACAGAGGAAACTTTATCTCTGGCATTAAAGCGGCCAAAAAGGAGTACTTTACCAAAGCCATAGAGGAAGCTCAGCAAAAACAACAAACAGTCTTCTCCATAGTTAAGTCCTTCACTCATCCCAAAGCCCTCCTACCCGAAATTCCTCCTTCCCAAACCTTATGCAATCAAATTGCTGATTTCTTTATAGATAAAATCGCCAGCATTCAGAAGGATTTCCCTCAACCCCTTACCACCACCCATGACGCCGTCACAATTCCCTCCACTCTCGGCAGTTTCTCTCCAGTCTCTCTTCAACAAACTCATAAGGCTATCTTGGCCTGCAAATCGGGAGCCCCCACGGACTCATGCCCCCCTAGCATTCTTCACCATCTCATCGAGGCTGTAAATCCTACGATTAACGCCATCATCAACGAATCCCTTGAATCAGGCATCGTTCCCGATGACTGGAAAAAGGCCATAGTGAAGCCTCTAATGAAGAAGCAAAACAAATCCCCCACTGACCTCACTAACATGCGCCCAATTTCTCTACTACCCGCACTAGGCAAAATCACGGAGCAGCTAGTATACGGCGAGCTAAAAACCTTTGTAGAGAGCAATCACATTCTGCACCCCCAACAATCAGGGTTCCGTCCCGGCCACTCCACTGAAACCGCCTTGATTGAATTATCTGATTCTATCAAGTTCCTGCAGGATGAGGGGAGACAGGCTGTACTCATCCTGCTCGACTTAACAGCAGCGTTCAACACCATCTCGCATGCCATCCTTATCAATAGAATGTGCGAGATTGGTGTGTCAGATACTGTGCTGACATGGATTACATCGTTCCTGTCCAATAGATCCCAAACGGTTTCACTAGGCCCCTACCTCTCCAGAGAAAGACCAATCACATCAGGAGTCCCCCAGGGGTCCATACTTAGCCCTCTTTTTTTTAACATTTACATGGCCCCCCTCCTCGCAGTGATAGAATCCCACGGAATCCTCGTCACATCGTATGCTGATGACACTCAGCTTGTCGTCACCATCGATAAAAAATGCATGGATGCAGCCCTTAGATTTAAGAATTGTCTCTCTGAGGTTTTTCTATGGCTGAATAGAAATCACCTCAGATGTAACAGTGCCAAGACTGAGATCATACCCTTAGGGAAAGACTTGTCCTTTTCCCCAAAAGACTGGCGGCCAAAAAACTCAGAAGCCCCGCCGAGTGCTGTTTCTTCGGCACGTAATCTTGGCATCCAATTCAACGCATCCCTCAGCTTTGATGATCATGTCCGCATCACTGCTGGGTGCTGTTTTAGCCTCATCAGAACACTGAAGAAATTCTTTGACTTCCTCCCCATCTCAGCCAGAAAATCAGTCGCGGTTGCTCTAATCCTCTCCCGACTTGATTATTGCAACGGACTAATGGCAGGAGTGAAGAAGTCCACCCTCAGGAAACTGCAAAGCGTTCAACACGCGGCGGCCAGACTCGTTCTTAAACTCCCTAGAAGGTCCTCAGCCTCAGCAGCCCTCAACACCCTCCACTGGCTACCTCTTCACAAAAGAATTTTGTTTAAACTTCTGCTTACTGCATTTAAAGCCACTAGGAAAACAGGCCCCCTGTATTTCACCAAGTGCTTTATGCATTACAATCCCACGCGCTGCCTGAGATCCTCAGGAACCAACCTTGTCGTTATCCCAAGATTTAAGTTAAAAACGCGAGGGGGGAAAACCTTCTCCTTCCTAGCAGCAAAAGCTTGGAACAACCTCCCCGTTAATCTCAGGCTAGCTGATACTGAGAGCCACTTCAGGAAACTCTTGAAAACCTGGGTATTTCAGCAATCCGACTCCTCGGTTTTTTACAGCCATCTGATTCATTCATCACTACGTTTCCTTTTTCTGCACGCTCAGCGCCAAGATGCTCCTTCTGGAGCGATATCCGCGCTTTATAAAATCCTATAAATATCAAATATCAAATATCAAATTTAAATATAGTTACTTTCACAATTAACATATTTATTTATCAATTAAACAAATATTATTTATGACAATCTAAATTCCTTAAAATAAATTGCTTCCCTTCCCTTTCCCCTATAACCCCATAACCCAAACTTAAAAAAAATAATTACAAGTAAATAATTATCAATACATTAATTATTATTATAAACTTATTATTAATTAATTTAAAAAATACTTCCCACCCTTTACCCCTTTAACTCCACAAACCACACATAAACAAACTAATTACACAATTAACATAATTAATGATTAATTAATTAAGTAATCATCCATATTACCAACTAATTATTAATTAATCAAAAATAAAATACTATCCACCCTTTACCCCTAGAACCACACAACGCACACCTATTTTGTTTTTCTTACACAAATATCATAATTAATTATCAATTAATGTATGATTATTAATTAAAGTGGAGGAGTGTGGCTCACTGATTAGAGCGGCAGACCCTGATGCAGAGGTCTGGCCCGGGACCAGGGTTCAATTCCCGATGCGGCAGGGTCCTGAGCCCAAAAACGTCCATGGACTCGATAATTCTCGCCTCGGTGCCTACTCTAATCATGGGGTCCCACGCTGCAACTCTGGGCAATAGCTTGCTTAATCTCCACTACGGCAGCCCACCCGCTGCGGGATGCCTGGCTTTCACCTTAGGGATGCCCAGTAGGGGTTATCTCACAGGGAAAAGCCAGGACGGGTTCCCAAGGCAAGCACCTTGATGCCTTCGGGTGATACGTGCGCTATATTAGTCACAATACATACATACATTTTACAGCTACCACCATAAAAAAGAAATATAAAATTCACAAATAATATCCACAGTCCCCTGAGGTCAGGGTTCTAGTACTGTGCATGTGGCATAGACAGACTAAGCTCTGCAAACTTCAAGTTCCTCACTTGCAGTTATGAACCACAGAGACCAGTGCATCTTCGTGGCTCCTCCAAGTTCGGTAAGTTTGTTGGTCCTTTCCATGGTGGGTGGGGAGGTACAAATACACACTGATCCTTTGTCACACTGCAGGCCAGATGTGGTCCCCATGGCAGCTTCTCTCTTCCGCTGATGATCCTGACCAAGTCACACTTCTTTCTTGGTCCTAGTGGGCACCCTGGCATATTGGGGCACTATCTCTCCACTGTACATGGGCTCCGACCCCATTGACAGAGCAGATTTCTTCATGGTGCCACCTCCTGGCATATGGGGTTGCTGGTTCACCACTGCACACAGGCTGTGCCCTACAAAGGATGCCAATCTCCTCACAGAGTCACCTCTGCCATTCAGGGTCGCTGGTTCCTCACTGCACATAGGCGATGGTTCATTCACTGCAACAATGATTATGATTCACTTTACTGCAGCCCTTCTCTGGCATAAAACTATCTTTCTGTGCACATGGGTAACAACCGAATTAGTGCAGCAGGAGTCTCCTCACACCTTGCTAAGGGATTCCCAGCTATACTACTCTCCATCCAAAACACTCCTCTTCCTCACAAGGCTCACAGGAGCTGGTGCTCTAAGCTCCAAGGCAGGTGGTCTTGGAGCCAGGGTATGAGAGGTGAGCTATTAAGCCTTTACGGAAGGATAGTACTCCTTGCTCCCAGGGTTGGATGTGGGCAACCCAGTGATGCTTGTACTATTAGACTTTTCTTCAGCCTTTGCTACAATCTCCAATACAAGGTTGATGGAAAGACTACAAGCAATCAGCGTACAGGGTGTGGCACTCAAATGGCTCCATGATTTTTAACAGATAGGCCTCAAACTGTCATCCAGGGCCCTTACTCTTCACTCAAGATAACGTTAGAAAAGGGTGTTCTGCAGGGCTCATGCATGAGCCCCAGTTTGTTTAACATCTACATGGCTCCCTTGGCTGATCTTGCAGAATGTTTTGGCTTTGAAATAATCTCATACGCGGATGACAACTAGCTGATGTTTTTGTTTGTCCAGGATCTGTTAGCAACTAAAAAGCATTTTTTCTTAGGCATGTTAGCTATTTCTGGCTGGATGAATGAGAACTATCTCCAAATGATTGCAGATAGAATAGAGATCATGCTGTTTGGCAAAAGCTCCTCTATCTGGATTGACTGGTGGCCTCACCAACTGGGTGCCACGACCATGCCTAAACAAGCAGTAAAGAATCTGAGGATAACAATGGACCAAACCTCAACGATGAAAGAGCACATTTCGGCTACTATTGGTACATGGTATTACAACCAGCACTTGTTGCGCAGAATTTTCCTCTAATTTCCTACATCTGCACGTAGAACCGTGGTCCAAGCCTTAGTAATAAGCAGACTAGACTATGGCAATGCCTTTTTGTCAGATGTTAGTGAAAATGTAGTTTCCAAACTTCAGGTACTGCAGCCAGGCTCATTCTTAATTGCCTTTCCGGTACTTCCTCTGCCCCTTTGCTGAAAGAACTACACTGGTTGCCAGTGAAGAAACATTCTTATTTTAAGATCTGCTGCCTTATATACTGTGCCTTAAAAAGGAAAGGCCTGTTATATCTTCAAAAAAAGAATAAAGTATACACACCTTGCCGTTATTTAAGTTCTCGCGATAAAGCCTTACTGTGTGTTCCTCACATTCGTCAAACGCGCAGTGGTGGAAAGGCTTTTTCCTATCTCACTCCCTTGTGCTAGAATCTGCTTCCTCTTCACATTCGGTCTTGTCCAAACTACTGTAAATTCGGGAAACTACTCAAATCATATCTACTCTGAACATGTTTTTTATCCCTGACCTTGTTTCTGCGACAGCACTGAGATGCACCCGGGTGATTTGCTTGCTACATTAAATCAAATTAACATAACATAGTAGGTTGGAATTGAATTGGATCCATTCAGGTTGGTGACTCCATAATCTGAGCACTAGATAGGAAAATGCTTGATTGAGGGTTTAGAATTTCAAGGATTAAGCAAAATCTGCTTCTTGTACACCTTTCTCTTCCAGTAATTCAATGCTTATCCTTGAGACAAATTTAGACAACTACCTAGGATTCAATTTCAACTGATGTCTTTGTCCAGGTCTGATTTATGGAAATGCTGAAATTCGTTCCTTTAGAGCATTGTATCAAGGCAACAAACCAGGGGTCTCATTAAAAAAATAAATGATGCATTTGGCTCCGCAAGCCATTATGCTGTGCCTAGTGGCGTCATTTTTAAGGCACAGGGATGTGTTGTAATACCAACATGAAACATCTGTGTGTTTTTCCCTGGGCTGGTGCACAATTGACTGTCATGCACCAGCGCAGGCACCCTTGCATCATGTTGCAACGGTGCATGGTTTGTGGGGATTATTGTCTTTGCGCAGGAAGGCATACCTTCTGCACAAAACACAATCATTGATGGCATTTTCATCTTTATATGGCACCACATTTAGAATGTCCTATTACTTACCGGTAATCTTCATTACTCCGGGTCCCGTAGTCCTCGACACCTTCATAATTACATGTGGAGATAACTATCTCCTGACAGAAAAAATTAGCAGAGGCATGCTGGGACCCTAATACTGCCCGTCCCACCGGGAGTACATAAGCAGTACTTACCCAGCATCCCGTCTGCACAACCAAGGCCAGACAGGAAGGCCAGCTGCCCGGGAGGGAGGGAGGGGCGTATGAAGGTGTCGAGGACTACGGGACCTGGAGTAATGAAGATTACCGGTAAGTAATAGGACATTACCCCCAGGTCCCTCCATCCCCGACACCTTCATAATTACATGTGGAGAATACCAAAGCAGAAAACCCGGCCTTCCGCACGCACAAGCACACCCAGGAAACCACAACAAAAGCAGCCACCCAAGAGAGCACCGAGAAGGAGGAAAGGAAGACCGCAGGAAACCCCCGGCCCGCAACCCAGAACAGGACAGTAGGTACAAGGACCGGAGAGAAAGAAAAAGGCCAGGGCCCCAAGAAAAGGAGGCCACCAACCCAAGAAACCGGCAACCGGAACCCAGACCAGGACACCAAGACCAGCCAAAACAACCCACTGGAGAAGACCGCCAAGGACAGAACCAGCAGGAAAGCGCACAGGGCCAGGCAGACACACCAGGAAGACGAGACAAACCGGAAGAAAGCCAAAGAAGGAAATGGCCAACAGAGCATAAGCACCCAGTCCAAAAAGGAAGGGAAAACACAGGCCAGAAACACGGCCAAATTCCCAAAAAGAAAGGACCCGGGCCCAAGAGACCCGAGGAGGAAACCCGTCCGAGGAGGCCCAGAAAGCAACGAGCACCCAGGAGCCGAACAGGATCGAGAACCCGACCCAAAAGACAGGGACAGGGAAGAACCCCACAACCCAGCCGAAAGCCCACCAAACAAGGAGAGGCCAACAAGACCGGAAATCAGCAACAAAGAAAACAAAACCAGGTCGGGAACCAGAGAAACCGACCACAAGCCCAGAAACCCCAACCCCAAAGGGATGGAACACAAGGCAGGAGGGGAGCACAGAGCAACCGGGAAACCCCAGCAGCCGCCCAACGAGGCACAGAGTGCAGCACAAAGAAGGCGCCCATAAGACACAGGACCGCCAGGAACCCCACACCAAGGCCAGGCCAGCAGCAAGGGCAGGAGCAGCAGGAAAAGAAAGCCAAGGGAGCACAGCACCCAGACCAACACCACAAGGCCCCAACCCAGCAACGCTGGAGAGGAGCCAAGCAAACCACAAAAAAGAGGTCAACAAACGCCTACAGAACCGGGAAGCCAGGACCAGAGCCAAGCAACCTGGCCATGCAGGAGGACCCATAGGCCCAATCAAAACCCGGGAACGAGCCCACGCAGCGCACACGGCACAGCAAATAGGGCAGGGAGGAACCGGGAATCCTCAGCATACCACCGCCCGAACCACACAGAAGGGCGGAAAGGAACAGAGAAAACCTCCAAAGCGGAAGCCAGAGGAAGCAGAGGGCCAACAAGCAGAAGACCCCAGACAACCCGCAGCCAGGAAGGAGACCCCACCGAGGCAAGAGCACCACGGAACTACACCCCACCCAGAGAGGGGGGGCACCCAACAGCCCCACAACGGGAACCAAGGCCGGAGAAACAAGGGAGGCAGAAGCCAACCCGGCCAAAACCAGGCAACGCACAGCAGAACACCCCCAGAGCCGGCAAAACAGCCAGGAAACCTAGGAGGCACAGCTCGAGGACAACCAGAACAAGCAGGAAGCCCACAGACCACCGGAGTCAAAGGATCCCACAAAAGCCCCAACACAGGTGAAAGAAGACCGCCAAGAACCGCCAGCAGGAAAAAAGCCCCGAAGGACCGACCAGGGCGCGGCACAACAGCAGAGCGCCCCGCCGGGACACAGAGAGCCCAGGCAAGGACGCAGAGCCCAAAAGAAAACCAACACGCAAGAGCAGAAAGCCCCAGCAGACACCTAGCCAGCGCAGAAAGGCAGCACAGCTCCAGGCCACCAACCGGGAGAACAGGAGACCCGGAGAGGGGAAAAACAGTAAGCATGGGCAAATTTTGCGGATCTCGCGTTCGTGGATTTTGCGGATTTGCGAACTCGCAATCCGCAAAATCCGCGAATTCTCGCGAATTTGCGGATTTTTTTTTTTATGTTCGCACGGGTTTCTGCAAGTTCGCGAGGGTTTTGTACAATTTCGCAAATTGCGAAATTGTACAAAACGCGTGCAAACTTGCAGCAACCCGTGCGAACACGAAGAGAAAGAAGCTCCTGGTCACAGGAACAGCACGGGGATTGCGCTCATGAAAGTCAAGGATGCAAAGGCCTCTACCCAGCATCACAGCTGATTTTCCACGGTACATTTGGGAAGAGGCACATGATTGTTTTTGGGCTAATGAATGAGTCACTGAATTTGAGCATTAACTAGTTCGAGCGACCATGTGTGTGTTACTATGCAATCGCCCTGAAGGGCGCAGGGGTCCCTTGAGTGACCTGTAAGGCTGTGCTGCCCTGTAACTATTTTACAATGGCGCCAGCAAGCTGCCAGCGCCGTTGTAAAATAGTTGCAAAGTTAGCTTGCACAGGAAGCACCTGCTTCGTTTTATCTAGTGGTTCCTGTGCAAGCTAACTTTGTATCTATTTTACAACGGCGCTGGCAGCTTGCTGGCGCCATTGTAAAATAGTTAAATGAGTGTGGGTTCAACTTTTGAACCCGTTACGTTTGCGGATTTCCCGAAAATCCGCAAAATCCGCGAGCGTAACGGATTTCACGCTCATGCTTAAATAACAGGAGCCCCGCCAGGGGCGCGGCACCAGCAAAAGACAGCCAGGTCCAAACAGCAGCGGCATGAACACCAGTGCCCAGAGAAAACACCACCGGAAAGACAACCCGGGGGGGGGGAAGCACCAAGGCAAGAAGAGCAGGCTCCCCACAACCCCCGACAGAGAAGCCAAACCCACAGGAGGCCCCCAACTGGGAAAAAACCAGTCAGGAACCCAGGCAGCACCAGGAGGAGCAGGCAGGAAAACACCCAAAGCAAGCCAAAAGGCAAGCACAGGGAGAGCCAGAGCAGGAGGCACGCAGAGGGAGAGAAAGAAAAGCGGGAAACCAGCGGCAGCCAAACTGGAAACCAAGGGGCCAACAGGACCCAACCCCATGCAGACCCCAAAGGAGCCGGAACACCGGCTCACCACCAGCCGGAGGCACGGAGGCGCAGAGGATTCAGAAGAAGGGAAAACAGAATCGCAACCCCAACAGACTCCGCCGCAGAGGAAGCGAAAGGCAAACCTGACACAAGAGCAGGACACTGACATAGGGCAAGGCGGAAGCAGGCAGGCGAGACCCCCAACAACACCGGGAACCCTAGGAGCAAACACAGAGAGAGCCAGCAAAATAAAAGGGAAACAGCCACCACAGAGGCGACAGGAATCCACGCCAAACAGAGGCAGGCCACCAAACGGAAAGAGCGAAGGCCAACAACACAGAAGCAGACAACGAACGCCAGGCAGAGGAGACAGCCGCACCCGACGACGGGGTGGGAGCCGCGTGTCCAACTCCCCGACCGACCACCATATCGCGCCCCCCTACCCCCGGAACACGGGAGCCCGACAGGGGAAGGAGCCCACCTGGGCGGGAGGGCACGCCGGAGGGGCACGGAGAGGGTGCAGTCGCATGGGCACCGGCAGACCCAGCCGTCAACCCCCGGGAGGGAGAGGCGGGCCGAGGCAGCAAACCAAAGGGAGAAGCCAAGCGGCAGAAAACACCCACCATGCAGACCAAGGGAGAGGAGCACAAAAAGGAGGCACCGCAGAAGGGAACAAAAAACCTCCAACCCAGACCAAGGAAGCCAAAGCCAAAGGCAACCGAGGGGCAGCGCAGACCAAAGAGCAGCGAACCCGGAAACAGGCCAGCAACCCGAAAGACAGGCCAGCTGCGCCAAACAAGGAGCAGGGGCGAGCAGCAACAGCAGAGTGGCATCCCCCCCAGTCCCCAGACCACAGAGAGCCGGAGAAGGGGAAGAGGCAGCGGAGGGAAAACCCCACGCAAGCCATCCGACACAGTACCACCAACAATGAGCAGCCCTTCAAGACAGAGCAACGGGGAGAAACAGAGCCTCCGAACCACGCCTAGAGAAGAAAGCGAACCAGCAGGTGGCACAACCACCAACGCACCCCAGCTCCGGGAGAGTGACTCAGTAGGCCAGCCCGGAGGAGGAGGAAAGCAGCCTGGACAGGAACACCCAGAGGAAACACAGCCCTCCAGACGCAAGGACACGGGCACCACACAGGCAGAGAAAGCACCACCACCAAAACAGACCCCGGGTCAGACACCCAAGATCAGAAGGAGGGAGGCGGGGGCAAAGAACCCCAGAGAACACCAGGTAGAGAGCACCAAGGCCGCAGCAGGCAACCCAACAGAACGGGCACCCACAGAAAAAGTAGCCGCAACCCAAAGCCCATGACCAGGGCAAGGAGAGGACACGCAGGCGCGGACAGAAGCGGGGACCCAACACAGCGGCAGACCGCAGGCAGCGAATGCAAGAGACCCCAGGAGCATACCTCGCCAACCCCAGGAGGCGCAAAAAGGAGCTTAAAACGGCAACCGCAGGACACAACGACTGCGCCAGCTGGATCCGAACCCAGGTCCAGCGAGATCTTCAGACACCACAGGGACAAGACTCAACAGCGGGCCATAGCTCCAGGCCGAAAAGCGGCAAGCATAGCACCCTGGAAGAAAATACTCCCCAGCAAGGGGTGTAGTTACACAGAGCAAAATGGGAATGAAAAACCACACAGCAACTCCAGGAGAGGCATGAACTCACAACCTCGGCATGGCACATGTCAAGTACAGCTGAATAAGTACAGCTGAAGAAGCACAGCGCGCCAACCGAATGTGCCACAGAAGCTCTCTGCAGAAGAAACGACTGGAACACCCGACCAACCTGGAAAGAAAAACATAGGGAGACAGCACAGTGGCAGAGTGTATGTATGAGGCCCCGGGCACAATTCCCTAGACTCCCGCCACACCCAACACTGAGACCGGCAGAAAGACAGGCAGGCTCCCAGGAAGAAGCCAACATGCAAGAAAACCAATGCGGCCGTCCCAACATGAAAGGACAAGGTGAAACAAGGCAGCTGTTAGGGAGACATCGCATCCCCGAAGCACACCCAGGGCAAGTGCAGAGAAGCCACACAATCCAGCCCCCAGCACCCACAAAGCGAAAAAGGAAGAAATCACCGCTACGCTGGACTTACCCCGAGAGGGAGGCCGGAACACCAACAAGAGCCCCCCCTCCCCCCACCATCTCAAGGCGCACCAAAATATCCACGCCAGGGCCGAGCAGGCAGCCGGAGGAAAAAGCAGCACGTCTTCCCTGCAGCAGGAACCAGGAAGACATGCCCCCCTGACCTGGAAAAGAACCGGAGGCCGGCGCAACAGCCGCAAAGGGCCGGCCCGCCTACCATCGCATCACAATTGAAAACAGGAACCAGGACACGAAGAAGCCAGCCTCCCAGCAAGCCCGGCAGGCCAGGAGGCAGGACAGCAGACACCCCGACCGCACAGCCAGGCACCCGGACGGGGAGATCCAAGGAAGGTAAGCCACCCAAGCCCAGCAGGAGCAGCACCAGCAACCACAGCAAACATCTGTCGACAGACAGAAAAAAAGAACAGACGGGATGCTGGGTAAGTACTGCTTATGTACTCCCGGTGGGAGGGGCAGTATTAGGGTCCCAGCATGCCTCTGCTCTTTTTTTCTGTCGGGAGATAGTTATCTTCACATGTAATTATAAAGGTGTCCAGGACTACGGGACCAGGGGGTAATGGAGAGGTGTAGGATTCTGACGCATTGCCAGCTTTGCAAAACTTTGCAAATCTGAGAATGTGTCTGTTTCATGGATGTTGCATGGGAACAAACACAACACCACCCATTAAATGCCCCTTTGAAGCAGATTATTGCAGGCGGAGGCAAGATGGCCGCGGACCGATCCGCTGAGTGAGAGGCTGATATCTCTCCTCTCTCCTATCTCCAGTTTAAGAAAATAGATGCGAGCAGAAAAGACGTAGTTACATACGTCCATGCAGCTAAAGGAGAGGAAACACGGAGGCATTACACTAAAAGTGTTAATGCTGAAGCAAAAGATTCTTCATCGCGTAGAGTTAGTGACCCGGCTGGTAAAGGGCATAGCTTTACTCCTGGGGCTTGAAGAGGCGGCGAAAAATATAAAAAGACCGATATACGGAGCAGGAGAGCAGAGCAATCTGGAAAGGATGCCCTCACAGATTGCAACGAGGAATCAGGTTGCCAGGTCCAAGAAACCGGACTTGGAAGCAGACATGGATTCAGCTACAAAAAAGAGAGAGCTGAGGCGAAAGGAGAAGGAGCGCGAGGCCGGACTTAAAGCAGAGCAGAAGGCTGAGCGCCGGGCAATGGCAGCGGCAGCAAGCATTGGACGAGCGGAAAAAAAAGCATTAAGAGCGGAGATGGCAGCGAAAGAAATCACCCCCAGAGTCAGCAGAGGGGGGCTAAGACAGCCTACCTTGGCGGAATCCTTCGGTGGGGGGAATAACAGCAGAGAGGCTTCGATGGATCGTAGCAGAGGGCGAGTACAGGCTGATGCTGAGGACACCATGACGCCGCCGCCACGAGAACCAGCTTCAGGAGACGCAGTGAAAGCAGTGGCAGAGTCAGAACAAGTCGAAGGAGTGGGAGCACCGGTGGAAGACGAGACTCGTACAGAGGAACAAAGGCCGGCAGGAGTTACAGAGCTGGGCCCGGGAGAGCTGTTAACTGTGACCAGCGCCGTATTGGAGGTATGTGCAGTAAGCGGTGAAGCAGAACTGGAGAACATGGAGAACATGGCAGCACTCGAGGGGAATAACTCAGGCGATACATCGGGAGCAATGGAGGGGGAAATAAAAGACAGTGCTGAGGACAATGTAGGTGCAGCAAGCGGAAACGCAGTAAGTGCAGAACTGGGGGGTGGAGACCTACATCATTAGTACTAGAAAACATGGCAACACCCGAGGGAAACAAAGCAGGCGATACATCTGGAGCATTTGAGGGGGGGAAAAAAAGGACAGTGCCAAGGAGAATGGCAACAGCAACGTTAGTGGAGCTATCAACCAGAGCAGCAGCAGCAACCAGAGTAATGGCTGCCCTGCGATCTGCCCCGAAGTGAGTGTGATAGGAGCAGGGGCAGGGGCACCAGTAGACAAGGCTACTACTAACCGTCCGCCCCACAATGAGGGTAATAGTGTCTCGGAAAACACTGCCAGTCAGAGCGTGACAGAAGCATTCACACTGGTCGACCCTTTATGTCCAGGACCTCAAGGCATACCAGCAGTGGATAAGAGCGGCGGGGTAGACAATAGTGCTGATAAGACTATGGGGAAAAGTGCCAACGCCAATGCCATTGCAAGAGGCTCAAACTTGAACAAAAGTAAGGAACATTCAAGAGATGCGTCTGCGCTTTCAGGGGGGCTCAATGCTCCAGTTCTAGCAGGAGCAGCAGGTCTCTTGCCAGGCCCGCTACTAGGAACCCCAGGGGAAGAAATTTTTTACTCAGTGAATGATGAGACCGACAAAACAGATGAGACCTCGGGCGTACACAAAAACAAGGGAATACCCCCTGAGACCCAAACAGATGATTCGGATGCGAGCCCTGAAGAAACGGAAGTATCTACTTCGGAACTGGACACTGAGTCGGACCCTGAGTCCGAGACGGGCCTGACCCAATCTTCCCTGGATGACAGTACTCAGAGGCAAACGGTTGTAAGAAAGAAACAACAAACCACTAGGAAACAGCAAAGAAGGTCTAGCCCTAGACATAGGGAGAGGCCTAGTAAACTGGTCTGGGATTACTCCGCAACCTCTAAGCTGTACCACGACGAAGGAGGGAGTAGGTCCCAGCATAATAATGGCTCTTCAGGCCCGCAGACACAAGGACAGGGCCCTACAATAGAGATGCTTTACAATACTCTTAGGCAAATGCAGGGAGAAGGTAGAGCTGAAGCCGAGAGGGCGAAGAGAGCAAGCAAGAAAATTGAGAGGTCACTGAGCAAAGTGAACAAGATGTATGCGGAGATGGCTGGCCGTATGGCAGAAGTGGAGGAAAGAACAGGCCAATTGGAGGACGAAGTCTCTCAGTGGAAGGAGTTCAAGTCGGCTCAGGAAAAATTTAACGAGGATTTACAATGGAAGGCAGAAGATGCGGAAAACAGGCAGAGGAGGAATAATATTAGGTTACTGGGGATTCCAGAGGGGGTCGAGGAACAGAACCCTAGGGCCTTTGTGGTCACCTTGTTAAAAGAATCATTTCCGGAGATCACAGCCTGGAATTGGGACGTTGAGGTACAACGGGCCCACAGATTTCCTCTGACAATGAAGAAATCATATGGCGCTCCTCAGAATGAGAGACCAAGAGCTATGCTCATATACATTGGGAACTTTCTGGCCAGACAGGAGATTATGGACAAGGCTAGGCCACAAGATCACCGGGCCTTTAAAGGAAATTCCTTCTTCGCTCGACCGGACTTTTGTCACGCTACGGTGGAGAGGAGATGGAGATTACGACAAATGATAGATCCGTTTCAAAAAGTTGGATGTGAGGCCTACCTCCTGTTCCCTGCAAGGCTGAAAGTAATACTAGAGGGGCGTACTAGAATGTTTTTTTCGGAAATTAAAGCACAGAGCTTTTTGACTGAACTAAGGGAAAAAAAGAGAAAATAGAAAATAGAAGAAAACAGAATTAGATAACAAAGGAAGAGATACTAACTGACTAGATTGGAAAGGACACAATGCGGTGATGGACCATAGTATTTTGTATATACACAGAGGGAATGGCTCTGGGGAGACACAATGTAGGGGGGAAGGAACACTTAGAAGGGGCTTGTGTGGACATATTTAAAAGCTATACTATTTTCTTTTGTATTCGTGGCTAATAAAGGAGCATAAATGTAGGGAGAGGGGAGGGTACAGCATCACTCAAGGGGGTTGGGAACCAGTCATACGTAGGTCAGGATTGACCTAGTTGCCTGTGGAAAGGGGGGTCGGGGGGGAGGGATAGGGGGGGGAAGCACCAGAAAGAGCGAGACAGGGGGGTACGGGCAGGTTGTGGGCAAAGAAGGGAAACAAGATTTCAATTCACAGTGGGGGAAAACAAAGAAATTGATGAAAACAAGGACAAGTAACAAAAATAAGAGCTGCGCAGGTTACTGGGGTATAGGAGTAGGGCTAAGAGATGGACAGTTCAGAATGCTGGAAGATCTGAAAATTTTCCTATGAGCACAAACATTAAAATTGTGACGATGAATGTATGCGGGCTGAACGACAGAACAAAAGGGCAGCGGGTATCTCTATTACTGAAAAACACCGGGGCGGATTTTTTTTGCTTACAGGAAACACATGTCGAAGGGAATAGGTCATTTTTGTTGGAGCAAATGGGATTTAGGTTACTAGCTAACTCCAAACAGGGGGCCAGAATTAGAGGGGTTGCTATCCTGACAAAACACTCAAATATAAGAACGAGGAAGAAATTCGAGGACCAGTGGGGGAGATGCGCCTTGATCGAGTGCTTCATAGGGGAAGAATGGGTCACTATAGGCTCTATCTATGGGTCGACAGATGATGATCCAGAGCTGTTTGAATTTCTAGACATCGAACTACCCGCGTGGGCACCAAGAGCTATCTTGGCAGGAGATTTTAATATTGATGGGGCTAGGGGATTGGGACTAGATTCTATGGGACAATACCAGGGGAGGAAAAAGAGGGTATGTAGGGCAATTCAGAATCTAGCCAGAAATAACGCGTTGACGGATGTATGGGGGGCCAAGAAACCTTCTGATCCTGGCTATACATTTTTTTCTGCTCCGCATCGGAAATGCGTTAGATTAGATTATTTTTTTGTATCTAGGACACTATTAGGTACTTCAGCGATAGATAGGATGCCAAGGATATTGTCAGATCATAATCCCCTAAAGTTAACTATAGAAGGAAGCGGGTTCAAGAGAGTGACAGGATCATGGACATTTGAAAGGGGATTATTGAAAGATGATGACTATATTACACATATGCACTTGTGGATTAGGGATTTTTGGGACATTAATAGGGGGAGCACCACCATTGGGAATGACTGGGACACATTTAAGGCAGGGGTAAGAGGCGAAACTTTGAGCTACTCTATCGCCAAACGAAAGAAGGAAAAAATAGAGGGTGAACGGGTAAATAATGCCCTGAGAATAGCGGAAGCAAGATTGGAACAAGCCACATTAGATCAGTGCGAATACAATGAGCGGGTTTTGGAAGTAACGATAGCAAGAGCAGAGGCTGTAGAAGGGGTGGCAATTAAGGCTGCTAGATTATATGATACACAGAGAGAAAGGTGCTACGAATTTAGTGAAAAGATAGGACATACCTTAGCAGCACGTACAAGACAAAGGGTGGCTAAGGGAGAGATTAAAGAAATAAAAGACAACACTGGGCATTTAATCACGGATGAGAAGGGTATAGCAGAGGTATTTAGGGAGTTTTACAGCAAGCTATACAAGGAAGAACAAGTACGGGACAGGGGGGAAATATCGGACTACCTACAGAATATTCCGGGCAAGGTTTTAAACAGGGAGGATAGAGAGTTTCTTGATGCTGACCTGAGAGATGAGGAGATTAAGGAGGCTATATTGGGTTTGCCAAAGGGGAAAGCAGCAGGTCCAGACTTGATACCAGGAGAGTTTTATAAGGTATTTCTGCACTCAATATTTAAAGATTTAGCAAGAACATTTAGGGGGGTGCAACATGGCCAGGCAATACCGGTAAGTTGGGCCGGGGCGGACATCGTAATAATATTGAAAAAAGGAAAGGATGCAACAGAACCAGGGTCGTACCGCCCCATAACATTAAGTAACGCAGACACTAAAATATTCTCGAAAATACAGGCAGATAGATTCGCTAAGATAATAACCCAGTTAGTCAGCACTAATCAGCATGGCTTTATACCACAAAGGGGCACTACACTTTATATCAGGAAAATGATAACACTTTTTGATGTTCAGGAAGTAGAAGGGAAACCTATAGCGGCCATGTTATTGGACGCAGAAAAAGCCTTTGACAGGGTGGCATGGGAGTATTTGTGGGCGGTTTTAAGAAGGGGAGGGGTAGGTGAGGTTTTTGTCAAAGTCATTCAATCACTCTATACGAACCCTACTGCCTGTGTTAGGGTGAACTCTGGCCGCACTAGACCCCTGGATATTACAAGGGGCACTAGGCAAGGATGCCCTTGCTCGCCCCTATTATTTGCTATGTACATCGACCCCTTGATATTGAGGTTAGAGCAGAACGATCGAATTATTCCAATAAACACTAGCAGGGGAGATATTAAGGTCCTAGCATATGCAGATGACATTGCGGTCATTACACCTAGCCCAATAGATGCAATAAGGGAAATAGAATTAGAGGCAGATCAGTTCGGAAGAATAGCAGGGTACGCTCTGAACAAAAGCAAGTCACAAATTATAAAGAATGTCTACACAATATGTACAGATGCAAGGGTGGTTGAGGAGGGGATGTATTTAGGTGTTACGATCACGGCTGAACTGGAAAAATTGGTGGAAATTAACATTAATCCCATTATTACAAAAGCAAAGAAAGATCTGGATATGGTAAATAATTTACATATGTCCATAGTAGGTAGAGTAAACTACGTAAAAATGAACTTGTTGCCGAAATTTCTGTATTTATTTAGAACAATTCCGCTGTTTTTTAGTATGAGTTGGTTCAATAAGTTGGAGAATATGGTAAATCGATTTGTTTGGTCCCAGGGGAAGACGAGAAGAGCATTGAAGTACATGTCATTACCACGAGACAGGGGGGGATGGGCGTTGCCAGATTTCAAAATGTATTACTGGGCGGCAGCATTACAGCAGATGACGGGTTTATTGGGTGGTGCTGAGGGGGAAATTGAGATTCCTACGGGATCAACAGAGGTGTACGGGATAATACTTGGCGGGGAGACAAACAATGCTTTCCTTAGATACTCGGAGCCAAGCTATTTTAAGCGGACCAGGTTCAAGACGCTAGAAGCTGCTGGTAAAATATGGAAAGCATTCAAGAAAAGTTTTGGCTTGGGAAGACTTCATGCACACACTAAATTAATGGAGGATCCAATGCTGCCCACAGAAATATTTGCGGATGCTATATTTAAGGAATGGGTTCGTTTGGGAATTAAGAACTTGGGAGATCTAATAGGGGAGGCAGGGGTAAGGCAATTCACAGAAATCCAGCAGGAATTTGGTGTTAGCAATAGGACCTTTTTTAAATATTTAAAACTAAGAAGCTTTCTAGGTAATAAACGAGGTGGACCGATGGGTTTTAAAGCAAATCCGATAATACAGATGGTTGAGGGGGGCCAATCTTGCTCAATCAAAAGGCTGTATGCTGAACTAATAGAACATCGAGGGGATGACCTTGAAAAATATGAGACTAAATGGAGGGAAGCAATAGGAGTAACAGAGGGCGTATTCTTAAGGTCACTAAGATTAGGACGGGAAACCCTGTGTTCAGCGGCACTGCAGGCACAACACTACAAGACGCTATACAAACTCTACTACACACCAGCTAGAATTGCCCAGTGGGGAGGAACACAGGGGGTTAGGTGCCCTAGGTGCGACAGTACGGAGGCAGAAATAGTGCATATGTTTGCGGGGTGCCCAAACCTTTCTCCGCTAATAAAAAGTATTGAAAATTTTTTGATAACTCCTTGGCATATAAATTGAAGCTGACACCAGAAGTAATACTACTAGGACTAGAGGGGAGTAACTCACAGCAAAATCAAAATGGGGGGTTTTTGTTTGTGGCCATGTCTGTTTTGCGCCTATGTATAGCAGCTGCTTGGAAAGATAAGATACCACCCCCGTTCCAGCACTGGTTGGCTAGGTTACTGCATATGTATAATCTGGAGAAAGCTATCTATGCCAGAAGGGGGAAAAAGGGTAGAGCACTGGGACTACAGCTGTGGAAGCCCATTTTAGAATGGAAAAGTAGGATGGCAACTGCCTAGGGGGGTGCAGAGCTGGATGTGAAAAAATATTTATACGCCTTACATATGCTTCTTTGGGGTATCTTCTGTCCCCCTTTATATTTCCCTTTAACTGCGATTTATTAATGTTTTCTTGTCTACTGTGTTCTTCTTTTTCTTCCCCAATTTGTTTTGTTTTGGTATAAGATGTACATATTATGGAAGTATGCAAGTACGCAATGGAATTGTTTTATGTGATTATTCAGAAATTTACCTGCTGTTGAAAGATACTGACTGGTGCGGGGGGGGGGGTAAAAAAATTGTTGTAAAAATCGTCAATAAAAATATTTAATATTTAAAAAAAAAATGAAGCAGATTATTGCAAGAAAGGGGCAAGAAAGGGGCCTTGTGAATATGAGCAGGCACACTGCGCTGCCAGTGCGTCACAAAAAAGGGATGCATCAGCGGCGCAATGATAGTGTCAAGTACAGGTTATCTTTACCCAGATATGAAGACCTCCCATTTCAATTAGATGTTCTTCCACTTACGTTAAGTGATTACTTTTCTACTTTTCTACAAAATCTCATTTGATGATCTCCAAACGTCCACACCTGTGGCATAAGTTTATGCCACAGGCCGTTTAAGACAACAAAAAACAACAAAATACTACAGATCATGTTAATTTCTCTCCATATATTTTACAAGCAATAAAAAGGTTAATGTCAGCATTGTGGCTACCATAACATTTTTAATTGCTAGGAGTGTCTTTTTTATTAAACAGAAAAACAATTGTATTATTGATGACTTGAGAAAACAGTGAGTGATTATGTCTATTTGAGTGACAATAGGTTTTACCTCATCTTTTTATAAGTTGTGTGGTATTTCAATTGTGACCACATTACAATCAGACACCTAGAGTGAAACATATAAAGAAATATAAAAATAGAAGTCATGATAAAATATATTAATGGAGTGAAGAACGGCTAACACATTTTCGATACCAGCAATGATTTCTAGTTGCTAACTCAAAAATAATTGTTGTTTGGTGTCAAAAACATCACAGCACTGCCTTCTAAATACGTTTTTAAAATGCTACCGTATTGTGCCTTTGCACAGTGTTTTTTAATTCCGTTACAATAGCTTAAGTAAGCGCAAACACAACAACATGTGCGACTATTTCTTTACAAACTTGTTTTCTGTATTAAAAAAGTCAATAAATTGACAAATCTAAAATGGAAATCTAAAATGAAAATTTAAATACCCTCATTTTGCTGCTTGCCTGCTTAATATGCATCACCCATACTTAGTAGACAAGAAAAGGTTTCCCACAGCAGATATTTTATATTCAACAGATTTTTCATCAGCCATAGCAGACACAAATGCTGGTCATCATAACTCATAATGGACACTCTGTGGGCATTTATGCAGGAGGTTATTGCTGCTCCAAAGGGGGAAAGGAGAGTTGGCAGATGGAAAAACGAGATCGCGCAGCTACAGGGACCTCATTTTGCTAAATAATTGCAGGGAAGCTTTAAATTGCAATTGTTTTTCAGATGCACACAAATACGCGCCGCGTCTCTGGAAATTAAACAGTTCACCTTTATCAGTGAAGCATTATCTTTTAGTTCCTGTGTTAAGGTGTCTTAAAGAATGTTTTTGCCCTATCCCTTCAAATACCATTGTTATCAAAAACCGTAGCTAAGGCTGCCAAGCACACTTAAAAAGCTAACTGTGTAATGGCTCTGTGCAGCAACTAATTCCTAGATCTACCAGCATTCAGTAAACTGGTGCACTGGGTGTAATAAATGTGTCGGAAAGCGGATCTGTGGGATGTACATTCCAAGTAATGTTTCATTTCTGCAGTGGTTCGCATTATAGTTTACTCTATGGCAGTCTTTGTTTGCGCCAACATTCCCCTCATCCATAACTCTCTTACACTAGAGCATTACAAGTTAGTGGTTCAGGCTTAGGCAGATGTTCATCAGATTGATCAGGGGAGGGTGATGGATGCAGAATACACAGTTTTGTGCCCTACCAACCAGAAATAACATGTCTATTATGCCACTCAGATGATTTGGTGGCGGCAGCAATAAGGAACCCGATGGATGATTGGTCTGTGCTGTCACAAGAAGATAAAGACATTGGTTTTGGTTCAGTGATGCTAAGGTTAAACATTTTTGGGCTGCATGTTTTCTTTGTTTAACCAGTGCGTTTCTAAAATATACAATACTAGTCCTTCATAATTGCCTGAACTTGTTGAAAATTATTTTTTTTTCGAAACTATATCAGTTTTAGACCGACGGTTGGTGCGCCATTGTATGTGTTTGAGGTGTTTGAGTGGTGCTGATTGTGGAATATTCCTTGTCACACTGAGAAACAGAAGCTGTGCTGCAATGACTCATACTGGAGGCACCACACAGTGACAGAAAGCAATTACACTACATTTGTGTCATAGGCAAGTATTCAACTCGACCCATCGCATAAGGACTGTTTTCGTTGTTAGGGGTGCGGCTACATTTGCACTCAGTTAAAGAGATAGGACCTGAAACTGAAACAGTCAACTGTCCAACTGAGACTTTACTCCAATGGTTGAAAGCTACTGACCTCAGAACTACAGTGGTTGACGGCACATGGCTTATACACAGTCTGTTACACTGTCATTCGTCACATGGATGCTGTGCCTGCCAAGAGCCATGACAAATGCAGCACAAATCATGAGAAACAAAGCCAAAGTGAAATCTGAGGGTAGGTAAAGTTAAAGTCTTATTTGCAGCTGTATGTCTCCGTGTGTTTCTGGATAATTGTGTGTGCGTGTGTGTGTGTGCGTGCGTGCATGTGTGCAGGGTCGGATTGGGATCACAATTCGGCCCGGGCACTGACGAAAAAAGTGGCCCACATTCAAGAGGCGTGGCCCATATTTAAGGGGCGTGGCCCACATTCAAGTGGCGTGCCCTTTCATGAAACACTATTTGCACAGACAAGGAATGAAAGTGGGAGGATACTGTTCTTGCACACGACACAGGGCCAAGGTGACAATGGCCTACATGCTGAGCAACTAAAAAAATTAGCAAGGCCCCTTTCTGTCTCAAAATTATTCCAGCCCTCCAGCACAGGAGCACCTGAAAAGCAGCAAAGCCCCTGCTATTACTAACCTACTTAGCCCTCCCCAGACCTTCAGCTCAGGAGCACATGAACAGAGGTAAGGCCCCTGCAATTAGTAAATTAATCAGGCCTCGGGAAAATGTCCTGGCAGGGGAGCACAAAACACAGCTTTCTGGGTCATCCAAGGTAGCCAGGTAGCCAGGGGGGAGGCTGAGGTGAAGCTGGTGCATGGGAAGTGCCTTCCCAGTGTGTTCTGGCAGTTTGAGTGTTTACCATTTACTGTAGTATTACCCTTGTACCTGTGTATGGTACCCTTTTGTAACTTGCACACGTCACTTTTCTCTTGTAACACACTGTTTGCTACCTCTCACTTTTGTTTGCTTTAGATACTTGCACAAGTGCCACCATTGCCTATGTAACGTTTGTTCTTGTGCTGGAGTGTCTGCCATTTATTGCAGTATTATACCTCTACTTGTACTTTGTACACTTTTGTAACCTGCACACATATTACTTTTTCCTCCTGTAATGTACCGATTGCTACCTCATGTATTTTGGTTGTTCACTACTGTCACTTTTGATTCATGTAACTTAACGTTTGCTTCTGTAATTTGTCCACTTATAATTTTCTCCTCATGTATTATTGCTGTTCCTTGTGTGAAGCGCTCTGACACCTTCGGGTAAAGTCCACGCTATATAAAATTGCATAAATAAATAAATAAAATAAAAAAATTCCAAACATCACCTGGCCCCCACAGCAAGACCCATTCTTCCTCGCCCACTGTGCCCTGAATGTGAAGGGCTGTGGGCGAGGTGCTAAGACTAACCCCGTTTCTGGGCTGCATGGGCCCCAGGGGGGCCGAGGTGCAAATGGCTCAAAGGCCTGAGCAACACCTGGCCCCCAGGGAGGCCGATTATTGCAAACAATCCCCCCTCCCCAGCCTCAGCTTGATTGCTTGGCAGGGCAGGGGTGAAGGAGAGCCCACAGCTGACAATCGCTGTCCGGCCGCACAGCGAGGCTGCTTTCATTTTCTCTGTCTGTCTCGTGCCCTCCGTGGGCCGTTTTTTTTCCTCCCCTTTCCTAGTCCACTCTCTGTGGACTAGGACAGGGGAGAAAAAAACGGCCCACAGAGGGCACTGAGGCACCGGCCCTTCGGCCCATTCCCGAATGCCCGCCTTGCCAATCCGCCCCTGCATGTGTGTGTGTGTGTTGCGTTTCTGTGTGGTGGTATGTACATGTGCGTGGAAGATGAGTGCTGCTATTTAGATCTGTGAGTGTATTTTCACAGAGCCCCAAATCACTTATGGTGCTTTCCACGCATACGTTGGACATCTCTGGCACAGTTTTGTTAATGTTGTTGTGTTTTCGGCACTACTGGTGTACTTGCAATGCCTCTTGTGTAATGATGAAGTTTGCATAATATTTGTAATTCTTGGCATACCATTAGCATCTGTTGAATTATGGAACACCCCTTCAATAGTTCTGGGCCTAACATAATGGAGATAAATATTAGCATGGTGTGGTCCTTCATACTTAGAGGGAGCCCACCTCAGGTAAAATGCTGACCAGGCTTATTAACAATAATTCTTGGCTTAATTTAGATGTTCATGATCTGGTGAAGCCATCTCTGTTACATTGCCTGCTCTACATAGTGGTGTCTATTTGGCATATTGGGGGCATCCATGGCATAATGATCCTCCCCCAGTACATTACTAATCGAGACATAATGGTGGCAATTCTTAGTATTCTATGGGCACTCCTAGCAGTATGATCACTACCTCTAATATAATTTTTCCGTAACATAATGGGGACGTTGTACCTGGTCCTTTTTGCAGGCTCTCCCCCACATGTTTGTGGCTTCTGTTGCTGAACCCAATTTTTGTTGCCATTAGGACTCAAAGCACTATCCCCTGCTACCATTGGTAAAATGCTTGTTCTCTCTCCCTAAATCATGGTACAGTTGACCTACAACTGATTGGTACTTTTCATTCACTTATCATCCCTAGTAAATGGTAATACATGTGCCCAGAGCCAGTAAATTAAATTCTACTGGTGAGCTTGCAGTACTCTTTGTGCCACACACTACAGTAGTCTTTTAAAACATGTCGCAGGCCAACTAATTCAGCCTGTAGAGCAGTTGTAAACTGCCATTTTGACCAAAATAGCCCTCTTTCCAGGCCTAAACCTCCCTTTTTAATACATATAGCTCACACATGAGTTAGGTTTTAAAGGCTAATATAGCAGGGTGCATTGTATTGAAAAAGTAGGACATGGCTATGTAGGTTTTACATGTCCTGGCATTAAAAAAAAACACCTACATTCATCTTTCACTGTTGTAATGCTTTTCCCTTCCATTGTCTAACACTAGGTTACCTTATTACATTTAGTGATAACTTTAGATTAGGAACAGATAGAAATATACTGTTTACACTCCAATGATTTGTAATTTAAAATCCTCTTCAACGGGGAAGGCGAACTTTAATGAAAGTTTGCATTTTCTTGCTCTAACCATAAGCGTCTTCTGCCAGTTTCCTGGTGTTACTGCTGAAAACACTTGTAACATCTGTGTCTTAGGGGTCCTTTGGCATTCAGTCTTGATTAAGCACATGTATGTTCCCAGTGGTATTCTGTCTCCTAGTATACTTTCCTTTGTGTCCCTTGCCCCAAATTAAGGCCTCCACGAAGGTTCTGTGCCCACTAACTCAGCTGTGCCTTTGGGTTCCCCCAACTTATGTCCGGTGATTCCAGCTAACACTATCCCTTCCAACAGAGTATTCAGACTCGTTGATTATGTGACTGGCGGTCATATTGCAGGCAGCCTTATAAATAGCACGCCTGTTCATGAGACCGCTCTTGGCTGCTCCTTTTTTCTGTCTAGCTTACTCACCTGCCATTTGCTTGGAATCCCACCTCGGTTCTGCAACCTTGGATCAACACCATTTTGGATCCGCTTCAAGAACATCTCTGCAACATTCCCTATTGAAAGAAGAACAAAAACATTTAGCTGCAAGCCAGGTTAGTGCTTTTACATAAAAGACATGCAAAAAACTGAAGCATCATGTGAGTGACAAGTACTACGGCAAGGACTTGCACTTGTTTCTTTGGGAGAACTTTCAAGAAAGGATGTGCGAGTTCATTTTCAAAATGCAGTTCCTGCACAGTATTTGAAGTACTTGTAGAGACTCCTTAAAAACGTTATGGAGTTGTAGCAACCAAAAGTCTTATCACAGACAATGTACGTAATTCTTGACTGTGAGGATTGAGCTGTGATTGTAACAGCTTACCAAAGCCAAGGAACGTTTCGGAAACAAATTCAAGAATAATTAACAAAAGTGGTGTTGGTTTAGCCAGCAAGTTTTCATTATTGAAGGGACAGAACGATGGTTGTTTTTAATACTGTTTAAAGCGTGGTCGAATACTTTAATCATTCATGAAGTATTTGTGTTGCTTTGTATACATAATTTCTCCACTAGCAAGTTAATAGAGACGATTTGTGAGAATCCAGGGTTCCTCTGAAACAAACTTCAAAAACCCAATTTGTATCAAATGGAGCCTCCATCTTTCATTCCTACCCAACCCCCTTTTCCCTCATAGCATCTATCAGTGCCTGGATTGACAACCGCATGCTGCAAGGTGTTCAGAGGGGAGTGAGAGGACTATTTTCACTCATGAGGAAGACCTGTGGTTTAAGGGCGAGTGACAAGCATAACAATTGGCTCAAATGACTATGAATGACTCCGCTTGTGGGGTTTGTGTATTCCTCCCAGACAGTGACACAAAGGTTACTAGCTATGGGCACGATGGGCCATCCTGCTGGGATGGCTGAGGGTAGAGCTGTGCCTTGCCTCATTTGCACTTCAAAGGGTTTGCCTCCAGCACACACAAAGGAACCTGACACCAGCCTTTTGTCACCCCAGACTTTATGGAGCCTTGACAGGGTACCAGAAGCCATTTCCAGAACTAGCTGTGGGGGGTAGAACAGGCAATCCCCCATATCGAAGGCTTGCACCAGGTACAAATATTTACAACCAGAGCCACTCATGGGAACACGCCTGGACCAGTGGACATTATAGACAATGTACTGTCTTGCCACCAGAGGACAACCCGGCTTTTACCAGAGGATTGGCCTGCAACTTTTGGACTGCCTTACTCTTTCAGAAAGAAGACTGGACTTCCTCCCTTTATTCAAGGATAACCTGAGTTACACCAAGGGTCTGTCGGGTGATCTTTTGTTAAGACTAGCAATGCAAGATCTGCACTTCACACTACAGTAATGACAGCCCATGCTGAATGCCAATGTGAAGCTCCAGCAATGACCATCTGTGATGCCTAACTGGATCTTCTCACTACAGTAAAGATCATCTGTGTTGTTCTGACTGCTCCTCACAGAGTCCTCCACCACAAATGGAACTCTTTATGTCGGACTTTGAAAAGGTCACTTTTTCAGCTGGACTAACCTGGTGACTCTATCTGGCCGACACTCCATCGTGGATGGCCTGAACTTGTGACTTTCCCCCAGGTCTAGCATGGCCAGGTGACTGCAAGTGGGGCTTAGTACTTTTTGGTGTTATGGTTTACCTAACATTTGAAATTGAATATATCTAGTTCTACTGATTGGATATTTGTTGCTCTGGTATTATTTTATTTATTAAAATGTACTCTATTATTGGGTAAATGGCTGGGTATGCTGGAGTGATTGCTACTGTCCCCCACATGTAGGGTACTCCCGAAACTGTATTGGTGCAACATTAACTATTTACCTATCATGTCAAGGTTTCTGCTGCTGTGTGGCCATATGTACCGAAAGTAGGCATGGGCGGAAAATCCGTTCCGCTCGCGGATTTTGCGGATTTTCGGGAAATCCGCAATCCGCGAGATTTGCGAATTTCCTGAAAAATCCGCAAATCCGCGAGCAGCGGATTTTGCTCGCACTGCTCGCACTGTTCGCGTGAGTTCGCGCCCCGCGAATAAGTGCGAAATTGCAGAAATACGATTTTAGCAAAACTGAAAGTAACTACTTACCAGGTTCAAAAGTTCAGGCTCATCATTAGTAGCCATTTCCTGTAGTGCTTCCTGAGGGGCCCCTCCAGAGTTCAGTTGCCAGTTGCAACTATTATGTGACCCTGCTCTGAACCTCAGAATAGTTACACATATGCCACAAAGGTCCTGAATTACAGCTAAGGGAGACAAGCAGGAGCCAGGCTGGAAGTTCAAATCCATTAATCAGCCCCTAATTCATTATTGTCAGTTGGGGCAGGGCAGGTGTTGTAACTAATTTTGCAACAATGAAAGCACTTAGCAAGTGCAAAAGATCACTAATCAGGGCGCACTAAGGAAGCAGGTGCCAGCTAAAAAAATATTCTGTGACACATTAATCAGCCCCAAATTAATTCAGGTCACTTGAGGCAGGGAAGGTGTGCTTTGCTTTGCCAAAAATAATGTACACTGGACAACCAGAGGGTGTGGTGATGAAACAGAGGGTGGCATGGGTGGGCCAGAGGGTGGCATGAGTAGTCAGAGAGTGGCAGTGGTGACAGAGAGTGGCAGTGATGAAGAAGAGTGTCCCAAACAGGTTGGACACGTAGAAACAACAAGTTCGCAAAACTTGCGACCCGACAGGTAAGTTCGCAAATTGCGAAATTGTAAAAACCCTCGCGAACTGGCAGAAACACGGGCGAACACAAAAAAAAAAAAAAATCCGCAAATTCGCGGGAATTCGCGGATTTTGCGGATTGCGAGTTTGCAAATCCGCAAATTCGCGGATTGCCAATCCGCAAAATCCGCTCATGCTTAACCGAAAGGAGACTCATGCTGTACTGTTAGTTTCTTGTATGTTCATATAAACTCAATACATTTGATTATAAAAAAATAATTATTTCTTTTATTTGATTTGGAACTTTTTCTTGTTTTGTGTTTTCACTTTATTACTGTTTGTAAGCTTCATAAATACTTTACACAGTGCCTCTAAATTAAGCCTAACTGCTTTGTACCAAGCTACTAGAGGGTTAATCACAGGTTAATTTAGTGATTTTTGTGGTTCTCCCTGGCATAAATTGTGGTTGCTGCATGAGTAGCAGCTTCCACCCCTTCAATCAATAATCTGATTTCTTACATTGGTGTTCAGTGGTGTGATCCAGTACGTTCTTTTTGCAGTGCCACTCAGTGCTTAAAATCGCATATAAATATTCTGACATCGGATTTAACTTCTTTTTAAATTCTCCTTGATTGGCCAGATTTTTCCTACTTACAAATTTGGGGCCATTTGTCCAGAGTTTAGGAATAGCAATTATCTAATTGGGATTTTTTGTGAATCGCAATTAGGAATTTGCTATTCCTAATGTATTAAACTCATTCAGTTTCATGTAGCGATTCCTATTGGGTCGCAAATTAACATACCTCGTGCGGATTAATGAGGTAGGTCGCAGTTTATGACACATTAGGAAATTCAGCCATCACAGTGATGATGGACTGCTGGGGTCAGCATGCCGCCATTTCTTTGATTCCTTTTTAATAAAACAATTTAAAAAATGGAGCTTTTCTCCTTAAAGAAAAATGGGATGGGATGTGTTTAAAAAAATGAAATTAAACATCTAAGTTACATTTTTTAAGAACATTTAGTGGTCCCTTGGACCACTGCCAGCTCTAAAAAAATATTAGTTTCAACATTTGCAAAGGGGAATGGGCCCCCCTTCCCATTTGTGAATGTTTATCTCCATCCTTGGAATACTGGTAAAAAATTAATTTGTTGCAACTGCAATTTTGGTCGTAATATTTCAGATATGCCACTGAAATCCAGTATTAGGAAGGGACCCTTAACCCCTTCCATGCTGATGACGAACCCCAGCCGTCATGCACTACAGTGCTCGTGTGCTGATGACATTATTTAACAACAAGGGGTGGTGATGGACAGTTTCTGAATTAAGCAGAATACTCTCACCCAGTCAAGAGATCAGGGCTAGATCCAACACCGTTTTTTAGCTCACTGCACCATCCCAGCTCAGAACCTGGCTATATGCAAATTAGTCGGTTCCTGTCCCAGTGCATGATGGGAACAGGGCAAACCATAACTACCAAGCCAATTCTTACACTGGGAAGGAAACAAGCTTCCGGGGACCGGTTTCTGGCATTTCAGCCGTCGTCGGCCTGGCTTGCTTGAATCCTGATGGTGCAATGAGCAAGGGACTCACATCTGAGTATACCCTTCCACGCTTAGGGTGGACAAAATATTTAACAACAAGGGGTGGTGATGGACAGAGTTTCTGAATTAAGCAGAATACTCTCACCCAGTCAAGAGATCAGGGCTAGATCCAACACCCTTTTTTAGCTCACTACACCATCCCAGCTCAGAACCTGGCTATATGTAAATTAGTCTGTTCCTGTCCCAGTGCATGATGGGAACAGGGCAAACCAAACTACCAAGCCAATTCTTACACTGGGAAGGAAACAAGCTTCCGGGGACTGGTTTCTGGCATTTCAGCCGTCGTCGGCCCGGCTTGCCTAAATCCTGATGGTGCAATGAGCAAGGGACTCACATCTGAGTATACCCTTCCACGCTTAGGGTGGAAAAAATATTTAACAACAAGGGGTGGTGATGGACAGAGTTTCTGAATTAAGCAGAATACTCTCACCCAGTCAAGAGATCAGGGCTAGATCCAACACCGTTTTTTAGCTCACTGCACCATCCCAGCTCAGAACCTGGCTATATGCAAATTAGTCTGTTCCTGTCCCAGTGCATTATGGGAACAGGGCAAGCCAAACTACCAAGCCAATTCCTACACTGGGAAGGAAACAAGCTTCCGGGGACCGGTTTCTGGCATTTCAGCCGTCGTTGCTTGAATCCTGATGGTGCATTGAGCAAGGGACTCACATCTGAGTATACCCTTCCACGTTTAGGGTGGACAAAATATTTAAAAACAACGGGTGGTGATGGACAGAGTTTCTGAATTAAGCAGAATACTCTCACCCAGTCAAGAGATCAGGGCTAGATTCAACACCGTTTTTTAGCTCACTGCACCATCCCAGCTCAGAACCTGGCTTTATGCAAATTAGTCTGTTCCTGTCCCAGTGCATGATGGGAACAGGGCACACCAAACTACCAAGCCAATTCTTACACTGGGAAGGAAACAAGCTTCCGGGGACCGGTTTCTGGCATTTCAGCCGTCGTCAGCCCGGCTTGCTTGAATCCTGATGGTGCAATGAGCAAGGGACTCACATCTGAGTATACCCTTCCACGCTTAGGGTGGAAGCTTGTCTCCTTTCTGGTGAAGAATTGGCTTGGTAGTTTAGTCTGCCCTGTTCCCATGATGCACTGGGCCAGGGACAGACTGATTTGCATATAGCCAGGTTCTGAGCTGGAATGGTGCAGTGAGCTAAATAACGGTGATGGATCAAGACCTGATCTTTGGACTGGGTAAGAGTGGTCTGCTTAATTCAGACACTCTGTTCATCACCACCCCCTTTTCTGAATCGGTTTTGGCTAATAATATTTTTTTGTTTGAGAAAGATTTCTACAAGCAGACCAAGGCACCAGCATGGGACGTTGGTTATGGTTTTTCTGTTCTTCTGTAGTCAAGCCTTTGGCTGTACTCTCACTCAGATACACCACCTTTACAATTCTACTTGTGAGCGCTACAGTACATTTCCAACTGATAACTGTATGCGTTTTTTGAGTGTTTACAAAATTTAATCAGTGTTTCTGGTTAATAGGGGTAATTAATAATGGTTTACCCAGGCAGTCAGTATTTTCTACTAGTTCTAACTAGCAACTATGCCTTCCCTTTCTCTTGTTCTCCATGGGACCGTGATCACTGTGGGCAATCATAAAACCAGTAGTTTATACGCACAAATTCTACAAACATAGTACTGACTTAGGATACTTTTTAGACCCTTTGAGTCACCTGGGCTTACATGTTCACATTTATTTGTTTGTGCTTAGAGCGGGGCCTCAATCTCCGAGCCGTTGCCGGGTGAGGTGAGGTGAGGCTTGACTCCCACATATTGCTGGGTAAGTCTTGTTTACTATTTGAAAAATTTACATGTAGCAATGTCTGTGGTTTACTCTAAATGCAACCTATATTATATTGATTGGCCGTTCTAATAGGGACTGGCTTCGCTGAGTCTTTTAATGGTCCTCACGACATAATAAGTTTGTTATGTTTGAAGAACACAAAATAGTTTTTGTCTTTCTGTTTTTGTTCACAGGACTGCATCCTCTATCAAACAAATGGTTCAAGAGGTTATGGTAGGATGGTCCGTGTGACCACACCATTAGTCTGACAGTCCTCTATATTTTTTGATCTGTCTTCTTCACTTTATATATTACTATTAGAGTGTACCTTTGCAGTAGCAACATCTCATATATGTGGCCCTGAAGAATGCCGGTGTAGTTTCACCTGTTGGCAGAAACATGTTGGCCAATTTAACAACACAGCAAAGTAAACAGTGATTTTGTCACACTGTTCCACATCTCTTTTTAATCTGGCGTCCTGGTGAATATCAATAAAAAGTTTTTCTTTTGCCTCGACCGTCATTTTAACATCACTAATTCACTTTTTTTGTTTGCACTGCACTTTACCAGCACCGCCCAGTGGCATGGACACTTCCATTGTATGAACCAGAACTGTGTGCTGTCTAGCCAATTCATCTGGGCTCGGACACACCATCCTGGTTCTAGACGTCCTACATGACGAGGCTCCGCCGAGTGGGTGGGCTGATAGGATATCTATCATACACCTAGTGTCTTGTGACCACTTGGTCTGGTTCAGTGCAATCCAAAAGTGTGGTTTTCTAAAGAAGACCTTATAGGCTCGGCTTTTTGATTTACAGACCCTCCAACTCTCCTTGTTCTTCGTCGCTTCTTCACCAGCATGGGAGCCACCTGTGCTCCCAGTCTGGCCTGCCTATATGTGGCTCAATTTGAAGAAACACATATCTTTAACTCAGCTGCCCCTTTTTTCGAAAATATCTCCTTATGGTCTAGATACATAGACAAAATTTTTTTTTATCTGGACAGGACCCAGGGAATCCCTTGAGGAGTTCATAACTTGGCTTAACCTAGGGGATAAAAACCTCAGATTCACCAGTCATTACAATCGAGAAAGATGTGAATTCTTGGATATAGTCATTAAACATTCTGCGGGCACCTTAATAGTGGAGCTCTTTACAAAAAAAAACGATAGAAATACCATGCTGCATTACGAAAGTCACCATCCCCCATGTCAGAAAAATAACATCCCTTTCGGGCAATTCCTCAGATTGAAACAAAACTGTACAGACAACCAAGACTTCCTGAAACACGCAGGAATATTATCCAAAAAACTTATAGACAGAGGATACCCCAAAAAGATGGTCAAACAAGCCCTAAAAAGGGCCAAATACTTCAATAGGGATAATCTTTTTGAACAAAAAACAAAAAATATAGAAACAGAAAGCAAGTTAGTTTTCGTGACAAACTACAGTGGAGTGAGCAATAAGATTAAAAACATAATCAATCGGAACTGGAACCTAGTCACTACTAATAGTAGCAAACAACCGATCCCTAAACCAATTTTTGCTTTTAGAAGAAACAAAACAATTAAGAATAGCTTAGTACACACCTATAGAGAAACAACCCAAGCACAAAGAACTGTAGACAATAACCCACTCCCAGTCGGGACATTCCCGTGTAGCAAATGCTCAAATTGCAATAATGTTATCAAGGGCAATCATATAGAGCACAAAAAAATAAAACACCACATTAAATCATTTATAAATTGCAGATCCAAAAATATAATATATTTAATCAAATGCCCCTGCGATTGTGTTTATATTGGTGAAACATCCTGCGAAGTTAGAGTCAGACTAAATGAACACAAATCTGCAATACGATGTAACAAACCTGGAGCCCCACTCGTAGACCACTGGAAAGCAGCTGGCCACAAAATCGAACAATTAAAGTGGTGTGGTCTAGAGATAATCACTCAAAATATGAGAGGAGGTGACATTAACACGAAACGGAAAAAACAGGAACAATTTTACATGTCCCGTTTCAATTCCGTGAATGAGGGTCTCAATACAAGGGAAGACTGGGAAAGAATCCTACAATAATCCTGCATCCACATAACTCTCATGTATCTATGAACAGCTAGCACTACTTAGGTATCTATGCCCATGTCTTGTGATGATAATAATAGTAAATCCCTCTGGTCTCGATAATAAGATAACATGAATTTATATGAGTACCAGTAGCATAGTACTTGACTTTTTTGATCCCTGTCAAACCCAAAAAATCCAATTCCGAGAATGAATTGTATAGTTCGGAGCCTAATAGAGTTCAACGTGAGAACCACCTGCATAAGATATCATCCCTTCAATATATTGGAACTGAAAAAAACACAGAGTCTATTAATAAACAGCTCTATGAATCGGGAGGTTATATATAGCTATTTTTGAGTAAACATAGCGGGAACACAAAAGAGACATTGATAAGCCCCCGCAAGTAATCCAAACAGTTTGCCACCTAAACAATAACAAACGCGCCGTAGTGTTGACATACGTACATTTGTCAACGTTATGCGCGATCGACATATAGAACTACAATTGTAGTTCTTTACATCAACCCATAACAATGAGAAAGTGGCGCGGATAAAAAACATCACTTAATTGACTTTTTTTCCCGCGGAAACGGGCTTTTAAAAGAGAAGCGGACGAACGCCAAAACACACACTTGGCTGATCGTCTTGGCAACCAGACGCCGAAAGGACCGAGAGGGGAGCAGGGAGGCCGGCTTACAACACGAAGGTAAGAACACTCCCAAACTTGTGGTAGATCAACCCGATTCTGTTAAGGCCCCTTTTCTAATTAATATCTCCCTCCAGAAACTCAACTTGAGCGGCATGAAAATCCGACCCGTCAGTTACTAGATTTCTGGTAATACCGATGCGACTGAATTGCCTTTTGCACAATCACCTCGCTACCGTAAACAAGTGACCAGCTGGATAGCGAACCATGTAATCTCCCTAAGAAGTAAATTATATGTCATAAACCTTACAATTTCATAACACGGGTAAAAATAAGTATAAGGTGAATATAAAACCCAATACAAATTTTAGATTAAGCTACCAAATGGAGCCCCCCAGTGAGTCCAAAATATTACGTAAATGAACCAAAAAAGAATACATACTGAGGCCATCATATGATTCCTTACAGGTTGGATTAATGATCAACCACGATTGATAATAAACTGTCGCCGCGGGCAGAATTGAAAGCATCCAGTGGCGCCAATAAGAATAAGAAACTTGCTTATCTTTAGGTGAGTGAAACTTAAGAAATAACTGATGGCCTCCATCATGTGAAGTCTATTTTGATATGCTAATCGAAGTCCTAGAATTAAACACTAGGATGTCTCATGTTTCGTAATATGCCCTCCACTTCTGCAAATTGAAGTACATAAGTTGGAGCCATTTCCTTGTGAAACTATGCTAAGGATACGCTAGTAAATAGTTAAACAGCGGAAACAATAACTGATCTGATTCCTGAAAGATAAGATTACTTCTTTATTCCAACAGTGTTTTTATTTACAATACGGTGGCCCCCCTCCGGTACCCTCATCACTACAGAGCTCCTGACATAACAAGGTAAAACTAGCATGTTTATTCAGGGCTAGTTGGCAAAAATAGAAAAGTCTATAATTCACGACCGAAGACTACAAGAAAAGTAATCACAATCATCTTTTTACCAAGGGACTGCAAACTGGAAATTAAAGACTCCAGATGTCTACCAAGTCTGATTGAGCCCGACCATAAATACTCCTCCAAATTGAAAGAGTGAGGATATTGTTAAAATAACACACAGGTATGCTACAGGATTTTTATCTTTTATAGCTACCCACATGAGGACTTCATGTCCTCATGCCACAAGACCCAAGTGTATAGTCATATAGACCAAATGCCTTTAGAAATGTACCACATAGATGCCAACTGTGACCTTTTTTTATAAAAAAAAACCCTCAATGTGTGTGAAAACTGTGCCCAAAAATAACGGAAAATGTTTAGTAATAAAAAGGTAGAATATGCCGATTTCTATAAACAATGGCATGTTTCTAACTCCAATGTTTTCTTATAGAATTGTTTGTCCTGAAGAAGGTGTTATCACCGATTCACCGAAACGCTGCGTCGACTACAAGAACAACTGTGACATTTATAATGAAATGTTTTTAAATTGTGATTTTTTAACCGTTTTTTTTAAAAGTTAGTGTGCATTTGGGCACATTTATTGTATAAACTGTTTGATTTTATCTTTGAATTGTAATAAATTGTATACTTTTATAATTCACACACTTTCTATGTTTCATATTTTGCTTAACATGTGTTAATGTCTACATGGTACATACTTTAAGCTAGACCTGGTATTTTGAGGAATATGTGAACTACACTTGGGTTCTTATGAGTTGATTTGGTGTGGGACCTTTTTTTTGTTCCTCCTACTTAGACTCCTTGTCCCCTATTTGACTATAGAGGAGGCCTCCCTTCTTCTTTTCACTGTTCCCATGATGCACTGGGCTTGGGACAGACTGATTTGCATATAGCCAGGTTCTGAGCTGGGATGGTGCAGTGAGCTAAATAACGGTGATGGATCAAGCCCTGATCTTTGGACTGGGTAAGAGTGGTCTGCCTAATTCAGACACTCTGTTCATCACCACCCCCTTTTCTGAATCGTTATTGGCCACTATAGGTGTGGCAGGGTATACTCAGACATGAGTCCCTTGCTCACTGCACCATCAGGATTCAAGCAAGCCGGGCCGACGACGGCTGAAATGCCAGAAACCGGTCCCCGAAAGCTTGTCTCCTTTCTGGTGAAGAATTGGCTTGGTAATTTAGTCTGCCCTGTTCCCATGATGCACTGGGCCAGGGACAGACTGATTTGCATATAGCCAGGTTCTGAGCTGGGATGGTGCAGTGAGCTAAATAACGGTGATGGATCAAGCCCTGATCTTTGGACTGGGTAAGAGTGGTCTGCTTAATTCAGACACTCTGTTCATCACCACCCCCTTTTCTGAATCGTTTTTGGCCACTATAGGTGTGGCAGGGTATACTCAGACATGAGTCCCTTGCTCACTGCACCATCAGGATTCAAGCAAGCCGGGCTGACGACGGCTGAAATGCCAGAAACCGGTCCCCGGAAGCTTGTCTCCTTTCTGGTGAATAATTGGCTTGGTAGTTTAGTCTGCCCTGTTCCCATGATGCACTGGGCCAGGGACAGACTGATTTGCATGTAGCCAGGTTCTGATCTGGGATGGTGCAGTGAGCTAAATAACGGTGATGGATAAAGCCCTGATCTTTGGACTGGGTGAGAGTGGTCTGCTTAATTCAGACACTCTGTTCATCACCACCCCCTTTTCTGAATCGTTTTTGGCCACTATATGTGTGGCAGGGTATACTCAGACATGAGTCCCTTGCTCACTGCACCATCAGGATTCAAGCAAGCCGGGCCGACGACGGCTGAAATGCCTGAAACCGGTCCCCGGAAGCTTGTCTCCTTTCTGGTGAATAATTGGCTTGGTAGTTTAGTCTGCCCTGTTCCCATGATGCACTGGGCCAGGGACAGACTGATTTGCATATAGCCAGGTTCTGATCTGGGATGGTGCAGTGAGCTAAATAACGGTGATGGATCAAGGCCTGATCTTTGGACTGGGTAAGAGTGGTCTGCTTAATTCAGACACTCTGTTCATCACCACCCCCTTTTCTGAATCGTGTGCTGATGACGGCTGGGGTTCGTCATGGCCCGCCCCTGTTCATGTTGTTTACAGCACACCAGGGGAATCACGGCCGCACGGAAAGGGTTAAACACGCCCCTTAAAAATACTGAATCACTGAATACAAATTACGAAGCAATAACATGTTACTGGATCCCAATTTGTGTTTTCTATACATGAAAAAGCATTGTTGTTTTTGGAAACGGCCTGATTCTGTGAATCGGGCCACTTCCGACTTCAAAAATGCTTTCCTGCTTATGGCCCTTGAGTCTTGATTCACATTTCTTCCACCTGTGATACCTGCTTGAGAAAATGGAGTGTTTAGCATCATTCAGTTCAGTCTCAAGACGCAAGGAGTGGGGGCTAACCTTGGAGAAGGGGTCCACAAAAGTGGACTTTCAAACTAGCCCTCAGAGCCTATGAGAAGGTCTGCAGGTTGCAATCTGCCACCAAAGAGAGTGAATACAATGACCTTGAGAAGGAGGAAATAGAGGAAGAGGGTGAGGAAGGAGTTGGCATGCTCACAGGCTCAGAGCTGAAGTTAGTGGCGGAAACCTGCCAAGAGGAGTAATGTCCAGTGCAAGGAGTGTTTCCTCCCTCGACCTGTCCCCTACAAACCTGAAGGACAGGAGATCTGGAAGGGAGTTCCAGTTACAAGTGGCCAAGCTAAAAATAGAGGGCCTTAATGTAGAAAAAAGTCCTCCCAGCTCAAGAAATGAGTCTCAAAGAGCTGGACCTGCAAGCCAAACAGCATGGGGAGCCTGAAGTATTGGTAGCAGGAATTATCCAGTGTCCAGTGGGGAAAGGAACGTCCACATTCTTAACCTAATAAGTTATTTCGTATTGATTCTAAGCTCAATGTCCACAGTGAGCTTGCTAAGGAAGTGGACCTATAGCTCATTAGCTGGGTTGACAATAATATACTGGGCAATGACCCCAAAAAGTGTGGTGCAGGTTACCCCTCGCATAGTGTGGAGAAGGTCTCAGGTGACACAGATATGTCTTACAGTAAAGTGGGGGAAATAGTTCCCATACCCTTTTTTAAGATGAAGAGAGAAGGTTCTGATGGGCTGTGGCCCAGGGCCCCTCATTTACAGCCCTGGTGATTTAATTGTTCTCAAGACTCAAACAGGGGTAGTCTGTCTGTCCTAAGAGGCCACACATTGGTAACCGGGTGCCCAGTGTGGCCTTAGGGGGAATTTGTCCCCAGCAGGAGAGGGTAGAACATGCCCCAGTCTCCCTTAGTTGGGAGATGGACTCAGGGTAGACTTGTGATCTCTGAGGGTGGGAGTCATCACTTGACCCTTGACCCTCCGGGTAGGTCGCTACCCCACCGCTGCAGCGCCACCTGTACCAGTGACCTCCTCCTGCCAGCCGCCTGCTCTGCTGCCTTGCTCCTCAGCTGTCCTGCGCCAACTTTCCCACCTTGCTCTGCTCCTGGTCTCCTGCTGGGAGACCTTCCCTGTGTGCCAGTGTCTGCTGCCCCTTCTTCATTTTGTGCCCCCGTGTGCCAGTGCCTGCTGCCCATTTTTCTTTTTGTACCCCCGTGTGCCTGTCACCCCTTTTCTCTCCAATTGTACTCTTGGACCTTTTTGCTCTCCGCTGCTCCCCCGTTTCCCCCCGCTGACTCCTGTGCGGCCCCACCCCCGTGCCCATTCGCTGACCTGCCCGCCTGCAGCGCCACCTGTGCTAGTGACCTCCTCTTGCCAGCCGCCTGCTCTGCTGCCTCGCTCCTCGGCTGTCCTGCACTGACTTTCCCGCCTTGCTCCGCTCCTGGTCCCCTCCTGGGAGAACTTCCCTGGGTGCCAGTGTCTGCTGCCCCTTCTTCATTTTGTGCCCCCATGTGCCAGTACCTGCTGCCCATTTTTCTTTTTGTACCCCCATGTGCCTGTCGCCCCTTTTCTCACCTTTTGTACTCTTGGACCTTTTTGCTCACCCCTGCTCCCCCGTTTCCCACCGCTGACTACGGTGCGGCCCCGCCTCCCCGTGCCCATTCGCTGACCTGCCCTCCCGCCTCCCAGCTGGCCCCTCCTCCCCACCTCCCATTTAATGGCAGAGGCTGCGCAGCCGCGCCGCTGGCGCGCCTAAGGCGCGCCTAAGGCAAGCCTGTCTACGTTGTCTGCATCTGGACCGTGCCCAGCACCAGAACCCCTAGCACCAGCTGTTGCCAGGGCACCCTACTGAGGTACGACACCGCCCCCCTCATTGCACTCAACACAGGACAACCCGCCGCCTGCTACTGAGCCACCCCGAGGTGCACTCACGGACCCTTCATCTGCCAAGAATGCAAATTCTCCTGCCTCCGAACCTGTACCCCGCCCACCGAACGCAGCAACAACAACAACAGCCACCTCAAGTGCATCCTCCTCAACACCCGCTCCGTCCACAAACACGCCGTCGAACTCTGGGAACTCCTTGATTCAACAGCACCAGATATTGCCTTCCTCACGGAATCCTGGATGAACGCCTCCTCGGCAACCGACATCGCCATGGCCTCCCGGACCGCTGCAAAATCACCCGGAAGGACCGCGTCAACAAAACTGGAGGAGGCATCGCCATCATCTACAAGAACACCATCAGCGTCTCGACCAACGCCGAAGACACACTCACCGCTGCCGAACACCTACACTTCCAAATCCACAGTGACCCCCAGAGGAACGCTCATCTACAGACCCCCGGGCCCACAGACAAAATTCTGCGAAACCATCACCGACTTCTTCAGCCCGCATGCCCGCATGCCCACCACCCTGCTCGACAACCTCGGCAACCTCGGACTCAAGCAACTGGTGGACACCCCCACCCACTATGCTGGCCACACGCTCGACCCCATCTTCTCAGCCAGCAGCCACGTTACCTTCAGCCACTCCACCGGACTACACTGGACCGACCACAGCTGCATCCACTTCACCTTCAAGAAGACCACATCCCACCACCACACGCTACAGATCCCCCGCAGATGCTGGAGCAAAGTCACCACAGACCAGCTGACCAGAACCCACCTGCCGACACCCCTGACACCAACAACGCAGCAGACAATCTCGCACAGTGGATCACCAACTGCGCCAAAGACCTCGCTCCACTGAAGAAACCCCCAGGCAAGACTAGCAACAGAAAATCCTCATGGTTCACAGACGCCCTCAAAATCGCAAAGAAATCGTGCCGAATCCTCGAAAAAGCCTGGCGCCACAAGTGGACGTCAGAAAACATGACAGCCCTCAAGAGCATCACCCGCGAACACCACCAGATGATCCGCACCACCAAAAGGACATTGTTCAAAGAGCGGCTGGACAACAGCTCCCACAACAGCAAGGAACTCTTCAGCATCGTCAAAGAGCTCTCCAACCCCATCGCCAGCAACAACGACATCACACAGTTGCAAGACCTCTGCAACTCCCTCGCCACATTCTTCCACCGCAAGATCGCAGATATACACAACAGCTTCGGACCCCACACCCCGCCCCCAGTCACCAAACCAATGCCCCCCACCACCACCCTCAGCGCATGGACCCACATCAGCACTGAAGACACCACCCGCGTCATGAACACCATCCACTCCGGCTCCCCCTCCGACCCATGCCCTCATCACATCTTCAACAAAGCTGACACCATCATCGCACCCCACCTCTGGAACGTCATTAACAGCTCCTTCATGTCAGCCACCATCCCTGGAAGCTGATAACACGCAGAAATCAACGCTCTTCTGAAGAAACCAACAGCGGACCCCAAAGACCTCAAGAACTTCCGCCCCATCTCTCTGCTCCCCTTCCCAGCCAAAGTCTTCGAGAAGACCGTCAACAAACAGCTGACTGCATTCCTAGTAGAAAACAGCTCGCTCGACCAATCCCAGTCCAGATTTTGAGCCAACCACAGCACCGAGACCGCCCTCATCGCAGCCACCGATGACATCTGGACCCTGTTGGGCAATGGAGGGACAGCCGCTCTCATCCTCTTGGACCTCTCAGCAGCCTTCGACACCGTCTGCCACTGCACCCTAATTCCCCGCCTCTACAACACTGGGATCCAAGGAAAGGCCCTGGACTGGATCACATTGTTCCTCTCCGACAGAACCCAGAGAGTCCGCCTCCCTCCCTTCCGCTCCGAGGCCACCAAGATCATCTGCGGCGTACCCCAGGGCTCCTCACTCAGCCCAACTCTCTTCAATATCTACATGAGCCCCCTCGCCACCATCACCCGCAAACACAACATCAACATCATCTCCTACGCCGACGACACCCAACTTATACTCTCTCTCACCAAAGACCCTCTCACCGCCAAAGCCAACTTCCAGGACGGAATTAATGAGGTCGCAGAATGGATGAGGCACAGCCGTCTGAAGCTCAACTCGGACAAGACGGAGGTCTTCATCATCGGACAATCCCCTTCCGCCTGGGACGACTCCTGGTGGCCCACGTCACTGGGCAGCGCACTGACACCCACTGACCACGCACGCAACCTGGGATTCATCCTTGACTCCTCTCTCACGATGACCAAGCAAGTCAACGCAGTCTCATCCTCGTGTTTCAACACCCTGCGCATGCTCCGAAAGATCTTCCTGTGGATTCCCACCGAAACCAGAAAGACGGTCACCCAGGCCCTTGTCACCAGCCGACTGGACTACGGGAACGCTCTATACACAGGAACCACAGCCAAACTTCAGAAACGCCTTCAGCGCTTATAGAACGCCCCCGCACGACTCATCCTCGACATCCCCCGCCACAGCCGCATATCCTCCCACCTGAGAAACCTGCACTGGCTCCCCGTCAACAAGAGGATCACATTCAGGCTGCTCACCCACGCACACAAAGCGTTCCACAACATGGGCCCGAGTACCTCAACAACCAAATCTCGTTCCACACCCCCACCTGTCAACTCCGCTCCTCCATCTTGCCCTCGCCACCGTCCCACAGATTCGAAGAACCACCACCGGAGGAAGATCGTTCTCCTACCTGGCAGCGAAGACATGGAACTCCCTCCCTGCACACCTACGACTGACCCAGGACCAGCTCACCTTCAGGAAACACCTCAAGACCTGGTTATTTGAGCAGTAGCTGCAGCCCCCCCCCCTTTTTCTTCAGCACCTTGAGACCCTCGCGGGTGAGTAGCGAGCTCTACAAATGTACTGATTGATTGATTGATTGATCACTTCCATAAGATCTCATTAAATGGGATCTTTGTCACTTCCCTGAGCGATATCGGTGCCATCCATACCATGACGGTGTAAAGGCTGGTTTCCTCCAATCAGTACCTGCCAGGACAGGTGTGTAGAGTGAGTCAGACACTTGTGCAGAACTTTACCTACCCTTTCAATGGGGTGGAGTAGTGTACCTAAGAAGGGTCATATCAATCCACACAAGCCCTTTGACTGCATTCTGGGTTATGAGTTACAACCGGTGTTAGAAGAGCTGGTAGAGGCGGCTGTCCAGGGCATCTTGAAAGCTCTGTTTTCTGAGGTTACTGCTCCCTTTTTGTACTCTTGGACCTTTTTGCTCACCCCTGCTCCCCCGTTTCCCACCGCTGACTACGGTGCGGCCCCGCCTCCCCGTGCTCATTCGCTGACCTGCCCTCCCACCTCCCAGCTGGCCCCTCATGACTCCTCAATGACGATCTTGACTTTCCGTCCACCTGGATTTGACTGAAGTGTTGTCATGTGGCACAAAACATGAACCAAGTATGCAAAGAATAACCCAGCTCCATGAAATGAAGAGCTCCACTGGCCTATGCACCAGCCTTTGAACTGTATGCCTTACTGCTGACATTTGACTTTCTTTTTTAAAAATACTGCAATATGGTGCATGCTAATTCAGTGAAAGAAAACCACTGCTTGAAAAATGAATTATATTTTTGAATGTAGGTCCAGGAGTGAAATCTTGGCTTCCTGTTTGTGTGAGGGAACTGATGGCTCAAGTTAGTCAAGTGTGGCTACACCACTGCACGTCATTAGAACACAGGGCAATACCACTGCAAGTCTCAACTCATTACCAGCAAACACGTTTTCAAATATGTCAGAGAGAATAAAACAATACTGAGTTGAACATTCTTTTCCAAGAACTTTGTAACTTAGCATAAGCATGCGAGTGCTTGCTTGCTGCTTTTGCACAAGTTACTACACGTCTTTATTTTTGCCATCCTTTCAATGATTGCTTTCACATGAGAACTAATTGTTGTATTCCCTCTCTGTATGTTCCTGCGATGTTGAATGAACATTATGTGCAAGGTCGAACAACAATGCCCCTTGTTAATTCGGTCTGGCCATACCTTAGCCCTTAGATAAAACAGGCCAATGCAGCTATTGTTTGGACAGCATATTTGGGTTTTTATTGGGATACACGAATGGGTGCAAAACACTTGGAGAGGGTCTTTTCCAGGGAGAAGAGCAAGACAGTGCTAAGGATGTAGATCTACCATCTATAGGCTAAGGTATGGGGTCTGCAGACAATGCCCAGAGATCTTCTATTATACAATTATGGTTCTTCCTAGCAAGGGGAGGGAGGTTAGGCAGTATAGTCTTTTCTCCATTGTCGACATCTCCATTCATGATTTATGGACGAGCTGCTATGCTGACTATCCGCCTGATTCATCAACGGGCCGTTTTGCGAGCCCCTAATAGCGAATCATAGCGATTCGCTATTAAAGACTCGCAAAACGGCATTCATGTAGGAATCGCATAATAAAATGCGATTCCTACTGATTCCTTATTTGCGATTAGCAAATTGCTAATCGCAAATAAGGAATAACTCGCCATTCATTCCTATGGGCCACAAGGCCCATAGGAATGAATGGGGAGTATTCCTTATTTGTGATTAGCAATTAGCTAATCGCAAATAAGATTGCGATTTGAAGGGTGCCAGGGGTGTCCAAAGGACACCCTGTAGCACCCCTCAAATGTAATTTCACACAGGTGTTGCACACACACATGTCCAAAGGACATGTGTGTGTGTAACATGCAACTCAGAAAAATGCATTTAAATGCATTTTTCTGAGTTTTCGCACTTTACCGCGAGGTTTGACCTCGCGGTAAATTGCGTCCAAAAATAGCGAAATCGCAATTTTATATTGGGTCATGAATATCATTTAAGGAATCTCAAATTGAGATTCCTTAAATGTGATCGCAATTTGAAAAATCGCAATTTTTTACGATTTCTCAATTTGCGAGTACATGACCCAATGATGAATTACTAATGCAATTTTTGCGGGCGCAAACGGCCGAATTCTGCGATTCGCACCTTTTGCGCCCGCAAAAATGCTTCATGAATCTGGCTGTTTATTTGTATTATGCATCTTCCTATTTGTTGTGACACATATACTGCATGTTAGGGCACATTAGTTTAAATAAATATTTTAAACTATCCTGTGTCTCTGTCAGATCTCATTGTGGATGAGTGCAAGAGTGTGAGCAAAAGGGTGAGTCTTGTTACTGCGATTCCTGAGAGATCTGAGTTGTATTCTGGGGTGTCTAATCATGTGTTTCTCCGTAAGTGAGCAGGAGAGCAAATGAAACACTATAGCGAGTCAGTACTGGGTTTATGGCTACTAAGGAGGTAGGAAGACCCAGTCTCTATACACTAAGGTCACATAATCCTGTGTATAGTTCTGTGTTTGTGTGATAGCCTGACTGATGAGGGTTATGAACCCGAAGCCAGTCCCAGGATGCTTGTTTCCGGTCCATGGAAGACATGGCTTGGCAGTTCGGGCTGGACTGTTCCCATGAGACACAGGGTCAGACTGATTTGCATATGGCCATGTCTGAACTGGGGTGGGTGAGTGAGCTAAAGAATGATGATGGATTAAACCCAGATCAGTTGACTGGGGATGAGTGTTTGATTTGCTCAAGAGCTCCATCCATCATCCCCTTTGAAGAAGTGGAGAAGTGTGGCTCACTGGCTAGAGCAGCAGACCCTGATGCAGAGATCTGACCCGGGACCAGGGTTCAATTCCCGTCGCGGCAGGGTCTTGGGCTCAATGTCCGCGGACCTGATAAATCTCGCCACGGTGCCTACTCTAATCATGGGTCCCACTCTGCAACTCTGGGCAATAGCTTCCTCAATCTCCATACCGGCCCTAATCGCTAAGGATGCCTGGCTTGAACTGATGGATTCCCTATCGAATTCTATCTTCATTTCTCCAAAAAGGTTTTTCCTAGGTTACATCAATTATTTACATTCTTTGCTTCTTCCAAAAACACCACTGGTACTTTTTAAGATGCTTTAATATGGCATATTGCTAAAGATGATAAGGATCCTAAAATATGAAAAACGAATGTAGGCTAATTTCCCTTTCTAATTCGTATTATAACATTTTTGATCAAATTCTTGCATTACAACTAGATCCCCTCCTCCTAAATTCAATTGGAAGGGAACAATTTTAAAGACAGGTATCTTTCCGATAACAACGGACTCTTCTTTGTCATTTTGAGCAATGTTTATTGATTAGCAGTTATTAGGGCTTTGTTATTTATAGCTGTCTATCTCTGGAATTTCTTGCTCTGGTAACGCATTATTAACAACGCGTTACTCAAGGACGATAAAAATTCCAGAGATAGCGTGGAAATTGCTGTTTTGGCAGGGAACATCGCTGGCTTTCCAGCGATGTTCCCTGCAAAATGGCGATAACCTTGTTGATATGACCCACAGGGTCATATCAGCATAATCCACCCGAATGTCAGGGATAGGTAGGTCTGCATTTTAGCAGACGTTAGTTTATGGAAAAAACAGCAGTTTTCTCCAAAATCCTGTGGGCTGCCTTGTAAATATCGCGATGTGAACATCAGCGATATTTGCAAGGTAGTCCAACCGGGGTACGCCCAGTGACGCCCACTTTGCATCTCATTAGAAATGCAAAGGGAGGCGTTGGGCTCTAAGTCTATAAGACTCCTTGAATTACCTATTTACTTAATTGATTCTTGTACCAATTTTTTATTTAATGTAACCATTTTATGTCAAATTTACTCTACACTATTGCTATTTTGATTTTTTTTTATTTGTTTCATCATTAATAAACAATGTTCTTATGACATCTTTCTTTCCCTCTTTTTCTCTCTTTTCTGTCACACTTCTATTATATAGATAGTTTATTATAATGTTATCATAATGTATTTATTATACTGTTGACTCATCACATTGTATATTATTATAACTATCTCTCTTTAATAAACTTTATCTTCAAACTTAAAAAAAAGATGGTATAAACAATTTCATATGATGATCAGAAATACCTAAAAGAAGACTGGTTTTCCTTACAAAGGGTCCTTGTCTGTTATCAAGTTGGAGAACCTGCGGAAGCTGTTATTAGCTGGTGAAAGGGTAAGGCCAGGAACAATGTGTCTCTAAATTAAGTGGCCATGCAATCATGCTTCATTGCCATGCTAATGAGACAGATTAGTTTATACATTTTTCTACCCAGAGTGGCAATTTGGATTGGAATGGGGTAGTGCTAAATCAAGAAATCTAGCATGAGAATGATACCCACTAAGCAATGATAATTTTTAGTTCAACAGTATAGGGAAAGCTGAAGGCAGTCAAAAGTGGGAATGTTCCTGGGAAGAATATGATGTTATAGACTTCTTTTTGCATGCCCTTTCATTATTGGCCATTCGCTGATGCACTTATTTAATAAGATCTTATGTGCTGGAGCTGTTTTGTCACCATACCAATTCACAAATATTAGTTTCTGGTCCCCTTACAGCCCATGCTGTGGGCTGTTGCTCCCCTTCGTCTCCCCTCCAGTTTCCTGCCACTACTGACTCCTCCCCCTGCCACCCAACTCCCACCTCCCAGCTCCTTGTCCCTCCCCCTCCCCTACATTATGGCGACCGCTGTGCGGTTGCGCCGCTGGCGCGCCTAAGGCAAGCCTGTCTGCGCCTGTCTGTGCCTGGACCACATGCCCAGTACCAGACCCCTGGCCCCCGCAAACACTATGACACCCACCACCGCTACAACACCACATCCTTCACGAACTCAACACCAGCCTATCATCCACCTGCTTCCAGGCCATGCTGAAGCTCATCCATGGACTCTTCTCCTGCTGAAAATGCAGATTCAAATGCAAGCGCATGTCCTGACCCTCCCACCAGGGCAGGTCGCAATCATCTCAGATGCATACTACTCAACACCTGCTCCGTACACAAGCATGCCATCGAACTCTGGGACCTACTCGACTCATCCTCCCTGGATGTCGCCTCCCTGACAGAGACCTGAATAAACCCCCTCCTCGGCGCCTGACATTGCCATAGCCATCCCGGCTGGCTACAAGATCACCCGCAGGGACCACACCAACAGACCAGGATGAGGAATCGCCATCATCCACAGGAATACCCTCAGCACTGAAGGCACCCTCAGCACTGCCAAACACCTGCACTTCCAGATCCACATCGATCCCAACACTACCCTCAGAGGAACCCTCATCTACAGACCACCAGACCCCGGCCACAGTTCAGTGACTCCAAAACTGACATCGTCAGCACACACGCCCTTGCATCCAGAGACAACATCCTCCTCGGAGACCTTAACCTTCAACTCGAGAACACCATAGACAACAGCTCCACCACCCTGTTTGACAACCTCACCAACCTCAGACTCAAACAGCTCATCATGACACTCACCCACTCCGCCAGACACACGCTCGATCCCATCTTTTCCGCCAGCAACCACGTCACCTTCAGCCACACCACCGAACTCCACAGGACCGACCACCTCTGCATCCACTGCTCCTTGGAAAAAAACACCAAGCACAACCACCCGCAATGAATCCCCCACTGCAGCTGGAACAAAATCACTGAAAACCAGCTAATCACCACTCTCACCTAAGACCCACCAACCAACCCCACCGACACCAACACAGCCACCAGCAACTTCAGACAATGGATCGACGACTACGCCTACACTCTCTCCCCGATCAAGAAACCCTCCAACAGACGCACCGACAGAAGGGCCATCTGGTTCACCGCCGACATCCAGGCATCCAAGCAGACTTGCCGAAGACTCAAGAAGAAGTGGCACCACAAACAGACACTGGACAACCACTCAGCCCTCAATAACGCCAGTCGCAAGCACCACCAATTCATTTGAACCGCCAAAAGGACCCCCTTCAAGGAGTGCATCAAAACTATGCGTACAACAGCAAAGAGCTCTTCAACATCATGAAGGAACTCACCAACCTTAGCTCCAGCTCCAGACATCCCGCTGTTGCAAGACGGTTGTGACTCCCTAACCACCTTCTTACACCGCAAGATCACAGACATCCACAACAGCGTAAACACCCAAAAACCCCCAACAGCCACCGACACCTCAGACTCTCCACCCCCCAGCCACACCGGCCTCCTGCTCTCCTGGAATCATGTCAAAGATGACTACACCATCAAAATCATGAACACCATCCACTCCGTCTCACCATTTGACCCCTGCCCTCCCACGTCTTCAACAATGCGAGCTCCATCATCACACCCCAACTCTGGGAGATCCTCAACAGCTTCTTCGATACCAACACCTTCCTGGAGAGCTGGAAAAATGCCCAGATCAACGCCCTACTTAAGAAACCCAAGACGGACATAAAAGACCTCCAGAATTTCCGGCCCATCTCCCTGCTCCCGTTCCCAGCAAAGGTCATCAAGAAAATTGTCAACAGGCAACTGACCATCTTCCTCGAGGAGAACAACACCCTGGACTCGTCCCAATCCAGATTCTGCAACAACCACAGCACTGAAACCGCCCTCATCGCCGCCACCGACAACATCAGGACCCTGCAACAGCAAAACTAGGCCCTCATCCTCCTGGACCTCTCAGCCGCCTTCAACACCTTCTACCACCACACCCTGCACACATGCCTCCATGACACAGGGATTCACAGAAAAGCCCTGGACTGGATCACCTCCTTTTTCACCGGCAGAACCCAGAGAGTTCGCCTCCCACCATTCCGATCCAAAGCCACCAAGATCATATGCGGCGTACCCCAAGGATCATCCCTCAGCCGGACACTTTTTAACGTCTACATGGCAACACTCGCCAACATCATCCGATCACACGACCTCAACATCATCTCATACGCCGACGACACCCAGCTGATCACTCCCTCACCAAGGACCCCACCACCACCAAAACCAACCTCTACGAATGAATGAAGGCCGTCGCCAAATGGATGAAGAACAGTCGCCTGAAACTGAACTCTGGCAAGATGGAGGTCCTCATCCTTGGCTTTACCCCCTCTGCCTGGGAAAACTCCTGGTGGCCAGCCACGCTGGGAGCCGCACTGACACCCACGACCACGCATGCAACCTGGGGTTCATCCTGGACTCATCACTATCAATGACCCAGCAAGTCAATGCCATCTCCTCCTCTTGCTACAACACTCTCCGCATGCTAGCAAGATCTACAGATGGATCCCCACAGGTACCAGAAGGACGGTCACCGAAGCCCTAGTCCGCAGCAGGCTAGACTACGGCAATGCCCTCTACGCCGGAACCATGGACAAATGCCAGAAAAGACTTCAGTGTATACAGAACGCCTCCACACACCTCATTCTCAACATACCCCGCCACAGCCACATAACTACCCACCAGAGAGACCTGTACTTGCTCTGTGTCAACAAGAGGATCACCTTTAAGCTACTTACCCATGCTCACAAAGCACTCCACAACGCCGGACCAACATACCTCAACAACTGACTCACCTTCTACACCCCGAACCTCCAGCTTCGCTCCCCTGACCTCGCCACTGTTCTACGCATCTACCGAACAACCACCGGTGGCGGATCATTCTCCCACCTCGCAGCCAAGACATGGAACACCCACCCCATCCACCTGCGACAGACCCATGACCTGCTGACCTTTAGGATACTTCTAAAGACCTGGCTGTTCGAGCAGTCACAGAACCTCCCTAGCGCCTTGAGACCCTCACGGGAGAGTAGTGCACTCTACAAATGTTTTATTGATTGATTGATTGATTGATATAGTGGAGATCAGAGGTTCCCTACAACTACCAACTAGTTTCCTTATTGAATGCTGTAGGACAGGTATTCAGGAGGTTTATTGCAACCACATTCCTTGTCCATCCAGAAAAGAGCACCAGCATAGTTGTGTGGCACACTGAATTCACACTTTGCATGTACTGTACTGTGAAATAAAGTCTCTGTGTGTCAAGATATATAGTGAAGTATGGCATTAAGAGGAAGGAGTGGGTCGTTTAAGTCTTCATTCATCACACAAAGACTTTCCATACTGTTTACGTCAATCTATTGAGTGAATTGCAGGTAACCTGAGGGCTTAAAAAGGAACTAATTGATGCTATTGATGTGTTATATTGAAGGCGTACAGTTCAGTTCAGACCAATAACTTTATTTTGTTCACTTTAGACTAAAAAGTATAACACAGAAATGTACACTTACAAACATGAATAGTACACATAAAACTTTTAAATACTTTTTGGTGGTCCATTTTGAAAGCAGCATAAATGAGAACTTTTCAATTTAAAAGACCACAGAAATTCACCATTAAAGTACTTTTGTTATAAAAATAAAATATAAAATACTTTCTGTAGGCATCCGTCAACTGCAAGGTATCCAAGTAGCATGATACAATATAGAGGGACCCTGGCAAAAGTGTCATTTTAAAGACTACCAAGTGAAAACTTGACATGTCTATTCCACATTGACATTAGGAATTTGGTCATACTAAATATAACAATACGATTTGAGGCTGTCTGCAGTATTCTGAACGCCTCTTGATTCTTCCTAATTACCAGGTTTCTGCAAAGTGGACTATCCACTTAACTCGAGACTGTCTGTACAAGGGGTAAAAAAAATACGACATGTTCAAGTGACTCAAGTCCTCCTTGGCAACAGGTACAATACTCATCCACCATATCCATTTCTTTGTGCCACTTCCTTTAAAAATTATTTACAGGTTGGAATCCATACCTGAACTGTAGGTTTGGCTTCCTAACTAGTGGAGGGGGCAATGTCCTCAATAGTACCCTAATACAATAGGGTCAGTTTAAAATCAACAAAAGCAGCAGACAGTGATCCTTTCCAATTTTAAATATTGTCCGCTGCAACACTACCCCAATGAACAGCTTTGAGACTGGACTTTTGGATTTGGCACAAAGTCTCTGGAGAGTCCCAATATGTGTTACGGCTTAGCCTCTGTAAATGGGCCTTTACAGTGCGGAGCACAAAATCTTGCTTGCACATTTCAGCAACATCAGATCACAGAGACCAACCCTATAAGCCTCTAGGACTGTTGTAGACCATAATCAATGCCAAAACATAAGCAGTCCGAGCTCAATTTTATGAGTATTTTTTTTCTGCACCAAGTCTAGGTAGAGTGGAGTCACTAGGGTACTCATTGGAAGATTTAGTAATGATCTAAGAAATCTATGTTCTATTACTAACAAATCATTACGTTTTGTGCAACCCCATATCTCCATAGCATATAAGACTGCCCTTGAGCCTAAACATTGCAAATCTCTGGAGAGGGAGCCACCCTTCTAGATATAGTGTTTCTGTGTATTTTTGCTATATTAGCCGTCTGTTGCACCAAGGACAGCTGTGCTCTTACCATTTGTAGAGACCAGCATATGTTTCCTGTGAGTTTCATGCCTAGGTAGTCAAACTCAGCCACAACTTCTAAAGTAATATCGTCCACAAACATCTGTCTCATGCTGTGAATTGTTGATCTGGAGGAAATATCATACATTTGGTCTTGGAGCTATTAAGCTCCAAGCCCTGCTCCAAAACAATGCCTTAAAATCGTTCAATAGCTGCTGCAGCCCCTGGGGCGACTTTGAAATCAGCAATGTGTCATCTGCAAAGAGGAGTGAAGGGGCCCTCCTCCCTCCAATTTTTGGTGCATCACACCCATCCGTGTTCAAAAACTCAATTACACCAGTTATATTTAGAGCTACTTATCCAGGGTCTGATTTTATCTAGACTGGATTATAGCAACGCTCTCCTCCTGGCAGCCCCTGAATCTACAATTAACACTCTTCAACGAGTCCAGAACTCGGCAGTGAGACTCCTGACTGGCACCTCACGTAGATCGTCAGCCAGACCGGCACTCAAAGCCCTTCACTGGCTACCAATTCGTGAAAGGGTCAAATTTAAAGCCCTATGCATTGCTCATAAGTCCTTACAGGGGAAGGGCCCCCCTATCTTAGAGCATTTTGTTCGCCCATACAAGGCCACTAGATCGCTCCGCTCCAATCATGCCAATTTGGCAATTGTCAAGAGAGTTAGACAGGTGCGGACTGGGGGTCGCCGCTTCTCAGTGAACCCAGAGACCTTGTGGAATGCTCTTCCACTCAGGATTCGGATGGAGCCGAGCCATCCGAAGTCCCGAAAGCTCCTCAAAACCTTCCTGTTTACCCTAGACCCCTAGCCGCTGGCACTGTCTTTGGTATCCCTTGTTCTATAGCGCTGGGACTCTTGCGGGCAGCCATGCGCTTTATAAATTTAATTTCATTTCATTTCAGTGAACATTGTGGGCTCTAATACGCACCCCTGCCATACCCCTTTTTCAATATGGATTGATTCCGTCAACACCCCATCTTCTCCCCACCTCACTTGGGCCAAAGTGTCAGCATGTAATCTCACCAAGATATTCAAGAGGGGAGCCGGAACTCCCATTTTTTCTAAAACTCCCCATAACTTATCTCTCTGAACCATATCAAAGGCTGATCGGAGTGCAACAAGGGCACATATAGGTTGCCATTGTTGATAATCACTTCCTTCGAATAAATACAAACAAACCAAATAATCTGATCTATTGTGCTCTTGTTTGTTATAATGCCTGCCTGCCAATCTGACATAATATTCTCTTCGAAAATCCAGTTCTGGAGATGTTCAAGCACCTGCTTACAAAGAAAATCTGGAGGGAGTCTATCAGGCTGATAGGCCAATAGTTGGCTGCAAGTGCACGATCACCATCATAAATGGTAAACAATTTCAACTTTCTTCCAAGAGAGAGGGATGGCCCTTCCAGCTAGAATACTATTAGAGAGCAGACTTATGCATGGCCCCCAAATTTCTGCTTTTCTCTATACAGATCTCTGGGTATTCTGCCAGGGCCAGGGGCACGGCCTGGTACACAATTATTAAGTGCCTTTATAGTTTATTTTAATGAAAATGTCATACTACTAGACTCCGAGGGGACACCTCTATCTATTAATACACCACTTGCGTTCACAGTACTAAGTTTGTCTGTGTACAACTGGCTAAAATATATTACCCACTCATTTGGTTGGATGCAAAAATCAAGCATTGACTTGCATCCACTTGAGGCCATGGCAGCTGATCTCCAAAAATGCCTTGCTATTCTTATTAACCAGGGCTTCATGCAGGTTCATCCATAACTAATTCTCCCACATCCTCTTTGCATTTATAAGCAGTTTCTGACATTGTGCCCTAGATTTAGCTATCTCTGCTTGAGATTTAGTTGTAATGGAGAGAAGGAGCTCACCTTTACCCTCTCTACAATCATCCTAATACCATGAATCAGGCTTTGGGCAGGACTTCCCTTTCCTTCTTTCCTTACCCAACACTTCCATTATTTGACCTAATAACTTATCATGACTACTTCCCAGCTCCTCACTTCTCGCCTCATGGGAATGTTTGGACATGTGTTTTCCTTTCTCTCTATTTCCTTGCCCACGTAATGTGGAACTGTTTGCTAAGGGTATTGTGGTCACTATCTACTCTATCTATCACTTCCATGTCCATGATAACAGGCCAGAGCTAGACGTGAGCCAGAAAATAATCAATTCTGCTGTAGTTGCCTGGCCTATTAAAAGTGGGTCTGTCCTGGTGATCTGAAGGGAATCTACCATTTGTTGCTTTAAGGTCAAAATTTAGTATTAATGACAACAGGTGAACGAACCACTTTAGAAGTCCCTCTTAATTTCGGAAGTTCTAAGTGTGGTATCCTCCACCTATTATCTGTCTCTCAGGTTAAATCATATGGAGAAACAGCCATCAGTTTGAAGGTAGAATTAAAATCTCCTGCCACCAGAGTAAGATACTTCCCCCCTTTTGCTCCAGTTGGTTGATAGTTGTTGTTTCTTAATTTCTAGCCTCTACTCTATTGTATAAGTTGTATATTTAGTGCAATTTTAACATAAAGGCCCAGCCCCTCTGAGGGCTCACCCTTTGCAGTTTTGGTTGCCTCCACACAAAAGGTTCCCCACTTCTGTGACGAGGTGTAAGACACCATGGGCCATATGTACAATGAAGTGGGGGAGGGAGGCGTTAGCAGCACACATGAAATTGACAAAATGGCATTTTTTTAAAGGTTTGTGTATGTACAGAAAGGGACATCTTCCTGTACATAAACAAACCATGACATTTTGCTTTTTCCATGTGTGCTGCACAAGGCATCACACATGGAAAAACCAAAAACGTGGAGAAATTATGCATTTCTCCTTGTTTCGACAACTTAAGACCAGGATTTACCTAGTCTTAGCTTTGTCGCTGCCTCCTATGTACGCCACTCTTGTACATAGGGGGCAGCATCAAAATGAATGGGTGTTGCGGTGGAACGCCCACATTCCAACACCCACTGCCCACCCCTTTTATGCTAACCATAGCGTGAAAGGGGGCCTTATGTACAAGGCAGCATTAGGCCATGTTAAGTGGCTTAACGCTGCCTTGTACATAAGGTGCAGCCCCTATCGTCTAATAAAGGTAAAAGTGACACTGAGGTAGCAATAGGGCTTGTACATATGCCGCCATGTTTCCTTAAATATTTACAACAAGGGGTGGTGAGGGACAGAGTCTCTGAATTAAGCAGAAAGCTCTCACCCAGTCAAGAGATCAGGGCTAGATCCAACACCGTTTTTTAGCTCACTGCACCATCCCAGTTTCAGAACCTGGCTGTATGCAAATTAGTCTGTTCCTGTCCCAGTGCATGATGGGAACAGGGCAAACCAAACTACAAAAGCCAATTCTTACACTGGGAAGGAAACAAGCTCCCGGGGACCGGTTTCTGGCATTACAGCCGTCTTCGGCCCGGTTTGCTTGAATCCTGATGGTGCAATGAGCAAGGGACTCATGTCTGAGTATACCCTTCCACGCTTGGGGTGGACAAAAATATTTACAACAAGGGGTGGTGAGAGACAGAGTCTCTGAATTAAGCAGAAAGCTCTCACCCAGTCAAGAGATCAGGGCTAGATCCAACACCGTTTTTTAGCTCACTGCACCATCCCAGTTTCAGAACCTGGCTGTATGCAAATTAGTCTGTTCCTGTCCCAGTGCATGATGGGAACAGGGCAAACCAAACTACAAAAGCCAATTATTACACTGGGAAGGAAACAAGCTCCCGGGGACCGGTTTCTGGCATTACAGCCGTCTTCGGCCCGGTTTGCTTGAATCCTGATGGTGCAATGAGCAAGGGTCTCACATCTGAGAATACCCTTCCACGCTTAGGGTGGACAAAAATATTTACAACAAGGGGTGGTGAGGGACAGAGTCTCTGAATTAAGCAGAAAGCTCTCACCCAGTCAAGAGATCAGGGCTAGATCCAACACCGTTTTTTAGCTCACTGCACCATCCCAGTTTCAGAACCTGGCTGTATGCAAATTAGTCTGTTCCTGTCCCAGTGCATGATGGGAACAGGGCAAACCAAACTACAAAAGCCAATTCTTACACTGGGAAGGAAACAAGCTCCCGGGGACCGGTTTCTGGCATTACAGCCGTCTTTGGCCCGGTTTGCTTGAATCCTGATGGTGTAATGAGCAAGGGTCTCTCATCTGAGAATACCCTTCCACGCTTAGGGTGGACAAAAATATTTACAACAAGGGGTGGTGAGGGACAGAGTCTCTGAATTAAGCAGAAAGCTCTCACCCAGTCAAGAGATCAGGGCTAGATCCAACACCGTTTTTTAGCTCACTGCACCATCCCAGTTTCAGAACCTGGCTGTATGCAAATTAGTCTGTTCCTGTCCCAGTGCATGATGGGAACAGGGCAAACCAAAACTACAAAAGCCAATTCTTACACTGGGAAGGAAACAAGCTCCCGGGGACCGGTTTCTGGCATTACAGCCGTCTTCGGCCCGGTTTGCTTGAATCCTGATGGTGCAATGAGCAAGGGTCTCACATCTGAGAGTACCCTTCCACGCTTAGGGTGGACAAAAATATTTACAACAAGGGGTGGTGAGGGACAGAGTCTCTGAATTAAGCAGAAAGCTCTCACCCAGTCAAGAGATCAGGGCTAGATCCAACACCGTTTTTTAGCTCACTGCACCATCCCAGTTTCAGAACCTGGCTGTATGCAAATTAGTCTGTTCCTGTCCCAGTGCATGATGGGAACAGGGCAAACCAAACTACAAAAGCAAATTCTTACACTGGGAAGGAAACAAGCTCCCGGGGACCGGTGATGGATCAAGCCCTGATCTTTGGACTGGGTAAGAGTGGTCTGCTTAATTCAGACACTCTGTTCATCACCCCCCCCCCTTTTCTAAATCGTTTTTGGCCACTATAGGTGTGGCAGGGTATACTCAGACATGAGCCCCTTTCTCACTGCTCCATCAGGATTCAAGCAAGCCGGGCCGAAGACGGCTGAAATGCCAGAAACCGGTCCCCGGTAGCTTGTCTCCTTTCTGGTGAAGAATTGGCTTGGTAGTTTAGTCTGCCCTGTTCCCATGATGCACTGGGCCAGGGACAGACTGATTTGCATATAGCCAGGTTCTGAGCTGGGATGGGGCAGTGAGATAAATAACGGTGATGGATCAAGCCCTGATCTTTGGACTGGGTAAGAGTGGTCTGCTTAATTCAGGCACTCTGTTCATCACCCCCACCCCCCCCCTTTTCTAAATCATGTTTCCTTAAATAGGCATAAATCACATGTGTCAATAAATTTGCCGCACTTGGCATCAGGCAGTAGTTTAGCTATTCATGCTACATTCCATGAAGCAATTTATCAGTGCTTTCAGCATCTGTTCAGCAACCAATGGGATGCAATTAACATTAATGTTTCTATCATAGCTCACATCATGGGAGTTGGTTACCAGTGACAGTCCCTGCATTTTCAAACAATTGCTATAAACCCCCGAGTACAACCCCTGTCCTGGAAATGTTTCTCTGCTTGAGACAAGGGTATCAGCGAACTCTCTTCTCCCATTTCTGGTCCTCTGGATAAACAGCTTGGCCCTTGGGTTCCAGTCATGGAAAAGCCCTGTGAATTCCACGAATCCCTTCTCCTGACCCATCAGTCTACCTTAGTACACTAGGGCAGGGGTCCCCAAATCGATCCTGGAGGGCCGGATCCATGCTAGATTTTTAAAATTACTACATGTATCTCAATGGGGATATCCAAAAAATCTGCCATGGATCCGGCCCTCAAGGACCGCTTTGGAGACCCCTGCACTAGGGTATCAATGGCTCGGCCAGGTCTGGAAATTTAAGTTGGATATAAGTGCTTGTATGGGCTTCAATAGCCATTAGACCCTCCACTAAGTCACTGCTGGCAAAAGAGACCCGCACTTTGTCTTGTCAGTCATCTGGAGCTGCAATCCTCTCTGTATTTAAAATGTTACTCCTGACGAAGGAAGAGCAATGCCAAAGCGTACAGCCACATCTGCGTTTTGGAATCAGGGGTGAATCTACAGAACACTTTAGTTAATTCACAACTCAGGCTACCTTTTGACTTCTACACTTTTCTAAGCATGTAGAAATGATATGGTGCATCATCAAAAAATATGAAATATTAATTATCCAATATATGTTCCGGATGTTAGCCAGTTATGATGTATCATTAGCAAGAAATGAAAATGCTTTTTGTAGGCTTTTGATATTGTGCACGACCTACTTTCAGTATAAAAATCCAGAACTCAATGTGGCATTACAGCCTGGCCATTCTCCCATTATGGCATTATTCTGGTGGGCTGCAGTTTTTGGGGCTCATTTCAGAAATACAGTTGCAGCTTCCTAGTGCGTGGGATGGGTTTGATCATTTTCGCAAGGGCTGAATAATATGGCAAATTGTAACAGCATAATTGTTGAAAGGGTGTATTCCCCACAAGACCTCTTAAGGATTTGAAATTGTGAGATGGTTCAAACCTAACGTCAGTAAAGTCACTGTAGAATTATTCTATAAGAAGATCAGTATTCTCCCTAAATGTACCTCACTTTTGTTATTTAGCATGAGGTTGTGGTTTAAAAATGTGGTGTAGGTGTTTAAGTAAAACCAGATACTAAAACAGGACAAAGAGATAAGATCTGCATGTAAAATTCTTCACTGCGTTCAAGTAAATGTGCCACAATATAGCTACCTTGACCAGCTATCCTCATGATGCATGAGAAACGTATATCAAAGATTCTGACTGGGAACTCTTGCGTCAATATTTTGCAGTAAGTTGCTTATAATGCAATTCTAAAATATGTTTCTATATATTAAAGCTGACGTACCTCCACGTGAGAATTGTTGTCACTAAAGTGTCAAATCTTGAAAGAGTTGGGGAATGTGTTTTTCTCTTCCTCTAAAGTTATCATTTCATGCATGTGTTAATATTACCAATGTACACCCCTTGGGCCTTTCCTGGAGCACCCGTGCTCCCAACCCAAACCACAAAACCATCTACTTGCTACTGGGTAAATGTTGCCATACTGGCAGATTGAAAGCATTTGCCAGAGGGTTTTACTGTCTGAAAAGTCCCAACTTCTTGATTCAGCTTTGATTTATGTCAGGTAATACGATAATCCATTGTATAGTTTGCTTCCAGTAAACCTGACACAGTGCCAAACATGGCAGTAAACGCCCTCCTCGCCATCTTTTGCGAACATATATTAGATGTACTGTTTCAGCATCATTCAGAATTAATCAACATGTGTGTGGTTATTCGGGGACGAGAACCATTGCGGAAAACCTCTAAAATAAAATATGTTGGGGCTGTGAGTTTAATAAATAATGCCCTATTCGTCCTTGTGATTTGTATAATGGAAACTTACAGGTACATGCATCAATCTCGGCATTTGCGATTCCTTAATTGCGATTTTTAAGGAATCGCAATTAAGGAATTGCAAATGCCTATGCATTAAGAAATCGCTAAATAAATTGCGATTTCTTAGAATTCCTTAATTGCGATTTGCATTTTGCGAATCGCAATTAAGGAATCCCTTCCCATTCATTCCTATGGGCCTAGAGGCCCATAGGAATGAATGGGAAGACAATCTCAATTTGCGATTCGCAATTAGCTAATCGCAAATTGAGATTGCGATTTCAAGGGTGCAGGGGTGTCCAAAGGACACCCTGTTGCACCCCTGAAATCAAACAATGCACATATGTTGTGTACACACATGCCCTAAGGGCATGTGTGTGCACAACTTGAAAGTTAAAAAAATGCATAAAATTGTATTTTTCTAACATTTCGCAAAATTACCATGAGGTCCAACCTCATGGTAATTTTTTCTCTCTAATTGCGAAATCGCAATTTTTTTCAGTTTCATGCTTAGCTTTTAAGGAATCGCAAAATTGTGATTCCTTAAAAGCAATCACACTTTAAAAAATCGCAAAAATAGCGATTTCTTCACTTTTTGGATAATGCATCCCAAATAGTGATTTGGGAATCGCAAACGGCTGAATTTTGCGATTCGCACCGTTTGCGATTCCTAAATCGCTTGATGCATGTGCCTGATAGTGCTTTCAATAAAAAGAACAATGCAGTGAGTAACAAGTCACAGTGATAAAATCCCTATCAGAATTTCATGTGAGAACCTTATACGGTATACAATGAGTTACATTATTATATGGCATGTGGTGGAACAAGTATGAACACTAAAATATCAAAGAATCCATGTCATTTAATACTAGTTTGACACTTTTTCCATGGGTGTGCAGAGCTGCATCGGTGGTTCAAATAAACCACTTGCTAGGTGCACTGAACCCCAAATTAGAAGCATACCTGACCTAGAAAAAGCATACTCTCCAAAGATCCGCTGGCATCACAAATACAGAGTCCTCTGACCTTTGAGCCCTCTCCCATCTAAAAGAGACAGGACATCCTGCATTTTTTTAAAGTTTGGAATGGAAAAAGAGATGATATTTAGGAGGTAAGTGACTGCAGCCATCCATCGATATTTCAGTTTGTTTGCATATTTTGTAACAGTTGTCTTTAAAGTGTTATTTGAATTTCATTTAGTTAATTGGTCCCTTTCTAGCTAAAGACGTTCATTCGCGTTGTTTTTCCTTCCCTGCCAGATGGAGAACATGCAGGAAAATTCCGTTTTTTATAGGAGTTCACCTGAATGTGTGCTGATGTTGCAATCCACGAACACGAACTAACACTAGCTGTAAGAAAAGTAGAAAGGGAGCCAAGAAATTAAATGGAAAGAAACATTTTAAAAGTCACTCCTATGTCTCATAATGAGAAATATGGGGCGCAGACCCCCTCATTAGCACAAAAAGCATGCACTCTTGTTGTATAAGATTGGACATGTAAACCTGTTCTCTCGTAAATGAATATAAAGTAGGTGACTGGGAAAACATATTGAACAAGACTGAAAGAACACTGCAGGTGACAAGAGAGACTGCAAACATTCTATGAACATTTGTAATATTTATTTTTATTACCTGCTGCATGCACTTGGTAAGCACCTCAATGTCATTTACAGAGAGGGAGGTAGACATAAATGCATACTGTCAAGTCAAGTCAAGTCATAAAATTTGTATAGCGCACTACATACCCAGAGGGTTTCAAGGCGCATAGGAAGGGGAGGAGGATTATTTGTCAAATATCCACGTTTTAAGTTGCTTTCTGAACGCTAGGTGGTTCTGGGTGAGGCGAAGGTAAGCGGGGAGTGAGTTCCATGTTTTAGCAGCCAGGTATGAAAAGGATCTGCCTCCCCTGGTGGTCTTGTTGATGCGAGGTACAGTGGCGAGGGCTTGGTTGGAAGAACGTAGTTGGCGGGAGGGGGTGTAGAAGGACAGTCGAGAGTTGAGGCAATCTGGTCCGATGTCGTAGAGTGATTTGTGTGCGTGGGTGAGCAGTCGGAAAGTGATCCTCTTATTGACGGGTAGCCAGTGGAGGTCTTTAAGGTGCCCAGAGATGTGTTCGTTGCGTGGGATGTCTAATATGAGCCTGGCTGAGGCGTTTTGGATTCGTTGGAGTTTCTTCTGGAGTTTAGTGGTGGTACCTGCGTAGAGGGTGTTTCCGTAGTCCAGTCGGCTCGTGACCAGAGCGTGGGTGACTGTTTTCCTTGTTTCGGAGGGGATCCAGCGAAATGTTTTTCTGAGCATGCGAAGAATGTTGAAGCAGGAAGAGGATACGGCGCTGACTTGTTTGTTCATTGAGAGTGAAGAATCCAGGATGACGCCAAGGTTCCGTGCGTGGTCTGTCGGGATGGGTGCTTTTCCGAGGGCTTCCGGCCACCAGGAGTCGTCCCAAGCAGAGGGGGATGTGCCTAGGATGAGGACTTCTGTTTTGTCTGAGTTCAGTTTCAGACGGCTTTGTTTCATCCATTCGGCAACTTCTTTCATTCCTTCGTGTAGGTTAGTTTTGGCGGTGCTGGGGTCATTGGTGAGAGAAAGGATCAGTTGAGTGTCGTCCGCGTAAGAGATGATGTTGAGGTTGTGTTGGCGTGCGATGGCCGCGAGGGGGCTCATGTATACGTTGAAGAGGGTGGGACTGAGTGAGGATCCTTGAGGTACGCCGCAGATGACTTCAGAGGCCTCGGACTTGAATGGAGGAAGGCGGACTCTCTGGGTTCTTCCAGTGAGGAACGAGGTGATCCATTCCAGTGCTTTTCCTTGGATTCCGATGTTATTGAGGCGTTGTAGAAGGGTGCTGTGGCAGACTGTATCGAATGCTGCAGAGAGGTCGAGGAGGATGAGGGCGACTGTGTCTCCATTGTCCAGTAGAGTTCGAATGTCGTCTGTTGCTGCGATGAGGGCGGTCTCAGTGCTGTGTTTTGCTCGGAAGCCAGATTGTGAGGGGTCGAGGGATTTGTTGGCTTCGAGGAAGGTGGCGAGCTGGTTGTTGACGGCTTTCTCGATGACTTTGGCCGGGAATGGAAGAAGCGAGATGGGGCGGTAATTTTTGAGTTCGGTGGGGTCCGCTGTTGGTTTTTTCAGAAGGGCGGTGAGTTCAGCGTGTTTCCAGTCTTCTGGGAAGGTAGCGGAGTTGAAGGAGCAGTTGATGACGTCTCGGAGGTGCGGTGCTATGACGGAGTCTGCTTTGTTGAAGATGTGGTGAGGGCATGGGTCTGTGGGGGATCCTGAGTGGATGGAATTCATCAGGCGGATGGTGTCCTCAGTGGAGATTGGGTTCCAGGCGTTAAGGGTGTTCACGGGGGGAAGATGGTCAGCAGATGGGAGGGTGGGTTGGTTTCTGGGTTGGTTGTCAAAGCTGTTGTGGATGTCTGCAATCTTGTTGTGGAAAAAAGAGGCTAGGGAGTCGCAGAGGGTTTGAGAGGGGGTGATGTCGTTGGAGTTGGCTGAGGGATTGGAAAATTCCTTGACGATGTTGAAAAGTTCCTTGCTGTTGTGGGCGTTGTTGTCAAGTCGATCCTTGAATGCTGTTTTCTTGGCTTTTCGGATCAGTTGGTGGTGAGTGCGGGTGGCGCTTTTGAAGGCGTCCTTGGTGCTGGTGGTTGGGTCTTTTTTCCAGGCCTTTTCAAGGGAGCGGCAGAGTTTCTTGGACTTCTTGAGATCATCGTTGAACCATGAGGCTTTCTTGCTGCCAGGTTTGCTTTGACGTTTTTTCAGTGGAGCTAAGGTGTCGGCAGTGTTGGATAACCATAGGGTGAGGTTGGCGGCGGCTTCGTTGGCGTTAGAAGAGAGGGCTGGGGAGTTTCGAAGGAGCGATGCGGAGATTTGGTCCGTGGTGATTTTGTTCCAGTTTCTTTGCAGGGTAGGTTGGGAGTGGTTGATGGGTTTCGGCTTGTTGTAGGTGAAGTGAACGCAGCTGTGGTCGGTCCATAGGAGTGTGGCTGAAGGAGACATGATTGCTGGATGTGAAGATGGGGTCGAGTGTGTGACCTGCGATGTTGGTTGGGGGAAGTGACTAGTTGTTTAAGTCCGAGGTTGGCGAGGTTGGCGAGGTTGTCCACGAGGGTGGCGGTGTTGTGGTCGTTTATCTTTTCAAGGTGAAAGTTGAGGTCTCCCAGAAGAATATAGTCTTTGGAGGGGAGTGCGTGTGGAGAGATGAAGTCTGTGATGTCTTCACTGAATTTTGCGCGGGGTCCTGGTGGTCTGTAGAGGAGAGTGCCTCTGAGTGTTGTTTTGGGGTCGATGTGGATCTTGAAGTGAAGGTGTTCGGAGTTGGCGAGGTTGGCGTCAGAGCTGGTTGAGATGCGGATAGATTTCTTATGGACGATAGCGATTCCTCCTCCTGTGTGGCTGGTACGGTCTTTGCGGGTGATCTTATAGTCTTCAGGGATAGCAATGGTGATGTCTGGTGCGGAGGAAGCATTCATCCATGTTTCCGTAAGGAAGGCGACGTCTGGAGAGAAGGTGTCTAGTAGGGTCCATAGGTCAATAGCGTGCCTGTGCATCGATCGGGTGTTGAGAAGGATGCATTGTAGGTGGTTGGGGTCAGGAATCTGTGGTGTGGTCGTAGCGGAGATGTTGTCGGTGCCGCTGAATTTGCAGGAGTAGCAGGAGAAAGGTCCATGGGTGTGTCCAGGAGCGGCTTGGACGCAGTTGGGGGCGCGACCGGGGTTAAGGGCTAGGAGGGTGGCGGCATCGTAGGTAATGCGGGAGGGCTGGGGAGCGCGAGGGGCAGGGGGTCTGGCGCTGGGCGCGGTCCAGGCGCGGACGGGCGTAGACGGGCTTACCTTTGGCGCACCTTCGGCGTGGCCGTAGCGCGTGGACGCTGCGCGTGGGGGCATTAGCCATAAAAGGATGGTGGGGGGGCGGAGCGTGGGAGGGGGAGCTGGGAGGCGTTAGCGAAGGGGGAGGGACGGGCTGCAGGCACAACAAAATGGAGGGCTCCCAAATAACAACACGGCGCTATGCGAAGGCTGATTGAATGCACAACAACTAATGCGAGCAGCAGCGCTATGCATACAGGTGTCAGATAATATTAAGCCTGAGAAGGACAACTGTAGTGACGGCGCTGTACACTTTGCACAAAATACACTATTAGCTGAACTGAACTACGCAAATGCGGAGCGCTACGCTGGGGGCTGGGCGCTTAAACACGAGTGAGTCAGAAGCCAATTGAAATATGCTGCAGTAAATAGTCAGCGCTACGATACCACAGGGCGCTTGTAGGTCGGTCGGGAGGTGGGCAGGAGCAACCGCTTCACTGGGAGTTCAGCTGGTCACAGGGGTTTCTCAGCCGAGTAGTTCCAAGTGCTTCGTGGGTGGGAGGGGGAGCTGGGAGGCGTTAGCGAAGGGGGAGGGACGGGCTGCAGGCACAACAAAATGGAGGGCTCCCAAATAACAACACGGCGCTATGCGAAGGCTGATTGAATGCACAACAACTAATGCGAGCAGCAGCGCTATGCATACAGGTGTCAGATAATATTAAGCCTGAGAAGGACAACTGTAGTGACTGCGCTGTACACTTTGCACAAAATACACTATTAGCTGAACTGAACTACGCAAATGCGGAGCGCTACGCTGGGGGCTGGGCGCTTAAACACGAGTGAGTCAGAAGCCAATTGAAATATGCTGCAGTAAATAGTCAGCGCTACGATACCACAGGGCGCTTGTAGGTCGGTCGGGAGGTGGGCAGGAGCAACCGCTTCACTGGGAGTTCAGCTGTTGCCCCATTTAGCAAATAGAAAATGTGGTAGTTCAGAAGCTTCACTGAAAGATGTGTATTTTTGCCTGAGAGCAACCCAATAGCTTGATATAAGGTTAACATGGCGATCAATAATTACAAAGAAGTGGAGCTGATAACAAAGACCATCGAAATGAATGCAGAATGAGAGGAAAGAAGGAAGGAAAGTGGTAAAACGTGAAATTATCGAGGGATGAACGAAGGGGAGATGAGCAAGGAAAAAAGGCAGGAATAAATGAAGGGAATGATAGGAAAGGAAGAATTAAAGAGCAGATTGAAAATAGAAACAGAAAAGGAATAAATGAAGGAGTAAAGCATGAATGAGGAAGAAAAAAGAAAAGAAATCAGGAGGAGAACATCGAAATTCAAAAAATAATTACATAAAAGCATATCCGGATCCAGAGAATCCCAGCAAGAGACGCCCATTAGCGAGAAAAAATGTTGTAATGGAAGAATGAGAGATAAGAGAAATAGAGCATTTCTGTCTTTTCCTAAATCTTGATTGATGCCCTCTATTTGACTGGTACAGTGGGGACCGTCAGAGTAGCCTGAGTAGAAAACAGCTGTTCATTTCGTACCCCTTAAAACGGCATCTTACGCTGCCCTTCAGGCAGCCAGGTGTCTGCAGATCTTCGTGGTTATCTCCACTGGAACCAGCTCTTGCATCAGTACAGGCCAGTCTCGCTGTTTGTCTCAAGGGGCGCGTGCGATTACTTAGCTCTAAGAAACCCTCCAAAACAAATTATACCTTGTGTGGTGTGCCGAGTGGAAAAAAAGACAATCTGTTACGGAAAAAGGCTTCGGAGTAGCTTGGCTGTTGTTGTGCAGGTGCAGAACTTGACAGAAATCCAGGTCATGCTGGTGCCATAGGTTTCACGTTAGCATGTCAGAATCTGGAGAAGGTTTTTTCTGCAAAGGAGATAGTGGGGCATATTACCAAGCAATAGCGATAATTATCGCTATTGCTTGGTTAGAAACAAAAATTTACCGCAGCGCTGCGGCGCTTTTTACCGCAAATAAACCTTGGTATTACCAAGGTTTAACGCAAATGCGGTAAAAATCGCCGCAAAGCATGAATATCGCTGAAAAGTCAGCGATATTCATGCATTAGCGAGCTAATGCTCTTAGCCATGTTATCCACCTCCCATTGGATAACATGGCTAAGAACTGCTCAGGGCAGGTGTTAGCTTTTGGAGATATTCCCGCTTAGCGCGAATATCTCCAAAAGTTGGTAATAGGAGATAGCGATGTTAGCGACTGTTTTCAGTCTCTAACATCTTGGCACGCCCACTTTGCATCTCATTAGTGATAAATATCACTGACATGCAAAGTGGGGCCCAAGATGGTTGCTATCTCCTACTAGCTGTTGCTAACTGGTGTTAGCGGCAGCTAGGTAATAGGGAGATAACTTTATCTCTGCTTTCTTGGCTTTTAAAGCCAAAAAAGCGGAGATAAACCCCCTTGATAATATGCCCCATAATGATTTGCATACCGGCCAGTTGCCAGCAGCGTCCAACGCGTAAAGGAAAGTGTCGGGTACGCATTGACTATTAAGGCACATGAACAAACAGTAGTTTGAGTTATGGGCAAATAAACGTGTGTGTTGGTACTTGCCCGCTATTTTCTCGCTGAATGAGAGCAGATGAACCGCGCCAGGCGCAAAACTGCACACAAGGGGCCAGATCACAAAAGGTTTTAGACTGGCGCTATTTCGTATACCCCTGGTGGTAAATTATGAGAGATTTGACTCCAAACACCTTTTACCACTGTATTATGAAAACTAGGGGGCATATTACCAAGCAATAGCGATAATTATCGCTATTGCTTGGTTAGAGACAAAAATTTACCGCTGCGCTGCGGAGATTTTTACTGCAAATAAACCTTGGTATTACCAAGGTTTAACGCAAATGCGCTAAAAATCGCCGCAAAGCATGAATATCGCTGAAAAGTCAGCGATATTCATGCATTACCGAGCTAATGCTCTTAGCCATGTTATCCACCTCCCATTGGATAACATGGCTAAGAACTGCTCAGGGCAGTTGTTAGCTTTTGGAGAATATCTCCAAAAGTTGGTAATAGGAGATAGCGATGTTAGCAATTGTTTTCAGTCGCTAACATCTTGGCACGCCCACTTTGCATGTCATTAGTGATAAATATCACTGACATGCAAAGTGGGGCCCAAGATGGTCGCTATCTCCTACTAGCTGTCGCTAACTGGTGTTAGCGACAGCTAGGTAATAGGGAGATAATTTTATCTCCGCTTTCTTGGCTTTTAAAGCCAAAAAACGGAGATAAACCCCCTTGATAATATGCCCCCAAATTCTGGAGGTGCTAAGGTGTGATAAGAAAGTGTGTATACAGAGGCATAGCTAGAGCTTGTGGCGCCCGGGGCTATCCCTCTAATTGCCACCCCTGGCAAAGGGGGTGAGGGGTGCTAGGGTAAAAGGACCGAGAGACATGTAGTAACGCCACTAATAGTTACCTCGATCATGCAAGTTACATGCACATACATGAACCTAATTCTTTATAACACTTATATTAATTGTCACTTCAACTCAAACACTAATACCAGCTTTAAGGCAACCCCTATCTCGTGCCCTAACTCGAGAATAGCAGCTCTTGTTTCAGTGCAAGATTTGTGCGTGCTGTGGTGCCTTATGTTAAAAACAAGATCTGCAAACCTTAGTCCAGTCTCTAGATGTCACCTGGTAGATATGTGAAACTGCCCTAGTCACTGGCCTATTGAGCCTGGCTTCCCCAACATTATTATTAATCTCAGCATCAAAGCTTACTGCAAACATGGAAAGGGTAGACCACAGCTCATCAGTTAGAGAATGTCTGAGCTCGCTCACAGTAGAAAAACACTGCATACTCAGGACGGTATGCATAACCTTCAAAGCCCTTTATAAACCTACCTAGCATCAGCAATTACACTTCACTTGGCAAAACAGAAACAAAGAAGCACTGATGCTTGTAGCTCTGAAATTCAACATACAAAAATCGTATGGCCTTATTTAGAGATTGGTGAATGGAATACCCTGCCACACAGTGGCACATTTCCTGTGCTCTGTATACAAAGGCTATAGGCTACAATGCACATGTAATACAATTGTGTCTGAGTTTCCCATTGGCCAAACTCCAAAGTAGGCCGTTACTCCGTCTCAATACCAGCATCCAAAATATGGATTTTTTATTTATCCAATAAAACTCCATATTCATGCATCATAACACCTAATACTAACATCTACGTTTGTGACATTTAATTGCAGCTCTCTCCAGCACCTGCACCACCACATTTGCAGTGTCACCAAGGACCAACTGACTACCACCCTCGCCCTGAGACCACCCGCCGACCCCACCGACCCAGGGACCGCCACAACCAACCTCAAACAGTCGATCAACGACTGCGCCGACACCCTCATCCCTCTCAGGACCTCCACAACTTACCACACCAACAAGAGAGCCGCCTGGTTCACCGAAGACCTCCGGATCTCCAAGCGCACCTGTCGGAAGCTGGAGAAGAAATGGCTCCACGACCGAACACCAGACAGCCACACAGCCCACAAAAGCGCCACCCGCAGACACCACCAACTCATCAGGACCGCCAAGAGGACCGCCTTCAAAGACCGCATAGACAACAATGCACACAACACCAAAGAGCTCGTCAGCATCGTGAAAGAACTCTCCAACCCCAGCTCCAACACCAACGACATCCCACCATTGCAAAACCTATGCGACTCTCTGGCCACCTTCTTTCACCGCAAGATCGCCGACATCCACAACAGCTTCAACTCCGACACCCCCACACCCACCACCGAGTCCACCACCCCTGCGAATCCCACCCGCACCAGCCGCCTGACCGCCTGGTCCCACGTCAGCGACGAAGACATCATCAAAACCATGAACTCCATCCACTCCGGATCCCCATCTGACCCCTGCCCTCACCACGTCTTCAACAAAGCCAGCACAACTATTGCACCGAACCTCCGGAAAACAATCAACAGTTCCTTCAAGACAGCAACCTTCCCGGAAAGCTGGAAGCAAGCTGAGATCAACACACTTCTGAAGAAGCCCAAGGACCTCAAGAACTTCCGGCCCATCTCCCTGCTCCCGTTCCCGGCATAAGTGACAGAGAAGATTGTCAACAAACAGCTATCCCGCTACCTCGAAGACAACAACATCCTGGACCCTTCCCAATACGGATTCCGCAGCAACCACAGCACCGAGACCGCCTTCAACGCTGCCACTGACGACATCAGGATCCTGATGGACAAAGGAGAATCAGCCGCCCTCATCCTCCTGGACCTATCAGCAGCCTTTGACACAGTCTGCCACCGAACCCTATCAGCACGCCTCCATGACGCCGGAATTCAAGAGAAGGCCCTGGCCTGGATCACATCCTTCCTCTCCGGCAGAACCCAGAGCGTCAGCCTCCCACCCTTCCGCTCATAAACCACCGAGATCATCTGCGGTGTCCCACAGGGATCCCCCCTCAGCCTGACGCTGTTCAATATCTACATGGCACAGCTCGCCCACGTCACACGACAACATAACCTCAACATCATCTCCTACGCCGACGACACCCAGCAGATCATATCCCTCACCGAAGACCCCTACACCGCCAAAGCCAACCTCCACAGAGGAATGAAGGTCGTAGCCGACTGGATGAAGGACAGCAGACTGAAGCTGAATTCAGACAAGACTGAGGTCCTCATCCTCGGACCCACCCCATCAGCCTGGGAAGCCTCCTGGTGGCCCACATCGCTAGGCACATCCCCGGAACCCACAGACCACGCATGCAACCTAGGGGTGATCCTCGACTCCACCCTCTCCATGACCAGGCAAGTCAATGCCGTCTCCGCATCCTGCTTCAACACCCTTCGAACGCTCAGCAGGATCTTCAAATGGATCCCCCAACACGAGAAAAACCGTCACCCAGGCCCTCATCACCAGCAGACTCGACTACTGAAATGCCCTCTCCTCAGGAACAACAACCAAGCTCCTGAGATGACTGCAACAAATCCAGAACGCCTCAGCACGACTGATCCTCGACGTCCCCCAACGCAGCCACATCGCACCCCACCTGAGAGGCCTGAACTGGCTCCCCGTCAACAAGAGGATCACCTTCAAACTTCTCATCCATGCACACAGAGCACTCCACAACACTGGACCCACATACCTCAACAACCAACTCAGCTTCTACACCACCCACCCAAAGCATCCGCTCAGCCAACCTCACCCACGCCACAATTCCTCGTATCCGGAAAGCCACCGCCGGCGGCAGATCCTTGTCCTACCTCACCGCCAAGACCTGGAACGCTCTCCCTACCAGCCTACGACAGACTCAGGACCTGCTGGCCTTCAGGAAACTTCTCAAGACCTGGCTTTTCGATCAGTAGCAGCCCTCCCCCCGCGCCTTGAGACCCTAACGGGTACGTAGCGCGCTTTAGAAATGCAGCGATTGATTGATTGATTTTTAAATCAAATATTGTAGCGTGAAGAACAAACTGATGACTTAACATTCACTATAAGACAACACATCTTTGCTAACATGGATTTATATGACTTGGATGCATTTCTCAAAATATCTATCTACAAATTGCAAAATGCTCTGACGTCATCCTGAACATTTCTTTGTAAATATGTATGTTTATTATTTGGAATGATTTCTCACATTTTTGCGTAAAAAAAAACCTGTTGAGTACTTTAAAGTCGTCTGCGTGTGGTATAACATTTCAAATAAAGAAATAAAAACGTACAAATTACCAGCATTCGCAGGGTTCTATACTTTATGGAATGTTCTCCGACACCCCACTATACAACCGGCGGCCATGTCTACCTTTCTGCAGTAACAGGGCAATGCCTGCAATGTTCAGCTCATGGTTTGTGCACGTGGAGGGGCGCAGCTGGCACCGGAAGTACAGCTTACAACAGCAGGCAGGAGATGCAGTTAGTCACATCTGAACTAGGGAATTGCGGAGTGAAAAAGGTGGGAGGGGTGCAGCCAAGCTCCCACCTCCCCGCCAATCTTCTGCCGCGGTTGGAAAGGCTTTGACTGTGTGATATGCCATCTGTCCCTCTTTTATCTCTGCTGTACTCTTACCCAGGATGAAGAGCCCACTAGTCTCCCTTATGCTGCAGATCTGCAGCCAGCAGCCGGCTTGCTCAGACCACCTGCCTACCTTGTTTGTGAAGGAGAGGAACTTGACAGAAAAGTTGGCTGGCCTCCGATTCACCTGAACGACTTGCAGAACTGGGGCAGAGGAGATACCAATACCTCCTCTTTCGCTGGCAGCATTCCCTCATTGCTGTCAATATGCCGAGTCAATGGTGTCAGACCGGCCCGCTCCTACCGCGCACAAGGGGCAGTGCACCAGAAGAGGCAGCATGCTGCCGGCAGTGCGCGGGAGGTTGGCATTGCCCAGGAGGCATGTTCTGACCTCGGTGACCCGGTCGCAACTCGCGCACGCACCACACGCACACCCAACACTGTGCTAGGTGGTGGTACGTGCAGCGTGTGTGCGTGCACTGCAGGCAGCAATTGCAAGCTGGTGAGCTTGCTCGCAATTCAAACGGGGCCGCGCGGCACTGCAGGCCCATTGCAGCGGCATTTATAATTTATTTGAGGACTGGGGACACTGACTGACAAAGTGTCAGACAGTGAGTGTCCCCAAATAAATCATAAAGGCCGCCGCAACGGGCCACTTGGGCCGCGCGGCCGCTGCCCACAAAACAGTGCCGCCTGGGGCGGTCCTCCCCTCCCTCCCCCCCAGCCACACCCCTGTGTGTGTACATTTGTTGTGTTACATTTTGTAGTGAAGGAAATGTTTTCTGTTCTGTGTGCTGCTGTGTTTTTGTGCTGCATTATTACAATGTGATTTTGTGGTGTTGTACTGAAGTTGTCCTATTGCATTCTGTTTCGCCTGAAGAGGGCCACCAAAGCAGAGATCGCAACAAAAGATTTCTCACTTGCAGTATACAATCTTTGTTTTAAAACCCCAAATAATGCTATTTCTGGTTCTGGGTTCAGTGTTCTCTGTAAATTTTCATTAACAATGGAGAATACTTCCTCCCAAAACTGGGTTAAAGACGGACAAGTAAAAAATATATAGAGCCAGCCCCCCAACCTGACTATTGACAACAAAAACACTTATCCTCTAACTCGGGGTCCTTCTTATGTAGGGCGGCAGGTGTATAATAGGACATTCAGCGGGATAAAAAAGCCATTCTTTTAAAATTAGCAGCTCTTAATAGTTTGTGACCCTATAATGAAATCTCTTGCCACTCTTATTCTGAGAACGTACATTGAGTTTCTTGGGAAACTTTGTCTAGAAACCTTGTTCTCACTGGATTTCCAAGTTGGTGCTGCAATAATCTATACCAGTTCCCAACACCCCTTAATTTAACTCTGAATAGAGCTGGCAAAAGAGAGGCCGAGGTACTGAATGGGAAACAGAATTCCTTCACTAATTTCATGATCTAAAGAATGCTCAAGAAATACAAATTACAGCTGGTCCCACATCTAGCCTGAATCTCCTCCCATTTTATGGATCTCCCTGCAACCAGAAAATTGCCTAGCTGTGTAAAACCTTTATTTTCCCAAAACCTTATCTGACTATTTCATGGCTTGTTAGTTCGGGCTGGACTGTTCCCATGAGGCACAGGGTCAAGGCTGATTTGCATATAGCCATTGTCTGACCTAGGGTGGTGTGGAGTGCAAATAAATGATGGATTTAGGCCCGGATCTTTGTACTGGGGTGAATGTAAGACATTGTTCTGCATTCTGTCCATCAACTGTGTTTTTTGCAACATCTACATGGCACCCCTTGCCCACGTCGCCCGACAGCAAGACCTCAACATCATCTCCTTCGCTGACGACATCCAGCTGAACATATCCCTCACCAAAGACCCTCACACCTCCAAGACCAACCTCCATGAAGGAATGAAGCCCGTCGCCAAATGGATGAGGAACAGCAGACTAAAGCTGAACTTCGACAAGACGGAGGTCATCATCCTTGGCTCCACCCCCTCAGCCTGAGATGACTCCTGGTGGCCTGCAACCCTAGGAACAGCCCAACATCCACCGACCATGCACACAACCTAGGGGTCATCCTCCACCCTCTCTATGACCAAACAGTCAATGCCGTCTCCTCATCCTGCTTCAACACCCTCCGAATGCTCCACAGGATCTTCAAGTGGATCCCCACCAAGACAAGATAATCAGTCACCCAGGCCTCGTCACCAGCAGGCTGGACTACGAAAACGCCCTCCACGCAGGAACGTCGGGCAAGCTCCTGAGGTGATTGCAACGCATCCAGAATGCGTCAGCGCATCTGATCCTCGACATCCCCCGCCGCAGCCACATCACATCACACCTGAGAGACCTGCACTGGCTTCCCGTCAACAGGAGGATAACCTTCAAGGTCCTCATTCACGCACAAAAGCTCTCCACAAGACCGGCTCAGCATACCTCCACTCTCGACTCAACTTCTACACCCCCACCCGCCAGCTCCGCTCTGCCAGCCTCACCCTCGCCACAGTCCCCTACATCCGAACAGTGACCACCGGCGGCAGATCCTTCTCCCACCTTGCCGCCAAGACCTAGAACACTCTCACCACCAACCTACGGCAGACCCAGGACCTACTGGCCTTCAGGAGACTCCTCAAGACCTGGCTCTTCGATCACTAGCAGGCCCCCCCCCCCTCGCCCCCAGCGCCTTGAGACCCTCAATAGTGTGTAGTGCGCTTTACAAGTGTTATGATTGATTGATTGATTGATTGATCTATCTAACAAGTTTCTAATTTTTATAACCATTGCTAAGTAGTACAATTAAAAAAGTTCCTCATAGCTCTTTGTTACATAAATCCCCAAATAACGAATTGGCATTGAAGATTGGGCTTACTGTTGCAGAAACTCATGGCAATTTTGACTACTGGCATTAAAAATTATAACTTTTGTTTTATTATGATTAATTTTATATCCTTCAATTGCTTCCAACTGCTTAAATTCAGTGAAGGTTGTCTTGATATAGAATAGTGATAAAGAATAGTGTCATCAGCGAAAAATTGTAGTTTTGGCATTCCTTCCAGAGGCGCTTGAATCTGTAGGTTAGCTCTAATTTTTGCTACTAAGGGTGCTATAAAGAAAGCAAATAAAGCAGGTGATAGAGGACATCCCTGAAGGGTTCCTCACCTAATAGGCACCCTTCCTGCTATCTGCAAATGTATTATAACTTGCGCCTGAGCCCCTTGATATAGATTTGCCAGCATTTGTGTAATATGGATTGGGAACCCGGCCTTTGTATTAAAAAAAGAGTTTCCCAAATAACTAGGTCACATGCTTTTTGAGCATCAACCGTCATTATAAGAAGAGGTAGTTTATTTGAATTGAAGAAATCAAGCGCTTGGACCAGACACCCAGTATTCGATGACATATATCTACCAGAGACAAAGCCCGTCTGATCATTATGGATAATCTTCTGTGCTATAGGAGAAAAATGATCCCTCACCAAAGACCCTCACACCTCCAAGACCAACCTCCATGAAGGAATGAAGCCCGTCGCCAAATGGATGAGGAACAGCAGACTAAAGCTGAACTTCGACAAGACGGAGGTCATCATCCTTGGCTCCACCCCCTCAGCCTGAGATGACTCCTGGTGGCCTGCAACCCTAGGAACAGCCCGACATCCACCGACCATGCACACAACCTAGGGGTCATCCTCCACCCTCTCTATGACCAAACAGTCAATGCCGTCTCCTCATCCTGCTTCAACACCCTCCGAATGCTCCACAGGATCTTCAAGTGGATCCCCACCAAGACAAGATAATCAGTCACCCAGGCCTCGTCACCAGCAGGCTGGACTACGAAAACGCCCTCCACGCAGGAACGTCGGGCAAGCTCCTGAGGTGATTGCAACGCATCCAGAATGCGTCAGCGCATCTGATCCTCGACATCCCCCGCCGCAGCCACATCACATCACACCTGAGAGACCTGCACTGGCTTCCCGTCAACAGGAGGATAACCTTCAAGGTCCTCATTCACGCACAAAAGCTCTCCACAAGACCGGCTCAGCATACCTCCACTCTCGACTCAACTTCTACACCCCCACCCGCCAGCTCCGCTCTGCCAGCCTCACCCTCGCCACAGTCCCCTACATCCGAACAGTGACCACCGGCGGCAGATCCTTCTCCCACCTTGCCGCCAAGACCTAGAACACTCTCACCACCAACCTACGGCAGGCCCAGGACCTACTGGCCTTCAGGAGACTCCTCAAGACCTGGCTCTTCGATCACTAGCAGGCCCCCCCCCCCTCGCCCCCAGCGCCTTGAGACCCTCAATGGTGTGTAGTGCGCTTTACAAGTGTTATGATTGATTGATTGATTGATTGATTGATCTATCTAACAAGTTTCTAATTTTTATAACCATTGCTAAGTAGTACAATTAAAAAAGTTCCTCATAGCTCTTTGTTACATAAATCCCCAAATAACGAATTGGCATTGAAGATTGGGCTTACTGTTGCAGAAACTCATGGCAATTTTGACTACTGGCATTAAAAATTATAACTTTTGTTTTATTATGATTAATGTTATATCCTTCAATTGCTTCCAACTGCTTAAATTCAGTGAAGGTTGTCTTGATATAGAATAGTGATAAAGAATAGTGTCATCAGCGAAAAATTGTAGTTTTGGCATTCCTTCCAGAGGCGCTTGAATCTGTAGGTTAGCTCTAATTTTTGCTACTAAGGGTGCTATAAAGAAAGCAAATAAAGCAGGTGATAGAGGACATCCCTGAAGGGTTCCTCACCTAATAGGCACCCTTCCTGCTATCTGCAAATGTATTATAACTTGCGCCTGAGCCCCTTGATATAGATTTGCCAGCATTTGTGTAATATGGATTGGGAACCCGGCCTTTGTATTAAAAAAAGAGTTTCCCAAATAACTAGGTCACATGCTTTTTGAGCATCAACCGTCATTATAAGAAGAGGTAGTTTATTTGAATTGAAAAAATCAAGCGCTTGGACCAGACACCCAGTATTCGATGACATATATCTACCAGAGACAAAGCCCGTCTGATCATTATGGATAATCTTCTGTGCTATAGGAGAAAAATGATTTTCCCAAATATTCATTAGGGTTTTATAGTCTGCATTCAACAGACTTATGGGCCTGTATGAATTAACGTTGTTAGTGCATTTATCTTTTTTAACAAAACTTATTATTGTTGACTCAGGATCATCAATTGGCAGATCTTTGGCGAAGGATCCATGGTGTGACTAAACAGTTTACCTACTACTCTAGCAAATTTAAGTCCGCTTCACAAGTTATTTCTTTCTGGTGTCACGTTCCCTGAGCTGCTTAAATATTGAGATCTTGGCTAACTCTTTCTCAGACCACTCTTTAGTAAAATGTGAAATTAATCTTGCATTGGGCGGTAGAGAAAAATCCAGGTGGCAGAAGGATAGACTTCTCTTAACCAACCTGTCGCAGGGATTCCATTCTCATACAGAACTGTGCATAGAGACTTGGAACCTCAGTGAATTAAGGTGTGCAAAACTCACCTTAGTACCCAAAATCCCCTACCAGACTAGCTACAGTGTCTCATTGGTTATCACAAACTCCCAATGCTTAGACAAACCAGAACATGGACTTAGTACACCTCAGGTAGCGTGGAACACATGAACACTCTTTCGTTATACAATCATTCCAATCCAGAACAAGAAGTAAAAGAGGACATGTGCATATTTGAAATATTTATTTACTAATGCAGTGTTCTCAAACGCAGTATCTTAGCTAGTACAAGCAAACATATTATAAGAAACAAAGTAATCAGCATAGTCACTAGTCCATAGAACACAAACTGTGAAAGCATGGCATTATGCTATAACGAATAGGGTTTAGTAACACCTAATTCTCACCCTCCCAACCTAGTATCTTATATTATATCTAAGAAGGTCTCTTTGGGTTTTAGCAGGGTGGCCCCATACCTCAAGATCCTAGTGGTAAGGGATCACATCATCTTCCACCAGCTCTCTGCATGCGAAGCACCATCAAGTGTGTGTGTATGCGCTTGTGCAAAGCAATATAAAAACGCGCCTAAAGCCAGAACTTGGCCGCAGCTGCATGTATACTAGGTCTAGGAACGTGCGAAGATCAGACCTCACAACAACCACTGTGTTGAGATATCCTTGAAGGTTTCTGCACTCACTGTACAGACACAGCTCGCCAAGCAAAGCTAATATCAGAGTAACAACATATTATTCTTGCATGAATCAAAACATTCTACTAGGCTCAAAGCTAAAGCAACAGCTATGTGTCATGTGCAGAAGCAGCAGAAAGGTAAAATGGCGTTTAAACTCTTAATAAGCTCATGCTAACTTAATACAGCATACAGGCAATGTACATCTATATGACACCCTCCCTTGATCCGAGCACAGATAAGATAAGATAAGGGACTCAACTTTGAAATGCAGAGTTCAATGAAGCAGTCAGTTCAAATTTGAGTAGGAGAGGAAAAATAATTTAGTCCGCCAAAAAATCCAAAATCTTACCAGCATGACAATTTAATGTCCACTGTTATTAAAGCCAATAGGTCTGATATAAAAAATTGTCCATCATAATTTTGAAAAAAAATATAGAATAAGAAGAAAATATATAAGCTTCATGATATCAAAGGCCTCGATAGGAGTCAGCCTAACACTGAGTATGCAAAATAAGCAGCAACAGCTTCCAAAAGAAAGTCACTGTTATCATCCGAAAATAACTCAGCCATCAAATTCAATGGTGAGAAAGAACATACATGCTCTTCAATTACCGGAGCCTCTAGTACCATCAGAGAACAACTCGGTGGGTTCTCAATGAAGCTGTGTGCCAAGAAATCTTGCACCGCTGCAAATATGTTCCAATGACCCAGTACTCCATGCATCGCTGCAAAGGCCATAATCCCTCCGTCAGAACAAAGCAATTCATGAGAGATGATTAAAATCCACTTCAGGAGACACCATATTGCAGAGACACAAATCCAGGGCCCAGTCGAAATCGCAGCTCAGGCAATGAAAGACAGGCTGGACACAGGTGAAATAGGAAAATCAAAATGATAATCCATATGCTGCACTTAAGGTGGCGAGTGGCAGCGTACCATAGTATTCAAGCATCCTGTTGCGAAACAGTGCTAACTGCGACTGCTCGTCTTGGAACACAGGACGGGCATCCATTTGGAATAAAACAAAATAGCACCAAAAAGCCAGCAGCCAGCGCCAGTAAAACGGGAAATCCACCAAATAGGCTGGAAAAGATCGAATGGAAGAAAGCAGAAATGACTCCAAATATTTTTTGAAAAGAAGTCACAAGACCACTGCTCACAACTTTAAAAAGATGAGCCTGCCCCGAAGTGGAGGACGCGTTAAAGATTATATGAATCAGCTCACCGAAATGTAAAGGCAAGTCAGTATTTAATAAAGCATGCACTTCTGTGCGGGTGTTAGCTACGTGAAGGACAAATGTTTCACGAGCAGATGTCAGGGCAACTTCTTTTTTGACATTAAGGCTCTTATTCGACTCATCTTATTGAACTCTGCCTTCAAGGTCGGAATCCTCGGCCAGATGGAAACATCCAAGTTCCCATGCGTGGGTGGATACAACATATTTTTACAGCAAACTACACGCTCACTGACTGTAACTACATAAGCTATGCCTTTTAATAACCCACACCAATCTTCATTATTTAAAAGTAAATAACTACCGTTCGCTAATAAAGTGAACGTGGGGACAATTGCGGGCACGGGTGTACCTTTTAAAACACATGCTAAATTAGGCCGTTCCTGATTACAAGAGCCATGCAATTGTATGTGTCTACACATTAATGAGTGATCTGGTTTTTCCGTGCAATCCTCCCCTTTCAGATAAACTTCTTTTCTGTCCCTAAGGCATCTGTAAGTGAAAGGGAGCGACCAGGCTTCATGTAAATAGGAGCTACCAAAAGGCTACCAATGGCAAAATATTTCATGCAATTCGTACACTGGAAAAGCGCAAATGGTAAAGTTATTAACCCGTGGATAAGCCACGTAGCAGTAGTGGCCTCTGCCACTGAAAATGGTAAAGACTCCAGTCGTTCAATGTGTAACATGGAAAAAGAGGCATCTCTCATTGAAAGCAAACATTGTTTTTCAGTCAAATTAAAAGGGGAAAATAGAGATGAGACATTAATGTAATTCCAAGGCACTTTTCCGTTTTTCAGTGTCTGCAGGGTCCATGCAAACTGCACAATAGAACGCAATTGATTTTGACCATGGTACAAAACAGACACTTCATCCTTTACAATTTCAACGACAGATGACACAATATTATCCAATGTGTAAATGCGGGAGGAAAGTGTGTTAATGCTGTTATCCACTACTGCAAGCACTTTCTCCAAATTAGTTGATCAATAGCTCTAAGGCGGGTAGCTGCTTCAATCTGTGGTGTTTTCCAGAGTTCATTATAAACAGCATATATCCATCTTCTAGACCTACCTCTAGCCGGGCCTTTTATGAAGTCATTCAAATCAACCTCGTCAGTCAGTTTAGACAAATGCAGTTTGACTGATGCCAATGTAGAGTGTTTGAGCCAATTCTGACACAATTTGCCTACTGAATAAGTGGTTACAGAATGGTCACTCTCAAAACGGGGATCTACCCTGACTTGTGTAAAACCCTCCGCCATATCCAAAAAACGATGCTGGCACGAGTCTGCACTTCTGTGCCACATCAACCAACCCTTGGGATCCAAACTGGATATGTTAAAGGATGAATTTAGCAACAAGGTTAGCAACTCTTTAATCGAGAATTTTGTTGAATTTTCCCAACCTGAATAATCTTCCTAATCATGGAAGGAAGGAGTATTTAATTTTTTAGAAGTAGCCAATCCAAAGCATGTTGTCTGTGAGATGGTAGAATTCAAAAACAACATATGATTTGGGAGGAGACATGCACGGTGCAAAGCCTAAGTGCCTTGTACCTGCCAACTTTTAGAACCCCAAACTGATTTAAGGGCAATGGTTTCCTTCCAGAACTCGTAGCCTCCAACAGCTAGCTGGTATAGAAAGGACTTCGAGTACAATAACTTAGTATCGGTAAGTCTAACTTTGGACATGGATTTTTCTGTCATTCTAAAATAAAACGAAGCGGGATTGGACTGGTTAAAGTCAGTAAAATATGTGTACTTTTTCAAAAATGTATTAGAGCTGCCTCTTAAAGGAGCTGGGCAATACTCCCACTATGTATAGTTTACAGTACTCCTCCTGGAATTAGTTTTATGTAGGTAGTGATTGCCAAAATGTTGGAAGCAAAACAAATCACCATAATTAGCAGATTCTAAATATAAATCTTCAGCATCAAAGGCAGCATAATATTTAAAATCGGCAAACAAAGCCTCTACGGCCTGAACATCCCAATCATCAGAACGTATGTTTTGTTTAACCACATCTCCCATGTTAACTCTAAGAACATTAGGAACATTATTAGGGCCATGGATTTGAAATTTAACATCATCCCAGACTATCCCATCCAAGACAGGCCACGCGGTGATGTTAACAAAAGCCAAGTCTCTCTTCAATCTGTGGGCAGAATGTGATGAGGAATGGGGAGCCAATGTTTTATTCAGATGTCAAATGCATGTTCTCTCCTCAACATAGTGTCCATTGATGAATCAGAAAAAATAAAACACAAATCCAATTGATATAAAAAGGTAAAGCGAAAAAAGCCCCAACCAAATGTAAGTCCAAGGGGGAATCAAGAAATGTTTTTTAAACAAATTCGCATAGGCCCTAAGGTTTGTGGGCTTCCCTGAAGTTTGTGAAATAGTGTCAAAAGAAAATCTGGGTTTTGTGGCTAAACAAGTTTGGAAAATAGTCATTGTGATAAGTCAGTTGGGTAGGTGTAGTCTGTTTCATCAAGTTGCGTACCAGGCAAAGCACTCAATAAAGGACTAGAAACTGCAGGCATCTCAAGGGCCACCTCCGGCACATGAGCCAAAGTAGTGGCCAATACAGAATTTCTCACCATTGAGGGACATGAGACTTCCGGTGTCATGCTAAGAAAAATCGGCCACTCTGTGTATCTTGACATTGTCAATGGAGATATACCTGTTTTCTTTACGACCTGGAAATGGTGGTAAAATGACTGTTCTTGTGCCCTTCACACCAAGCACGGGAACCGTAGCATGCTATGAGGGACCAAATTCCTTTTTGTTATCGATCTTCTCCCGAACCAGTTCTCCAACTTGGGGTAGCCAGCCAACTACCGGGATCTGCAAAACATCATCCGAAGTGGAGGGCAAATGTTCCTTTGCAAGACTGTCTCTTATCTCTTGTAGAGTCTGTAAAACATTGCAATGTTCATCTACGTCAAAGGAGGCAGTCGAACCAACCGAGTCTAGACGGTCAAGGTCCGGGACATACATCTTGATACCAAAGAGCATTTCGTATGGGGTCCTTCCACCCAGAGACCTTCTAGGGAGATTATTAAGAGCACGCTGCACGCCATTAAGGTGGGCAAGCCAGTTTCTGCCAGTGCCTATAACTCAAGCTGTCAGTGATTGCTTTAAGTCATTGTTCATTCGTTCCAGAACACTATTACCCTCAGGTCGGTATGGAGACGAAAACTTGACTTGGATCCCCATCGAAGCCATGGCATCCCTATACGCCTTAGAGGCGAAAGCACTACCCTGATCCAAATGGAAGGTACCACAGGCAAAAATCCCTACAAAGACACGCAAATCCCTTATGACAGTCGGTGAATCAGCGCTGCGATGAGGCCAAACCCATACAAAGCGTGTGCATGAATCAACTGCTACTAAGATATACTTATACGCAATTTCAGAAGAAAAAGGACTGCAGTGACATAAATAAACACAACCTAATGGTTTACTAGAAATGAACAACTGTGTTTGGGGCGGACGCGTAGCAGTTGAAGGCTTAATCTGCTGGCAAATGTCACATTGAAGGACATAGTCACACGTCTGTTTGTACAGTCCCCGCCACCAAAAACGTTGTTGTAACTGAGACACAGTGGCTGAAACGCCCACATGCGCAGACGCGACACCTTCATGGGCCGCTGTGATCAGTGTATTTCTCCAATCCAAGTTGGGAATCAATCTCTCCCCAACTTCAGGAATTTTCACACAAGGAACCTTATCGGGACTTAAGTGGTATGTGTACTTCGAAGGGAACCCTGTAGGATATTTACCTCCCTTTTCACTGGTAGCAACAGCCGCCAAGATATCATCATCAATCTTACTTTTGGACCGTGTGACTGCTGCAACTAAATATGTCGATACAGCTGATTTCGCTGCTTCATCTGCAAGCGAGTTGCCAACAGCGTGAACTCCTACGCGCTGATGACCGAGAGTATGAATTACAAAAACGAGTGCCAACTGCTCTTTAAGCTCAGCCACTCGGACCCAGATCATTTTATGTTTTATTGTGCTACCCTTGGAATCACGAAAATCATTCTGAATCCAAAAGTTTTCATTGTAAGACTGCACACAGTAGTAAGAATCACTTGTTACACTAGGAAGAGCGTACTCCAATGCAAGCATCAGAGCACGAAGCTCTGCCAATTGTGTGGTGCAGTTCCCCTAGAGTCTGCGTGCGTGTGCACCATGGCACCTACCACAATGGCGCATGCGGAAACGTAGGCGTGTTTAGAACCATGCGCAACCTGCGCCGAACCATCAGTGTATATGATGCAATGGAAATCCTCCAAAGGCCGCATAGCCAAAGGTGCAGAATGAACAAACTCGTATTGCAAAAACTCCTGCGACCATAAGGAGGCATCAAAAATAAACGTGACATCCAGAGACGTCAATGATGCTGCCCATTGTAGCCACCGAGGGTGCAAAGCTTTAGAATTAGGTACACTGGCCTTCGTAACTGCTTCCAAAGCGGGACACGGGGTAACAACCAACATGCGTTTTCCCTGTGACAGAGCGTGTTCCTTCAGAATCGTCATCTGCACAGCCGTCAAAACTTTCTCCACAGTGGAAAATCGCATTTTAGCCGAAGTGTACAAGTGTGACTTGTAAGCAATAGGTACTGTGTCTCCTTCGTTAAAAGTAAGGTATGTGAAACCCACTGTCCCAGGGATGATTCTTATCACCAGGTCGGTGTGGTTATCACGAGTCAATAAGTATTTAGAAGCGAGCAGGTCAGCCTGCAAAGATTGCAGTATAGCTGAGTGTTCCGGCAGCCAGTTTGATTTGGTAAAAGTTGGTTGTATCAATGCATACAAGGGCTTGATACGCTGGGCACACTCAGGTATGTATGTCCTCCCGAAATTCAAAAATCCCAGCAAAGACTGTAATTTTTTCAGAGTTGTCGGAGCGCGCAATTGTGTGCATTTCTCCAAGGAGTGAGGAGCCAATCCTCGACCTTCATTGTTGAGTTCGTAGCCCAGGAACAACACTGTGTACTCCGCAATGTGAGATTTTGCAAAGTTGAATTTGTAACCGAAGTCTGCAAAGCTACAAATTAAGCGGTCAACTCGACACAGATGCTCCCACAGTTCGTCATCTGTGAGATAAATGTCATCCACATACGAACAAGCATCTGGGTCAACTCTCTCTAAGAGAGAGACTATGCGGGCAGCGAAACACTCCAGGACTATTTGTAGCTCATCGGTAAACGTTTGAAATGTTTTTGGATACCGCCGCAAGTAAAGGAGGTCCATTGGGAACTCAGACCATCCAAATGGTGGGCATAAAAACCATTGGAAATGTCAAGCATGGTTTTAAACCGCTTACGCACGAGACTATCCACTAAAGCAGAGCCGTGAGTATTCTGTACTGCACAGGTACGGCAATGCGAGTTTAAATGCTGGTAATCCAATACCAAACGATATGAACCGTCAGGCTTGGTCACAGTAAAAAGAGGGTTATTCATTGGTGACACACAAGTTTCAATCACTCCTTGATATTCCAATTGTTCAAGGATTTACGCAACGGAAGCCTTAGCTTCGCGCTTTATGGGGTATTGAGGTTGAGGCTGAGCCATAGACCGCAAAGGTATTTCGTGGTGTGGGGAAAACTTATCCCATCCACAGTGTGTACGGTACAGAGCCGGCGCAAGGGCTTTAGCCCACTCTTCTGCAAAATTCAGCGCATGCTCCTTCGAGACAGTGTGCGCGAAACTACGGAGGATTACCTCCTCCCCTCTTGGAGCCACAAATACAAAAGGTGGGGGCCAGTCAGCCTCCGCTAACAAAATGTCATAGGTAGTCGTAAGATTCTCCCAAAATACCCCCTCTATGGTACGTTGAATGTCACCTTCAATGAATAGGACTATTTCATAGAGTCTGTCAGGGGCAGCTACTCTAGTGTCAGCTGTCTCCACAACAACATAACGGTCAGTCGCTGTCACCTTCAGTAGTGGACGCAGGGCCTCTCGCACTATGGTAAACTCCGCTGCGCTGCCCAGCAAGGTCAGAGCCCATGTCTGATTCCAAAGCTGTGTTCTCACTATCTGTGGCATATCTGTGTGCTGTTAAAGCAGCGACTTTCTTATTCTGAAACTGGGGTCTCTTCGGTGTAGAATCGTCCTGCTTGCCTTTACCATCTTTCAGGCTGGGCTGATCACGTCCTTGCTGACCACCCCGACCCCTGCCGCCTCCTCCACCACCGGTCGAAAAGGCTGATGACTCCTGAAAAGAACGAGGAGAGCGTTGGTCAGAAACCTGAAAACTATCAGGTGATTTTATCATTGCGCGATCGCGCAAGTCATAAACACGTTCTGTGGGCGCAGGCAATGGAGACACAGGACGAGACTCCTGTTTCTGTTGTTGTTGTTGCTTTCCCTGTTTTTGTTTTTTCGGCCAATTCTGTTTTTTGGTCTTGGGCTGGTCGTCAGTTTCCGACTTTTGCCCTTGAGGTTGTTTTTTCTCTTTAGTAGAAAAAAGCTTGAGACCCCTACTATTGCGGCCCACGGTTTTATAAGCCGCCTCAATAATCCTCGCCAACTGCCGGGGTTTTCGGCCTCGGTAATCGCCTGCAAAGCATTGGCTACCTGAAAGTTCACCGCATCCCCCTTGACAATAGCAAGTATGAGAGCGGAAACCACATCAAAGGTGCCACAGAGGCGCATACCCAATTCAACCGCATCCTCCGGTCTGTGCTCATTATTATTATTATTATTACATTTCTTATATAGCGCCAGAATCGACCCCCGAAGGGGTATCTCCGTGCTTGCCTTGGGAACCCGTTCTGGTTTTTCCCTGTGAGATAGCCCCTACAGGGCATCCCCAAGGTGAAAGCCAGGCATCCCGCCGCAGGAGGGCCGTTGTGGAGATTAAGCAAGCTTAATGCCCAGAGTTGCAGATTGTGAACCCATGATTAGGTCAGGCACCGAAGCGAGAATTATCGAGTCCGTGGACATTTGAGCTCAACACCCTGCCGCGTCGGGAATTGAACCCTGGTCCCGGGTATGACCTCTGCTTCAGGGTCTGCCTGCTCTAACCATTGAGCCACACTTCTCCAGTACACATTTAAGGACCGTCCACAGGACAGTCATAGACGGAGTGCCGTAACACCTTGTGTAGACCGCCGCAAATGTCTTACCCCAGGTCTCACAATCACCAATTTCAGGGGTCAAGTCTTTCGGAATCCTGTGTTTTTCACCAGAAGACGTGTTAGGAAATACTGCTTCCAGCTGGTCAAACTTCTCGGCGAGCCAGAAAGGAAAATCATCCTTTTTTTGGGGGCGCTTGCCCATCACAGCGTTGACCATAACGGGACTGAGTTTCATTCCGCCCTGTCCGGCAGGAAGCGCCGCACCACCCGGGGCCCCACCCCGGGAGATTATGGGTAATGTATTGCACTAACGACCAAATAACGCTAATTGCGACTACATGTAGTCGTCTTAACTCAACAGCGTTACATGCTCCGTTTTGAGGATGAGGTGTAAATCCAGACAAAACAGATCAGTTAGCGCCCGGAATGGACAAAGGACCTAACCTCGGAGCTGCTAAAGTATGGGGTAGGGCGCCATCAAACCAAACTCAATGCTGCCAAGTATCTATAGGAATCTCCTGTGCCCTATATGATGTATATACCTGTGGCACAGCCGTGGGAGTGTACGTGTCGAACACATTAGTATCTGCGTTCACAGCCGGGAAGGTCACACATGAGTGGAAAATCTCATACGGGTAAGCCACATCTGCACTCACCACCATTATCACTGCCATGCCATCCACGGGAACATAATTCTGATTATTGCGCACCGCAGTGCGGCTATGTTGCGCAATGTTCACCGCGGCCATAGTTACACAGAAAGAAAGAGGCACAAAGTACACTTTGTAACACAACTGGGTAGTAATTCAAAGAAACCGTTCAGAAAGATTCAAGCTTGAAAAGACCTATGTAAATGTAGGTAGGTTTGTCCGACACTACCGTTAACCGGAAACAATAGTGAAGGGGTTAAGGACTGAATGATGTACTACTCAAGTATCATGTCATAAGACCACCAACGATCGGGCGCCATGTCGCAGGGATTCCGTTCTCATACAGGACTGTGCATAGCGACTTGGAGCCCTCAGTGAATTAGGGTGTGCCAAAACTCACCTTAGTACCTAAAATCCCCTACCAGACTAGCTACAGTGTCCCATTGGTTATCACAAACTCCCAATGCTTAGACAAACCAGAACATGAACTTAGTACACCTCAGGTAACGTGGAACAAATGAACACTCTTTTGTTATACAATCATTCCATTCCAGAACAAGGAGTAAAATAGGACACATGCATATTTGAAATATTTGAAATATTTATTCACTGATGCAGTGTTCTCAAACGCAGTATCTTAGCTTGTACAAGCAAACATTATAAGAAACAAAGTAATCAGCATAGTCACTAGTCCATAGAACACAAACGGTGAAAGCATGGTATTATGCTAAAACGAATAGGGTTTAGTAACACCTAATTCTCACCCTCCCTAGCTAGTATATTATATTATATCTAAGAAGGTCTCTTTGGGTTTTAGCAGGGCGGCCCCATACCTCAAGATCCTAGTGGTAAGGGATCACATCATCTTCCACCAGCTCTCTGCATGCGAAGCACCATCAAGTGTGTGTGCATGCTCTTGTGCAAAGCAATATAAAAACGCGCCTAAAGCCAGAACTTGGTCGCAGCTGCATGTATGCTAGGTCTAGGAATGTGCGAAGATCAGACCTCACAACAACCACTGTGTTGAGCTATCCTTGAAGGTTTCTGCACTCACCGTACAGACACAGCTCGCCAAGCAGGGCTGATATCAGAGTAACAACATATTATTCTCGCATGAATCAAAACATTCTACTAGGCTCAGAGCTAAAGCAACCGCTATGTGTCGTGTGCAGAAGCAGCAGAAAGGTAAAATGGCGTTTAAACTCCTAATAAGCTCATGCTAACTTAACACAACATACAGGCAATGTATATCTATATGACAAACCAACAATGGATAATAAGTACACAAGAATGGATTGGGGAGTTTTTCAAGATTAATAGGGGCACTGCCAGGCCTTTCTCAGTTTGGGGGGCCTTTTTAGCCTCAGTTCGAGGACACATGATTGCTTCTATGATGGAACGAGCCAGAGAGCGTAACTCGAATAAAAGAACTCCAGAATGCAGATTATTCAGCCGTGGCAAAAAAGAGTTGTTTCTCTGGGAGGGGACATTGTGCTGGAGAGGAACTAACTAAGGCTAAACAGGAACTGAGGGAGTTTTTTAATATGGAAGAAATAAGTAGCTCAAGCGCATACCAGCAGAGGTATCACAAAGAATGGCAGATGGTAGGAAAATTATTGGCATGGTCAACTAGAGTCAAGCAAAAAGCGGCGGTAATCGATGAAGTGCTAATACCTGGGTCACAGATAATAGTTTCTGAAAAAGATAGAATCTCGAAAATTTGTGTAGATCATTATAAGGATCTTCATTCAACTTACTACAAAGTATCTAAACAAGCTATTCAATGCTATTTCGATGATTTAACAGTCCCTCAGCTTTCTACGGGTCAGAAAGAGGCTCTAATGGCTGATATTTCAGCAGAAGAAATCTCTAGGGCTTTGGCCCCAATGCCTGGAGGTAAGGCCTGTGGGAATGACGGGCTTCTGATTGAATTTTATTACGCTTTCTCTGAAGAGCTAGCTCCATTTCTGCTGGAGCTATTCAATCATGTTAAAATTGGAGGTGATGTTCCAGAGGCCTTTAAAGCATCCACATAGTCGGCTTTGTAAAGAAAGGTAAAAGTCCCAGGGAGGTCGGCTCTTACAGGCCAATCAGCCTCTTAAATAGTGACTATAAACTACTGATGAAAATATGGGTTAGCTGATTCACTTCTCTGACACAGTATGCAATTGATAAAGATCAATCAGGCTTTATAGCAGGCCGGTTAATGTCATCAAAGACCTGTTATTTAATACAAGCAATTGACTATTTTAATACCCATCAAACTCCCGCAATAATAATGATGGTTGATGCCGAGACGGCATTTGACCTTGTGAACTGGGTTGAGTTATTTTATAGATTTCAAAGGTTTGGGTTTCCAGCACCAACTATTATTATACTCCAGAATATCTATCAAGGAGCTCAGGCTCAGATTAGGATAAACTCTAAATAGGCAGGTACAATCGATATTAGACGCGGACCCGGCAGGGGTGCTCCTTGTTGCCAGTTTTATTTACTTTCTTTATAGAACCCCTAGCTTTTAGGATTCAGGATAATATAGATATTAAAACTCCAATAGAGGGGATATCAAAAACAAAATTATTTGCAGATGACGTTATACTTTATCTTGAACCTGACAAACAAAATATTGATAGGATTTTAAGGGAGTTCGACGATTTTGAAGCGATCGGAGGATATAAAATAAATCATAAAAAAACGATGTACTGGCGTTAAATGCATGTTGTAATTTCCTCCCAGATATTTTAAAGCAACAAGCATTTTCTTCTGAGCCGATTCGTTATCTGGGAATCTATGTGTCAAATGCGAATCTATTTAGATGAAACCATGAAGCAACACTGAGCAAAATGAAAGATCTTTTGGGAAAGTGGATTCTTCTTCCCTTTACCTTGATAGGATGTGTTGCGCTAATAAAGATGTCAGTACTACCCTTACTAATTTTTCTTTTTGCTAACACACCGATTAAAGCCAATGCAGTTTATTTTAGAGAATTGGAAAAATTATTTTGTCAGTTTAATTGGAATAAAAAGGCACCAAGGTTAAAACTATCAATCCTTCAACTTGATACTAGTTGGGGAGGGCTGGCACTTCCCTAAATACAAACCTACTATGAAGCAGCATTTATGGACATAGTAGTCCATCTGCTTGATAATAGGGGATCTTTGGATAGCTTTTTACTTAGCAAGATTGTCTATGAAGCTGAAACTCACCTTCCGGTCTTCTTAAAAACAACAAAACTTCCAAAAAAGGTAAGATATATGATGCTTCAAGCTCTTTCTAATAGACTTCAGAAATGTTATTCTCAAAAGGCCCAATCTACGGGGTTTCAATATATGGGCTTGACTGAGGTCAGAAGTTTGGGCCTTTACATTTATAATAGTCATGCTAAACTTTTGGGAATCAAAAGGTTTTAAAGAGCTAAGCCACTTTATAATAGGAGGTAGATGTATCAATTGGGAGGAGGTTCAGGTCAGAAGTGGTATTCAGAGCTGCTTACTCTTCTTTAGCCTCCTCCAGATTAGATCATTGATAAATCAATATATACCATTAGGAAATATAGCTACCCCCTTGGTCCTTGCTGCTGTGTTTAGAACTAAACTATGAGATATAGGGAATTGGTATCGAGTTTTTCAAAATCAAGGGGAGCCCCTAGTCGTTAGTAATGCTGCTGCTCTGCATTGAATTGTTTGAAATATATAGTGTTGATTTTAATGGGAACATTAACAAATATTAATAATGGTAAGATGGACATTTTAATAAGTGCTACTCTACCAATTATTGTGAGTGGTAGAAGGAATCATCTATCTAATAAGTTTCTAGATTTTATAACCATTGCTAAGTAGTTCAATTTAAAAAGTTCCTCATAGCTCTTTGTTACATAAATCCCCAAATAACAAATTGGCATTGAAGATTGGGCTTGCTGCTGCAGAAACTCAGGGAGATTTAGACTACTGGCATTAAGTAATATAACTTCTGTTTTATTATGATTAATTTTATATCCTCTGATAGCTTCAAACTGCTTAAATTCAGTTAAGGTTGTCCTGATATTCTGCTTCTCTGGCCTGAAATAAAGAATCATGTCATCAGCAAATAATTTTAGTTTTGGCCTTCCTTCCAGAGGCGCTTGAATCTGTCGGTTACCTCTAATTCCTCACCTAATAGGCACTCTTCCTGCTATCTGCGAAATTATTGGAACTTGCACCTGAGCCCCTTCATATAGATTCACCAGTATTTCTTTATTATGGATTGGGAACCCGGCCTTTGTAAGAATCGAAAAAAGAGTTTACCAATTAACAAGGTCAAATTATTTTTCAGCATCAACTGTCATTATAAGAAGAAATACTTTATTTGAATTGAAGAAATCAAGCTCTTGAACCAGTAATCCAGTATTCGATTACATATGTCTACCTGAGACAAATCCCGTCTGATCTTTACGGATAATCTTCTGCGATATAGGAGAAAAACGATTTGCCCAAATATTCATTAGGATTATATAGTCCTCATTCAACAAACTAATTGGCCTGTATGAATTAACGTTGTTAGGGCATTTACCTTTTCTAACACAATGTATTATTTTTGACTCTTTAAAAGTAGAAGGAACTTCCCCCCACTCTCACAAAATTGAATAACTCTAACAGGAAAGGTGGTAATTCTTTTGAAATTACCTTATAAAGTTTGGTGGGTAAGCCATCGTTTTCAGGCATTGAGATTGAGGCAAGGGATTCCTTAATTTCTTTTGGGGTAATTTCACTGTATGCCTCGACTCCCTGGTTCGTTGTCATACATGGAAGATCAATGTTTCCCAAATATTGGGGTATAGCCTCATTAGACACCTTAAACTTAGTTGCATTAAAGCTTGTGATAATGCCTGAGAAATGCTTGTTCTATTCTTTCTTTATCTATGATCAATACCCGAGTTTCTGGCTCTATCAGTTCTGTAATTAACATTGAAACCTGCTTAGCTTTGCTTGACAAGGTAAGGAGTTTTCCCACTAACTGACTCTCCTCATATACACTCTGTTGATATGTCCTGGAGCTGGCTATTTCCTCAAAAGTAAAAAACTCCCTTAATTCCTGTTTTGTTCTTATTAATTGCTGTTCCAATTCTTGGTGTTCTCCCTTGCGACTATCCCTCTGCATTTAGGCTAAAATCTACCGCATTTTGTTGTTTGATTATTTGGTCCCTCCGCACCTTAGATTGTAATGCCGAGACAGCTATCATCTGGCCCTTTGCTGTAGCATTAAACGCCCCCCAAATTGAGAAAAGAGTCACCATGCCCTTATTTTCCTGAAAAAAGACCTTGATCCATTCCTTCATCTCTTCTACCCATTTAGGGTTTGAGAGGAGGAGCCTATCCATCTGCCACCTGGAATTCTACCGTCTCACCCCTTCTATTCTAATCTCAATAATAAGTATAGAATGAGCTGAAAAGGAATTGGCTCTAATTTCAGCATTCATACAATGAACATAAAGAGGAATCAAAAAGAAGTCTATCCGAGAGGCTGACTTATACCGCTGGGAGTAACGGGTAAACTGTGTATCGCGTGGATGTAGCTCTGGCCATGGATTAATCAAAAGATAATCCGGTTTCATAGAGCCCAAAATCCCTTTTGTCCTCGGTTTTAACTGTTTTTCCCTTTCTTGGAAGTATTCTTTTTCAGATCCTAAATAAAATTCAAATCACATCCTAGGACTATTGGGCCCTCTTTGCCTCTAACCAGCTCATTAATCTTTATAAGGGTAGTTGGATCATCATTAATTGGAGCATAGTAATTAACTAAATTGAACAGTGCCACGTTTACCCTGGTGGTATCCCAAATCCACCTCCCTTGAGGATCTCTTGTTACTTAATGTATCTCACAATTGATTCCTTAGGCAAAATAAATGGCTACTTCCATCACAGCGAGCCCTGTGGAGGCAAATAGTGCTCTAGAGTAATATTTAGGTATATGAATTTTAGGAGTATTAGTTTTCAGATGGGTCTCTTGAAGGTACAACATGAGAGGAGAAAACGATGTAAGCCATCTAATCAACCCACCATATTTTTTCTTGTTAGAGACCCCATTAACATTTATCGGTATAATCATAAAATTTGGATACATATTACAGTAACGAACAAAATACCATCAAACCATTTGTACCATTTGTATCCAGTACCAACCTTGATACTTATAATTACTTCGCTAATTATGCTCACTTTTTTCACAATTATCTGCCACCCCCCAACCCTGTGCCAATCCTCCTCCCCCACCCCTCACCACTCCCCTGTGACCCTTCCTACCGGCGGCAGATGAGGATTTGCCCGCCTCACCCTCTGCCTGCCCTCATATATGCCCCCTGAATCGGGTGCCATGTTCTTGCACCCTAATGTGACTCCTCACCACGTCCCGTTCCAGCAAAAGAAAAAGAAACAGAAGAGAAACACAACAAAAAAGCAATGTCCATCATGACGAATAGTTCAGTCTTTTTACTTCTCTTTAGTAATTTTTTGTAACAGCTCCTGAGCTTTGTCAAGGCTAGTAAACATGTGAAACTTTCTTTGGACCAAGATGCGTAGTTATGATTGTTGGGCAATGGCCTCTTGAGCCCCCTGCGCTTTAAACAAGTATGTGAGCTTTACAAACGCCTTCCGACTACGCGCTGCCACTGCACTCATATGCTGCTACATCACAGTCATCTGATCTTCCAGGAATGAGATTCTTGATTCAGCCTCCTACAATCTTGCCAGATAGGATCCAACTACCTCTTCGATTTTTGATAAACGTACATGAAGTGCAGCTATCTCGGTTGCTTGAGTGGCTTTCATTTCTCTTATCTCATCAAGAATGACGTTGTACAAAGCTTTTATATCGCACTGAAAGGTAGTCCCTATATTCCAAATGCTGAGTTTGATTAATACCAAATTTCCACCGGCCTCTGCAGACAATAATGATGATAATGATGGGCTCTCCAATGGTCAAAAAAGTAGAGGGGTTTCCTGCATAGTGGGGTCAAGACACGGTTGAGACTGCATACCCTGTGCGTCTTGTGCATCCTGTGCACCTAGTGTATCCTGTTCTGATGCCTGATGTGATAAAGGGAGTGGGTGCTGCGGAGGAGGAATTGGAGGCACTTTTGCTTTTGCAAATAATGACTATCCTTCACCTTGCCCAGAGGCGTACCTGATGGGTTTTACTGAGCTTTCTCCTGATACCTAGTTCCATCCTGATTCACCACCGGGGGGTTACTATCAAGACTTTCTCCCCTCTCTGCCAGTCCAGATGTTTCGTCACCACATTCTAGTACCTCTGAAGTTAAATGTGTTTGTCTCTGGCTTGGGCTTTCAGCCTTCTCTTGGCTATTGGCCCCCTTGAACCCCCTAATCACCCTCACCCTGTTACAAAATGTCATCCTCAGAACTAATTGGGGTGGCAATTGGGGCTGATCCACGGCAAGGTTTTTGTGCTTGCTCAGCTCTTGCCGTTGCAGAGGCCATCTTTAGCTGTGTAGTGTGAGATTTGGATTTAGGCGCCATATTAACATCCGGTTGAGCCAGTACATTATTAATTTTTTATCTTTCTCCATGCTTTTTCTTTAAAGCCCAAAAAAAGTCCAGCCCTCTTGATTTTACAAATTTATACTTAGTTTAAATGCAATAATGTGTTGAGGTAGCCGTCTACTCCCTTTTCACTCCCAGCGCGCTTACCGGTTGAAGCAAGTCTTTCTCTCTCCTGTAGCCACTCACCTTTTACATCCAGGAGCCAATTGACTTGGTATTTAATGTTACTATCCAAGCATGAACCTTCCCTTTCTCTACATTTTGGTCACCCTTAATGTAGGTCCTAGGTAGTCCTATGGGCGGTGTGTTGTGTAGTTAAACTGTAGGATATGTGCCTTTATCGTGTGGCATGGACTGGTAGTTGTAAAAAGCCAATTTTGGTTTCTCACTGCTGTGAGGCACACTTCTCTTATAAGCTAGCATTGGAAATTCCCTTATAAGTACTTAAGTGGTAATTCCTGATCTCAAAGGAGTAGTACTGAAATGTTTGGTATGTTTGGAATAGTGGCGATGAAACCTGCTTATTGGTGTAGGTGGATTTTTCATTACTATTGTAAAAAGGCCACTTTCATAAAGTGGTAATTTCTCTGTGCTTACGACTCTATGTGCTTTGCAGCCTGACTCCAATTCATATCTAGGGCAAATTGACAGCTATGCTTTGAGCCATCACATAGGGAGAGTTTGGTGCAACAGCGTTTTATCTGCATACTGAATGGTCTTCCTGGGCTGTGAGAGAGGGAGACAAGGTGCACTTACATTTGCATAGGCTGGGTCCTGACCTCACCCTATGGGCTCGTTACTCCCTACTGTATGTCTGGAGCCAGGGCTGAGTTGAGAGGGGGTGTTGTGCACTTCTAAAGGTTCTTATTAATTTACCTCCACATCAAAGGCATTCTGACTATAAGTACAGGGACTCTGACCCCATGTTTTTAGACACTGCGTGGGACTTGTAAAAAGACACTGCTGGCTCTACAGACTGCACCTTGCCAGAAGGAACTGCTATACTGCCAGTATGAACCGCCATTGGGCTCCCTTGTTTGTTGTGCTGACCTGTGGCCTGTATCTGCTGCAAAAAGGACTGCCTAATTGCTACAAGAATCCTGTGTGCTGGCCTATTCCCGCTTGAGTGCCCCCAGTGTTCTCCGGGGGCTTGTGGGCTTGCCTCTCGTCCCCCTTTTCTTGTGAGGGGTCCAGGAGGACTCCTTTCAGGATTTCAGCATGTCATTGGGACTCCTAACCTTAGTGCGCAGTGAGTGTTTCATTTGGCCCTCCATTGGTCCCAAAGGCGAAGTACAAGGTGAGTGCTCTGCATACCCTTTCACCAGTGCGTGGTGAGCACTTATTGCGCTTCTCGCCCCCTCCGCAATAGCAATGTCTGGTGAGTGCTTCACTTAAGGAGTAGTGCATGGGGAGCTCTGGTGGAGCCTCCCTATGTTCGTACACCGCTCCATTCTCACAAGCCCATCGTGTTGGACACCTTCCTACAAGCTCACTGTGTGGGGTACATCCTTGGTTGTCATCAAGCATGTGACGAGCTCTGTACCATATCCTGTCCAAGACAATGCCAGTAAAAGTGTGCCTCTGCCTCTAGCAGGGCAGAGAGGAATCCAACCTATGCCTGGCAACATGGGACTTCAGCCGACGGCAGCAGTGGTGGGTCCAGTCACCAGAGGAATTGTCCCTGAGCAAGGAGTACAAGCGCAGAGGGAAACTTCATTGGATGCTATGTGCAGGAAGGGCATCTGTTCCAGAGAGGTACTGGAAGTGAGGGAGCAGTACCAATGGCTCTGCCTCACTGTGTGTGTTTGGTCGGTGGGGCTCCATGTTGCAACATGTGCCATTGAGAAAGGAGACTGTCCAGATTAACAGCTGCCCCTCGGGATTGAAGGTAGCTGCCTGGCTCATTTTGCACACAGAGGGCATCCATCAAGGTCTCCCAGCAAAATTGAGTAGCGTGTGTGCCCTCCCTCCTCGACTTACCTTACCTTTGGGGGTCACTCATGTCTCAGCTGACATGAAGGAATGAATCCTCGATGGAGGTCCCATTCAGACTGAGTCCGCCAACTACTGTAATCAATGTTGTAGGTTTGCAGGTAGTCCTGTAACCTGTTTTTGGGGACAACATGCTGCATAACATGTAATACAAGCGCAGGTGTACTAAGTCTATGTGCTGCGAATTTGGTGATCACTGGGTCTGATTCATCACATGTTGCATTCTAAGCCCTGAGATTGATTTATGCAATTCCTTAAATTAACAGGTTCACAAATACTGTTTTAGAGGCTGCATAAGGTGCACAGTAATGTTTTCTTTCATGATATTTTGCACATACCAGTCATTCTTGGAATGCACACATTATGATATTTGTGACAATTGCCTTGCTGGCCAAGTTATTACTGGTTTATGATGTTTTGGTCTATGGTTTATGTATAATATATTTTATATTTTTAAATACTATTGTGTGGAGTCTCTTTTGTGGTTTATTCGTTGAGTCACTGATTTGAGTGTGTTGCAGAAACGCTTTACACATTACCTCTGAGATAAGTCTGACTGCTCTATGTCTATGTCAAAATAGGAAGGGGATGAGCAGGGTTTATCTCAGCTGTGTGACCCTCTTACTCTTACTCTTACTAGAGTGCTGGGCTATGCCTGGTTTAGGTGTATACCCTAGCCACCGAGAAATCCTATTTCTAAAAGTCTGATTTCATTTTCATCAGTGCTCAGAGGGCATAACTCAGCCCATTAGACACCAGAAAAAAATCAAGGGGTAGGGAGAAAAACCACCCTGGTACTGATATGTTTCTCCACCCCTAATGAGCTCAACATCTCAACAGCCATTCTTTCAACCTGGGGTGCAGATTGGGAAATTTGCCACCAATCAGACCCTGGGGGTGGGTAACAGCTCATTTACACAAGGGGCAATATTTTAAAAATATAAGAAGTGGCCCTGGGCTGCCCCTCTAGGGATTTGTCTGTGCTCCCACCCTACAACAGCTCTGACTGTGTTTCTCCCCATCCTGGGGCTTGGTAAGTGTATTCCAATCTGCCTCTGGGAAGGATGAAGAAAGCCCATAGACCACAAAGAAAAATAGTGCATAAGAAGAAGGGTGTGAGTGGCCCACCCAGCATTAGGTCATGCCCCCACCCTGTACTGGCCTCACCAGTTGTTCTGCCTTCTGGGTGTAGAAAAGTCCATTAGACATCAGGAAAAAATAGTTACAAACACACCAATATGGGCCAGCAGTCTTTTGACCCAACGGGGGTGGCTTAAAGCCTAATTCACAACAGGGTAAAACGTTACAGAAAAAGGATGGGGGTGAACCTCATAAGCATAGAGATGTGCCCCAACACCATAACATCTCCTACAGTCTTTCTGCCCCCACTCCCAGTGATAGCACAGAGCCAACTAGACATCAGTTTCCGGTTTGTGCTCTCAATAACTTTCCTTCTTTACTCCTCCCTGATGAGACTCAAGGTCCTAGAGAGCACCAAGCCATCACTGGGCTCAGCTGTTGTCAGGGTGGTAGATTCTGTTAGCGCTGTGCAGGGCGGGACGTGCACGGGCAATGTCTGGGTAAAGCCTGGGCCAAGGGTGGGCCCATTCACACCCGTCAGAGATGGGCCGTGGCTGGCCTGGAACCTTTCTCTCGATATTTCATCCTGGTGCCAGGTCAAAGTGCCTGATCTCATTTTATCTTATCATCATCCCGACTTGTACAGATTCTTTGTTTTCATTTTGTCCAGGAGAGTCTTACAGATGGTCCCTGGCCTGCTGATTCATAAGGGCTAAGTTTCTACTGACTGGTAGGAGGCATTGGCTTTCATTTTTCTTTTTTTTTTAACCACTTGTTCCCTGTTTTATTACTAGTGACATTGCGCTGCCAGAAGGACACCTGGGTTTAACATTATCTAGCCCAAGGGGGATTTCAAATCTGTTGAACGTGTTGCCTTCGCAGCACCAAGATAGATCTCACAGAGAAGAAGTTTTTTGTCTTAACTTGGGTGGTGGTTCTGAGCCAGTACTCCCACCCTTACCTTCCCACCCCATGAAACTCTACCAAAGTTAAATGGTTAGGGAGCAAGTGAGGCACTATAGCTAGTCGAGCCCAGGCTCATAGTTACTGAGGTGGTATGGTCACTCAGTCCCTACAAGCCGATGTATTATGGTCACTATCATAGTACTATTCCTGAGGAGAATCCCTGGAACAAGGTGTTATTAACTGAGTGGGGTGATCATAATGCACATTGTGCTTCAGCTCAACTGTCAGTGAGCAGTCATCAATGTAAAATTAATATCTTCTCCATTACCCAACACTCACCAGGTGGCTTTAGGCTCATTTGGTGCCTCAAAAACCCAATTGAAGCCCTGAAACTGTTAGTTAAATTGAATTGTTGATTCTAGCAGCAAGAAGATGATAACTCACTATAACAGTTTAATACAATGCACCAAACAGGCCCTATTGAAGTCCGCCCTGGTTCGATGAGCATTGCTCAGTCGCAAACTGCAAACAGAGGAAAGCACTGTCTGCCTCCCCAAGGGTTTGGACAGTGGTCTGGCAGGTGCGCTGTGAATATAAAATTGTTATTTAATCTAGAAAAGAGGAGTTACATTAAAAAAATCAGGTATTATTGGAAGCAGTGGCAGCAGAGAATGACAGTAAAATATTTTGTGAATTAAGAAAGAAAATTAGATCCAGGAATGCCCCTGAAAATCCTGTCCTGCAGTGTAATATCCTAGGCTCATATTGTGTATTACATTTCACTTCCCATTCATCATATCGAGGAGGAACAGGGCCAGATACTTGCTCCCCACAGAAGATTGCAGCATTCACAGCCTTTTCTTGTCTCACTCTAGAAAGTAGAATTAGCTATAGAGGAGTATGGGTTGAAAAGCACCCAGCCAAGATGGGGTCCCAATGAATATTACAAAATGCATGCCCGATCCATGGGAGCCCTTAATTGAAAATACTTTAAACAGCTGCTTCACTTACAATATCCCTCCTTCCTGGACCTCTTCTTCCATTGTTGCCTCAATCAAAAAGGGTGACCGTTCGTCTCCCGAATGTTATCGACCCATCTCATTATAGACAGCACAATTGAAATTAACAGGAGTGTGGTCTATAATCGTTTAGTAACATAGGATAGCGATAATGACATTCTCCCTCCCTTTCAATTTTGGATTCTGTTCTAATTTGGGCACGGTTGAGCAGTGTTAATAAGTAAATATATTCAGGGTCGGCACTTTAAACATTTGGATGGCCTTTATGGATTTGTACACTGCTTTGACTCAGTGAACAGGACCAAGCTGTGGTGAATTGTCCCCAGAATTCTCCTTAATACAGGGGTGCAACAAGGCTGTATATTGGCACCCCTGCTTTTTATTCTGTACATAAACAGTTTATCCATTCATTTGATCTCTAACCTGGATTGTATGTATGCAGATGCCCGTTCTACTATACGCTGTTGATACAGTCCTTTTAGCACGTACTCCTAATGCTCTTAGGCTACTGGTGGCCATTTTGTCTTCTTTATGAGTAACATTGATTTAGTGACCAACTATGACAAATCACACATTACGACGTGTGGGCCCAATAAATCCAGGTTAACCAGGCTCAACATCAATGGCCAGCCACTCACTAGTGTGAGAGATTTTTGTTATTTAGATATAATTGTAGCTGTTTAGGAACCTGGCACTATCAACTTAATAGCACCTGCCTTAAACTCAGTAGGCTCTACTGATCAAATCCAGAAATAGAGGGTCTATTTCCCCTTGTTGAAAGTGTACAACTCCTTGTGTGCTTCTACGGCCACACAAGGAACCGTGATTTGTAGACATAACAACTGGAGGAGAAAAACTGCATTCTTAATAGAATTTTGCACCTACCATCGTCTATCTCAAGTTTTATAATCTGTTCAGAGCTTAAACAGGGTCACTCCACAGACAAGGTACAGGATGCCTGTTATTGCTGTGGGTCAGTATATGGACTAACCCGGCTGCATCTTTATGCAGGGACATCATTCTGGAATCTGAAGAAGGGTTCCTTTATCCCATGGCTGAGCTATATCCATATATCATTAGACACCTTGGAGTTGTCTTCTCTAATCTAATCAATGAGCAAGGTAACATCAACATCATTAGTGTAGAGAAGCCTTTTCACCTGCAACTACTGAGTTCTTCTGATGTATGTTTTAGTATGATATCTTTTTTTTAATCTGCTGTCAGAACTAGAAAATCAATGGATGTGAGTTGTAAATGGAGTGAAATATTGATATGATATGCAAAGTATATACAGGCTGCACTTTGGCCCTTTGACACCCTTGATCGGTGAAAGAAGGAGGCAGGCAAGGACGTTCTGCCCTTATTTTTAGTTTCGCATTCCCTTTGTTGTGCTTTTTGGGAACTTTTCAATCCTCTGTCGCCTCCCGTTAAGCTTCAAATCACCTCAACCATAACCATCAGAATAAGGATGTACATGGTTGAACGTCGCTTTTTATAGAACATAGATCTCTTTGGAGCTGCATACTGGTACTAGATATGGGGCCTGATGAACTTTATCAGTCTTAGCCCTGTTCACCTAATAAATTGAAGACCCAGTGTGAAAGATTCTTTACCTCTGAATGTATGGCTCGATTAACAAGCTATATGGAATATTCATAAAATATAATCTGCATGTTCTGTGTGGAGCCCTGATAAAGTTCCAGGAGTTTATGGAACGAAACACGTTGGCTGGATCTTACCATTTTATATGGATGATGTATAATATAGGAACTATTTTGAAATTTATATTACAACTGGACTTTTTACTGGTGCACCTTCTTACATTTTGCAATCTTGGAACTGCTGGAAAGTGGCACCAAACAGCAGAACGTGCTGGAAGATTAATGCACAGGACATTACATTTGTTTGGATTAAAGACTGAGGTGCAACGCATATAGTCCGTCGCTGTTTCTTTTGTGTTTTATTATGTGTGATTTTATCATCAAAGAATTTTTATTAAGTACTATTTATACTGTTTTATAAATGTATTCTGTGTTTTCTATTATAACCTTATTCAGGTCAAATGAGTATGTATTTGATTAACATCTGTTGAAAATGGTCAAAAAGGAATGGATGGGCCACCATGCACACATTTTGGGCCATGCCTCTACCCCACAAATGACCCTACAGCCTTTCTGCCCCCTCCAAGGGCACCGAAATCCAACCAGGCTTAGATGTAAAAAAGGCGAATGGAGTGGATTGCTGGCCCGCACAGGCCCATGCACCTCAGCCATATAGGCCAAACAGTCTTTTTTCATCCCTGGGACCGAATGCTACCCATGACGAGCAAGAGGCAATTTGGATTCTTTTGAGAGTAATTTTGACATATGGGCCGAAAGAGATGGGTTACATTTCAATTTTGTCGTACATGCCATATTGAAATAGCCAAATCTAAATGTTACCCAGGACCTAGCTAAACATTTCAAATCTACTTAATACTTAACTCTAATCCAGGAACAATATTTGTTGTACTGGAAATAAATTAGAGAATAGGTTTTGTATGTGGCAGTGGGATTCACGGTGTGATTTTAAACTAGGGAAAAAGTACAGCATTGGAAATATTTTCTTACGTTCCCCACTGCCATGTAAGCTCAATTGATGCTGCATTAAATATAGTATGGGAGACCGCTCCGAAATTCGAGACGCACCAGCACTTTGTCCCCAGACCCCTGGCCTGAAAAATGCACTTTGCTTATGGCCCCTGAAGGAGGGAGGAGACTACTTGAACCAGAAGCAGGTCCCGAAGCGCGAAGACCACTTTGAAATTCAAAACGCACCAGCACTTTCTCCCTGGACCCCTGGCCGGCACAACGCACTTTGTCTATGGCCCCTGAAAGAAGGAGGCGACTACTTGAACCAGGAGCTGGTCCCGCAGCGTGAAACGTACGCAGTCCCGGGCGACGACCAGGGCCAGACGGGCCCGTCTTAGCCCGTCATAGACCGGCAAAGACTGGCAAAGACTGGACTGGGCTACAGCCCTAATATTTGCTCTAAAAGGTACTGTGACCGTGAAATAAGTTGTGCTCCCAGAGTTATGAGAGTTTGTTAACCTATCTGTAAAATCACGGTACTTAGCATATAATAGGCAAGTTGTATCGCAGAGTAATTTGCTTAAAATCAGAAAGGTTTGGTAATTTCTTATAAGGAGTAGTTCATGCGAGGGTAGCAACTCATACTTTCCGAGGGAAAATATAATGTTGTGGAAGAGAAAAACATTGAGCGCATCAAAATAAAAACAGCCCCATTGAGGACTCCTCCTCGCCAGACCCTCCTTAACTATCTAACAGGAGCTGTGGGCGCCATTGAGTGTCAGATCATAAAAAGTGGAAGAGGGTTTAAATCCAGGACTGATAGGCTCTGGAGGGGACATAGCTTCAGCAAATATATCAAGCTCCACTGAGAGAAGTATCTAGGAGCACTTTAGGAACTAATGGCTGCATTATAAACACATCAGATAACATAATGGGCAGTGAGCATGAGTCAGATACACAACCGCCGACAATGAGAGCCAGAAATCCAGACCCTCCTACACATATCTTAGGGGAAACAGGCTTAATGGTGAGTGCCCCCCCCCCCTACAATTAAAAAAAAGATCACTAAGAAGGATAAACAATCTACAGGAAAAAATGTGGTAAAAGGGGGAAAGTCGACAGACAGCGCTAATATAAGGACACAGAACGAGTTGGCAATGCTAAGAAGCAAACTGGAAGCCTTAGATATCTTCCTGAGGGAAAGTTTCAGAGGTCTGAAACAACGTTTTCTAAATGTTTAGCTAATACACAGTCCTTAGGCCATGGGACAACTATAACACAAACTGGTAATCATGACCATTACACAAATATCCAGAGGAGTCTTACCATTCAGTCCGTCCCTGGCTACCACGGGGATATACCATCCACATCACACAATCCCATACAACAAACTCCCAATACTAACCATACAGTGCTTTTACTCACCTCTCCCATAGTTTCAACAATGCCTAAGCCCTTTAAGGTCCCTAATGGTTCTATTATTTCTGGTCACCGGAACAACATTGTGGATGAGAGACACTAAACGCGTCTGGATTTACCTCCAGCTGCAACACCTTATGTAGTGGTATTAACTAATGTCCCCACATTACAAAAAGGGTGAGCGGAACCATGGGAGATAACAAGGAACAAGTCATTACATTGGCTCGGAGCAAGAACTGGCCTTATAGAGAGGCTTTTGAAGAATTCAAGATGGTTAGGAGAGTGAGCTGGGTGGGCAATGGACTCAAGAGTTTGCCGGGAGACAGTATAGTGCTGTCCTTTAAAACCCCCTTTCTGGTACAATCGATTCTGAGTAGAGTTGAAAATCTGTCCTTTTTATGGCAAGGCGTTAATTTAGTACCACCAGGCTACTTTTATCAGCCGAAAACTTACATTGCCCCTATGAATAGGCTACCACAATCCACGCACGATAGGCCATGGTTTAAACTCCCTGCTTGTAATCGTTTTGACGCATTAGCAAATCTTGAGTCAGTGAGTGATATTCCCAGTATAGAGATGACTCTTGCCAAAGGGGGACTAAGGACGAACCGAGCAAGTAATATTAACATCCCACCACAAGTTAAGGTTATAACAACAAATGTAAAGTATAACAATGAATAGCCCGAATTACTCCGGTGGAGTTTGCCCCACCACTTATTACGCAACCGGGTAACATATCAAAGGAGTGGGACATGGATGGGGGGAACATCGAAAGTATAGGAAGTAAAGACAAATGCCAGTTTATCTACTGGAATGTTGCAGGATTAAAATCGAAGGTGACGAATACTCTGTGCTACGACTTTGTGAAAAAGTTCAACATCCATAGCTTTCAAGAAACCCGGGCAGAAGGGCCCATTCATATCACAGGTTATAAAATCCTTTTTACCCCGGCAGTTTCATCACCACACGGGAGAGCCAAAGGCAGCCTGTGCACAAATATTTCAAACTATCTAAATATAGGAAAAATTGTCCTAAATGTTTCAGCCCAGCACTATCAAATAATCAGCCTTCATATAGACAGGGCATTTGGTATATTTGTATTAAACTTTTATAATAATGCTGCACCTGGATCGATTGAGGGGATTTTGAGAAATGTTAGTGGGGAAATGCACAACCTACAATCGTGTTCATCTAAAGAGATGTGTTTTATCTGGGGCGGTGATTTTTATTCTTCCTTATACTGGTATGCCGATAAAGGGGTGTGCGGTATTACATATGAAAAGGGCCCCAGCCTTCTTCATCTCCCCCATACATTGTTTGGTGACCTCCTAAGTGACATTATGTTCTCACAAGATATAGGTTTTGCTAACAATATATGTTCGCCTGCTGTCCCCTTCCGACCCACCTTTAATGCCTGGGGTACTTTTTCAACCATTGATTTTATACTAGTATCAAATAGATATTCTACTCACATTATGGATTTTACGACACATGAGATTGCACTAAGTGACCACTTTCCAATAAGTATTGATGTGGTGGTAGAAAATAATGTTATCAAGGCGAGAGAAAATTCTACCAACTTTGTGGATAACATCATCTTGAATAGGCAAAACGGTTATGCACTCAAATGGGTCAAAGTTGTGACTAACTGTAAAGAAATGTTCCTAATCTGCTTAAATGAGAGGTCAACAAATCAGGAAATTGTAGACAACTTTTCTGCTACCTCAAATTTTGTTAAAGAAACACTAAATGTAAAAGCAAGAAAGATTAAAAAAAATAAACAATGGTGGTTTGATAACCATTGTATTAAGGCCTATTCTAACCTCAAAAATACTATTCATTCTACAGTGAAATTCAGGAAAACGTCAGAAAGGCAAGAAATGAATACAAGAGGGCAATAACAGTTAGAAAGAGCGCCTTCAAAGAGGAAGCTTGGCAAGCCTTACATGATGCTTCGACCAACCATGATTTCTCTGCCTTTTGGAAGGCGGTTAATGCCCCGTTTTTGTCTGAGAGTGAGAAAGCTACCATAGAGATCGCTATAGCAGAATGAGATTGGATATTACATTTTGCAGAGCTATATAAAAATCCCCTGTTAGAAGAACAGGATATCTTAGCGATGGGGGCAGGTATCAAGCAGCCCTCAACATTCAAAGAACTACCTCTACACTTCTCCCTTAGAACGACATGATTTATCTGATACATCATGTCTCACTGAGGCTTTGGCGTCCTGTGGACTCACGCAGCGAGTTAGCGGGGCCACACATCGTGCAGGCCATACACTAGATGGTATTTTCTCCAATGACCATCGTTTGACCACCAAGGATCCGGTGCATCTTTCTTGGTCTGATCATCTTGCGGTTCCATTCCTCCTGGAATACCACAGGATGGATGGAAAAAAAAGGGATTCACATAATGGAAACTGCCAGAAATTTTAGGAATATCAGCAATGACTCCTTTGCGCCTTGGGCTGCCAGCCTTTCCATTACAGGCACGGACAGCGTACAGACCACTGTTGGCCGTTTCGAACAGGTCACTACTAGGGCCTTGAATGAACTGGCCCCAGTACAGACCCGCCGCCGAGCCAGAAAGAGACCATCTGCCCCTTGGTTCTCTGATTACCTTAGACTCCTCAGGCAAGAAGTGAGGAGGAATGAGAGGCTCTGGCACTCCAGTTGGGACCTTAAGAACAAGGAAGCCCATAAACTCCTTGTCAAGAAATACAAGGCTGAGATTGTACAGGCCAAACAAGATCACTTTGTGGCATTGACAACTTCACTTTCCTCGCCGAAGGAGCTTTTTAAAATCGTTGATTCTTTAGTCAACCTACAAGTCCCTGACCCTGTTGTACCATCGCAAGATCTATGTGATAGGATTGCCTCCTTCTTTCACACCAAAATACAGGACATCCACCTGGCTCTCGAGGAGCAAAGAACATGTACAAGTGTGCCCCCTGCCCGGGCTGAGATGAATATGACCACTGCTGACATCTCCCCATCACGCACTCTGGACTTCTTTCCCCCGCTGTCTCTGCAGGATCTGGAGATCTTGCTTAATAAGACCAAATCTGGTTCCCCCCTAGATACCTGCCCACTGAAAATCATCAAGCAGTGTAGAGAACTTTCTACCTCCTCTGCTAGAAATAATGAATCTAGCCATGAGAGACGGTACCTTCCCCTTGGAGTGGAAGAGCGCAGTAGTAAAACCTCTGCTAAAGAAGACATCCCTTGATCCGGAAGTCCGAAAAAACTTCCGCCCAATCTCCCTGCTCCCAGCTCCAGCGAAGATGCTAGAGTCACATCTTAACAAGCATCTCGCTGACTTTGTGGAAAGCTCGGGCTGCTTGGACTCCTCCCAGCATGGATTCAGGAGGGAACATAGCACCGAGTCGGCCCTCACCATCGTGCTTGATGATCCGCACGACAGTAGATGGGGGCCAGACCACCCTCCTGGTCCTACTAGATCTAACTGCGGCCTTCGACACCCTCTCCCTCAGTTCTTACATCTCGTCTGAGGGATGTAGGGGTGAAGGACGCAGCTCTAGATCTACTGACTTCCTTCCTTGATGGGCGGGAACAAAGAGTCAAGCTGGGGGAGTTCCTATCTCCCTCCCGACCAGTGCTGTGTGGGGTCCCACAAGGGTCGGCCCTTAGTCCGACCCTTTTCAACATCTATGTGACCCCACTAGCCAGACTAATAAGATCTTTCGGGATGGAGGTAGTCTCTTACGCAGATGACACCCAAATACTCATCTCTCTTCCCCATTCAGATGTACAAACCGCCTCCAAGTTTAGATCTTGTATGGAGGCGGTTGGTCATTGGATGATCCAGAACTCTCTCAAACTGAATGGGGAGAAGACTGAGGTGATGGTATTTGGAGGGAAAGAGAACATCTGGTCAGCCAACTGGTGGCCTGACTCGCTAGGAGAGTGTCCTTCCCCCACAACATCTGCCAAGAATCTTGGGGTGATGATAGACCCTGCCCTGGATATGAGCAGGCAGGTGAGTAGAACCATCTCCACCTGTTGGGGCTTAATTCACACCCTGCGAAGGATCAGGAAATACCTCTCCTTACAGTCCAGAAAGCAAATAGCAGTCGCACTCATTGGCTCACGTCTGGACTACTGTAATGCGCTGTATGCGGGGCTAAATAGGAGCCTCCTGCAGCGCTTACAGGTAGTTCAGAATGCCACAGCCAGATTTGTTCTGGATGTTCCCAGACGCTCCTCAGCCTCGTTGGCCAGGAAAACGCTGCACTGGCTACCGGTAGAACACCGAGTGCGGTTCAAAGTTCTATGCATGACCTATAGAGCCATTGCTCAAAACAGCGTTATGGGAGTTGGTTCCATCATTTCCCATTACATTCCCGGAAGGAACTTGCGTTCCTCCGGGAAATCACTCCTGACAGTTCCCCGCATACGAAGAGCCAAGTGGGGTGGCAGGGCCTTCTCTACCCTGGCCCCCAAATGGTGGAATGATCTTCCTTTGGATCTTAGGTCCCTACCTTCCCTACAGAAATTCCGAAGTGCTCTTAAAACTCGCCTCTTTCTGCAAGCCTATATGTAACGATGTCTGTTTCCTATTTCTGATGGTTTTGTTCTTGTTAGGCGCCTTGATACCTGCGGGTTATTGTTTTGCGCATTACAAATTTCTTTCAAATCAAATCAAATCAAATCAAGTGAGGTCAGTACAGCTATAAATTTAAGCCAGGGGGGTAAGGCAGTAGGGCCCGATGGTATCCCCGTAGATCTTTTTAAATCGAATATAGCATTATGGGGGCCACTTTAACGCAGGTTTTAAATGCATGTTGTTCACAAGGTTTTTTTATCGACTTGGTACGACTCAACAATAATGCCTTAAAAAAGAGGATAGGGCAGACTCAGCCTGCTACCACCAAATTTCATTGTTGGACTCCACAGTCAAGATCATGGGACGCCTCCTGCCCGATAGGCTACAGTTATGGGCGGAAGAACAATCAATACTAAGCGATTAACAGTATGGTTTCCGCAAGAGCATGTGTACAATAGAACAGGGCCTAAATGTACATATTTTACTTGACAAATATACTAGGGCTATAAAGGAAAGGTTATACCTGACATTTATTGATTTAGCAGCAGCATTTGACTGTGTCATCCACGATAAGCTGGGGTCGGTTTTAAAGGGAATGGGTGTAGACGTTTTAATAATGAAATTTTTTAAGGCAGCTGTATCCGGGGGCTAAGGCCAGGGTACGCTATTGGAGGGGGGTGAGTGCACGAAGCACTTTAAAGTGATGAGAGGTGTCAGACAATGGTGTATCTTTGCTTTGTTTCTATTTACATTGTACATGAATAAACTAGAAACTGTGTTGGTTCGAGAATGTAAGGATTTACCAGCTGCAGCGACTTGTCCCATCCCAAGCACTCCTTTACTCAGACGATGCCGTCCTTATGGCCCACACACCAATCGTCTGCAAAGGGTGGTAAATGCCTTTGTTAATTCATGCCAAATTTGGGTCTTACTGTCAATTGCTGGAAAACCAATGCAATGAACTGCGGGGCCAGACCAAAAAAGAAGACTAACACTCTTTTTATTTACTCAAAGGTAATAGAATGTACTAAAACCTTTTCCTATCTAGGGATTTTATTCGACCAGTCAGGTTCATGGTCTCAAGCTATCAAAACCAGAAGGCTGTTGTTTATTAAATCCCTGATGGCCTTGTTAGATATTAGCAGAAAACTAGGTAGATGTTGTTTGTTATATTAAAATGTTATGTTAAAATGGGACTTTTATAGCGCAACGGCTACTCCAAAGGAGTGTCCCGGCGCTTTGTGCTCCAGACCAAAGAAAGAGCTGGAAAACAACAGTTAAAAAGCGGGGGCCTAAAAGAGGGGACAGATTATCCAGCGAACAGTCAAGTTTTTAAGTCTTTCCTGAAGACAAGCAGGTTTGCGGTGTTTCGCAAGGACACCGGTAAGGAATTCCATAGCTGAGGAGCAAGGAATCTAAAGGACCGGCCGCCTAGCCGAGCCCTTTTGATGCGTGGCACCCGAGCCAAAGCCAAAGCTTCTGACCTGAGGGACCGTGCAGGTCGATAGAAGTCCAGCCTCCTCTGAAGATATTTGGCACCACTGCCATGCAAGGCCTTGTGGGCGAGAGTCATGGTCTTGAGCAGTATCCTCTTCCGCACCGGAAGCCAGTGAAGGGATACAAGGAGATTGGAGGCACTGGTGCGGCGGTGCAGGCCATAGATTGCACGAGCAGCAGCGTTCTGGGTAACCTGCAGACGCTGGAGGAGGTATTCAGGCAGACCCAGATATAGGACATTTGCATAGTCCAATCTGGATCCTATGAGTGCCTGAACAGTGATCCTCCGAAGTTCCTCCGAGAGAAGGGGAAAGAACTTGCGTAGCATCTTGAGGATCCCAAAGCATGTTCCCGTAAGAGTAGAAACCTGGGATTTGAGCGAGAGCTCGTTGTCAATTTTAACTCCCAGGTTCTTAGCCCACTTAGAGGACTGAGTGGGAGGGAACATGTCAGCAGGCCACCATCCCTGCCAATCTGGTTCCGATGGGCATCCGAAGAATAGTATTTCGGATTTGTCCGAGTTGCACTTGAGGCTGTTGTGTTGAAACCAGCTAAAGACAGCCCCAAGGCCCTCGCGGATCCATTCTCCATCGAACTCTTCGCTCTTACGACAGGTGAATAGGAGCTGGGTGTCGTCAGCATAAGAGACGATCCGGGCCCCATAGGATTCCGCCAATGTCGCCAGAGGGGTCATAAGGTTGTTAAATAGAGTGGGGCTCAATACAGAGCCCTGAGGCACTCCGACTCCCAGTGGCGGCATCTCGGCGGACCCGGGTGGGACCCAGACCGTCTGCCGGCGGTTGGCCAGAAAGGAACGAAACCAGTTGAGCACCGTCCCCCCTAGTCCGATGTCATGAAGTCTAGTGAGGAGATCCTCATGGGGGACGGTGTCGAACGCCGCCGACATGTCTAACATGACTAACATCACCCTGCCTCCCGTGTCCAGCACCTCCTTAACGGTCTCCAAGACTTCCAGGAGCGCCGTCTCGGTGCTTAGGTTGGAACGAAAGCCCGATTGGGATTCATGAAGTAACTCGTTAGACTCCAGGAAGTTAGAGAGCACGCTGTGCACGTGTTTCTCCAGGATCTTGGTCAGTGCTGGAAGGAGCGAGATTGGCCTGTAATTGGAAGGCGCCTCTGGGTCAAGATTGGGCTTCTTAATCAGGGGAATGACCATGGCTTGCTTCCAAGCCTGGGGCAGAAAACCCTGACTCAGGGATAGATTGAGGATAGGATTAGCAATGGGATTGATGACGTCAGCCATTTTTGCTAAGAATTTTGCTGGGCACGGATCTAGTGGTGAGCCCGATTTAAGGTTCCTCATCAAGGCTAAGGATGCGGCAACCGAAAGGGGAGGAAAGTCTAGCAGATGCTCCTCTGCATAACTGCTACAGATTTAAAGAGCTAAATGTGTGGCAATTTCCACCTATGGAGCAGAGATACGGGGCTACACTGAGGTAAATCCATTACAGTTAGCGGAAAACATGTTTATTATTTTTATTCTGACAGCCCCAGACAGCACATCAACCTGTATATGCCATCAAAAATTGGGTATACCATATTTAGAGGACATAATTAAGATTCAGCCAGTCCTGCTGTGACCTCAGAAGAGACAGCTTTTAACCGTCATATTATGAAAGACGCACTGGGGATTGACGATGTTAACCACATAAAATGGCTAGAATACGTAAAAACGATTTTGTCTAAATTGGGCCATCCTGAATATTATATAAAGAACCACAAACTATGTGTAAGATGTCTAGGAAAGGCCTTAAAGTGAGCTGTACGCGCTATTTGGGCCAAATTAGATCTATACTAGGATTAAAGAAACCTACGGTTCAAACACATCATTTGACTCTGATGACTTTATTTATTCAACCGTATATTAGATTAATAACTAATGATTACGAAAGGTTTCTGTTAACATGCTTCAGACTGAATATTTTACATAGGTCCTTAAGTTTTCCTGTACAAAATGATTGGTCGAGAGTCTTAAATAATTGCCTGCGCGATAATGTTTCCGCACAATCAACGATACATATATTGTTTTTTCGTACATTTTATTCAATAGCGAGAAGAAGTTGGATTATCCCTGTACTATAAAGATCTAGTATGAGACAATATTACCCAGCATTCTTGACACTGCAACTTCTAGAAAATGAATGTAATATTGCTTCAGTTGTCGCCTTCTTAAAAAAAAGATTTTAATTATCGTAAATCAATTTTGATGTGATCTTAACAATATTATGCCTACATTTCTTAAGGTGTTTTTACTGTTTCCATCTGTGTTTGTGAACTTTTATGGTTACATTTAACAGTTGCTGAATAAAGAATTTTTGATTTGATTTGATTTGATTTGATTAGTATGGGCTTAAAACCAGAAAAAATAGTGATATCTGGACCAGATACAATATAATTTAACTTAAAGGGGACTGGGTACAACATGAACAATATATTCTAGCAGCCATAACAAGACTAAGAGACATGACCCCTATGTCTTCAAAATCTGAAAATGTAATTAAAAAGAGATGAAAGTGGAAAAGGTGAGCCCGCCCTGACCCCCACGGGCTAGAGGGACTAACCCCCATTGATTGGCTTGTTATCACATGGACAGCATGTTGTATCTGCCATTACAGGGCCTTGGAAGCATGGCCCCTATTGAGATGCATTGTAGTGAAAGCTGTTTATTAGGGCCAGTAAAAAGAACTCAAATGAAGGATGAGAACAGATTTTAGTCACAATATATATTGTTTGTTGATAATACTATACTAATTTGGGTCATTATGGTGTGCCCTAAGGTGATTTTACCGAGTGAAAATTGTTCATACTCTTCTGGGATTCAACGAACCATGTGTGATTGAAAATGGTATGCCATCATAATTTTCTCTTCGAGGTTATGGAATGTGCTTCGGAAGCAAAAATAGGAACATATTTTCATTATGTTAACAATCTACTCCTCAGACATGTGAGGAAATAATCTGATATTCTGAGTAAAACAAATACTTCTAACAGTAGCAACAGACTGTCGGTAGATTCCAAAGCATTTTACTTCAGCTTCACCAGTGTTCTAATGAACAATTTGAGGGCTAACATTCTGTATTTATGACAAAAGTGTGACAACCCTGAAGGCCATCTTCAGAGACACATTTTCTATGAGCTCTCAAATATCTTCCTCATCCATATAAGTGAAACATTCTGACATGCAAAGTGAAATGTGTAGTAAAAACACAAACAGCAGCCTGTCTGTTAACTTCTAGAGGTGTAACATTTTGGATTCCAGACAAACAGGAGACACTCCCAAATGCCATGTTGTTGAAATAGAAGCTTTTGAAATTAAATCCTTTCCGGCGTTAGAAGGCTGAGATAACTGAGCATTAATATAGTTTGAAATCAATGGGTTAAACATGTGAGAGAATGTATTGGTATCAGAAATGTATGCCAAATACTATAACTAGGCTTTTTTGTTTTCAGTTTCTATTTCTGATAAATTCTGGTGAGTTTAAAAAAGAAAAAAAGTCAATACCTTAACCACTGTTTTTTTATCAGTAGTTACACATTTTTGTGCCATTAAAAATAACAGAAACAGTGTTTTTCCGTTGTTTATTGCTTGCCTTCTGCACTGATAGTGCGTGTGTATAGATAGCCTGTGCACATGGGTATATGAGGTCCAAATACATTTTTACTGCACCAGAATTAACTATAAAGTCAATAGCATTCTTCATTACATGGTAATGGGCCGAGTTATAGTTAATGTAGTGTAGTTAGATTGACAACACTGTGTACTGAGATGCACGAGTTATATAAGTTTCATATGGGGTGCAGATGTAATGTTAAGTCATAATTATAACTTTAGAGTGTTTACTATTTGTGCTGTTTAAGTTGGTTATCTATACACATAATTAATTGTGTTCTTAACTATAACTATAATTATCCTCAACCTTTGTTTTTTTCATTGAATGTGTATATATAAGGGAGAAATAACAGTAGAAGGATATTGCAAGTCACCTAGGAGTTTCATAACCATATAGAGGAACAAGGTTGATGGCAACTCTATTAACCTTACAACAGTCGAGTTCTGACTTGTCACGTGGCCCGGCTAGAAACAACGAAATCATTATGCTCACGCTTTGTAAGTTGCCTTCTTTCTGCAACGCAGTGACTTTTAACATACATTTGTGTAAGTGTCAGTGCAGGATAGGATTCCCCGAAACTGCATTTACTTATATTTCAACTTTGCAGGCACACTATCCTGACACCTTGAATGTGATGTATAGAGTCCACTGCACAAATGTCACAGCTTATGGTTGTCCAGTAGGCGATTTTGCTTTCTAGCTAACATAAACAATTGCGGCCTGACAAAGATCTTGACTTGCCCGCATAGGCACTGTTTATTATATATGCAATCTCAGTTTTTCATTTAAATCAGAAGAGTAGCTGATTCCTGTCCTTTCCACAAGGGATGTCCCACTCAACACCAAGACAGACAGACTGATTACATTTGCCTGCAGGCAATAGGGCATTAGATCGCCCAGCAGGGATTCTTAGCAGATCACCAACCTTAGGCCAAACTAGGTTAGGAAAGTTGGGTAGGAGCACACTACAATATATTATAATCATATATGTCAGCATTGGTGATTGTTTTGGCACAATTACTCATTCTCTCGACTGTGCTTATATTGCTGGTTATGGTAATATGTTTTGTTCTATTGTTGAATATTGATTACTCAAGAATCTGACAGCTTCAATACATATTGAAATGACAGGTTGTTGTTTTCCTTGGAGGATCCGGGTTATCATGTTCTGAGGTTGCACACATATTTGCTGCCAGGTAAGGTTAGGGGTTTGAATGGTTATATAGGCCAGTTTGAATGGTTATATAGCAGGGATATAGGCCAAAATATCCTGAGGGTGTGCACAAAATCAACCTGGCACAATCCTGATATTTATGTTGTCGAACAAATAAACAGTTCTATTGAAGGAGGTACAATCAGTACTACATGGCGCTGCCAACATTAGATTTTGGGCTCTTTTTTAATGGATCACCTGAGTAGTTTTCTTTTGTATACCGAAAGAATTCTACTAACCTTCCAAAAAGATGCATCCAAGGTGTTAAGGAAAATTCTCCTCAGCTAACTATGGATCCTCTATGGATTGGCTGTAGGTTGTATAAGCTTGAACCTTTCAAAGGATTATCCCATAGTGGTACCCTTAATGATTTCCACATACTCTAATGGCCCAACCAGCAGCAGCTGTAAAAATAGCTGAAAAGGGCAGACATGCAGTTAGTCAGATGCTGCAACAAAATGGTCTTGCGCTCATGGGTGGGTAAGTTACCTTTGTGGTTGAGGCTCACGAAGCATTTAAGACAGAGGTGTTCTATTCATGGGTTAAATTCCCAGCAGCTGATGATTGTTAGAGATTGTTCCACAAATACTCGGCAACTGTCATTCCACATAACTACATGGCTTACAAAGACTTAGAAATACCACTACGATACCAAGAACATCAACATTGGTTTAATGGTGTCCTATCACACACTGTAGAAGAAGTTAAACTTGGTCCCCTTAGAAATGAGGGATCAACATGGCTAGTTTTAGTCTGCTGCACACCACATCCAAATATTGCAGAGAAACATATGCAGTAGTGGGTAGAGATAATTTTGGAGTCAGACCTAGTAAAGCAAAACTTAAGAGTAATTTTGAAAAGGATAACTCAAAGCTCGCACCCAACTCTTCGACTAAGAAGAAGAGGGAATAATCACAAAAATAAAGAAAAGAGTAAGACTCAATAGGAAGCCACTGAAAATTGCTGTAATCTTTGCAACCATGAAACTATTAAAACACCTGACAGGTATCAGGATTCTGATACACATTCATCTCGTTCATTTCAGGAATCATCCGGAAAAAAGCTTGGAGAGAGATGGACTGTCAGAATGCAGATCAGAAGAGTATGTGAAAATGAAAAGGGACTCACAACGCTCATTTGTTTACATAATAAAAAAGGAAGACAAACCTAAGCAGTTCAAGTCTCAATTCATAACGAAGAATGTGACAGGCATCAAAGTGAAGTATGCAGTGGATAATGAGGACACCGCTTCTGAATGGGGAATGTGCTCTGACCATGCTGGACAGCATGGCAGACGTCATTGTTCACCAGAAACACATGAGTTACCTGGCAGTGGTAGTATTGATTGACTATATCCAGGTTTAAACATCATATACAAGAGTAAGCATTCCAAATCGTTTATATGAGATGGAGTTCCAGTTCGAGGGAGATATACAATGCCCAAAAAAAGTTCTCTTTTTGGAGAACTCGTCACTTGGCTGTGACATTCTCTTAGCTGAAATGTTACCAGCTTTCTCTGCACTCGTCCCAGAATCAGTTAAACATTCAAAGCCAAGAAGTGGGCATTAGCGCTGTCTCCTGCACTATATCACAACCATGTGGGCTGGAATGACGGTTCTCCATATCACATATTACCAGTGAGGTCAACCTCACAGCCTCAAAGACAGTACCTCATCAACAAAAATGGCAAACAAAGTTAGAGAAATTCTCACACAACTTGAATACCAAGATGTAATAAAAAGTTGCACCTCTCCTATGAATAATCCCCTGTTTCCAGCAATGAAACCTGTTATGTTATGCTATATTTTTTTTATATAGCGCAAATCACCAACCTGTCTCTAAGCACATATAGAGAAAGTGAGCAAGTCACTAAAGCAGAAATAACTGGCAGCAGCGGATGCAGAGATTACGCAGTTGTAAGTGCCTCTCTGAACCCCCTTTGGATTTAAGTCTATACCTAGGTAAAACTAGCCTACAAGCCTCAGATGATCGTAAAACCCGGCCAGGAACATACTTCATCAAGCGATCTTTTATGTATTTCACCATAAGTTGCCTTGTGGGCGTTGCAGAGTCCCTTGAACTGCACTCGCTGTTTAATGGGCAACCAATGCAATTTATCTAACCGAGGGGTGGCTTGTGTCCTCCTAGGGAGTCCATAAATGAGCCTAGCCGCATCATTTTGTACAATTTGCAGCCTCCAGAGGAGCTTCTGGGGAAGGCCATGTTAAAGGGCATTCCCATAGTCCAGCCGCGAGATGACAGCGGCAGAAACAATTGACAGCAGAGCAGATGTAGATAGGAGAGGAACAAGTTTCCGTAACTGCCTAAGTACACCCGTACAGATTCCCACAACAGAAGAGACCTGACAAGACATGAAAATTCCGAATCAATTTTCAGCCCCAAGATTTTTATCACTGGGACTGGTAATGGGACCGCTCCCAATTCTGAGGGCCTAAAGAGGTTACACCAAGGGCTATTGTTTGTTGGCATAATAAGCTCCTCGGTTTTATCTGGGATAATTTTCAAAGAATTGGCTGCCATCCAATTTACAGTGAACCTGAGCAGATTCTTTACTGACTCCTGAGCCTGAAGGGAGTTATTAAGCCGGACAAGAAGTTGAGTGTCATCGGCATAATTAAAGACCTGACAATCCATAAGGGTCAGGGCTTTCACCAAGGGTTGCAAATAGATGTTAAAAAGGAGCAGAGATATTGCAGAGCCCTGAGGTACTCCGCAGGTCAGCGAGCCCAGATCCGACAGCTGCTCACCCAACTGAACTCTCTGAGTGCCATCCGACAGAAAAGATCTGAGACATTGATGTACTTACCCCTTTATACCCAGGCTTGTAAGCGTTCAGCAGTATGTTATGGCTGACCGTGTCGAATGCCGCTGATAGATCTAATAAAATCAGGGCACTCGACTGTTTGCTATCGGCCCTAATTTTGAGCTCATCCAGGACGGACACCATCACTAGCTCTGTGCTATGATAAGCACTGAAGCCCGCCTGTCTAGTATAGAACAATTGATGATCGTCCAAATATCTTGCAAGTATTTTCAATACATGCGCTCCAAGATTTTTGCTTGAAAGGGGAGCTTCGAGATAGGCCTATAGTTTTTTTAAGGCTAAAGTATCCACCCCTGGTTTTTTCAGCAGGGGGTAACCCTTGCTTCCTTCAGATTAGTTTGTAGATTGCCCAAATCTAAAGAACAATTGAGTAATCCCAGAACCTGCTTTTCCAACCCAGGCAGAACCATTTGAAAAAGCCTCGGAGGACAAGGGTCCACTCGGGGACCTGATTTAATGTGCTTTGCTAGTACTGCCAGAGTCGCTGAATCAAGACTAGGGAATTTAGACAACTGATTGCTAGAACAGGGGGGGCTGGTCTGGTCAAGGGAGCTGAAGTCAATGGGAGTTCTAGTAATTTCCAAGATGATGTCCTTGACTTTCTGGAGGAAAAGTTCCTGAAAGGCATCACAGTTTGGAGATACGACTGTGGACTTCTTCTCAACTTTTTGACTCAACTCCTTCAAGATGGCAAGGGTCTCTTTATGTTTATTTCCTGCCAAAGCAATCCTTTCTTCATAATATGCTGCTTTCCTAACTAGGATAGCTGATTTGTACGTAGCAAAAAGGGCTTTATACGTTTTTAACTCTGCTGGCTCATAACTATGTCTCCACCACCTCTCGGCTTGGCGAAGAAGTTATTCCTTTTCCCTTAATGTATCATCAAACCATGGGGCCCCCTTTCCTTTATCTCTAACCCTTTCTTTCCGTTCGGGTGCCACTATATCAATGGCCTGCTGTAAGCGAGTAAATAAAGCTTCACTTTTGTGATCCAAATTATCCTCTCCCACCTCAGAGGAAGGGATTGAGTGTAACGTGACTATTAGATGATCTGCCTCAACATTTTTCCAGATTCTGACCTTCCTCCACAAAGGTGGGGGCTGCAGTAGTAGGGACTTGGGACCCAACATCTTAACAGTGAATGATCCGATCAGGCACAGGGGCTGATATCCTTTATCTGTGCCCGCGGTTGTGAAGACCAAATTAGGTCTAAAGTGTGGCCTTTTACATGAGTGGGACTATTAACTAGTTGCTGCAAGTCCATCAAGAGCATAGTAGTCTCAAATAGTCCCGCTGCATGATCTCTCTGCATCTTGTCCCAGTGATAATTAAAATCCCCCACTACTAGGAGACGTTTATATCTGGAACATAGGTCAGTAGTAAGCTCCCAAAAAAATTCATTGAAACCCGGGATGGGTCTAGGGGGCCGATAAACTACCATAAGTACAATGCAGGAGGACTTCAAGGAGATTTTTATCCCCAAAACATCTGCATTGTCACAGCTTTCTGCCATTATTTTTGTAACCATAAGGCTCTTATTAAAAAGGAAAGCCACCCCCCCTCCCCTGGAATCCCCAGATCTATTAGCCATTGAGCATCAAATTCCATCAGAAGGGCTGCCACGATATCTGGGGCCGATGTATCCCCCAACCAAGTTTCCATCAGTGCCAAAATATCTATATCACCCTCTTGCAGCAAGGAGAAAACTTCAAGATGGTACTTCTGCAAGAAGCAAGTATTAAGCACTGCTACCTTCAGCCCACATGCAGTGGGGGCTTGAGTCTGTCCCTGAGTCTTTAAAGACCCGTCAGCCTCTATACTGTTAAGCCTCAGTAAATTTTCAACCCGCAGCCTTGCCTGCAGACTCTCCTCTAGCCAATAGTTACCCGAATTAAGGGTTCGTAGTGTTTCTGCTTCATAAATCAGCAGTGGGGCAGGGGCTCTGGCACCTGGTCCCAGCCGGACGCGGACGGGCGCAGACAGGCTTGCCTTGCCGCCGGCGCGCCCACTGTGCATCGGCCCCATCAGCTGTTTTTAAAGCAGCCGCGGTGGACTAGAACGCAATCAAAAATGGCAGCGTGAACTATGCAGCCGGAAGGGAGTGAAAGGCAGCTGCAGCCGTCACCCTAAGCTCCCTCCACACAATCAGCACTCTAGAGCTGCGTTGGACCGGGGACATGTGATCGGAATGCGGCAGATGAATCATGCCCCCAGCAGTTCAAGTAAGGCGAGGCGAGTTGAGAGTGCCTTTAAAAGACTTAAAAAGCAGTTTTTTATAGTGCTCAGACAATTTCCAGAACAATTTCCAACAAAATAAGACACAGGGAAACAAATAAAATTGGCGATTTTTTAAAAATGCACACGCATGTAATCCATCAGCGTGCTCTGCTACCAGCGCTACCTGTGCTTCTCTAACCTGATCATTCATATTATCTACTATAAGATTACAGACATTTAAATATAGCTACATGTACACTCGCAATACAAAACGCATGCAGGGCTGCACTAATGAACAATATAGTGCATAAAAATATAAAACTACCCTAGACATCTCAAATGGGTTTTCCTGCCAGAATATAGCACCTGAAAGCAGATATTTTACAAGCTTTAGCACTTTAGCTTCTGATGCAGTTCTGTAATTTATCCCAGGGGTATAAGAATAGCCTCGGTTGTTTTCAGGTCGGGCTGCAGATATTTTGCAACAAATTGATGGCCAGGCAATGTCCTATGTCACTGACATTTGTTTGATGGATGATGAACTTTGTATGAACTTGACAACACTAGATCGCATAGTTCTAGGATTTGCTCACATTGCTATAATTTTAACTTTAAAAAATCAAACATTGCCCATCTCAATTTCCTATTTTATGGATAGGAGTTATCAAGTGAGGGAGAAAGACTTGCGACACTGCTTAGAAATGTGTGTGCTTTTACAACCACCAAACATATTGAAGAAACTTCATGACATCCATAAACTAGGGATAGTTAGAGCCGAAGTATCTCTTCTATCTACCACATTAATAAATACCATGCAAACAACTTGTACGGAAATGCAGATTTATATTCTACAACCTAATAAGGATGGTGTCTACATCAATCTACCACAGTCTGAGAAAACTCAGAGTTCTATAGAAGTTCTGGAGCTGCAAAAAAATAGATCAGACAGCCAAAGCCACTTCATCAACAATGATGACTTCTCTTTAGATGGATCGGATTAACCTCCACCTACTCCCCCACCTTTCAGAGGCAGGCTGCATGTACTCTACTTTTGACTGAAGAAGACATACTTTGAAACTTCATGGTTGTACCTTTGGATTACAATTTTATTACTTTTCCTGTTTCTTTCGATTGGTTTTGGGAGAGACTTTTTTCTGTTTTTAAATGGACACTATCTCCCAGAACTTGCTGCTGTTGAACATGTGAACTTAGTTTTCTTGCCCCATTCTTCATCACACAGAGTGTGATGGGACGGTTCCCTGGTACACATCACAGCTAATCTAGTTCCTGGTGGAATTGTTTGGGATAGGGTCTTGTATAATATATTTGTTCAAGTTATCATTGAATGACTTTATTATCCCGAGTTCTATCTCTGTATTAATACAGTGCGTGAGATGCTAGAAGATCTAGAGCATTCAACTATGTATAATTCGGATGAACTGTGTATTGGTAGTGCTAATTATGATGAAATGTTCTGTTTTCAACATTATGGTCATCATGACCCTGGGCCTTATTATTATAGACTCACTCCAGCACCAGCTAAGAAAAATATGCTCACAGATACCAAGCTGATATATTCTGCATATTCTGCATCTTTTCTTTCTCACTTGTCATAACAAGAGTTTGACCTTTGTGGGGGCATGGTAGATTTGAAATAGATTTGGGAACTAAGGATTGGCAGGATCAGGGGAACAAGGCTTTGTGTGGAGCATGCCTTATGCCACACCAAATGATTTTCCTGAACAAGACTGTGCAACAAACATCATGGCTTGGCCTGGCAAAGATAAAGGAGTTCAATACACAAAGAATTCCCACATCTGCACATTTGACGGACTGGCAGCAGTCCACACATTATACAGCGGAAACACTGGACACTGTGCTTCTCAATGGTACATGCCATTCATCAGGTACCAATCATGGGGAAAGGTTTGTGTGGCCTTTAGACATTAACGAATGTCAGGAATGCTTCAGGGTAACTTAAAAGGGTATAATATCAATAGACAAGACCCACGTTACTTGCAGACACAAAAACACGGGGTGGTGACTACATAAAGAGTTGGGAAGTAGTGACTTGATTGGCTAAAGGCCTCAAATTTGTCTTAGGTGAAACAGCACTTGTCCTTTCTCTCTGATGACATGGAATTACAGGACTTTCTCTGCGGACTTCGAAAACCAAGTCAAAGTGCTTCTTGTATGCAATGTATAATGAGGTTCCGAAGATTTCACAGCAGGAAGTCACTGAGAAGCTGCGCAAGTTTGACAGGGCAAATTTAGAAAGGTCCTTGGTGGTTGTTGAATGTGGTATGACCACCTTGTCTGCGAGAATATACTCTATGAGTAATATTATCTCATTGAAAATATACATCATACAGGAGGATATATCTACTATACAACATGGGCAATCACAGCTCAGGGCTATTATGTTACTGAGCTAGACACTTCATACACTTCACAACGGTCACGTGCGATGGTGACACCTTAATGCCACAAATCTGTTTTTACCTTATAATCTTACAAAACAGCATAAAATAATGGTTAAGAAGGAAGCGACATACACAATGTTACATATAGAGAAATTAGAAAAATCACCATTTACTGTTGCTGAAACCCCTTCCTCAGATTGGATAAACCACTGCTTTTTTTCTCTGTCAATATCGACTTTCAATTTCAAATACTGTTTGGAACACCATCAAGCAAGCAGATATGAAGTGCTCGGGGAAGGGAAAGGACTTGAGTCATGGATTTTACCTTTTAGACATCACTATAGGAATGGTGAGGCTGAAGTTTTTCTTAGCAACTCAGACTGCGAGAGTACTTTAGGACATTCCTTAGTCTGTGGGAAAGTGTCACTGTACAGTGCATGTAGCACCTGTAGGTAACTTGACCTGCTGTCTGAAGGGTTTTCCAGCTGCTGTGATCTATCCAACTTTCATGTTGCTCTCAAAAGGGAGCTATTTGATATTCAAGGATCAGAGTTGCTGAAAATGGGAATTGCATATCTGGTGATGATGTCGACGGTCGTGACCTGTTGTACGCAGGTATTGTTTCTGCCTGCGCGTACAGTTAGGGAGGTAACTTTGTGGCCTGTTATTAAGCTTTTGAATGTGCACTTTGATGTCTGAAGCAGACTGAAAGCTGCTTGTTCCAGAAAGTTTTGGCCTTAACATCTGCAAGGGAGATGTTTGATTTTCAAGCTGCAAGGACATCTTCTGTGATACAGCCACTACTTCGCAGTAATTTCCCACACCATTTTTGAGAGCTGCTGCACAGCATTTTTAGCATGTCTAATACAGTGGAAGTAGTGCACTAGACTCTGGTTTTTAGTACCTTCTAGGCAGTCTTTAGAGTTATTCAATCATTTATACACTTCGTACATGGAAGCATTTTTGGAGGTCTTCTACTGGTCCTGCTCCTGATTGTCAGGACTGTGCTTTTATTTTTCTGTTCTGCAATGGATGTCCCAGGATGAGGCCAAATGGAACTGGCTCTTCCAGATGTGCTCCTATGTCATGAAAGCATGATACAGTGTTTTGGCGCACCATTACTTTAGGAAATAAATGAGCATTGGTTCTTGTCCTTCCGGCTTTAGTGGCTACACTGTGTGCAGCTCCTTTTCCTCTGTCTTCTGTGTGCTTTTGAGTGTGTTTGGTATATGTACTAGGGGACACAATCTATTATGTCACCAGACATTGCCCTACTGATTGGTCCATTAATGACACATCTGTACTGTTGCCCATGATGCTTACTGTTGCTCCTAGATTCAGTTTACGAGTCCTCCTGGGATGCTTCAGCTTCTGCTGGACTGGATCTTGGCTTGACTTCTGTGGATTCGGCCTTGGCTACTCCTCCTTCAGCTCCTTCAGCAGCTGATGAGGGGGCTGGATGAGAACATATATGCTCAATATATCTAATTCAGTGCGTGCCTCCAGTAACGCTGTCTGTGGTAGCCGGGAACAGCAATGTTTTGTCTACTTCTCAGAACATTTTAACAATATGGCTATTTCGAGTCGTGGGACACATTTTTTAATTTGGTTTTGTTTTTTTACTAAATACATTTTTTAATTTTGCATTTATATGTGTTTACTGAATTGAAGCAGTGACTATTTTAGCTTTTAGGGGTTTTTATATTTTACAGCCCATATGTTTTAACATTATTTGCTTTCGTAGTGATAGTTTTTTTTCCTTCATTGCTAGGAGTGAGTGTCACGTGGCCCGGCTAGAAGCAATGTCATCTTTATGCTCACATTTGTTAAGTTGCTGTCTTTCTGCAACAGAGTCACTTTGTGACATACATTTGTGTATGTGTCAGTAGAAGATGGGATTCACCGAATCAGCAATTGCTCACATTTCAATTTTGTCGGCACACTATCATGATACCTTAAACATTCAGTGTGATGTATAGACTACACTGCACAAATGTCACAGCTTATTGTTGTACTGTAGGCGACGATGCTATATAGCTAACATAAACAATTGTGGCCTGAAAAAGACATCAACATTCATATCAACAAAAGGTGGACTGCACATCGACATTTCGTGCCCATCGAAATATGCTCAAGACAAGCTTAAAGCGTGCCACTCTAGAACATGTATCATCCGTGCGTCTTTGTATATGAATTAAAACATTGGAGCCTCGTCTGGTTCCCCAACCCAGGATGCACAATGAGAGGTATATATAAAACGTACATTAAATTAACGACAATATCTTCTGTGTATTTTCCTTTTTTATTCTATTTTTTTCAAAAGTAATCCAAAATTTCAACTTTACTCTTCTCTTAAATTCTACGATTGCCACTGCATCTTTACTCCAACACACATAGAGGTACATGTGTTCCTCATAATTCAACATGGAGATGACATTCCCAATCCATTTTGGGCACTGAACTGCCCTTGCCCAGGGGCCCTTACAACAAACAGGAATAAACAAATGAGAACCACGTGTTGCCAGCAAAAACTGAAAAACAAATGTATCAGAAAGTGATGTCAAGGGAGAGCTGTAACTAAAAGGACACCAGTAAGAGAAAGAATAACACGTTGTAAATTACTCTGATGCAGAGAGCCACAACAACCAAACAATTCGCCATCAGGTTTTGACTTCATCTTGAAATGCCTTTAAATACTAGTCCTCATATTTTTGACCCAAAGGTGCTCAGCTGACCCAGATGTGAGTAAGTGTTATAAATGGGATCTCTGGTTGATTACGGCTTGCGCCAAAGCCAGGCAGAGACGACCACTCTAGTCAGGGCAAGGGAGTTACACGCCAAAGATAACCCCTGCTCTCCTCCTTGGTAGCTTGGCACGAGCAGTCCGGCCTATCTCGGAGGCCATGTGTAAAGCATTTGCGCATGCACACAGCAACAACATCCCAGGCACACTACAAAAGGAACTCCATACAAGGTTACATCAAAAATAGCCTTTGTATTCTCATAACACATTAGAATAGTAAACACATCATATACATGGTGCCCCTAGGCACTGGGTCATATCTAGAAGGGATTCTATACACCTGACAGGGCCGAATGGACCACTGTCAGAACCATCACAAAGTGAACTTAGTAAAAGTAAAACAGATCATAAACATACAACCCGTAAACACTGGTAACCAATGTACTTAGCATCAGCCTGTGGCATAAACTACATTATGCACAATATCACCTCAGGTGTGAATTACATTCTGCGCCAACCCCACCAGCATAAACACATTATGCAATCATCTCACAAGTCGAAACACATTAGACCCTAACCTCCTAAGCCTAATTCACATTAGGGGCGTAAATCACACAGAGAAACATAATCTCACTAGCATAAACCATGATATGCAAAACAACCTCATTATCAGAACAACCACATTAAGAGGTATAATACAGGGTGTGTAAAACATACTACATGCATTACATTTCCTAGCACCACAATCATGGCCTGGCGCCCTACAATCCTAACAGTTCCCCTGACCAACTGGCCATATCCAAAAAAGGGGCTCAAATTCCCTATGTCTCAAGAGTCAGGGCACGCTGACAAAACAGCGAAAGTCAAGGGTGTGCACTCTGCACATACACAAACGTTGCAGCTGCCCACTACTTGCTAGGCAGCTGGGGATATCACCTGAGGGCCTAAACGATGTAGCTGTCCACTACTTGCTGGGCAGCTGTGAAGCAAAAGAAGGCCCTGGCACCATCGTGCCACTTCTGTCCCCCTCAGGGACTCCCTATTATGAAACTGCACAAAACATTGCAGCTGCCCTCTGTCTGGTGGGACAGCTGTGAATCAAGAAATCAGAACTGGCACACTGGTGCCGCCGGAGTCCCTCTTTGGGACTCTGAACCAAAAATGCTGGCCAATCATTGCAGCTGCCCTCTAGCAAGCGGGGCAGCTGAGGGAGATGCTACCTGGAAGGGGGCATGGCTCGGAAGCCCCCCTGGGACTCTAAAGAAAGAAGTGCCCCCATCGTGGCAGTGGTCCGCCTTAGTGGTACCGCTGTAACTACTCAAGAGGCTCCAACACCTCTGTGCCTCTGGGCCCTTCAGGGCCTTTAAATGAACTTGGTCCTCATCGTGGAGCAGCCTGTGATGGCGGGCCCGCTCAGAGGAACAGTCCTCTCCAGCTCATGGGCTCCTTTGGTCCCTCAAGGACACATCACAATGGTGGTGGAGCAGCCCGCTCTCTGGTGGGACAGCTCAGAATCTGGCCTTCAATCGGTACCACCCCGCCCTCACTCACTGGTTCTGGGGGCAGGACTCCGATCGAGCCTATCTTTGCCCAGGCGCCCTCCAGGGACCCGGGACTTTACTGAACGGCCCGCGAGGCTCAAGATGACTCTCCTCCCTACTTGGCAGCGCTGTTCAACAAGGGGTTCCCTCAGCTCAAGGGAGCCCCAGATACTTCTGGACTTTACTGCAATACTAGGGGAAGGCGGGGTAGGCCCCTGTCCTCCCTTCTGCCTGCACTGCTTCCGCTCCCGCCGCCGGCCCCACTCAAAGCAGGCAAACTTTGCCTGGCTTCCAAGTCGACGGCCATCATTCGCTCGGGCCGCGGCCTCATTCTCATTCTCATTGACTGAAGCATCTCACCATAAGGAATTTTAAAAAGCAATAATGGGGATGAACTTACTATCTCGATAACTGAATAGACCGCTTTAGCCTCCCTGTATAAATTAGTGCACAATTCTGGATTGCCTACCAGAAAAATCAATAGCTAAAATGTTTTTGTAGCAAATGACCATCTTCTGTGTGGCATCCCCTAGATATTTGCCTTATCTGCTTTGCTGGCTTTCAAAGTCTGTGCACTTTACCCCTGCTAACAAGAAGTAAAGTTTATGTGTTCCTCCTTTGAACACTGTTAAATTGGCACATGTAACTTGCCTGTGAGTCTCTAGTATATGGTGTAGGAAATGCACAGAGGGCCTAGAAGTTAAATGCCACTTGTGGACTGCAGCACCTATTTTGCCATCCAAAACAGTGGCAGTGTAATCATGGCTACAGGCATACTCTGTGTAGCCTGACTGGAGTGTAAAACTTGCAGTGGGACATGTCAATATATCCCTTTTTGACAGGCATAGATCTCCCTTTTAAATAGTGGTAAGTCACTTCTTTGTAAGCCTTGTACCTCACGAGGGAGTGTGCATGGTAATTAAACCTGGGACATGTAGAAAATTAATATTACCACATTCCTAACCTGATAAGGCCCAACAAGCTATTTTCAAGATGACAGGCCAATTGTCCTATGTAGAAAACCAGAGTATAGATTAAAATAATGTAAGACTGTATTGCAGGTATGGTACCAGCCAGAAAAATAATCAAATAACTATTTTTAATAGTTAATAAAAATTAAATTCAATGGTAAATTTGGATTTTGAATAACTATTAATGAAAAGTAACTTTTTGAAACGTACCTTTACCAGGACGGAATTTCACGGAGGGTCATTTACATCACTCCCCCACAAGTCCCAGCCTGGACTTGGCTTGGATGTGGTGTAAATAAGATGGGAAAGTCCTCCCAGAAGCTATACAATAGGTTGACCTGAAAGGGCAGAGATGTTTTCTGTGTGCTCAGCAGAATACTCTGTGCAGAAGCTGTAGGAATTCTGTAGACACAAACGTGTTAAATCCTGCTTTCCAGGTCTGTCTGAAGCATATTTAAGACGTTTGTATTCTGAAAGGAATCAAACTGGGCAAGAGAACAGGTATTATGTATCTCCTGTCTGGGCACTGGGGGACGCTGCTTAGTTTTACTAGAATTCTGTCTCTTGCTTGGTTTTGGGCACAGGATTGGATTTTAGTATTAGATGAGGGAGGACACTAGTGATTCCTGTACAGCATTCTCATACACCTCTCCCCAGCCCTCACACCCAATGTTTAGTGTGGCTGGAGACTTTCACCTACTTGAAAATGCACTGCCACATTGGACTTTTGACATGTTTGCAGTAAGACAAACAGGAACTAAGGAAAATTGGATAGGATTGCGCCAGGCAAAATTTACTCCATTGGTAGGGGAGTGCCCGGGAGTCACACCCACATATGAGTTTGTGCCAGGCATGTTTGTGAACCCCAAAATACCATGCTCAGTACCTTTTCGGAACCTGAAACAGAACAGAAGATGACAGTGAGAGGACTCCTGTGACCTGAGAGGAGTTCTAAATGACTGGGGTTGCTCCTAATGTTCCAAGGTAAAAGAAGTGGACTCCAAGAGTCAGTTTGATGACGTTGTTTGTTGCTATAGGGACACAACAATTGTCAAACAGACTTTTACATAAAGTGCATAGCTGATCATTGGTCACAGGGCTTATACTGGAAATTGCTTTTGGCCACTCCTGGACAACCTGAGAGCCTCTAAGTGCCTTCCCATGAGGTCCGGGGGGCCTTAGATGAGTACTTATGTTATGTAATGTTATGTTAGATGGATTATATGGTGCAGGTAATCATCACCTGTGTGAGTTTCCAGGCACTGGAGCAGGAATGGGTCCAGCGGTACTAGTAGATGATTGGCTAGGTCTTCAGCTTCTTACGGACGTTGAGGGGTGGAGTAGCACTTCAGATGTGTAGAGGAAGTTTGTTACAGTTTTTGGCGGTGATGAGGAAGAAAGCACCCTCCTGTCTTGCTTTTGAAAAGGTGCAGGATTTGTGTGATGAGAGAGAGGTGGAGGGTGGTTGTCTTGTGGAACGGTGGAGTTGGAGTCAGTCATTAAAGTAAGCTGGTCCTGTGTTATGGATGGCCTTATAGTCACAGATGAAAAGCTTGAACTTGCAGCATTTCTGGATGGGTAGCCAGTGGAGTCTAGTGAGGTAGGAAGTAATGTGGGTGTTTCTGGGGATGAGTAGGATGAGTCTGGCAGTGGTGTTTTGGATAGCCTATAGTCTTTGCATGAGATGGTTGGATATTCCGACATAGAGTGCATTGCTGTAGTCAAGTCCGCTGGTGATGACAGGTTGGTTGACTGCGTGTCATATGTGCATCGGTAGCCATTCAAAGACCTTGCAGTGCATTCTAAGGATTTGGCAGTAGGAAATTGTCATGGAGCTGACCTGTTTGTTCATCGTGCGTTTGTTATCCAGGACAATGCTGAGGTTTCTAGTGTGGTCTGTGGAGGTGGCCATTGATCCCACATTGGTTAGACACCAGGACGAATTCCAGGGAGAGTTCTTATTTCCAAAGATCAGGATCTCCTTTTTTCTGTGTTGAGATCAAGACAGTTCTCTCGCTTCCAGTTGGCCATGTTGGACATGCAGGCAGTAAAGTTAGTACTTGTGGTGTTGATTGTGTTGTGAGGAGAGGATGACATTATTGTCATAGGCATAATAGACAATGTTGAAGCATTGATTCTTATGATGTGGGCCAGGGGTGCCACATATATGTTGAACAGGGCTGGCCTGAGGAAGGAGCCGTGGAAGACCCCGCAGACTAGCTTCTAAAATTCAGTAGGGAAGGTGGGGAGTCTGACTCATTGTGTTGTTGGAGCACAAGAAAAAGTTTGGAAACTTTTTCAAAGTTTCTGACTTTTTACCTGGACTAATCCACTTACTATATCCAACCAGGTCTCCATCACGGTAGGTCTCAAATCGAGCTTAGGTCCTTGAATACCACTCCCATTAAGTATCATTGGCTCTTTGTGCTTTTTTTGCAATATTTCTACATACAACTTCACAAATTCATACCTCCATTTCCCCCTGTCAGACTGTTGCCATTTTGGTGTAACTGTTCTCTACTTTGGTTTGGAATTCTTATTGCTTGGTGTTTTCCCTTTAGAGCTGTTTTGGTACTGCATAAGTACCTGTACACATTTAATCTATACTAAGCCTGTCAGCTCAGTGTCAAATATACCAAGGAGTTGAGCTCAGGTTAATTTAGTGACTTTGAGGGTTCACTTTGACAAGAGTTGTGGTTATTGTGCAGTTACCCACCACCTATAATAATATCATTTCTAACTGTTGTGTTCTGAGTACTGTATTTATGAGTGAACTGGATAATTATGTCATTATAATTCAGTACCATTATGAAGTTCTCTAACTCCTCAGTACTAGAGTAATAAACAATGAAAATGTTGTTGATGTGTTGAATCCACTGGATAGCAACATGTATGTGCCAATATTCAAAACTACATACCAAGCAAGCATACTTCCCCAATTTCAAATACATTTTTTGGCATACGTGGGTGGACTACATGACCCCATAGCCTTTCAAAAATGTTTTGGGTAGATGGTGTAATCAAAGATAAAATATATATTTTTATAAGTCATCAGGGGATGTATTATCCAGAGCTCTGAGGTTCAACAAGTATGTGCACTCACTTTCTGCACCCATTGGAACTTTCATATTACAGAAGGCGCCTGCATATTCTTGTGAAGCCCCTTTTGTAACCCAGATCATGCTGGTGCACATGTAGCGTCAGCGCAATCTCAAGAGGACGTCCATCATTTGCATGGGCCTATAGCCAATGCAATGCTGGAATGATTTGCCTCTGCACAGAGGCCATAATAAAGATGTGAGTGCATAAGCAAGGTAGTAGGTAGGAGGTGCATTGACAGAGGGCTATTAAAAGGTGGGTGCCGTTGATGCTTCAAGCATCCTCCTGAAGGCAGATGCAGTCAGACTACACACACCTGCAGGAGGATCTCTGCCTCCATTTTTAATGCCCCCCTTTTGTTCAACCATCAGGACCACTATCCCTTTGAACATCATACATGCCAGTCAAGACTGTATGATTGTCTAAGTAATTGGACTGACACCAACAGTGGCCTGGCTACTTAATACGCTGGATAAATACCAGCCTCGCTCTTAAGTTTATTGAATCTTCTTTTTTCACTGTTTCATTTGAGGCTTACACCCTTTTTCCTTTAAACCACCTTTTCTCTTTTTTCTGGCACCCTTATAGAAGCACTAGCTCTTTCCTTTTACCGTTCGCTGTGAATATTGTAAAAATGTATATAAATAAATGTGTCGCTGTTTTTGGAGTATTCTATTAAAAACTCCCTCTTTTGTAAATAAATGAGTTGTGACAGGTGGTTGTATTTCCCTGTAGAATGAACATTTCATGATTTAGTCAAATTGGAGGTAAATAACTTTAATCCTCGTTTAAATTTCTAAAGTGATCAACTGAGAGCATATCATTGATTGATACAACCAATAAACACGGATTGGGCCATTGTTTTTGATAATTCCATTTTTAATGCAGGCTGGGTCACTGCCGGCAAAGAGGAATGACTGCTTCGAATAGCTGGCTGATTCATTAGTGTGCAGCCCCCAGGCCAGGTGTAATTTTATAGCTGCATTTGGGGAAGTACATTAGCTGTCATGGGTCAGGTGCACCCAGTTAAAGGTGTGCCATGGTGCACACTGGGATAGTGTGACCCATACATAAAATGGACCCAGATAGAATAGGTGAAGTCTGATCTTGTAGACACATTATGCTGGTATCCCAAAAATATAACTCCAAAAGAAGATGTGATTTCTGATTTTCTCTTTCGAGGCTGCAGGTCTGTAGTAATCATTGGTGCTACTTTTCAGAAAGAAACTGACACTCAATAAAAGCTGCTGTAAAGTGAGTATACTTAATAAGAACACGCCTAGGTAAAATTGTTACAACCCAACTCCATAGTGAAAGTAATGTAAGGCAGCAGCAGCTTCAGAAGTGTTACCTATGATGTTATTAGTAATAAGTACTTCCACATTCCAAAACAAAAGTGAATGTTAAAAAGATCAAATAAATTAAAGAATATATGCTTAAATTGTTAACCAGGTAAAGGGTAAAATGATGAACGGGTTATATTTTAGTTAAGATGATAAGAAACGAAAATAGGTTTTGTTTTCAACATTTTCATTCTATCTGGTTCTTATCACTTGACCACATTTCCATTTACGTTCCATTTTTATTAGCCTCGGACAATGTGAGAATACCAGTGTGCTTCAATTAATTTAGCCATCTAGGTGAATCTAAGAACACAATGTTTTTTTTTTAGATTTTTGATATTGAAAATCATAATGCACAGGAGTATTTGCCTCTCTATTGAAAAAATCATTCATCTAGAACATATTACAAAACATACCAGGTAAAGATAAAATTCCACTTCTAAACCCCAGACAGGTGAGATATATGTAGCAAATTTGTGCAGCAGGTCTAGGTGACATTTTCAGAATGTAGACATAATCTGGTGGAATTTCTAGCATTTTGCTAAATTCCCAAAATTGTGCTATTACGCATGGCATAATTTCAAGACCGCCAATAATGATTCTCAATTTTCAGACACACAAGGGATAGCTAAAGGTGCATAATCCTATTCTCCCCAGAGGTATACCACCATTTTGGTTTTCCTTACTGCACCTCCTACTTTATATCAGTGACACCTGGTAAAACTATTTAACTTGTTTTTAAAAGCTATGGGATATACATTGGCAGCTGCTCAAATAAGAATATAACCTCAGGCAAAAGTACCATCTTCCAGAAGTAGACTCTACCAATGGCAGATAAGGGTAAATATTGACTCTGGACAAAAATTGAACTCTGCCCATCTAGTTGTGAGAATAATCCAAAATAAGTCTAAATAGAAATCCTATGTAACAACTCTAACTCATGATCAGTATTTGGTAGGAAATCATGTTTTTTCTATGTCTGAGTTATTCCATATGTTCAGATTCAGTTTGAGTATAAATTGTTTAAGCTCAAACTACTCCAAAATGCCATAAAACATAACCATTCTATTTACTACTGCTGATTGATGTGAGTCATGGTTTGCATGGCTGATGAGTGAGTTATGGATTGCAGACCTAACAACGCCCTGTAAATTTCAGCGATTTTTTCCAGACATAATTCATAACATAACTGTAGTACTTGTGTTTTCTATGTAACTTTTTCAGATTATTTTTAACCATGCATTAAGGTGTTATAGTATATTGGCTTGCCTTACTGGTTCACACCATCTTCAAAACCAGCTGCATCAATTACAAAGCCATCATGACCAGCAGCCGTGTTTATCTTGAAGACCAGCTCAACATCTATCATCTCTAACCATCTCTCGTGGAGATGTCACATGGCACAATACCATTGAATCTCTATAGCAATTCTCCTAGTTCATCTTTAGATGCTTGCCCTGTTAAAGTATTGAAAGCACTCTCTTTTTCTATTGCTCCCATTTTGACTACCTTCTGCACCTCCTCTTTATCTTCTGGGTCAATCATGGCTATATGGAAAAAGGCCTTAATGGTCCCTCGTTTGAAAAACCTTACAGCTAACCCCAACATCTTATCCAGTCATAGACCATATCACCTATTCTACCACCCACTAAGATTGCTAATAGTATTGCTAACCAACAGCTCTACTACTATACTGAAGCTCACAACTTTTTGAATTGTGACCATTCAGGTTTTCACCCAATATTTGGCATGAAAATTGTATTAGGTTTAGCCACCAAAGGCATTCAAACGATACTGGTTGCTGAAGGGGAAGACCTTGGGTCTCTTTGATAGTCACAACGCATCCTGCTTGACTGCCTTTAATATATTGTTGTTACAGGTTCTGCCTTGCCCTTGCTCTCCTCTTTCCTATAATACCACCTTCAGACTATAACTATTTCTCCCTTTTGCTCTTCATTCAAGGAAGTCCACTGTGGTGTCCCACAAGGATCTAACAACAACTGCACCTCATTCAATATCTATGCTTCTTCGCTGGTAGACCTAATCTAGTCATTCAGAATAAGATTCTTTGCTCATGCTATTGAAACTCAGCGGATTCTCTGAGATTAGATGGTGAATCTCTAGGTCTTGCTGACAAATTAAAAAGCTATCTGTGTGCAGTTGCCAAGTGGATGACTGCTACTCCCTCGGACTAAATGCTGAAAACACAGAGATCATGGTGTTTTGCAACCCCTCAGCTTGATCGGCAGTTTGGGGGCTCATTAATATTGACCCCTCTCCCACTCCTGTCAGCTCCATGTATAACTTAGGTCATTTTTTATAACAATCTAACATTCTACTTCTTGGAACCTTAACTCTGTAAATGCATTATTACTGTAATGCTGTTTATGCAGGACTACACTCAACGGGAAACGGAGGAACTCCGTTCCATCATTTAGTGCACTGCGGAAATCCCTAAGCTTAAACCTTTAAATCAGCACATCAACAATTAAACATAGTACACTTGTATGATTCTGAAAAATTATTTCATTTGATATCTTTTTTTAAACAAATATTATAGACAAACAGAATGTCTTCATCACAAAAATGTCAGAAATTCAAATATAAACACCTTTAAATGTATGAAACAGAATGCTGAAGACATTATTTTTGTCATTCAATTCGGGTGGGGTGCGGGTCCGGATGGACACACTCTCGGTCTCCTGCTTCAGTCAGCTGCACAAGCCGTTGCTTTGGCTCGGATTCCGACCCGTGCTGACACAAGACGGGGCAATACTGGAGCCAGAGTGGGAAGCAGTGGTATTACACTATGCATTATTGCTGCTAACGAACTATCGTATGACGTCTGACCTCATTTGTGTCTGATGAACTTTATGCTTGGTGCGCTACGCACTACATTATTTCTCCCTTGCATAGTATCTGATTGTAACATGGCACTATGTATTACTTCTTCATTGCACCATACAGCATTGTAGCGTGACACATTGCTATGTTTCCTTCCTGGTACAGGGCATGCTGGGGGTGATACGCATTGCATTATTCCTTCAATTGCAAAGTACATGACTGTGGCGCTACGTATGACATAGTTTCTCTGTTGCACAGTATAAGAGAATATCAGTACGCATTGCAGTATTGTTTCCTTTTGCAATGTGTGTGATTCTAGCAATATGACTTACCGATTTTGTATCGTGTGGTTGTATCGTATAATTGCTTATATAAAGAATATACTCATTTTATCAATAATCGTGTGGATTCTATTTGTGATGATATCATGGGATTACGGTTAGCGTTGTTGCACATACTGAACTCTGGTGCCTTGGAGATAAGCCTGGCTGCTCGTGCCAAGCTACTAAGGGGGTGAGCAGTGCTATCTCAAACGATGTCCTTACTTGGCCTAACGTTGAAGTGAGGGGCCGGGAACGCACACCTCCAGCATTTGGTTGCGGCGGGAGCGGACAGGGACCTCCACTTCCAACAATAAGTGATAACTTTTGATTGAGGGCAGATAGAAGTGTGGCGTATACAAGCACATGATTTTTTTTTTATTATACTCGTTAATGGTAAAGTTGGGTGGATTTAAATCACAGTTTGAAAATGCTACTTTTACAAAGTTAGCATTTTCTTATCCTAATCCTTTGAGCCTTCTGTCAGTGTCCTAGGTCGCATGACTGTGAATGGCTCTGCTGTTGGGGTTTGTATATTCCTGCCAGACAGAGAGATAAAGGGGATTGGGTATAGGCAGGATGGCGCATCCTTCCTGGATGAGTAAGGGCGGAGCTGCTCCATGACTCACTCACACTTCAATGGGCTTGCTTCCAGCGGAGACAAATGAACCTAATACCAGCCTGTTGTTATCTCAGACTGCTGGAAGTCTTGACAGGGGAAAGGAACAACTCTCCAGAACTAGATGCAGGGGTAGCCGGGTGTTCCCTACACTTTAAAGGCTGGCATTAAGCTGGACCCTCAGAAAACCACTTCTTTACACTCCTGGACCAACTGACACTATAAGAGGTTGGACTGCCTTGTTTCTCAGAGGATTGCCATGCAGCTTGAGGCTTGCCTTGTCCGCAAGAGGAATGGCCAGCTGCTTGAGGCCCTTCCTGACTCTCATAAGGAAGATAAGATGTGTTCTCCAGGCTACCTGAGTGACTCTGAGAGTCAGTTGGCTGACCTCCTGTTCTGAATTACGGGGACACAACAAGCTCCAGAAACGACCATGCAACTGCCCCGCTGACCTGCTGCACTGAATCTGTCTGAACCTGCAACTGGACCTGCCCGAGCCCATTCTGGCCTCTGCTAGGGTTAGTACCTGACCGCCAAGAGATGCCTCCCCAGGTACTGGATCATTGGCTGGCATTTTAGTACTCTTTTCTACAAGAAGAGGTGAGGTCCTGAAGTTTTGGGCTCTTCCCAATCAAGACTCTGCTGCTCACGAAAAACCGCCAACATGAACCTCCAAGCTGCAGTAACTGCCAGAGACAACCAGCAAAGGAACATCTGAACTTCTTGATGTAGCAATGACAGCTGACGGTGACCGCCAATGTAAAGCTCCAACAACAACTATCTTCAGCCGGATCTTCAAGCCAGACTTGCTATTTACACTACTGCAACAGCCATCAATGTCACTCTCCCTGCTCCTCGTGGCCTCATCCACCATGAATAGAACTCTTTGTGCCGGACTTGAGATGGTAAATTTTTGTGCCAGACTAACTTGGTCCCTGTATCCATTGTTGTCCTGAACTTGCGACTTTCCTTCACTCTAGTATGAGCAGATGACTTTGAGTTGTGCTTTTAAGTGCTACACTAACCAAATATCTCTGGTTTCACTGATTTTTGTTGTTTTGGTATTATTTTATCAATTATAATTTGCTCTATGTTTCTAAAACAGTTTGGGATTTTTCTTGTGTTGTGTTTTCACTTTGTTACTATTTGTGTGCTGCATTAATACTTTAAGTTTTGCCTATAACTTAATCCTGACTGCTTTGCACTGAGCCACCAGAGGATTAAGCACAGGTTAATTTAGTGTCTGGATCACGCTGACAAAGATCGTGGTTATTGCCTGAGTGGGGCTTCCACCATCCTCAACAAATAACCCAATTTCTTGCACAGCTATAGTAACTTACGTTTTAATAATTATACCCCTTGTTCCCACATAGTTTTCCATCTGCAGGTTCCCAAAATTTGAAAAACCCACGTCAGAAGTTGAGCTTTTTTGATTTCACTACCAAAGCATGAAATGCTCTTCTTCTCAGGCTGCTTTCCACTAGCTGCCTGGTTAAATTTCACAGGTCTCTCAAAACTCCCAAATTACCTATTTAATTAATTACCAAGTTTTCAAGTGTGGCAAGACTCCCTATCTCTAATACATTTGCCATCACCATTATGTCTTCACAAGGAAATGTGTTGCTTCTGAGTTTCTGCAGTGTAGAATATCTAGTCTGCCCCTCCTTTGGCCATGACATCTTAAATGGCTTTTTTTCTAACCTCACTTTTCTTTCTGTATTGATGAAGATTATAAAGGATGTGTGAGGACATTCTGGTTACTCTGATTTGGGCATCTAAGTGGCTCCAGTCTGGAGGGTTTCTTCCATTACAAGCATGGTCCTCCCAGAAAGGCAGCAGGGGTATGGGTGATGGTTAATGAGGACCTCCATGTCACGCCTTTGTTTTTTACCACTGGGATAACCCTAACATTTTCAAATGTTTTGGGAACAGCTCCTTTAATTAAATATACATTCACAACCTTAGAACAGAGCTTCTATTATCACTGCTAGGTTTTTCATTGTGGCTGTGGGACACTGGTCCATTGGTATACACGATTTGACCCTTTTGAATCTTTGGATTAAAGAAATATTTTTTGTAATCCTTTTAGTTTTAGGTACTCATTACAAGAGAAACTAACTTTGGTGTGGGTCAGAATCTCTTGACTCTAGCACGCAACACCACACCAAATTCCAGCTATCACAGGTTTTCTCATCCAAACTGAGAAAGAGCCACATAGATACATAGATGGGAAGATACGAAGTACGTTTCAGCAAGGATTTCCTTGACTTTAGGGAGAAAACCAGAGATAGTATCTGCCTGCTTTATGCAGGAGGAACATGTCTGGAAAAGGGGGGGGGGGTGAGATTTTAGGAGGTGGTGTGGAGGATTAGCGGGGGTGAGGGTGGGCTTGTGTCTGTCAGGGGAGCGTTATCTGCTCCCTCAGTACTGCTGAGGTGTTTGGGTGGGGCCAAGCAGCCCCAGGCCCTGAAAATGCAAGGATAGGCCCAGTGTATCGAGGCTTGGTGTTATCAGTTGTATACTTTTTTAACCCGATAATTTCAGGAGAGACTTGGAATTGTGGGTTGCAGAGTTAACCATCTGTAATGAGGGCCATAGAGAACTTGCTTGTTATAAGACAATGCCAAAAAGTTCTGCTATATTTTGGTGTCTTTCCCTTTTACGAACTGGGACAAGGAAAATGCACATTGGGTTAATTCATCAATAAATTACAGGTCAACCTGATTTTCAACCAGATACTCGGAATGCAATGTTATTTTATGGCATTCCTGTGGGTTGGGTTGGGCAAGAATTCCACAGTCAAAAAAGTCAGCAAAATAGACTTCTGTCTGAGATTTAGAACACAGCTCTCTAAATAGGACTGGTGCTGAGGAAGGATAGAAATATGAGCCATGAAGTTGACCAGTAAGCAATTTAATCACTAGTGAGAATGATGACCAAAGCAACAGGAAAATACATCAATGGAGGACTACTGCTTGCTGTGTCAATGCCCAGCAAGAATTTATCTACTCCTTTGTTCACATGCACAGTCTTCTAAGAAATGTACTACAATAAATAAAGTGACAATGTGTGACTAATTTTTAAATCAAGGGGCTTATTTATGAGAGTCCTGCGTCACTTTTGCACAAAATAAAGTGTACATTTGTGACCTAGGATTCTCATAAAGATTTATGAAGCCACGCAAAGTCACCCTGCGTATTTTTGAGTGGCCTCATACATCATGAGTAAGGCGACGTAGCATAAATTGCTATTTCTCCTTACTCTGCTCCCAGGAGGTGTTCCATGGGTATTGTAGTCATTTTTATCATGCAACACCCATAGAATTTGAAGCTGTCTCAGATTTACAAAGCGATGTAAACCTCGGAAAGTGTCAAATCCATACGCATCCCGAGGTGAGGTGTAATGAGAGGAAATATATTTCTTTCTCCTCAGTTTTTCCTCTTTCCATGTGTGCTGCATTCAGCAGCACATGTAGCAAGAGGAAAACGCCTCGTAGGATTGTTTTGTACAAGAAGGTGCACCATGGTGTAAAGGTGCCTAAATTGCTACTAGCCTACCAATACAGTGCATTTCTGGCCTACGCCAAAATGCCATAAATGAGGCCCTAAGAGCGTGAATTTAACAACATGTGAATAATAAAAACAGTGGGCAGATTAACAAGCCCCTTGCACCAATTTTGCGTCACTTTCAACATGGGAAAACAAGCCCCAGTATCTAAACACAATGGAAGAAGCCAAAGATAAGTGATGCTATTAACATTTTGCAATCTGATCGCATTTTTTTAATTCTACTGGTACATCGAACTTAGGGGTTTTATGTGACTTTATGTGTACGCAAAATCAGTGCCTTAATTAGTGAAGCAAATAAAACTGGTGGAGCATGGCTGGATGTTACTGAAAAACAAAACCATGAAACTGAACCAAAGCTTAAAAAGAAGCTGCACAATTTAATATTAACGTTTTACATCTTGCAGTACGTTGGAAACGTATGCCCGTATGCAATTGCCGGTCAGATGGTTCCCCTGACATTATAAGCAGCAGAAAACGCTAAAAAGAAATATAAACTCATTTGCTTTGCTGCGATTGAGGTTTGTTAACTGATGGCATGGGCACTTATGCTCGAATTTCTACACTTTCTTGTTTAGATGTTGTTGGTAAGCAGCTTCTCCGCAGCTGTTGCCACACATGTTCCCTATCTTTTTTTCAGCTCCAATTCCCGCCAGCCAAAGCGCAATTGTTTTTCAACTGCTGCTGTGTCTCACTACGGGAAGCACGTGCAATTATTTCAATAAGGTAATTATTTTATTTTACAAGCAGGTCAGCCATTTCCAAAGCAGGTGCTTTTAATAAATGAAAGTAGTTTACAGAGGGATGCATCAAGTCAGGCTGTCTCTAAACCTGTCATTTTTGCCTGGAGAGAAGATTGAGTCTAAATTAGTAAAACAGCATGCTTTCATACTCGCAAGGCATCAGTGAGCGTATGCTACAAAATGAACATTTAAATGTATGTATGGATCGCATCACCCTCTTTTGCATTTCGTGTATGTACTGGAAGATCACATTGATCTGTAACTGACATATTAAAAAATCTTACTATGTTTACTTTATACACGTTTTTGGCATACATTTATCATAATCCAGCAGTGTATGCACAGACGTGCTTATTCTGATCTGAAATTGCCATCACTCTGGCTGAATTCCTCCACAATTGAACACAGAGCAGAGTTGAGGGTCACAAAGTGAAAGAAATATTTTCCTAAAAAGTAATGGGGCCTGTTCATGGAGGAAAATCTATAGTCAAAGATCTCCGCACACAGAGATTTCTGCTTACAATTGGGTGGAAATCTCTGCCTGGTTGCAATTCACCAAGGGGCATATCAACAAGCAGCAGCGATAATTATCGCTGGACCTGCTTAGCTCATTTCTTTATATCGCCGGCTATCGCTGGAACTTATCGCCAATCTAGCTCTGTATCAACAACGCTTAGCGCATTGGCGATAAGATTTCCAGCAATAGCGTAGAAATGGGCAAACATTGCTGGAAAACCAGCGATTTCCAACTAAAAGTGGCAAAAACCTTGTTGATACGACCCTGTGGTCATAACCCCAGAATCCACCTCCCATTGTAAGTATGCCCAAGTCTGCTTTTTAGCAGATGTTACAATCCAGCATTAGAGGTGCAATGGCGCGATAATGTTAATCGCTAGGCTGGATTTGGGCTCATTGTAAATATCATGAAGATGCCTTCGCAATATTTTCTCATGGAGTTTTGTCCATACGCCTACTTTGAATCTCATTAACGATGCGATGCGAGGCGTGCTGACAACAGGCGCTGAGACTTGGAAACACGCGCTAGCGTGTCCTTTTAGAGAATGCAATAAGATTATCACAGCAAAAGCGTTGATATTCTTAGCTACAATCCTTGATAATATGCCCCCAAGTAAGTATAGATGTTTCCTCCTATTAGTAGGAATATGTGCCTCGAGCCCCCTATCATGAGTCGGTGAGAACACGAATGACTAAAATTCTGACTATATTGTTACCACTATTAACTTTAGAGGTGAATTTTAGGCATTTGTCTTAAGGGGTAGCTCTGCGCAACAGAGACGGCAATGTCAGTCTACGCCATGAAGAACTAGAAACTGAAAAGAGTAGGAAAGCAGCACTTACTTGAGAAAACTCAGGAAACGATATGATCTGCCACTCAGACGCCCTCATTGGAGTTAAGAGTTAAGTAGGAGGAGGTCACTGACAGGGTGGATGCATTCGTGAGGTGGTATGCACAATGGGGGATACTTCCTAATAGTAACACCTTCCATTCCCCACAGTGCAGTGACACAAGGCCCTCTGGTGTCTCCACTAACATCCAGTTCATTGCACACATCAGTGGTAATACTGCCACTCAGGAATTCTGCCCTCCACCAGCCATCTCTCAGGTAAGCCTGTGACCATATTAGGTATAATACTATCTACCTCCATCAGTTTCTCATTAACCATGGACTCATTTCTATTACATGCCTGTCAAGATCTGTTTTTAGCCATGCAAAACAAAAATGCCATATCTGTCTGTTAAATATATCTGCAGACTAGCTGTCACAAGGTTTCGCAATTGTCCTCAGTCATGCCACATCAAGCAACATATGTTCATAGTCTTCTACATGCCGCGTTGGTTATCGGCCAATGTCAAGGTGTCTGACCACAGAATAGACATCTGTGGCCTTTTGGCATTGTCGGGTAACACCCTATCCTATGTCATGTTGATGGGTGCATTCTAAACAAAAACAATGTAAACCCAACCCTCCAGTAAGCTGCCATCTCCGCAGCCTCCACTTCTGCAGAGGAAAATTAGATTGTTAGCCTTATGCATGATGACACGTCTAATGCCATCTCACATTCAGATGGCAATCTCCCTCCTATGGAAATCTTCTGGATTGCAAGTTCCTAGACCACAGTCCCAAATGCTTTTTGTGACTACACCAAACTCACCAGAAACTACTCCTAAGCCTGCGGGTACCTCGGTTGCCTCACCTACCCTGTTTCATCCTTCCATCTAGGTGCATGCCCGGTTTCCTCTCAATCTTCCTATACAGAAGAATCCCAGGGTGAGGTTGAGTTCTCCCCATTGAGTCATTTCCAACACACTAGCTCCAAGGTGTTATCCATCAATGTGAGGGAAGTCAGCTGGCACTATGCACATGGGGTGAGGATGCACAAGGGCAAATGCTGTCCTTTGGGAGAATCAATTATTTCACCAACAGTCTTCTATGCGGTTTGCGATTTGTGAAATAGGGCCAACCATGCTCAACATCTCCACCCACGACGAAGACTTTCCAAGGTTGACAGTGAGATAGACCATTTCGAGAACATAAAGAACAGTCTTCAGGGTATGATGGAGTTGCAGCAGGAGCATCTCCGGTATCAAAATAGGAGCATCAGTGTGCATTCCATAGTTATGAATCTCACACAGACTGTCTGAAAGAAGGGCCTTTCTAATTTTATTTACAATTGTGAATAAACACTAATTGCACCTACCTCACACCAATGTTTCATCTCATGTGTTCCTGAGCCTGAATGTGGATGCATGCTGGTAATGGAATTAAATGTGCTGTGTAGTCTTAATCTTTTTCCATTTATCCTTAACTCACTATACACACATTCATCAACAAGAATGCCCACACACTGCCTAACAAAGTAAAATAACATTTCTATAATTTAAGATTAAGATTTATATGAAACATTCTTTAAAGAATAAAGAAAATAACATATGGGTTCAGGGAATCGTATAAATAAGCCAACTGTCATTGTGGGCGAGAGGAGTAAGCTAAATAGACATGGTTGAAGGGAGGGAGAGTCTAACTGGGGATGTGCGAACCCAGAAAAAATATGTGAAATGTCAGGGAGATAGTCCAATAGGAAAATAAAGAAAAAAGGAAAATGGCCAAAACAATTCTTTCAACAAACATTTAAAATTTCCAAAATCCAAAGAGGGCAACAGGTGGTGTTTACGAAATGTTATCCCTTAATGTTGTCCCTTACTGGGATTTTGGAAGGCAGAGGGAGAAGATGTATTTTGGGTCTTTATATTGATAAAATCACTGCCAATGTGTATAATAATACATTTGCACATAAGAACAAAATCACATTAGTATTATCAAATTTGCCCACCCCGACTCAGAAAGACATGGTCAGGCAGGCTTGGTGACCTACGCCTGAGGTAACTGACTCACAGGTGACACATGGAGTGGCATGTATCTAACAGACAAACCCGCAAACAAGAAACTCAGATCCATTCCCTAGATTGCCTCAGCAACACCAGAGTGGTACGGGGAGATTGCCTCCCTATGAAGCACACATGACCAGAACAGTGCATGCATTCCCAAAACACCAAACAATCAGATGCAACATTAAGTTAGGAACACACAGCAAATCAATACACAGCACATATAGTACACGCAGTAACCACGCACCACTCATGCTGGACATCTGGACAAGTTACCCACTGGCCCTGACTGTGTCAACGCCCACATGCGTTTGTTATTTGGGGCCTTATTTATGACTCCACAGACAAGGCCCACGTTCTTTTACCAAAAAAGGATCAACTGAAGTTCTTTATGATACCCACAGAAATGTAAAAAACTCTGTTCAGATTGATTGTACTTTGAGACAGTCCTCAGACTCAATTCTGTAACCATGCTTCCAGCTAAAGTGGTTATTTAAACCAACTGTTCCTGTTTTTCCCAACACCTCTTGTCTTTTGTTTTTGGAAGGTAAGTTCATACTCATGCAACATTTTGTTCAGCCAAATAGGAGAGATACCTTGGACCCGACTGCAGATGAAGGAAAGGGTTCACGCTTGGAAGGATTCACATTTGAGTGGCAAGGAAGGTGAGATGACATCACAGTTGATTGGTAGTTGCCAAATCCATGGGGCACAGGTCCATCCTGAACCTGCAGTCAGTGGGTAAGAGACTACGGGCCATATGTATCATAGTTCCGTTTTGCGATTCCTTAATAGAGATTGTTAAGGAATCGCTATTTAGGAATCGCAAAATGGTATGTATGAAGAAAATCGCTTTTTATTAGCGATTCCTTAAGCTTCCTTAATTGCGAATTCGCATTTTGCTAATTCGCAGTTAAGGAATAATTTCCAATGCATTCCTATGGGCCAGGAAGCCCATAGGAATGATTTCCAAATAATTCTCAAAATGCGAAATCGCAATTTGCTAATCGCAATTTGAGAATTATTGCAAGGGTGCTGGGGTGTCTCAAGGACACCCTGCTGCACCCCTGTAAATTACATGTGTCTGCATATGGCACACATACATGCCCAATGGGCATGTATGTGTGTCATATGCCACCCTCACAAATGCACAATTGTGCATATTTACAAGAAATCACAAATTACCACCAACTACAAGTTGGTGGTAATTTGCGATTTCTTAACCAAAATTCGCTAGCCAAAAATGCTACATACATAGCATTTGAGGAATCGCAAAATTGCGATTCCCTAAATGCTATGGCAAAATAAGGAATCGCACAAGTTTGCAATTCCTTATTTTGGGAATGTTTCATACATCCCAAAACATGCAGAAAGGCCGTTTGTGATTCGCAAAGGTCGAAATTCTGAGGTTTTCGGCCTTTGCGAATCACAAAAGGCTTGATACATATGGCCCTACATCTGATCCTTAGCCCCAGCTTTTGACGTATGGCAAACTAGGAAGACGTGCGTAAATGTAACTTGAGTGTCCTGCCACTGACAGTAATCTGGCACGTTACCTATGTTAGGTGTCTGATCTGAATGGTAGTAAGGCATCCTCGGAGGTGTTCCCATGAAGGTCACATTTTCTGATAAGCAGCACGCTAGGAAAGGTGATTTGGACCTCTGGGTATGACACAGATGGTTCGCTTGGCCCCTGGGTGTGATACAGGGACGGCCCCTCAATATTATTTTTTAGCCTAAAGGGATTTTCTAAGTATTACCGGTTTCTTAACGCTGTTGATATCCGAAAGAAGTGAGAGATGTTGTTTGCTTGGAACACTGGGCATGACACAGATGGTGCCCTGGGTGTGATGCAGGCTGCGATGTTAGAGGAAAAGATTTGGATCTGGGAGAGCAGGGTAGCTTGTATTTGGCCAAGAGGGGCCTGTGATTCTTCATGTAATTGCTTTTCTCTGTGAAACATTTTTTAATTTTCTTTGTCCTGGTGCCAATATTGACAGACTACAGGGCTCACTTAGTCCCATGTACAACACAGAGCTCCCCCTGGTCACAGGATAGCATGAGCCAGGAGCAGGCTAAGGCATTTTTAGGTTGATCCTGGCGTCAGCAGTGCGAAGCACTGCTATCGCCAGCAAGCTCTATTGTTAGGGAATTGCCTTGGAAGTGGGACAGGAGATGGGCACGCGCAGAGCTTTTGGCGATTTCAGCAGGTGTACGCTCACGTACAGCCACGGGCCGTGCATATCTCCTGTCCCGCTTCCGAGGCAAGTCAGCCTCCTGCAATAGCATTATTTTAACACACGCGCACACATAGGCACACACACGCACACACAGGCACACGTGCGCACACACAGGCACACTTGTGCACACACACACACACACACACACACACACTCACCCCCGTTGGTGCACGCAGCTTGTGAAAAAGTCTTGCATGAGCAGCCGCCCCCAGCCAGAGTACGCCCACTCAATCCCCAAAAAACCAAACACACGAACCAGCACCCACCCGCCAGTACAACTAAGCCCCACTCACCGGGCTCTTTTGTTGCTGGTACAGGCTCAGGACTTCTGAAGCCACTGCGGGGCTCTCCCTCAGGCATGGGAGCCCCGCGTCACCACTGCCCCTATGGGCCAGCCACTCCGTGGGCGCGGGCTTCCTGCAGAAGGCAGAAGTTCCGCCCACAACAGGCGTGGCGCTCCCGAACCTCCGGTTTTCGCCCACAGGAGAAAGCCGCCGGTTATTATTTAGTTTTATGTTTTAATGTTATGCCCTTGTTCAGGCTGCCACGCCAACCCCATTTCACCTAACAGCAGCGATAACGGGAAGCAGTAAAAAAGAGCTGGGGCCCCATGTCAACCCCGGACAGACAGCTGCTCATGCGAGACTTCAAGAGACATATGTCCAATGTGCACATCGTGGTTCGTACCTGTTACATCACAGAGCCATAGTTCCCTAGATAACCGAAAAATAATGATGAATTCAGTGTGTATTCTTAGTTTGCAGAACCCGTACCCCTTCCTCATCTTCGACATTTTACTTTGTGAAAAACACGTGTCCTGTCCTTACCCTCATCAAGTCATTAGTCAGTGATCATATGGGCTCAGATCTTTTGGTGTTAGTGTCCAAGTTACAAACGTGCATTTTCCCAAACGACAGACTGCCGCTGTGTTTACCACATGTGCACTGGTATGACTCTAACCACTCTCGAGCTGGAGACGCCCCCATTAGTGTTAATGAAATGTAAAAGGTTTAGCCCGCTTACTTACTTGTTGATGTCTTAACTGCAGTCCTGAGAAAAGGGGGTGGGGGGGTGGGACTGGAGTCTGCCTGAGCTGGACGCCAACTCCTCATATCTCTGCATCTGATATCCTTACAATTAATTAATTCCGTAGGAAACGCTCCTTGGTGATGTAGTTATTTTGCTGTGTGCCATCTGTAGCCTTACTTGCAACTTGCAAGTCATTCAATGGAGGAAGATGTGGCCTAAAGTCTAGAGTGGCAGACCTCGAAGCTAGGAAACCTGGTTCGAGTCTCGGCAGGAAGGCCCAACCATCCTGGACCAATCACTTAATCTCCCCACGCCTAGCAAAAACAAGCATTTTTTGTCCCTGTGTTTCCCGTGGCGCTCTTTCATTTTCCAGGTACTGGGTGACCGAAGGGCTTCTGCTATTTAGCAAAAATCTGAAGGTTACCAGGGAGCCCTCCCGGAGGGAATTTTCATTTCCAAATATAATAAGGAAGAGACTTAGTTTGAGTACTCAGATAGGAAGTGATGTTTTACAGTATGGTCGGGCTCTTAGGGATGCGCTGGCTTCAGAACCCACTACCTACTGCCCGGTTCCTTCAGTTTCTCCCCCTCCATTGCTTCCTGAATGCACCCTGTATCTTGCAAACACTTTAAAATCCCAACACAACCAAACACTTAAGCGATTTCTTTCCTGTGACTAGTCTGCCTCTCAGTGCTTTCATTCAGCCTCTAGGTCACCTAATCACAGAAAAACTAACCCGTAGCATAACATGACTCTGCAAGCTATGGAAATTCCTAGTCACTGATGAAAATGCTTTCTAATGCAGCTCTCCGATTGGGCATAAGGGCCAACAAGGTGGGGAGGATGGGGTGTTTTACTGTATCTTTCTGAAAAGGCGCAAGTTGGGTTTCCATTTGTGTCTGTTGTCTCTCTGCATGGGCCAGGTGGGCTTCTTCTGCAATTTCCAGCATCAGATTGGTAACGGGGGCATTCGGGCAATGCCTGAGGGGCGGGGATCTGAGTTCCAGCTGAGGGCTGCTTTTGAGCAGCCTGGGGGACCGATTTGGGTGGTGTTTCTGTTGTTTGACTACACCGCCAGCAACCCAGTGGTGTCTGAGTGGCCTTTCTGGAGGGAGATGGGCACTCATTATCTCCTGTATAGCAGAAACAGGTAGAGGTGTCACCCCTTTTCTTTTGCTGGGCCTCCCATTAATGTAGGCATACTAAGGGGGCCTGAGCAGAATTGGCCTCACTTGTTTTCAGGTGTGTTTCACTAGTGTAAACTGATGCGTGCATTCCCTCCCCCCCCCCCCTTTTTATGTCAAACTACGCTGAAAGCAGTGATTTAAGGGAAAGCATTATGCAAATGTGGGCCGATTTGTTTATGCGTGCCTGGGCCGATTTGTAATCCCAATCCGGCCCTGGCTATGTCAGCTTCACTGAAACTATTGCTGGCAATGTGCTGATGAACTTCCCTTTCAATCTGGTGACGGAAATGATTTGCGTGGGATTCATGATGTATGTTGCAGTGGGCTCCCCAATAATGATCCTGCCATGCAGACAGGCACTGAACACACTTCTCTTTGAGCAGCAGGTAAGTGGAATCCCCCCGTGGGGCAGATTCAGACTAGATTGTAATATGGGAAAACTTCTCACTTCTTTTCCTTGAGATTCAACAGTCAAGCTCTTACTCTCCAAGCAGTGAGTTTTATATGCCTCAGTTTGTATATTTACAACAAGGGGTGGTGAGGGACAGAGTCTCTGAATTAAACAGAATACTCTCACCCAGTCAAGAGATCAGGGCTAGATCCAACACCGTTTTTTAGCTCACTGCACCATCCCAGTTTCAGAACCTGGCTGTATGCAAATTAGTCTGTTCCTGTCCCAGTGCATGATGGGAACAGGGCAAACCAAACTACAAAAGCCAATCCTTACACTGGGAAGGAAACAAGCTACCGGGGACCGGTTTCTGGCATTTCAGCCTCTTCGGCCCGGCTTGCTTGAATCCTGATGGTGCAATGAGCAAGGTACTCACATCTGAGTATACCCTTCCACGCTTAGGGTGGACAAAAATATTTACAACAAGGGGTGGTGAGGGACAGAGTCTCTGAATTAAACAGAATACTCTCACCCAGTCAAGAGATCAGGGCTAGATCCAACACCGTTTTTTAGCTCACTGCACCATCCCAGTTTCAGAACCTGGCTGTATGCAAATTAGTCTGTTCCTGTCCCAGTGCATGATGGGAACAGGGCAAACCAAACTACAAAAGCCAATCCTTACACTGGGAAGGAAACAAGCTACCGGGGACCGGTTTCTGGCATTTCAGCCTCTTCGGCCCGGCTTGCTTGAATCCTGATGGTGCAATGAGCAAGGGACTCACATCTGAGTATACCCTTCCACGCTTATGGTGGACAAAAATATTTACAACAAGGGGTGGTGAGGGACAGAGTCTCTGAATTAAACAGAATACTCTCACCCAGTCAAGAGATCAGGGCTAGATCCAACACCGTTGTTTAGCTCACTGCACCATCCCAGTTTCAGAACCTGGCTGTATGCAAATTAGTCTGTTCCTGTCCCAGTGCATGATGGGAACAGGGCAAACCAAACTACAAAAGCCAATCCTTACACTGGGAAGGAAACAAGCTACCGGGGACCGGTTTCTGGCATTTCAGCCTCTTCGGCCCGGCTTGCTTGAATCCTGATGGTGCAATGAGCAAGGGACTCACATCTGAGTATACCCTTCCACGCTTAGGGTGGACAAAAATATTTACAACAAGGGGTGGTGAGGGACAGAGTCTCTGAATTAAACAGAATACTCTCACCCAGTCAAGAGATCAGGGCTAGATCCAACACCGTTTTTTAGCTCACTGCACCATCCCAGTTTCAGAACCTGGCTGTATGCAAATTAGTCTGTTCCTGTCCCAGTGCATGATGGGAACAGGGCAAACCAAACTACAAAAGCCAATCCTTACACTGGGAAGGAAACAAGCTACCGGGGACCGGTTTCTGGCATTTCAGCCTCTTCGGCCCGGCTTGCTTGAATCCTGATGGTGCAATGAGCAAGGGACTCACATCTGAGTATACCCTTCCACGCTTAGGGTGGACAAAAATATTTACAACAAGGGGTGGTGAGGGACAGAGTCCCTGAATTAAACAGAATACTCTCACCCAGTCAAGAGATCAGGGCTAGATCCAACACAGTTTTTTAGCTCACTGCACCATCCCAGTTTCAGAACCTGGCTGTATGCAAATTAGTCTGTTCCTGTCCCAGTGCATGATGGGAACAGGGCAAACCAAACTACAAAAGCCAATCCTTACACTGGGAAGGAAACAAGCTACCGGGGACCGGTTTCTGGCATTTCAGCCTCTTCGGCCCGGCTTGCTTGAATCCTGATGGTGCAATGAGCAAGGGACTCACATCTGAGTATACCCTTCCACGCTTAGGGTGGACAAAAATATTTACAACAAGGGGTGGTGAGGGACAGAGTCTCTGAATTAAACAGAATACTCTCACCCAGTCAAGAGATCAGGGCTAGATCCAACACCGTTTTTTAGCTCACTGCACCATCCCAGTTTCAGAACCTGGCTGTATGCAAATTAGTCTGTTCCTGTCCCAGTGCATGATGGGAACAGGGCAAACCAAACTACAAAAGCCAATCCTTACACTGGGAAGGAAACAAGCTACCGGGGACCGGTTTCTGGCATTTCAGCCTCTTCGGCCCGGCTTGCTTGAATCCTGATGGTGCAATGAGCAAGGGACTCACATCTGAGTATACCCTTCCACGCTTAGGGTGGACAAAAATATTTACAACAAGGGGTGGTGAGGGACAGAGTCTCTGAATTAAACAGAATACTCTCACCCAGTCAAGAGATCAGGACTAGATCCAACACCGTTTTTTAGCTCACTGCACCATCCCAGTTTCAGAACCTGGCTGTATGCAAATTTGTCTGTTCCTGTCCCAGTGCATGATGGGAACAGGGCAAACCAAACTACAAAAGCCAATCCTTACACTGGGAAGGAAACAAGCTACCGGGGACCGGTTTCTGGCATTTCAGCCTCTTCGGCCCGGCTTGCTTGAATCCTGATGGTGCAATGAGCAAGGGACTCACATCTGAGTATACCCTTCCACGCTTAGGGTGGACAAAAATATTTACAACAAGGGGTGGTGAGGGACAGAGTCTCTGAATTAAACAGAATACTCTCACCCAGTCAAGAGATCAGGGCTAGATCCAACACCGTTTTTTAGCTCACTGCACCATCCCAGTTTCAGAACCTGGCTGTATGCAAATTAGTCTGTTCCTGTCCCAGTGCATGATGGGAACAGGGCAAACCAAACTACAAAAGCCAATCCTTACACTGGGAAGGAAACAAGCTACCGGGGACCGGTTTCTGGCATTTCAGCCTCTTCGGCCCGGCTTGCTTGAATCCTGATGGTGCAATGAGCAAGGGACTCACATCTGAGTATACCCTTCCACGCTTAGGGTGGACAAAAATATTTACAACAAGGGGTGGTGAGGGACAGAGTCTCTGAATTAAACAGAATACTCTCACCCAGTCAAGAGATCAGGGCTAGATCCAACACCGTTTTTTAGCTCACTGCACCATCCCAGTTTCAGAACCTGGCTGTATGCAAATTAGTCTGTTCCTGTCCCAGTGCATGATGGGAACAGGGCGAACCAAACTACAAAAGCCAATCCTTACACTGGGAAGGAAACAAGCTACCGGGGACCGGTTTCTGGCATTTCAGCCTCTTCGGCCCGGCTTGCTTGAATCCTGATGGTGCAATGAGCAAGGGACTCACATCTGAGTATACCCTTCCACGCTTAGGGTGGACAAAAATATTTACAACAAGGGGTGGTGAGGGACAGAGTCTCTGAATTAAACAGAATACTCTCACCCAGTCAAGAGATCATGGCTAGATCCAACACCGTTTTTTAGCTCACTGCACCATCCCAGTTTCAGAACCTGGCTGTATGCAAATTAGTCTGTTCCTGTCCCAGTGCATGATGGGAACAGGGCAAACCAAACTACAAAAGCCAATCCTTACACTGGGAAGGAAACAAGCTACCGGGGACCGGTTTCTGGCATTTCAGCCTCTTCGGCCCGGCTTGAATCCTGATGGTGCAATGAGCAAGGGACTCACATCTGAGTATACCCTTCCACGCTTAGGGTGGACAAAAATATTTACAACAAGGGGTGGTGAGGGACAGAGTCTCTGAATTAAACAGAATACTCTCACCCAGTCAAGAGATCAGGGCTAGATCCAACACCGTTTTTTAGCTCACTGCACCATCCCAGTTTCAGAACCTGGCTGTATGCAAATTAGTCTGTTCCTGTCCCAGTGCATGATGGGAACAGGGCAAACCAAACTACAAAAGCCAATCCTTACACTGGGAAGGAAACAAGCTACCGGGGACCGGTTTCTGGCATTTCAGTCTCTTCGGCCCGGCTTGCTTGAATCCTGATGGTGCAATGAGCAAGGGACTCACATCTGAGTATACCCTTCCACGCTTAGGGTGGACAAAAATATTTACAACACGGAGTGGTGAGGGACAGAGTCTCTGAATTAAACAGAATACTCTCACCCAGTCAAGAGATCAGGGCTAGATCCAACACCGTTTTTTAGCTCACTGCACCATCCCAGTTTCAGAACCTGGCTGTATGCAAATTAGTCTGTTCCTGTCCCAGTGCATGATGGGAACAGGGCAAACCAAACTACAAAAGCCAATCCTTACACTGGGAAGGAAACAAGCTACCGGGGACCGGTTTCTGGCATTTCAGCCTCTTCGGCCCGGCTTGCTTGAATCCTGATGGTGCAATGAGCAAGGGACTCACATCTGAGTATACCCTTCCACGCTTAGGGTGGACAAAAATATTTACAACAAGGGGTGGTGAGGGACAGAGTCTCTGAATTAAACAGAATACTCTCACCCAGTCAAGAGATCAGGGCTAGATCCAACACCGTTTTTTAGCTCACTGCACCATCCCAGTTTCAGAACCTGGCTGTATGCAAATTAGTCTGTTCCTGTCCCAGTGCATGATGGGAACAGGGCAAACCAAACTACAAAAGCCAATCCTTACACTGGGAAGGAAACAAGCTACCGGGGACCGGTTTCTGGCATTTCAGCCTCTTCGGCCCGGCTTGCTTGAATCCTGATGGTGCAATGAGCAAGGGACTCACATCTGAGTATACCCTTCCACGCTTAGGGTGGACAAAAATATTTACAACAAGGGGTGGTGAGGGACAGAGGGCCCGATGTAGGTAAACGCGATTTTCCGATTTCAAAATACAGAGGCGGGCCGAATCGGTATTGTGAAATCGGAAAACGATATGTAGGGAAAAAAAAACGAATGAATACCGATTCGGTCGGCATCGGTAATGAGATTCGGTACGTTCCGATTCTGCTCGGTCCGAATCGGAAAGTACCGAATCGGCCAACAACGAATCGGAAATCACCGAATCGGCTACCACCGAATCGGATATTCCCGAATCGGCGAATACCGAATCGGTAAAAGCCGAATCGGTAAAATCCGATTCGGCAATCATAGACCCATGGCGAAAAAGCCCATAGGAATGCATTGAATGAACCGATTCGGCCTTTACCGAATCGGATAATACCGAATCGGATTTTACCGATTCGGATATTACCGAATCGGTAAAAGCCGAATCGGCAATAGGCGATTCAGCCAATGAGGTGGCTCCCCCTCCCCCACCCAAACAGGGAGTGGCAACCCTGGCAGGTGCAGCTAATTAAGAAGTTTCTGGAAGTTTCTGGAAAGCCTGCCTGAGCCCAACACACACAGTTAGCAGCAGTGGGAGAAGGAGGTTGCAAACTGAACAGGAGAAAATGGCAGATCAGTCAGGAAGCCAGAAGTCCTCCCAGAAGAGGAAGCCCAAGTTCACCACCACCGAACTTCAGGTGCTGGTTGAGGAGGTGGTGAGGGTGCACCGCCAGCTGTTTGGCAAGCTGTCCCTCAACGTGCCAGACAGCACCAAGAGGAGAATCTGGGCCGACATCGCCCAGAAGGTGAATGCTGCGGGTGTCACCCCCAGGTCCATAGAGGAACTGAAAAAAAGGTTTTACGACATCCGCAGCCTCACGAAGAGGAAGCTGGCTGACATTCAAAGGCAGGCTGGACTCACTGGAGGAGGCAACAACCCGGCGCCACCCCTCACCGAGCTGGAGGAAATTGTCTCCAGCACCATCGAGAGGGAGAGTATCGTAGGAATCGGGACCCTGGACAGCTCTGCGAGAGCCACAGCTACAGGTAAGAAGCATGCGCATCATGACACACCCTACCAGACACCTCCCCATTAGACACAATGCATAGGCAAACACCAGCACTGTACTGTCACCAACATACAAGAGACAAGCATCATGGTACATGTAGTCAGCAGAAGTTAGCCAAATATGTCAGTGCAGAATCACAAGACAGGAAACAGTGTGACACGGTGTAAGGAGATGCAAGGACATGTGGAATGCCATAATTGTACTGACTGTAATACATCGGCACTCAGTTTACAAATGCTTCTTTGTACCTAGGGGCCCCATCAGGCGGAACAACTGCGACAGCAGAGGGAGCAGCAACGTCCAACACTGCAGTCGCAGGGCCGAGCACCAGCCAGGCTGGCCAGGAGGAGGAGGAGGAGGATGAGGAAGGAGACACCCCAGGGCTAGGAATGGAGGGAGTCCTAGTCATTGACTTCCAAGCAGTGCACTCACCAGTACTGCCCAGCACACCCCCCTTGCAATTCTCACCACAAAACTCCCCTACAAGGCAGACCATTCCGCCTACACCAGCTCCTGCCACAACCGTGGCCTTGCCACCTGTCCAACCTGTCCTGGGAGCAGGGGCTCCGGGACCGGCCAGCACCACACCCCCACCAGTGGCACCCCAGCCCACTCAGCAGGCCGGAAGCAGCAGTGCCCGACGCCGTGCCACCACCACCACCACTGCTGCACCAGCACGGGAGGGCAGTGTGTTCCTGGGCCTGGAGGGACAGATGGTTAAAATCCAGCGCCAACAGGCCAGATCCACCATGGCCTGCCAACGCCAGCTCCTGCAGCACAACATGCAGATGGGGGAGTTGGTGAAGGGTTTCCAGGCTGTTGTGGACAGCAACAAGGAGGTGGCAGCAGGGTTAGGCAGGCTGACCACTGCCATCACCCACTCATCTGCCAGACAGGAGGAGCATGAGGTTGCACGCAGGAGGGATGCCCGGGTGCTGAACCGGGCCATGGCCCGCCTTGCAGCGGCGACCGCACAACTGTGTCATCGCAGCTCCAACCAAGAATCTGTGCTCAGTCAGCATACGGCTGAGCTCACTAGGGGGATGGCCAGGATCACCACGGCCATGGAGGCCATGATAATATCAAACACCGCCTCCAATCCTGCCCTGGACCTGGGTGATGCTGGAGACAGCAGCAGCCGCAGCAGCCCGGCCAGCGCTGCATCTGAACCACGGAGGAGCACCAGGCGATCCGCTGATGCTGCTGGGCATTCGGAGGGGGCCGAGGGACACCCCAGTGGGTCTGGCAAGCGCGCCAAAAAATAGCCTGGCAAGGGGGGATGAGCAAACCAGTACCCTGGACTTTATTTGATTTTACATACTCCATTTTTTGATGCACATCAGTGCTGTAACTGTGGTGCATCACTATTAAAATTTGATTTTTTGCAAGCAACATTTAGCTGTCTTTGCATCTGTACTCAGTCAGAAATAGTTCTCAGTGATCTCCTCACGTCTGTATCTGCCATCACTTGGCGTACACACCCCAGCTGGCTGTGTCAGTGGCACAGCTTCGTCGTCGTCATAGTCCTCGTAGTCAGACAACTCCACCTCAGTGCCCTTCTTGACCGCAAGGTTGTGTAACATTGCACATACAGCTATGATCTTGCAGCAGGTGATGGGGGTATACTGCCTTGCACCTCCACTCTTGTGCAGGCATCTGAATCTACTTTTCAAGATGCCAAAGGTCCGTTCGACAACATTCCTTGTGCGTATGTGGGCCCGGTTATACCTCCTTTGGCTGGGTGTGGAGGGGTTGAGGTAGGGGGTGAGTATGAATGAGCGGAGGGCATATGCACTGTCGCCTGGAAGAGAAAGGGGTCACATTAGACACATGCATACATGTATTCCACCTACCTACTATGTGTTATGGGGGTCTGATGATGTGTCTCACCTAGGAGGTATCCTTCTCCAAATTCGCCAGCCATCAGCCGTGCATATATGCCGCTCTGTTGGAATATATAGGAGTCATGGGTACACCCTGGAAATTTTGCTACCAGGTCTGTGATGGTGCACTTGGCATTGCAGATCACCTGCACGTTGATGGTGTGTGTAGATTTCCGATTGCGGTATATGTATTCGGTGTCCGCTGGTGGGCAAATCGGAATGTGTGTGCCATCTATGCAACCGATGATTTGGGGAAATTGTGCCATCTGGTAGAAGTCAGCTTTAGTTTGTAGCAGTTCTGCGTGGGTTGCAGGGAAAGAGATGTATTGGTCCATCCTGTCTATCATGGCGTCAAGGAATATGTGGAAGAACCTTGACAGGCTGCTCTGGCTCACCCCTCCTGCTGCTGCTACTCCACTTTGATAGCTGCCAGACGCAAGCAGGTGTAGGCTGCATAGCACCTGGACGTGCGCAGGGATGGCGTGTGCCCTTGGGGTGTGGTGGTCCAAGAATGGCTTAAGGTCCCTGATGAGCTCGAGTATGGTGTCAGAGTCCAGCCTGTATCTCTGTAGGATCTCAGCCTCAGTGAGCATGAACAGGGTTACCCTCTGTCTGTAGACCTGTTCATTTCTTAGCCATTCCCTCTGTCCTTCCTGCTGTAGCCGTAGCCGCCTCGCAATGACATAGAAAGCTGCCATCCTGCAAGTTGCAATGCATTTTGGGACTGTTTATATGGGTTGGAGTTGGTTACCACCTGATTGCAATCCATGGTAAATACCGAGTGAATTCTACCGATTTTGAGCCGATTTCGGTGTTTCTGTGCCTCCCTACATCTCCCCAACTGTCGGAATCGGGGAATTTCCCGATCGGAGAATCATACGAATCGGCATGTTTTCCGATTCGGATCATGTCCGATTCGGTATTTGTACCGAATCGGTAATTGGACCGAATCGGTGATTTTCCGATTCGGTGTCACTTACGAATCGGTAATTGGACCGAATCGGTGATTTTCCGATTCGGTGTCACTTACGAATCGGTAATTGGACCGATTCGGTGATTTTCCGATTCGGTGTCTCTAACGAATCGGTAATTGGACCGAATCGGTGATTTCCCGATTCGGTGTCACTAACGAATCGGTAATTGGACCGATTCGGTCTTTGCATCCGATTCGGTGTTTTTCCGATTCGTTACATATCCGATTTTCGGTATGTACGTATCGGATTCTTTCCCATTCGGTACTCATTCCGATTCGGTTTTCTATCCGATTCTTTCTGTTTTTGGTTCCCTACATCTCGATGGCTGTTTACCGATCGGTAAGGGCCAAAAATCGGTATTTTCGGCCGTTACCGATCGGTAACGCCCTACCTACATCGGGCCCTATGTCTCTGAATTAAACAGAATACTCTCACCCAGTCAAGAGATCAGGGCTAGATCCAACACCGTTTTTTAGCTCACTGCACCATCCCAGTTTCAGAACCTGGCTGTATGCAAATTAGTCTGTTCCTGTCCCAGTGCATGATGGGAACAGGGCAAACCAAACTACAAAAGCCAATCCTTACACTGGGAAGGAAACAAGCTACCGGGGACCGGTTTCTGGCATTTCAGCCTCTTCGGCCCGGCTTGCTTGAATCCTGATGGTGCAATGAGCAAGGGACTCACATCTGAGTATACCCTTCCACGCTTAGGGTGGACAAAAATATTTACAACAAGGGGTGGTGAGGGACAGAGTCTCTGAATTAAACAGAATACTCTCACCCAGTCAAGAGATCAGGGCTAGATCCAACACCGTTTTTTAGCTCACTGCACCATCCCAGTTTCAGAACCTGGCTGTATGCAAATTAGTCTGTTCCTGTCCCAGTGCATGATGGGAACAGGGCAAACCAAACTACAAAAGCCAATCCTTACACTGGGAAGGAAACAAGCTACCGTATATAGTCCTTGCTTTGTTTCTAATGTACTCTACTCAGTTACTGGTTGTGTCCCAACAAAAGGCGCATAACTTTTGTCCAGACTAAGATATGCACCTCTTATTTGTCGGCACTGGCTATTTTATAGAATATCATTAACACTTACTTTAGTTGACTTTAGCTTGGCTAATGCAGGAAAACATTTCTAAACTAGACCTGTGATAATTTGCTTTGAAATATAGTTTATCTCGCATGTGACGCGCATTTCAGCAAGTTTTATCGCCTGACTAAAGTCAAAGCGGCCAGACTATAAGCAAGATTAGTGTGAGTTAAGCTTGTGTGCTGAGCTGTAATAAGGAATCTTTGAGGAACAATTTGTCTATCTCTTAAGACCTTGTTTTATGACCCCTTTCAGCGCTTTACACAGCGTAATTTGCCCTTTTTTAGCCTCACAATTTTGTCATCTCTGCTGTGTAATTTGCGCTTTGCCTATTAGTAATTCCAAACCAATTTAACCCACCCCCCTCGCTGGTGCACAGCAGACCCTGGCGCCTTGTGAGCCCACAGTTAGAAGAGCCGACAAGTTGCTTTCTCAGTCACTCCATCATGCTGCTGTCGGGCATCCTTTTAACGTTTGTGCTGTCATTGTTTTGTAACCTTGTGGTGTTGCCAGCCTGATGCGAACAGGTTGCCTCATTCTAATCATTATCAATACCATGCACTCCCACCCTACGGCTTCCGGTCTTCAGTCTTGTCCTCCTTTTGGTGTTTGACTTCACAACCTGTACTTTAATTTTGTTATTTGACAGCTATAGTTGTTTTATTTGTGCCTTTCCTCTTATGGCTACTCTAAAGCGAGCGGAGCTGCTGGGGGTTTCCTTTGCCCCCACAGATAGAAAGCTGTGGTCTTGGAATGCTTCTGCCCTGGTGTGCCAGCCAGCAATGCGATAGGTCTCGCGTTTGCGAAAGATTAAGCTATTGGCATAGTAAATGGCAATTTTTTAAATTTATGTTTTAAAAATCAACACATAAATAAAGGCATTGTCATTTACGATGCCAATAGCTCAAACTCTCGTAAATGCAAGACCTATTGCATTGCAAATGCTTGTTGACAAAGTCCTAAATTTTCTCTGTCAGATTTTTCTTAATATAGTATTGAAATTGATGCAAGGTATATTTGATGTTGTGATGATTTGATGCTGTGATGCTGGTAAATTAATGACACTGTACTTTTGTCTTGAGCACTTTGTTTTGTGAATGTGCTCTAGGGCAGTGTTGCTATTTCTCACAATCGCTATTTCATATCAAAATAGAGTCTGCTATTTGCTATCGAATTCCATGACGTTTTAACAATTGCACTTTTTTCTAGGTTGTGAGCCTTCATATGCATTGCTATTTGTGTTTGTGAAATGTCCATGTTGATGCATTGTAAATAGCGTTGAGCTCGTAGTATGTAGTTAAAACTAGCAATCCCCATGAATATATATTTCCCCATGACCAGAGTAGAACTTATGATCTTAGAACTTAGCACTTAAGATTCCCTAAAAACAGAAAAACCAGGGTGCATTTGTCCCTTAAAAAAGAACCCAACTTATAATGAAATCGCCACGAAAACATATGCAAATGCTTTTCCACACAAGATTCCCTAAACAGGCTAATAAAAGTAACAAGTGTTGCCATGAATGGCATGTACACACTAAGGCACATACAATTCCCTGGCCTAAGGAAGGACTATTCGATAGTTACACAATCGAACACATGAAAACACACATACAGAGTAAATACATAGGGCAAAAGAAGGAAAGGAGAGAGACACTAATAAAATTATGGGCTATCTTCAGGGAGACCCAGACCAATAATCCTATTTCACAGACAATAGGCATGGTTCCTGCACCACACCCGCCATGTGCAGGAATAGAGGTGCTCACTTGATGCCTGTGAAGGGTCCCCTATCGAACAATGAACTGTTAGGCCCAGGCGTGAGAGTCTAACAGGCCAGAAGGTCCAGGCATTCCCAGCACCACCTTAGTCCAGGGTTAGATTTCCCCAAAGTCTGGCCCCCGTCTATCCCGTTCAGCCAACTGAACCCCAGCGACACAGAGAACATGCACTCCCACTGGTTCGGGTAACCACAATCGAGTGATAGGGAGATTCATAGTGGTTCTGGACAGTGATACAACTAATGGGGGTGAGGAAAGGGGTTTGAGTCCTCAGGGATCCAATGAAAAGGGTGGGCACTGCAGGGCCCAAGTACATACCAAATATAGGCTGACCCAGAGGGTGATAGTAGTGAGAGATGAAGGAGAAATCTCTTTGACTTGCTAGCAGACTGGGCTAAGGAGGGGAACCAATTTGACAATTTCTCGTTCAGGGGAGGGGCATTTGAGCCAGAGGACATGGCTATGGCAGAAGAAGGATTACATCAGATACAGGAATGGAAACCCAGATGGGAATTTCCTCTTCATGTAGCAATGCCTTGTAAGGTGGGAAAGGAAGCAAGTCCAGGGAAGAAGGCAAAAGAGAGAGAACAGGAAGTGGTTGGAACGGAACCAGGATGTCAATGCGAAATCCCTGAGCTCGGAGCAGACGGGCCTGGTCAGAACAGCTGTGCCCACAATAGCGTGGAAGGCAGCGGTACCAATGAGGGAGCTGCCACAAAGTTTCAAGAAGCATAAAGCACACAGTAGCAGAATTCACAGAAACACTATGGAGACCTCTGAAAGCCGGGACCGGGTTACATTTCTCCCTCCTATCTCAGAACTAGATAAGCTGGTGGGCTAACATGGGTCAGTCCTGCATCCAATGGATGACACACACCCACTCCCATGTACCCCATGCTATCAGTGACCCAATGGTCCGAAAAAGAGCCCCCCTTCGGACATGGTTAAGAGGGTCTACTTCACAAAATCCCTGGAGATAGATGTGGGAGGCAGCTGCGAGAAGGGGCAGATGCTCTATCACCCTCTCATCCCCAACCAATGTCTTAGGAAGAGACTTAATGGCCAAATTAAACATAACCCTTCATTTTTCAGATGATGAGACAGCTCATTCTCTGGGGTTACCCTATCAAGACTCACGTCTTTAACGTGCCCACAGACAGGCCAATAACAGCGACACCCACTGTTCTGACAGCCTTCACTAACGGAGCCCTCACAATCATTGCTAATGCACAGGAACTGGTGGGTCGGAAGCTACAGCTGCCCCGCAAATTGATGTTCCACCAGGAGGGTCACCGTGATATGGAACCCCGAGAGGAGTTGCTGTTTTGCTTGGAGGCCATTGAAGGGAAGCCCAAACATGAAGTCCTACTGGCCATGACCAAGCAATCGCAATGTGGGCATGTATCATCTTTGTTTTAACCAGACTCAATGTATGGGAGGTAATGGATGAGCAGCTGTTCAGTGAGTGTCCAGAGGCCTCAGAAATCAGCTTTGCTGACTCGATTAAGGTTGGAGTGGAATTGCAAAATTGGGCTTTGTGGCCGTGGCAGGATTAACAATTTGGCAGGAGCAAGACTTGTCAGCAGTACCGCCATAGCCATTGGCAAAGGCACACTATGACAATACTGCCAAACCGGTAAGGATAACACTGAGAGAAGGGGCCATCCTACCCCCAGGTGCGCCAGAACCCACTCTCCAAAAAAGCTGATGAGGGCATCACACCCACAATCCAAACACTAGTGGATCAGGAAGTCCTCCACATGGGGTTTCTTTCTGCAATACACCGATCATCCAGGTCAAAAAGAGAAATGGGAGGGACATGGCACCTGGTGCAGGACATGTGCCCCCTCAGTGACATTGTGTTCCCGTAATTCCATGTAGTGCTAGACCCCTTCCTCATACTAACAAACATACCTGCAGAAGCCCACTCTTTTTCCATGATAGACATTAAGAAATCATCCTTTATCATTCTTCTGCACACCGACAGTCAGTACCTAACCGCATTACCTTTCTGAAGGGTTCAAATGTTACATACCAGAGGCTACCGCAAGGGTACAGTGAGTCCCCTAGTATCTTCAATCAAATACTAAGGAAGGACCTCACTAACTTTTAGTCAAACACAACCCTGTATAACAGTGTGCTGACAACATCTTGATATGCAGTCCCTCTCAGGACCCAAGTCATCAGGACATGATAACTCTCTTGACTGCACTTGCCAAGAGAGGGTACAAATAAGAGAAGGGGAAGATGCAGTACATACAACAGGAGGTTAATTATCTGTGCCAACTGATCTCAGCGATTGGTCAGCAGATCCCACCTGAATGAGCAGATTCTATCAGGGCTATGCCACCACTGAAAACAAAAAAGGGTATGCAAAAGATTTTGATTGTGCAACTACATAAAAGGGCAAAAGCTAGCCATGAGGAACCAGTGTGGATGCCTGAGATGCACAATGCCTTCGGCTGACTCAAATCAGATATAACACACTCCCCTGTGCTATAAATGTCTGACTATAGGAAGGATTTCTTGGTATTCAGCCACAGCAATGGGCGAGGCATGTCAGCAGTTCTGATACAGAAGAGTCCCTTGGGACACAAACCCATTGCGTACTAGAGTAGGCTCTTAGACTCAGTAATTCAGGATCATTTACCATGCAAGCAGGTACTAGCAGTAGCTGTTTTTTCCATTGACAAAAACACCTCCATTGCAATGGGAGCACTGCTGACACTGTATACAGAACAATCAATTTTTGCAATTGTATAAAAGAGTAAGAGCATACTGATTACACACTGGGTTTCAGGTTACGAATAAATGCTCTTTAGACATCACTAAAAAAATACAGTGCAATCTAGTAAACCCAGCCACCTTGCCAGATCACGAGGTTCAGGAGGGGGAAGGGATCCATGACTGTGCCACATACACAGAGGACGATCCCATCCTGAACAGTGAAGCATTACTCATTGACAGTTCCTCTATGATAGACCAAGAGACTGGGGCAGGACACAGAGGGGTGGCAATAGTGACGATTCGTAGCCACACATCCTCAGAAACACTGAAAGTCATCATGCAGCTTACTCTCATACCCCACCTTTCACCACATGCAGAAAAGCTGACAGCACTAATCAAAGCCCTTACCCAAAGGACGAGGAAAACTGTAGCAATCTACTTAGAATATGTCACCACCACAGTGTACTCCAGCATAGGAAGGTAGAAAAGGCTTGAGTTCTCGAAACCAAGCAGCACACCCCTTGTGCACAGGACCTCATAGAATTTCTTATCAAAGCACTAACTGTACCTAAATGCATGGCTGTGGTGAAGTGCACCATTCACATCAGAGGAAAGGACTTCATATCCCGGAAGAATGCGATAGCTGACCAGTTTGCAAAAAGGGCAGATCATGGAACAATTAAAGAGACACGTGTGCTTCCTACGCAACAGGCACCAGAGACAGGATCCCTGCAGGGCAAGCCTTATACAGAAACAGCAACGTTGTGCTTGAGGGAGTTGCAAGAAACAACAATACCTGACAAGAAGGAGCGATGGGTTGCCAGGGGCTACACTCAGACCTCACATGACCTAATATACCAAAACATTCCCCCAGGGAAACCCATCATGCTTCAGAGTCTAGTCCGCATAACATTGCCCCAATTACACTAACCAGTACAAACAGAAAAAGACTGGTTTATCCCCAACCTTGCCAAAACAGAGAAAATATATTTAAACAGATGTACCATCTGCCAATTATACTCACTCAAACCTACACTCAAGGTAGTGTCGTCAGCTATCCCAAGATCAACAGGGTCTTTCAGGGCGTTACACATCGACTTTATCAATATGATTGTTCGATGGGATAACTACCAATACCTGCTTGTAGTAGTCTCTCCCTACTCTAGGTGGATTGAAGTCGATTCTTGCATACATTGCAATGCCAATGCAGCAGTGTCATTCCTAGTCAGGGAAGTACTACCCGGATTGGGGTACCAGTTGTCATCAGGTCAGCCAATGCAAAGTACTTTGTCAACTCCATGTTTGTTCATATCTGCACCCTTCAGGGAATAACACATAAACTGTCCTCTGTGTATCACCCCTAAAGCAATGGCTTCATTGAGAGACTCAACAACCTGTTCAAAAATAAATTAGGCAAAATTTGTGACAGCCTAAAACAAGAAATGGCTCAACTGTCTGTCCCTATACTTGTTTGCTCTGAGAAACATGCCCAGAAGCGATCCCCATCTCACCCCACATCAGATCGTGACTGGTGGATTGATGGGAACGCTCATCTACAACCCCCAACCAAATTGAGCTCTGAGGCTAGCTCTCAAGCATTAGGGGACTAACAGCCTGATTCATCAAGCCGAAATCGGCTCGCAAAGGGCCAGATTCTGAGAATCTGGCCCTTTGCGAGCTCTATTTTTGCATTTGGGATTCATCATCCCAAATGCAAAAATCGGTAATAGTGATGTCGCAATTTTGCGAAGAATTTCATTTAAGGAATCTCTATTTGAGATTCCTTAAATGCAATTCATCATCCATTAAAAAATTGCGAATTCGCAATTTTGGCCCGCTATTTACCGCGAGGTCAAACCTCGTGGTAAATAGCGAAAACTTAGAAAAATGCTTTTAAAAGCATTTTTCTAAGTTGCATGTTGCGCACACACATGTCCTTTGGACATGTGTGTGCGCAACACCTGTTTCAATTTTCATTTAAGGGGTGCTACAGGGTGTCCTTTGGACACCCCTGGCACCCTTTAAATCTCTATCTTATTTGCGATGAGCAAATTGCTAATCGCAAATAAGGAATACTCCCCATTCATTCCTATGGGCCTTTTAGCAATGTTTCAATTTGTTTCACCTGTTTCAATTTTCATTTAAGGGGTGCTACAGGGTGTCCTTTGGACACCCCTGGCACCCTTTAAATCTCTATCTTATTTGCGATTAGCAATTTGCTAATCGCAAATAAGGATTGTGTAGGAATCGCAAATCTTTTTGCGATTCCTACATGAATCCTGTTTTGCGAGTCTGTAATAGCGATTCCTTATGAATCTCTAATATAGACTCGAAAAACGGGTCTATGATGAATCAGGCTGTAATTGCCTTTATAGCTCTATGAATTAACCAAAACCGCCAGATTTGTATCTAAGCAGGTCCACCACCAGAATTCCAAGTGCACAACTGCCAAGCTACCTTACCAAGCATCTCAACCTGGACAAGATGTCTACATTTGCAATTTTGTAAGGAAGTGGAGGCAAGCCAAGTTTGAAGGGTCCTACTGAGTAGTCTTCACAAGACCAACTGCCCTCAAGATGAAAGGGACACAAATGCATATGTCAACCTCTCTGAGATATGGCTAATACTTTCAACTGCAAACCCACCATGAACTGCACCATGAACTTTTCATCTTGGACTTTGTGTTTCAAACTTTTAAGTCAATAAGCGCCAATCACCAGAGGACTACATACATCTCCCCTGCTTTCGTCTCATGATTTACAATATTCAATAAGTTATGTACTGTTGTAAAGTTGTATACCCTCTGTTTATTAAGGGTATTGCTTCATCCATTCATCACCAAAGAACTGCCTAGTCAAATGGAGTCCACCCCAAAGTTATCACCACGCTTGCATAGGGACCTCTCCCACATCACTTATAACAACACCCAACCCAACACTAGTATTCTACATGCACTAAACAGCGCCCCCTTACACAACACATGGTATCTATTTCTAACACCATATCAAGTTCTGCTATGAGATTCAGAGGACTCTTGGGTGTGAACAAGATTTCTATTGGTATCTGCACTGGGTTCCCCAGTAATGCTGGTGTATGTGCTATCAAAACATGTATGCCATGCAAAAAGGCCTTTTTAGCCACAGGAATTGTTCTGACCTGTTGTACCAAGTCCTCATGAGGTATGAGTGACAACATCCTACCTGGTGATACCAGGTGTGTGACATACCATCAACCAATCATCTAAAAAGAGATGGTCATATTCAGCTTACTAATCAGGTCTCTTCCGATAAAGTTGAATGGTGCCTCTGGGGAATATAACAACAGGCCTTGAATTTGCATGTTTCCTATGATCATGCTCACTGATTCAGTAACAGGAACCCTCCAGACAGGCCAAGAAAATCTTTGTCTTGTGAAAAAGTGGTAGTGTTCCCTCCCATATTCAAGATTTGGTGGCCCCAGTGTCGATTAGGAAACTAAAGAGGTGGCCTTCTACGGCTACCATCACAGTGGGTACCTCATCTGACCTGTTGGTTGCCAAAAGCATCGCTCATTGGGTATAGCTGCTGGTCCATGTCTCTCCACACTTTTTTCTGTTATGCCTAAAAGGGATTGCCTCCTTGTAAGATTACTCCTCCAATCTGGACCTGTTGTTCCTCCTGTAGTATTTCTGACACCCTAGGGTATATTCTAGTGCATTTGCCCCTGGTAGTGCTGTCCACTGAACATGAAGGACCTGTGGGGGTCCCTGTGTTACTTGATGTTGGCGAGACCATGGCATTTGTCTTTCTCTCATCTGCGGGGTGATCCATCCTTGCACATGCTCATTGTTCATTTTCATTTTACATTCCCTTGCAAAATGACCCACATTGCCACAATATTAACACTGTTGCTCTACCTCAAGTCCTCCCTGTCTTCTTCCCTGTACTGGCCCTTGGCCTCCTGAAAAACCTTATCAGGCCATCTCGGAGCAGAGATGCTTTTATAATACTACAAAGAGATACCGGTTGGCTATACACTTTGTTTAAACATAAAAGAACAGATCTGTAAAAGCAGTGTTAAATACGTCTGGACAAAGATTAGATGACCCTAAAATCCGGCGGTCTCTTTCTGAAAGAATATATTGCTCAGAAAGGAGCTATTACCCTGCAAGGCCTTGATCTTCACTTCACCCTCACAGCTCTTGTAAAACGACCGCAAATAATCCATACAAGAGTTATCATTTTCACCAGAACATTAAAGGCTAAATAAACATCATCTTTAGATCGAGTAAATCCTAAAGTCCAACATCCCTGTTGGAATCCTTTTCAATCCAAGGCATAAAAAAAATACAAGAAGTTAGAGTGTTGAAATATCAAATTCACGTATCCTAATAATTTAACTTGCACAATGTCAAGTTTTGTTAGTTGCGAATGACGGTCACCTGACGAAGGCTACTGGCCGAAACGCGCGTAGTTCTATTCCACCGCTTTGCCTACCTCATTGTTAAATCAACCTGAAATTCTGTGTTTGTTTTATATGGTGTATTTTCACGTTAACTGTCTTGTATATATATTTATGTATGTAATATGTGTATGCCTACTAATGAAATGCAAAATAGAAATAACATTTCTATATAAAAAAAGAATATATAAAAAAAAATCAAAGATTTTTACATAATGTTTTGATTTGGTTATTGAATGAGGTCGCTTTGATAGTTAACCATCAAATGGGCAATCAGTAATCTTGTGTTTTGCTAGTGAGAGTACTTTTCTCTCTCTTCTTTTCCACAGATCTAAAAAATATGTATACCAAGTTAATGATTTTGCGTGACCAGGTCGAACTTTGAGTAAAACTTTAATACGTAGGCCTGGTTGAATTAGTTGGTAAGGTACAACCGTTAAATTTGACAATGATGATGTTTTGATAAATATATTGTTTAATTGATAAATGTATTTCAATGTTTTGTATTGCAATAATTGTTCTCAGTACATGTAAATAGATGTCTTTTTGTATGGCAACGAGCAAACCTCGGACATTTTTCAAAAACTGAAAAATCCTGTATAATTTAAAAAAAAGTATACAAAGCACCCAAGGATTAAATACCTCATGGTGAGATTCAGCTCAAATTAAATAAGTTGCAGAACAAAACAGTGACCGGGTAATTTTTCTTTAAACCTAAGTCCTGGAAAGGAAATATCATCCGTTCCATTTTCAGGCAGGGTGATCATAATAAGTAAGCGTGGGCGTAAAATCCGTTTCGTTTGCGAAATTTGTGGATTTTTGGCAAATTCGCGAGCTTCGAATTTGCCCAAACATCCGCAAATTCGCAAGCTGCTTAATATTTTACTTGGTCGCGCTTGAAAAATACAATATCGCGCGCACTGCGTTGACTTACAGCGATTCTGAGTCCGCTGAGTTGTTTTTCTCCCGGTTTGCGTGTGCTGCGCCATTTTCCATCTTGCTGCGTGATCTAACGCAATTACGTCATCATGGCTCGCCATCTTGCACAGCGAGAGTTTGACAACACGAGTACGTCCTAAGGGCCCGCGATCACGCATTGCGGGAGTAAACAATGCCGAACACGTAGATGCGGCACGCAGCTGACTTCTGGCGGGAGATTTGAACAGCTCGCTTTCCCGCAATTGCGAAAATTGCAATTCTGCACAAGAAATCCTCCGCAGGAAGCATAAACCTTCTGAAAATGATGGTTTTGATCAGAATAACTCCTCAGATTGACATTTGGCTGCACTTTTTGGTGCAAGGAGTCCATTTTTTTTGGGGGGGGAGGAAGTGTCCCAGAGTCTTCAACTTCCTGTTCCTGTCCAGCAGGCTCCTCCCAGTGCTTTGTCCATGTCCTGGTCACTTTTGATTTGGATCTGAAGCTGGAAGGATTACTTTTTGAGGCTGCTGCTGGATATTTGTATTTGAGGACTTTTGGAACTTTGGAGTTTGGATCACTTTTGGACTTGAGATTTTACAAGTAAGTTGGTGTTGTTTGTTTGGGGCATTGCAGTTGCTGCAACTACAGTTTTAAAACTTTTTTCACAACTTAAAAAAATATATATTGTGGGTAGCCACAGTATCCAGTAGGCCCAGGGTTAGTCATGGGTGCATGATACAACTGTTTCTGTTATTTTTTTTAGCTTAAGTCTCATTTATGTCATGGAAGTTTAGCTCACTGTTATATGTTGATTTTTTTTAAATTTTGGGGTGCCTGTAAAGCCTCACTAGCCAGTAGGCCCAGGTGTAGTGAGTGGTGCATGGACCTAGTCTTTCTGTGGGGTGTCTTGAATTTAAACATCATTGAGGGCATGGAAGGCATTGGATTGTGGTGATTTTTGTGTGTTTGTTTTACTTTTTGGGGTGTTGTTGGGGGCCTGGCCATGTGGGTGGGGGCCTGGCCATGTGGGTGAGGCCATTTTGAGGCCTGGTACAGGCAGGGCCTGGCCATGTGGTGGGGTCAAGGGGCCATTTTGAAGCCAGGCAGTGTGCTCAGGCCTGCACCCAGTTTGCCTTGCTTTCAACCATTATGCCCAGGGGTACTCAGTGGTGCATGGACCTAGTCTTTCTGTGGGGTGTCTTGAATTTAAACATCATTGAGGGCATAGATGGCATTGGATTGTGGTGATTTTTGTGTGTTTTTTTCGACTTTTTGGGGTGTTGTTGGGTCCTGGCCATGTGGGTGGGGGCCATTTTGAGGGCTGGTACAGGCATGGCCTGGCCATGTGGTGGGGGTCAAGGGGCCATTTTAAAGCCAGACAGTGTGGTCAGGCCTGTACCCAGTTTGCCCTGCTTTCAAATATTATGCCCAGGGGTACTCAGTGGTGCATGTACCTAGTCTTTCTGTGGGGTGTCTTGAATTTAAACATCATTGAGGGCATGGATGGCATTAGATGGTGGTGATTTTCTAAGTGTCACATTTTCCATTTTTGCTTTTGGCCTGTTTAGGGGGTTCTAATGTTTTTGCGGGTGGGTTGACGGCTCTGGGGCCATTGCTGGGAAGGTCTAATATTGGGCGCAAGTGGTTTGGAGAAAATCCATGGTGAAAAAGGGGGGTTAGGCCTAGGGTTAGGGTTAGGGTTCTAAAATCGCAATTTACACTTTACACCTAGCTTGAGGGGAAGGATCCGTAAATTTCGCCCACACTAATTTATCCTTGAAAAGGAGACTCTGAGTACGCACTTTCGAAATGATGCTTGTATGTTTTGTAATACTGTCGACTCTGAAACTGAAAGTGTTATTTTTGCACTACACAACGTACCTTATATTTTTTTCTCGTGGTGTTTTAATATTACTACCTGTTTTTCCATCAACAATTACAGGCCGGCTTTTACCCTGTGCAATTGCAAAAAGTATGACCTCAGGCTTAGCGACCCGCAATTCAGCATCCACCAGGCAGGCAGTGGACAAGGTGTCTTCTGGTCCCCAACATTGATCGGCGGAGTGTCAGATGGCATGGAGGAGTACCGAGAAAAAAGGGGAATGGCTGGATGCATGCAACTTCCAAAATTCAACAGGACAACTACAACAACATACAGTTACAGTATCCATTTTCATTTCAACTTATCTTTTAAGTAATGTTATTGCTGTGAACTTCTATGAGTGTGACTCTGTGCATTTTTTTGCTATCTGCTTCAATTCATCCCTCTAGCCATTGTATACTTTTTTCTTTGCTATTTTTTAAACTCATTTAATGTATTAAGTAGTTCTTCTCTCTGAGGGTAGATAGGCAAGTGAAATTGCGTAATTACTGCAGCCCTGTTCTCTCCCATTGTTTCTTCATAGTTAGTACATTGTAGAAAGTACTACTTACTTTACAGTAACCTATCCATTTAGCAAACAACTTCATGCATGCAGTAGTGCATGCACTTCCTTTATGTCCCTTAAAAGATTTATGGATAGCTTTGTATCCAAAGATTTGCTTATCTTCATTTGTTGTTTGTCCATGCTGTGTTTTTTTTCTCTCTCCACAAACCTTTCCCCTCAAACCCCTTTCCCATCCAAGTTTCAAACCCTAACCCTCTTCCCCCGGGCTGTGTGGTTTTCATTGAGGTGTGAGTAAATTACAACAATAATTCCACACACTTGCTGGGGAGGATAAGGTCAAAGCAACAGAAAACTTCCTCCTCCTACACCTGGTGAATGATTACGCTGCTGTGCCCTTCACCTTCAGTACTATTTCTTGTAGTAGCCAAAGCCAATCTCCACGCAACTAGTACACTTTGGAAACTTTAGCATTTGTTAAATTATGGCACTGTTCTTGTGTACTATGCTATCTATCGTACTGTTGTAATGATCCGCTCAGGCCACTCAAGGTTTAATTTTCTTTTTTTTCATAGGCTGCTACTGCCACTGTGTAACACCACTACCACCACAACGATACCATTTCATCCGCCCAGGATTGCCAGCCTTCATCGCCAGTTGACATGCAACCCGCCCTGTGCCTAGCCCTAGGCCTATTCTCAAACATGAATCACAGGTAAGATAAGCGTTTGGGGGGTAGGAAGAATAATGGAGTAGGAGGAGAGGGGAGAGACTGACAGTATTACTACTAAAGTAGTAGGACAATTGATTCTGTGAGTGGCACTTACTTTTGTAAACATTTGGGCGATTACTTAGACAATTTGAATCAAGCATCCAGATAAGTTTCAAGAAAACAAACAAACATTTAACCCCCCCCGCCTCCCCCGCAAAACAGTAAAAACGCATATGCAATGTTTAAGTTGAAAGTAAATAATTATTTAAATCCATAACAAAAATAAACTATCCCGCAAGACCTGACCCGCCCCGCTCCCTAACCCCAAAGAATGTCCGTGAAAAAGTACCCAAAGTCCAAGAAAAAACCCAACTCCCAATTCCCACCCCCCAAAAGTCTTTAAAAAAGGGGCAAGGGACAGTCTCTCCTCCTCTACTGCTGCCGGCCGTGTCCTTTGGCCAGGTGGGCCTGTTGCTCCCCGCAGATGTTCTTCTTGAGCAGGCTCTTCATTCTCTCCATCTCCTGCTCAAGGTTGGACACCCTGAGGGTTAGGCGGTGGTTGCGGGCCTTGGACCCGCTGTGGGGGGCAGCTGATTTTTTGGCTGTTTGGCGGTGGCGGGTGGATGCGGTACCACGGCTCCATACAGCTGGATGCTTGCGCTGACTGGCTGACCCAGGGGGCGCGGAGGAGGATGCAGCTGTCGCAGTGGATGTTGTGGTGGACTGCGACTGCGTGTCCTCCTCCTCCTGGGCCACCAGCCGCCGATATTCAGTGACAATCGCCTCCAGCTTCCTTTGCCAGGCCCGTCTACCCAGCTCCTTCTGTGTCAGTTTGGAAGGAGCATCTATATGAAGAAAGAAAGACATACTGTAACCAATGCTCTTCAAGATTAACACAAAAAAATTCAGCAGAAAGTTGTGTCACAGTAGTACTAGCAACTTGCAAGCACAGTACAAAACATTTGTGGCCGGCCTGTATCTATCTAACCTCCCACTTCGTCAGCCTCTACTCTAACATTTGTGGGACTTTCCGGAATCAAGTCTACGAGCATTATATGGAATCACTACATTAGAGTTGACTATGCCAGTATACCAGTTTTATTCTTCTTCTTCTCTCTTGTTTAGCGAAATTGGTATGTAAACTTCTGGAACCCGGCATAATGCCAGTGCAGTCAACTTGCACCCGAGAAAAACAGACGCAAGCCATGATGACACAGACTTGCATTACTGTACCAGTCCAGTACGTGCAGGTGGTGAAGCTCTAACTTTTCTATTACGGTTGGCACTGAGAATACTCTGTTACAAGGGTTACTGCTTAATTAATTTAACTTTCACCGTACAGTGCCAATGACTACTAGAAAAGGAAAATGAAGAAGATAAATAATATGATTATCTGTCCCTTCACAGGATATTTGCTTACATATGGGATGACTTTAGGTGCTTTTGTTTTTTATTGAGTGAACACTGATAGGCCACACATGAATGACAGAGTTGTACTAAAATTATTAACAGAGGTAGTGAGTAGCCCCCATAAACGCCGGCTATATGCTGTGCTTGCAATACAAACTACTGCTACTATTTATGGTAGTATTCGGAAAAATTACAACTTCTTTTCCTTGCCTTTGCTACACTGGAATGGACGTGCAGGTGCGGTGTTACATGCTCTTCAAAGTAACACTTACTTCATCCAGTGACCGTCTACTCTGTCTACATACACATATGCTATCTATGAGTCAAATAGTACCATGATCCAGGCATCCATCCATTCAAAGTAAATGTCAATCATTCTTCTTAATGTCTCAACTGGACAAACCTTAGTTTTTCTCACCGAAAAACAACATTTTCTTTTTATTTTGGAAATCGCAAGCCATGCATCCATGCTTGACTTGCATTTGAATTTGAACCAAAGGATATATTGCGCACACATACAGTTTCTGTTTCACCCACCCAGGCAGTCCTCTTCCCTTTCTCCTTCCACCCATCCTTGCTTCATCCTTCAACCGGCCATGCATCATATTCCCAGCTACCTCGGGCAGCATTCAAGAACATGTATCATTCTTTGCCAGTCATCATTACTTTTTAACTTGCTCGTCCTTCCACACTTACTTACACCCTTCTTTCCCTTTTCGTTCATCCCATCCATCTAGTTCATCTCCGATCTGACTTGGCTTGTCGATAAAACTTCCACAGCTGAGTTGAAGTCAATTTAGAGGAGGCTACTACATGGTTGATAAAAACTTAGTTCTAAATTTGTAAGTCTTCTTAACAGACAAAGTATACTTGTACTGTACAACATATACACCTGTGCAGAGAGCACCCTCTGCAGTCTGTAATCTGAATAAGTAAGGAATATAATAGCTTACCACTGCCCGCCACTCCCGTGACATTCCCCACAGCAGTTCCCGCTGGCTGTTGCACCACCTCCGCCCCAGGAGTGCCCACCTCCGCGCTGGCCACGGCACCGGTGGATGGCTGTGCCGATGTTCGGCCTAGAAAATACATTTCAGATTCTTAGATGCCATATACACCACTCCCTAGTATTTTTTCTAGGAATGAAAAAATGTTACAATGACTACACAAACAAATTTTATAAGTTGTGACTCTCTAGTCTAAACTACTAATTGCCCTTTTTTCAGGGAAGGGTGTTTTTTAGTTATGCATAGCCGTAACATGTCTTGCTACACTTTTTGGCATAACTGATGAATGCTTGCTTTTTAACACTCACCATTTTTCTCATAACAGACAGAAGCTTCCCTTCTAAGAACAAGAGCAAGATCAGATCATCATCACTTGGACGGAGTCAGCAATGATTCAGCACTACAAAGAAGACTTGAAGTTCCAACCTGGTGAGAGCTCGCCCACAATTAATGTGTGAAATTACTAAGCACTTTTCAATTTTCAATCCACCGTTTATGTTGTATGTTGAACTTGATTTTAATAAATGGTTTTACTGACAATAAAGCTTTAAAACTTACATAGACTCTGTGGTTTTTGGTCATGAGTGAGTGAGCGAAAGGGTTTGCAATTTGCAAGCATGAGTCCGTGGCTCTGAGAGGTTGGGACTCTGACTCCATAGTCTTATGTCCTGGATTGTATAATCATTGGGGATCAATCATCGATGAATTTGGGAGCTAAATGACTCTGACACACTAGCTAGTCAGTAAGGAGATTGGGGGTTTAAATTCTGTTATGATGGAGGTATGGGGAAAGTCTAACTGCGCCTATTATAATTGATAAACAATGCACTATTTCGTGTCCAGACTTCTGTTTATGCAGAATAGTCCCTGCAACAGTAGTAGTATGGATTGCCCTCCTATCCAAAAAAAGTAAACTAGTATCTTATTCTTTCTTAGTGGTCATTGACATTTTATTGTTGGGAATTGTCAAAGCATAAACATTTAGAAGACTTCCAAAGACATTATGGACAACCCAGAGGGCTGCACTCAGTGCATAGGGCTATTGCTGAATAGAATGGAAGTTTTGTTTAACACCTTTTGCCAACTGTGCAAGCTTAGTTAGCTACACAGACAGACTAATAATAATCTAGTAGTACCACAGGGAGTCATAGTAGAGGCAGGATAAGAATTTAGAAACAGTCTACAAGAAGATCAAAGACGATTTAGAATAAATCGAATGGGGAACGTTAGGAAAAAATAGATGCTGTAAAAGATAGGGAAGTATAATTATTAATATTAACAGGAAAACTTACTGGGGCCAACAGAGGAGCCCTCGCCGGACCGATCCTGGCCTTCCTGTTCCTGCTCCGCCGGCGCCGCTACCTCCTCCTCTGTCCTCTTGCCCCTGGGGGTTGCTGATGTACAACATGAAAGAAAGACCCAAACATGGATGATTGTTGTCAACCAAATCAAACATTTCAAAAAAACAATAACAAATTATTTTGGGGAAATAGACAACAATTGCACAAAATGTATTGACCTATCTGATGTAGTCCACTAGGATATTAGTATTGCTGGATTCGCGGACCGTCTACTTGGAAAGTTATGTAACTCACTAAACAAACTACAAAAAGGTTTGACTAGGACTGGCAGGCAGCACTCCGCATCACGCGAAGTGACAGACACAGTCCATCGTGATTGCAGACCAGTGAGAAGTTGAACACTAAAAAGTTTCCTACTAAATAACCAGTCATAATATACTCAAACTATCAATCCACCACCACTTTCTGTTCTTAGTGGCAGGAGTACAATGGAAGGACTGGACTTGAGTCTCTAGGGGCAGATTTACAAGCCCCTCGCGGCTCTTTTGCTCCGTCGTTGCGTGACTTTTGTGACGCAGCGGCAGCGCAAAAGAGGCAACATGGTGCGGGGTATATTAACAACGTGACGCATCTGGGAGATGCATCACGTTGTAAAGCCCTGCATGATCAGGGGGCGTTCCGGTGCAAGGGAGGGCGTTCCCGCGTAGGAACGCATCCTAAAAGTGGCTGAATGAAATCTACAAGATTTCAATCAGTCACTTTTAGGCCAATGCTGCATCAAAACCCTGCGCCTGCTTGAAGCAGACGTACGGCTTGATGCAGCATTGGGGAGATAGGGCCCCGCGAGCATTGCTGGAGCTGCGGCATGCTTGCGACACAACTCCAGCAATGTGTTGCCTTTACGGCACAGATGCGTGACGCATCTGTGTCATTTTTGCCAATGGTAAATGCGGCGCACCATGGGTGGTGGAGGCGTGGCGCACAATTACTGGTGCATCCCTGCTAATTTGCAGGGATGCGCCAGTAATTGTAAATCTGCCCCTTAGTGTCTAGCATTATGCAGTTCTGTAAAGTACACTCATCCATAATCACTCAGGCCAATGAAATGAGCACAAAATCAAAAAGAAGTAAGCATAGTAGCACCGCCACGGAGCAGGTGAGCAGTGCACCTGCAATGCAATCACAGAAGATTTTGAAACATAATTTACCTACAATGTAATCGGCAGCATTATTGCTCTTCGGAAACAGAGTAGTGATTAAATAGCAACTACTACTCACCAATCCCATGGATCTCAATGCCTAGCAGATCGAGCAGGTCGTGTTCACGGTCCGGGATATCGGGCCACCGGTGTGTGGCCTGGCTGTAGGTGCGCCGGACCCGAGACTGCCGATACATGGCCCGGCACACCTTCCCCCACAGCTGCCGACTGTCCCGGAGCCCGTACCCGCCAGCGATCCTGCCGCCTGCTGCGATGGTCTTGGGGCGGCGGCGCTGGATATAAAAAATCAGTGCGGCCACCTCCTCCGCGCTAAAGATCTCCCGGGCTATGACTTGTTCCCCCTCAATCGCCCGCATGAGAGACGGGTACGGGGTGCAGGACCCTTCCCCTTCTCCTTCCCGGCTCCCTTTGCCATGGTCCTGGACAGGAATGGAAATAATAAATAGGAAAGAGAATAGGGAAAAAGTGAATAAAAGAAGAGGTAATAAAAAGTAGTTTTAAAGTAACCAAAAGTAGAAGAAAAACACAAAATATAAATCTAGAAAAATAGAAGGATAGATAATAGGTAAAAAAGATCCCAAAAAAACTTCAAACTAACATTGGATGGCAAAGATTGAAGCTGGATATTAAAAGCATTCCCAGAACCATAGCAATGAATGAAAAACAAGATGGCCCAGTCATTGAGGACCGCGTGGGTAAGTTTGCGCGATATTTCACCCGCGAGTACTCAAAAACACACGTGAACTCGTAATAGCGTGCCACACACAACGCAAGATTGCCAATAGCGCCCGGAAATGGAAATACGCAACGCGCACAAGATGACCGCGCCCATGTACAACCGCATGGGTAACTTTGCGGTCGGTGTGCTTCAAGAGGCCCACGAATACGCAAAAAACCCCACGAACACGCAAAAAAAAGAAATCCGCAAATGCACACGAATTCGCAAATTTTGCAGATCGCAAATTAGATTTTGAGCGAATTCGTGGACCTCGAATTCACAAATTTCGCCCATACTTAATAATAAGCCGGGAAATTACAGTCTGATATTGCTGATCGATGTAGAGGCGAAATTATACGGATCATACCTACTTATGCACCTTCAAGATTGGATGGAGGAAACAAACATAATTCCCATGTTCCAAACGGGTTTCCGGCCAGGGACAGGTACATTAACAAATCTGGCAACTTCGGCACTTCTAATGGAAAAAGCAGAAAAAAAGACGACCAGACTGTATGCATGCTTTATAGATCTGAAAGCAGCTTTCGACAGGGTGAATCGAAACCAACTATGGGAAAAATTAAGATCATGGGGGCTGCCGAGGAAACTACTGGAGGCAATAATAGGCCTGTACAGTGAAACGTGGGCAAGAGTAAAACTGCGTGATGATCGCAGCATCACTGCCGAAATCAGTATGCAACAGGGCTTAAAACAAGGCTGCGTCCTGGGCCCTAGTTTGTTTAACATATGCATGGCAGATATCGTTAAACACATGCATGTAGGGGAAGGTCATCCACCAAACCTGGCAAATAGTCCAATTCCTTTTTTACAATATGCCGATGATATTGTGGTGCCGAGCCAAACACCCATAGGTCTTCAAAGAATGATCAACAACCTTGCTACTTATCTAGAGCACTAAAGCTTGGAACTGAACAAGGAGAAGACTTAGGTGGTACATTTAGTAGACCCCAAAAAATCCAATTTTAAATGGTATGCAAAAGGATCGCCAATAAAAGAGGAAGTGTCTTATACATTTTTAGGTCTAAAGTTGGGGCGAGGATCGACCCACAAAGAACATAAATTGGACCTAAAGGCAAAAACACATTCCTTGATCTATGCATACCGGTTACTACATAAAAAATTGGATTGCCCAAATTATACGCATCTTCTAAAGGTGATGGCATCGCAAACTCTACCCACTCTGTTATACGCTCTGGTTACCTGGTGTGGCAAAGAGGCTGGGTTGTTAAACAATCTCCAAACAAAGGTGTACAAAGCGGTTTTTAACCTCCCATAATCAGCCTCGCCGGCACATGTGCAAATGGAATTTGGGTTGCGGAACCAGAAGTTTTGGGGCATGAGTGGCTTTGTGAAACTGTGCCATAAAATACGCTTGTCAGCACAAGGTTCACTAGATAGCCTGTGTTGGAAAGAAATTGAAAATCAGTTGAATAAAACCACTTTAAGTGGTTGGGGAGCTTATTTGACCAAATCTTTGAGGGAGTTAGAAATCCAATCGACATGGGATACCGTGCTAGATAGAGTCAGCTTTGATAAAATAACAAATAATGCTGCCAAATGGAAGTCCTTTTTGGAAGACAAATCAGCAATCTCCAAATGCTGACATGGGTGGACAGTGATTAATTCATACTCCTTGATAAAACCCCATACATACTTAGAAAGTCACTTTAGTATGATGCTAAAGAAGAGATATATAGAATATCGGCTGGGCCTACACCTTTCAAAAGATCTACAACCATCTTGGAAAGGCGTCTATATGGATCTTCATTGTCGCCTAGGCGAGTACCATAAAGAATCACTAACCCACCTGTTATGCGTGTGCCCGGCACTTATGGATTTAAGGAGACGGCTTTTCAAAGACATTTTTGACAAATTGAACATTCGCACTTGCAGGCAAGCCGTAAATAACTCTGGGCACAAGACTACGCTCCCCCCACTGAGTGTACGTAGTGTTGCCTACTTTGCATTTTGCAAAGTAGGCGTAGTTGGCGACACTACGCACGCTCCGTGGACGGAGCGAAGTTGCCCGCCACCTGCCTCCTGCCCGCCCTCTCCTACATACCTAATTTCAGTAAATAATACCAGAAAAGTAAATTAAAGTCACTTACCTGGTCTGCGGCGTCCCGGGGCTCCCTCTTCTCTTTCGCGCCGCGTCTTCGATCCCAATGCGCATGCGTGGGTGGCAGCGCACGCGCATTGGGATCGAAGATGCGGTGGGGCTATAGAAAAGAGGGAGCCTCCGGACGTCGCAGACCAGGTTAGTGCCTTTCATTTACTTTTCTGGTATTATTTACTACAATTAGGTATGTAGGAGAGGGCGGGAGGGGGGCGGGTGGTGCGTAGTGGGGCTACGCGAAGTGCGTGGGTGGGCGTACCTTCATGTCTACTTTGCATAGCTTCACGTAGCTCTACTACGCATACTACTCCGACCCTTGGCTGTAATTCGATGGCTGGAGGGATCATCACCCATGCTGGCTTGTAGGGCGGTCAAATATATCAGAAAAGTACAATCTCTCCTACGACAAGCTGAACTTGGGGAAACAAGTAAAGTCAGAAACTGTACCCTCAATGCTTGACAGATTATTTTAGCCAGGCTGGAAAATATGTTAATAATGGGCTAAAATGTAAGACTTAACTAGGATGGCCAGCCTAAAAGTTTTAAAGGACCATTCTGCCCATATACTTAAAGTTGTATATAACAAACGCCCCCCAAAGAATTCCATGATTATAAGCACACTGTAATGGACAAGGCAACTAGATGATAATTTTATGTAATGTGTTTTATAAATTGTTTGAATTTTTAAGGATCATTTTTCTATTGTGAATTGTAATGATTTTAAATAATCAAAAACAATAATAAAATGTGACTTGACTTTGACACTAGACATAACAGTACTCCTAGCTCAGTTCTGTGTGATCTGGGACAGCATCAAGCCTAGCTCATAAGTACTCCATTATCATCTATGCACAGATCATATGGTCTACTACAAATGATGTGTGGCTTAAAACTTAAAATCTTAGCTTTGACAGACAAAACAATTGTCAGTTGAAGAGTGTGCAAAATACATGATCACAACCATTCTCAAATCTTCACACTTGTAGTCACCCCAGTTGAGCAGTGCCCAAATTGCTACGATTACATTATGCATGTCAGACTTCAGTTTTGGGGGCATAACATAGGATTCACCCATGTTCATCCAGGCAGGGTCAGGTTGCAGTCACATCCATAGCACTCACAAGTGATGTGGCCACATGGCGTAAGGATGACAATGCACTGTGTAGGCTGTGTGGGGGGTGACCACAAGTCAAGTGTGACATGAAAGCCAAGGCAGTTTGAAAAAATCAACATTCTGGTGCCAGGAGCGGAAGATGTGTTTGTGCCAAACACATTAACATTTCAGCACAATCCTAAGTGCCCCAGGTGAGGGGTATTGTGTGTTCATTCTGCATCACCCTAATGCAATATGGATGCAAACTCAAGGGAGGGGTCTGTCCACCTGTAGCTGGTAACAGTGACTGCACACTAAAGGCAGTGCTCCGTTGCTGGGCCCTGAAGTCATTAGCATTTGTGAAGCCCTGAGCATCTGATCACAGGCAGTGTCAGCCTGGACTGGCACACAGCATCCACCCTCAACTAAATGCAATCCACAACACTCATGTTACCAATAACTAAGGGTAAAACTCCTTGCATGAACTAGCAAAGAAGGAGATTGTTGCAGTACATTGTCATGCTGAAAAGATACAACTTTGGTTCTGTCACATGAAGGTGCTTGAAGGGGCATTGGACAACCAAGCACACACAAATGTCAATCACTATAAATGCACCAACAGGACTTGACATAGCGTAGCACTCCCAACCAAACAATTAGATGGACACAAATATTAGCCTTTGAAATTACTAGACTTTACCTAAATGTATGAAACAGAAATGAGAATCAAACACCATGCAGTACCCAGCATTGTCCCTGAACAAGTAGATACAAATCTTGGACACAACAAGTACAATCCACTCCTGACAGTGTTGTGACCACTCCTAATCCATATGTCACTACGTCACATGTGTGTCACCTAAATGATATGACTATTGCAGACTTTGGCAGATACAAACTGTCTGCTATGTTTGGTACAATGTTAGATGTGTCTATTCCATCTCTGAATCATATGCCTGAAACAACATTTAATATTTGTGCCCATATGTAAAATGCACTAGCAAGTTGCTTAATTGGGTTTAAAAGCTAGACACATGTCCCCATGCGGACACACAAACAAACCATTGACAAACCAGGATACACAGTAGGTTTCATAGAATCAACAACATAAAGCTTATCACAATGCAAAATAAAAGTTGAACAAACAACAAAACCACAAGCCTGAAGTAACATGCATTGTGTCTTGGTTACAGTTAGCCTGTCACACATCCTCTCTGGCCATGTATACACACTCAAAGTCACTTATCACACAAATACTCATTGTAAAGCTTGGACAACTTATTGCAACTAACCATAGACCATACATCCCCATCCTTCCGCTTACCATAGTCTGGTCTGCTGCATAATTTTCTGGTTGTATAAGCAAATGCTCGGCCATGTGTACACCAATACAGAATCATATTGAATATCACATGGCCATGATGTGGCCTATGCCCACTTTATAGAATTGGGAAATTCCTAGACTTTCACACTATAACTGTGACATAAGGCAAGAATGAGCTGTACCTTTCAAGGTTAGCTACTGGACAACTTTACAATCACAGCATGTCATCACTATTCCAATTGTGTGACAAACATTCATGTATCAAGCGGTGTATACACATTCCACCAACACTTACAACAACTGTGTCCCTGTAAAGACAGTAGAATACTGTAACTTACTGATACATGTCCTGGCCCACACACCATCCACATGATGTACCCAAACAAAAGCAGGATGTAATGACTGACATTTAAAATCAAAGGCACTGGACAACAAAGACCGCAGACACCTTGCCTAACAGGAATATCTGCAGAAAGTGGAGTCCTTGGAGTCAACAGGGTTGGAGCACTGTCCGAATAATGCTTACCTTACACTCACCATGGGCACAGGAAATGTATCAGATGGGTACACAGCCTTGAAGGGTATTGGCCTACAGTGGCTTTCCACCTGTGGCAAGGTTGGTGTTGCCACTAGTCTAACAGATCTATGGCAGACACAGACATGTGTCCACGACTATCAAGTCATATACACGTATTGTACAGTTACTTTCTGTACATAGTTGTGGACAAAGTCACTGGCATATATTCATAGTCCATATGTATTCAGGTGTATTGGTGAGAAAGGTGTCTTTCTGCACATTATAAACATATTCACTATGTCAACATGTAAAAGCGTGAACCATGTGGAACTGTATTTTCCCACACAAAGCTTTGTGACTTCATGTCACACTCATAGGTAAAACCAAGGTTGACATTGACATCTAGACAAGTAGGCTCAAAAATCTAGGATACATACTAACCAAGAGCTTGTACTCCATGGATCTTATTCAGTCCATGACATAGTGGCATCATTGTATACTTACATCACAAATTACACACAAATGACAGTTAACCAGAAATCTATTTTGAGGACACATTAATATTGAAAAATAAATAGTAAAACTTTTATTCAGCAAAATAAATAGTTCACGGTCTCAAGAAAAAGGCCAATGGCCAGTCCAAATTAGTCTTTGGCTTTGAGGGCCACAAATAATAGGTCTTTCATTGCTTGCCTGCACTTGTCCTGCAAAGGGACATCTCTGACAGGAGGGGCATCTAGGGAGAAGGCCAGGCACCAAAGGGACAAAACTAGGGAGGTTTGGGTTTGGGGAGGGATGGAATCAGGAGGGGGGTGGGTCCTACTGCAGTGATATTTTCTGATTGAGTGGGGTTGGACTACTGCAGTTGTAGGGTCAGATTGGGAGTGTTGGTCAACTGCAATTGAAGGTTCTGATTGAGGGGGTGAGACAACTGCAGTGGGAGGGCTAGATGGAGGTGGGGATGGCCTGGGCTTGACAAGTTTGGGAATCGTATACTTTTCAATGGTGTGAACAGGAATAAGGAAATGATAATAAATGAAACAAAAACAAAAGTAATGGCACTCAGCAATAAGATACTGAAACGCAGGATATATGAATGGGACTTACAAAAAAAGCCGTTAGAAAAGGTGAAATGTTCTGAATATCTTGGTGTATTGTTTGATGAGAACAGATCTTTTTTACACGATAAAATACAGATGGAAAAAAGAGGTAACTGTCTGCAAGGGGCTTTTTGCTTACTTTATAGCTCCTTGGGATGTCCATCATATTGCCCTTTACTAAAAGTAATAAACTTCTCCCTAGCCTTACCAATGGAAGTGAAGTTCTCTGTGGTACAGACTCTACACTACTAAATAATATTGTTACAAAAACCTTTAAATATTTGTTTCATCTTCCATCTAATGCATCGCCTGCTCAGATCAGGCTGGAATTTGGCTTCTGCAACCAACAAATTGCAAGGATGGGTCAATATGTAAAGACATGGAAACAAATTAAAACCAATACTAATAATTCTATGTGCTGTCTTCTGTGGCAAGAGATTCAACTGAACCAAAAGTCATCTCTTTATAAATATCTTTATAAGGCTCTAAAAGAATTGTCAATTCATGATATCTGGGAAATGGCTCTAACCCCACAAGTTTTTAAGAAAATAATTATTAGATCAGTAAAATATCTATCTCTTTTGAAAGACAAAGAGTTGTTTATTAAGCGGTCACATGCATGGATGATAGTTAACGAATATATGACACTTAAAGCTCAACCATATCTTGAAACAACATGGACAGTGCAAACCAAAAATATATTTATGAAAGCAAGATTCGGCAACCTGCAAGGATTAAAACATGCAATGCCTTGGCTGAGTCCATCTATGATGACTCCCTGTCGATTATGTAATCTATGGGAAGAAACTATTATCCATTTGGTCTGTATATGTGCAACAATGACGGCTGAAAGAAAGCGATACTTGAAAAACTGTTTCATTGGTAGAGGTGTTCGTACATGTAGACACGTTATTGTAGTTTGTTTTAGACCAATGGACATTATAATGAATGCTGATTTTACCAAATTTTTGATACTTGCAAAAAAGAAGTTAGATGTCAGGGAACTGTGTCGAGAAAATTTGGAAATGGTCAATAGATAGGGATAAAGTATGCACAATACAAATGAATTAGTACATAAGTAATGAAATTGTAATTCTTACCATTTTTATTAAGTTTTTGCTAATATGGTTTCTGAAATATATGTTCTCAATTGATGTTTATAGCTGATTTTTTAGTATTATTTGAAGAAATTATCAGAATAAGATTATTAAGAATTTTAGATTTACCTGTTCTGTTTTATGCGATGTGTATTAAATATTGTTTTAATTGTAAGATTTAAATTAATCATACAATAAAATTTTACCTAAGAGTACAAATTACACGCATTCTATCACCCCCAGGCAAAAAACTTAACTTTCATAGACCATCTAATGTCAACTAACTCAGAACCTCACTCCATCTATATTTTCCTAGGAGACTTCAATCTTCACTGGAACAACATCCAAGATAATCAGGTCAACATTCTTAAAGAATTCCTAGCTGACCACTCACTAGTACAAGCATGCACCCTGCCAACACACTCCAAAGGAGCTACATTAGACTGGATCATCTCCAAAGAACATACGATCCAAGCAATCTCAATCGTTCCTTGTGACTGGTCGATCACCACTTCATCACTTTCCAAATACCAACCAAAAAAGAGAAAACAATCACGCAACCAATCAAACCCAAACATTGGGTGAGAGACACTAGAGACCTGAACTCGGAGAGTCTAACAATGCAGATTGAAAAAGAACTTCAACCCCCTTCTGAACAAATGGACATCAGTGACCTTAAAGACCACTACAATCCTATGATATCTAAAATAGTTGATGACATTGCCCCCCTAAAACATAAAAGAATACAGATCAAAGATAAAAACCCATGGTTCAACAGATCACTTAATGAAGAAAGACGTAAACTCAGAATAACAGAACAAAAATGGAGACAAACTCCGTCATCCCCCCACTTAATACAACTATGAATGACCAGAAAAACCTACAATAAAAGCGTACTTAAATTAAAAAAAAAATTTTTAGAAATAAACTTGAAAACGCAAAGAACAGACCGAGGAAACTCTTCGATCTACTAAAAGAACAATCAAACATATTTGCCAAATCCTCTGTGGAATTGTTCTGCATGTAATGGAATGTCAAGCATGTTGCTAATTTAGAATGCTATGCCTTGAAAGGCATTCAGTTACTTGCTGTGAAGTTGAGCTGGAGTACCTGTGTTCACTCTTCAATAAAGATTGCCTTTCCTCTCCAACTGCTTGAGGTGAATCTTTACATTGGCGACAAATTGACCGGATCAGCGCACGGGGCAGATACCTGCACCAGTGCCTCCACCTCTGGATAATCTATTTTAGAAAGGACTCTAATAAAGACAAAAGAACCCGCTGTGCGAAGTTCCTTCAAACTACTAATTGTGACTCCTGAGCACTATGTGTACATGGGAGAACATGCACAAATTTGGCTAGACTGTTGCTGCTGAATGCAAACTTTTTCATTTTTACTCGGTTTTACCTTGCCTCGATATATGTTTGTGCGTGTGAAGAGGTTCCCACTATGTGACAAAACCTCTTTGTGATACTTGTGAGAATTTACTATAGCCAATTACAAGTAATTAATATTCAAGGCAATACCTGTAAAAAATACTTAATTGAAAGTAAATAATGTTTAACATTCAGAACGTTGCCAAACCTATGAGTGGAACCAGCTTGGGACTTGCGCTGACTGTCTTGTTACGGTATCCAATGTGCTAACCTCTCATATCCTCATGTCACCACGCATGCCTTGTCCTCACGCCCTAATTCCTTCAAAAAGAAGAACGTGAACTGAATTCCATGCTTGTGCCCAAGCTGATAAGACTAAGGTAATTAGACAACCTCCTTTAACATGTGTGTCATTTCCCAAATGCCATAGGAAAGGGTTGCTGTTGATTTTTTGGGTCCGATCGCTAAACTTGGGTCACATAGCAAGTTCCGCATGGTTGTAGTTGATTATCATTCTAAATGGTTTGTGGTTGAATCCACAGAGTGTGTGAGTACACAAAAAGTAATTTCATTCATGGAAAGGACATTCTTGAATGAGGGGAATCCCAAAAGTCTTAGCGTCATATAATGGTGTTCAATTGGTGTCAAAGGAGATGAAAGACTTTTTGTGCAAATTTGGAATCAAACATGAAAGGGTTCCTCTTTTAAGGCCTGAAGCTAATGGCTTTGTTGAAAAGATAAATCGTTTAATAATGGAGAATATCCAATTATCACTTTCGAATGGAATATCGTTGTTGAGGAACTTAAAAAGCTCATCTGTACATATAGAGTCACTGCACATTCTGTGACTGGAGTTTCACCATTCATATCTCTTAAAGGCTGTGAGCTTGATGTCAAGGAAGTTCCTGGGTGGCTGAAGGATAAAGAGTGTGTGTGGGATGACAGAAGTGCTGTAGAGAGTGATGCGGCACACCGACTGTTGGCTGCGACTAGGTATTACAATGCAAAATAAGGTGTAAAAAACCTTGATGTGAGAGAAGGAGATTGGGTGGTTGTAAGACGTGGAGGAATTCTCTTGAAAGGAGACAGCAAATTTCCTAGGCCCATACAAGTAAGAGCTGTAAAAAAGGACATTGTTATTTTGTCAGACGGTTCTGCTTGGAGCAATGGAAATGGTTATAAATGTTGTGCTCCTTTGCTTTTTTCGGATAACAGATTTTTGAGTTCAAAAAGAATTTATTAAGGAATAAGAGGTGTCAATACAATACACACATGTGATACATAAAAGAAGCAAAAGCAATCTAGCAAAACACTGCATGAATGACAGAAGGTAAACTGATATAAAGACAAGATGAGGTTATACAATAAAGAATAAAAAGGATACAATAGCAAAAACTGTTATACGAAAAGATACTTAGGAACGATATTTTTTGTAACATTTCACCAGGTTTTTTTTAACATTCTGTCAATGTGTTTTATATATAATTTTTGTTGGTAATTATTAAAGGGGGAAGATGTGTGGAGTTATTCTGCATGTAATGGAATACCAAGCTTGTTGTTATGTTAGAATGTTATGCCTTGAAAGGCATTCAGTTACTTGCAGCTGTGAAGCTGAGCTGAAGGCACCTCTGTGCACTCTTCAATAAAGATTGCCTCTCCTCTTCAACTGCTTGAGGTGAATCTTTACACCCTCACTATTAACGTCTAAATCAGATCTGAACTGTGAAGATTTGTCAACATTCTTTACTGATAAAGCCAGCTCATTGCAGAGAGAACTTAAGAATAACGCTGATAAAGCCTCAATCCTAAGGAGTGAACAAGGGAGAAACCCTGCCCTACCGACACAAGTAATGCCCAAAAATAATGCCCATTGGGCAACCTTCAAACTAAAGGATCAGCATAACATTACCAAAATACTACTATCTCTGAAACCAAACAATCATTACAATGACTCTCTGCCGTCAAAATGCTGGCACTCCAGCAACCACATGGTCATCCCCTATTGGACTAAGATAATTAATGAATCGCTTACCCATGGATCACTTCCGGACTGCCTAAAAACAGGCCAGGTTATCCGTCTCCTAAAGAAACCTATGAAGAACCTATCAGACACAAAATTTGTCCTGTAACAACTATGTACCTACTAGCCAAAGTACTAGAAAAATGTATGCACAATCAAGTAAGTCAACACATTACTGAATTTGAACTCTACTAAATGACTGCCAATCAGGGTTTAGACCGAACCACAGATAGCAATCCTACACATAGTAGATTGCGCTACGCTAGCCTTCGACCGTAATGAAATCTGCCTCCTGATCCTTCAGGACCAATCATCTGCATTTAACACAGTAAACCATCCCATATTATTAGAACACCTGGAAAATAGAATGGGCTTATCGGGAACTGTACTGAAATGGTTCTACTCCTTCCTAGAGAACATATTGCAAAGATTCCTGGTGGACAACAAGCTTTCCCCATCATCTCCGATTTAATTGGGGTTCCACAAGGATCAACCCTATACCCTTCACTTTTTAACCAATACATGGAACCATTAACTGCAGTACTGCATAAGGCTAATATTTCCTTTCACATGTATGCTGATGATGGCCAACTGTATATGAAGATATCATCTCAGGAAGAAATCAACACCATGAACCAAGCACTCAAGAAAACTGTTGAATAGCTAGCTGATAATCATCTTAAGCTCAACTCACAATAAAACACATTTCTAATGATCTGCCCTCCTAAAAGCCCAGCCAAGATTAAAGAAAGGACCAAGATGATCACAGCACTTAATGGTACCCCAACAATAGTCGATTCAACCAAATCCATTGGTATCACACTGGATAAAGATTTAAACATGCGACCACACATCAACACAAAGGCAAAAAACACTTGCTTTCATCTAAATTACCTCAAAAAACTGAAGCCACTCGTAGATCCCGGGGATCTTAAAATGGCAGTACAGGCACTGGTCATATCAAAAATTGAATATGGATGCACAACTCTATCAGGACTCCCTAAGATCTCAACAGCTTCCTAAAAAGCTTGTCTCAATGCAGCAACTAGACTCATAATGGGAACAAAAAAATATGACCACATCACTCCACATCTGAAAGCGCTTAACTGGCTCCCATAAGAGGCAAGATTAGAGCTAAAAGTTGCATGTAAATGTAAATTGTATATGTAAATGTATCACATACAAGGCAATACACCACAAAACTCTGCATCACCTAGCACAGAAAATTACGCTGTCCAGAAGCACTAGACCTCCGAGGGGATCGGAGGATTTTCTATTGAAACCAGCCTTCTTCCATAAGAAAAGAGCTTACGATGGAGCGATGGAGCGTTCATGGGAGCTGCACCAAGGATTTGGAATTAGCTCCCACCGAATATCAGAAGAATCACCTATGCTCCATGATTCAAAATGGAGACAAAGTTCTTTCTGATGGGTACATTTCTCCCATAACGAACAATGTGTTTAACATAACAATACTATAACCAGCTTGGCTATAGAAGAACTCAGGAATGGTCCTATCTTAAACTTAGGTATGACTCGACAATCTCGATTGTAATCTAATGATTCATATTATTCTTCATTATAGTTGTTTAGTTTATGGATAAATATATTCCAATGTTGGTGGGAAAACATAGACAGGTTCTTGACGTGAAATAATTGAAAATCTGCAGATATCAAAGGTGGTTGAAATGTAAATTGCTCTGACACCCAAACTTTGGATCTAGTTCGCTCTGTAGAAAACAATGAATAAATAAATAAATAATACTGGTACCCTTCTGCTCAGACTCAGCACTGGAACCAGTCTGGCTTGCTGCTTCCCCTTGCTCCATTGCACTGCCTCCTCTGCTGGCAGGTTCTGATGCTGTGAACAAGAAGAATAATTAATCAAATTAGTTTTCCGTATGTACTTCACACATAAGTATCATCACAAATCTTCACAGAGCAACCAAATATATCAATTGGACTTGTGCTATTATATTTTAGTATTGTTCCATATATAGGACTTGTTAGCATGCCAGTTAACCAATGCTCCCTCACACATGATGTTGTCAGCAACATTGGGTGTATCAATATCAAATACCACAACCACAATGTGAACTACTTCACTATGTGAAAGGTGAGGTATTGTCTTTTGCTACTGATGGTCTTGTCATGACATACCTGTCTCATCTAATGCAAGGGAGTTTAGACCTCACAATGGAAATAGAAATCACACAATGGAATTGAGGCATGATATCCATTTTGCAATCCCTAGTCATCCATTTGTAGCGGCCAAGTCTGATTGTCCCTCACTTCTTTTTGACATATTGTATATTTGTACAACTTATATTGCTCTTGTAGACCATCTCATTTTGTTAACTTACTCCAAAATGATGCACATTTGACGTATCTGAATCTAACAGTGATGAATCGAACACATGGTTTAAAAAGGCATCAAGTATTTACACACATGCAAACCATTGTGAATGTGTATCTAATATCATACCTTACAATTCCAGCCCTGATTCCACCAATGACCACCTTTGTTTGCTACTGAATGGCATGTGTTGTCACTGTTACAGAGTCAGACACATGGACTCACGTGTTGGAATACAGAGAATGGAATCTTACACCCAATCACGTGATAGGCCAGTGTAACAGGTGACGGGAGGTAGCAAACCTGAGATTGGGCCGTGTGATACATTGGAATACACTGAACACCAGGGCAGAGACCTAACATTGGCCCGATGACCAATCATAGCTCAACAAGGCCTCAACATAGACATTACTTGCTACCAGGATTAATAGAATGAGCATTTTACACTTGAGTGCTCCAACAACAACATACTGAGAACAATCAGACATTCGTTAATGTGCTGACACATGGAGCGCAATGCCATTACTCTTGAAAGTTATCTCCATGCCCATGTTGTTGTAATTTGTGTAGATCACATGAGCATGGCACTACTGTCACTACCCTAAACATATTTTCCTCACATGTTCCTGATGAAAGGGTATAACCAGGCATCCAATAATCCTTGTGCCTATGCATCTTTTAACACTGGACAGTGGTTTGGGGTGTCTTACAACCTGTAAAAGAGCAAGCAGGCTAAGATACTTCAACATGCATGGTTAAAAAAGTTTTGTGATATGGCACAGACTTACACCCTCCTTGCTTCTGTGTGGCTTTCAACTTCCCATCCAGGTCAAGGAAGACCACCACTAGGATACAGAGCATGTGGAGGCACCCCTCTTGCCTGGAGGTGACTGTCCCAGCTGGATGTTCACAATCTTCTTGGTCCTGCCATGAAGGCCCTGCCACCCTTTCCTACAATGATGGGTGCGCCGATTTGTGACCCTCATGGAGCGCACCTTCCGGGTTATGGTCCACAATAGTGCATGTTTATTTCACATGTCAAATCACATGAGAACAGTAGTAAGATTTGTACACCAGAAAATACATTTCTACACCAGTGTACCTGCCCTAACAGTTATCTACACACTTTTAAATTGAATATTAAACAGTTTACATGCTTGTCTGTGAGATTCCTAATGATAATAGTGCATGTTCATTGCACATGTCAAATGATAATGCAGTGTGATCATCACTCACCTCGTCCTCTGGTTTGCCTTAGAACTACTTTACAGAGGCAGGAGGGTGTCCAGCAGCATCTGGCTTTCCTCCTGGCTGATGCCTGGGGCCCTACCCTCTGTACATGACATAGTGGCTCCCAGAGATGTGGACACAGCAACAGGGAGATTGGGAGATGCAGGAATAATGCAGGTAGTGAAAGCAAGTGAATTCTCTATGGAACAGACAAACATATCTAAACCACAGAGGCGTCTTCATTCCATGCGAATAAAGCGATAGAGTTTCGGTGGTCGCATTTTCCGAATTGGTCCAATGCATTACATTGCTTGCAAATGACAAACCTACTGTGTGGTTAGAATAAATATCTTTGAGTGAGTTTGAAACATTGGCAATGGGTTTCCATGTGATGCGTATGCACTCTGAAACCTGGGTCTGCCACCATGACAACTGACCGAATCGGTTATGATGCATCTACCACAGTTGCAGGGATTCTACACAAACACCACAAACTATGCACTGGATTATGGGACCTTGGTGTATAGGGACCGGGTCTTCCTACCACCTTAGTACCCACAAGCCCCGGACCGATTAGCTATAGTGTCTCACTCGCTCTCCTACTCACTCACACACAAAAAATATTAGACACCCCAAAACACAACACTCCCAGATCTCTCAGGAATCATGGTAACAAGATGTACGAAGGGACCCCCTCAGAAAAATACGTTGTGGCCCAGGAACAGAGGGGAAAGAAAACAATTCTAATGTGGAAGTTGTTCCTGCGATGGCCTGCTAATTCACTTAAACAACTAAGTTTATAAGTATCTAACCAGGTGACAAAAAATAGAAAAACTACTGAAATTATTCAAAACGTATAAAATTTATTTTTCTCTTTTTTTTATATATCTTTTAGTTTATGTGAGTTCTGTTATCAATCAGAAATCACAGGACATACATTTATCAATTCATATCAAAAACTTTTCAATTCATATCAAAAGCTTTTTTTTAAACAAGACAAACACAATTAAATCCTAGATATCTACAAAAAAAGACTATGTACAAAATTATTCAATAATAACCCTTGGTAACACCCATATCTCTCAACACACTCACGTGCTAACAACCATACCACACTCAAACTCCAGACTAGGATGGTGAAAGGAACTGGATTAATGTTTTAGCAAGATGGTAATGCTAAAAAAGATCGGGCCAAGATGTAACTTTAGGCTCCCGTCGCAGGTCCTGCGACGGGAGCCTAAAGTTACATCTTGGCCCGAATAATTTCAGTAGTTTTTCTATTTTTTGTCACCTGGTTAGATACTTATAAACTTAGTTGTTTAAGTGAATTAGCAGGCCATCGCAGGAACAACTTCCACATTAGAATCATGGTAACAAGACACACACTTTCGCTCACACTCTTGTATTTGTCCACAATAAGATCTGAAAGAGACACAAAACTGTTTAAAATATTTATTTTAACTAAGGTGCCCTAACATGCAGTATTTGTGCCACAACAAGCAGGAAAATGCATAGTACAAATATAGTCAGCATAGCAGATAGTCCATAAATGGAGATGTCATCATGGAAAGCCAATAAAGCCTAACTTCCCTCCCCTCGTTACAGAGCAGTGTTATTATATATTAGAAGATCTCTGGGCTTCGTTAGCAGACCCCATACCTTAGCCTATAAATGGTAGATCTACATCATTGGTGCTGTCTCGCTCTTCTCCCTAGAAAGGTTCCTCTGCAAGTGTGTCTCACCTGTTTGTGTACCCCAATAAAAAACAAAGTACGTTGTCCAAACAACAGCTGCATCTGTATGTTTTGTCTAAGAGCTAAGGTATGGCCAGAACAAAATAACAAGGGGCATTGGTGTTCGACCTTGCACATAATGTTCAGTCAAAATCCCAGGACTATGCAGAATGTGACACAGGAATGAGTTCTCGTGAAAAAGCGATCATTGAAATAGTGCCAAAAAACATGTGTAGTAACGTGAGCAAAAGAAGCCGGCAAGATGCAATGTGCTCATGCTACGTTAAGGAAAAACGACAATGTCCCTATGAGCCACATGACACCACATCCTTTGAATAATCAGTTGGCAGGGCAGATACTTGTAAATGTTGCAATTTTGTGAAGATTAATGGCTGGATGCAGCTTTTTACTGTTGATAAGGACATCTAAATGAAAGGCTAACACTCCCACGATGACCTAACATTGAGAGGCACATGTCACACTGATTGGGAGGCTAATAACAACTGGGGAACACACAACTCCATTTATCCTCTTAGGTTTGGTCACAGTCACAAAGAGTTTTTGGGCAGTACAAGTTCAGTCTTTACCTAGTCACTGCATTATGCCACAGTGTGACCCAGTGGGCAATCTGTATGATGTGAGACTAGAAAGGTGGTGTGTTTTACAAGTCCTGGATAATGCATTTACGAAGGAATGCCTACACTGTGACAGTAAGCAACCACATAAGCTTATGTTTGATAAGTGTATTTCTAGTGTATCTTTGTGTCCCACACTTCACTGGACTACTGCATTATATGGGAATCATAAATAGTTAAAATGTTTGTGAATGTGATTTTATGTGTAATGCAGACATGACAACATGACAACATGACAGTGCCCACCCTGTGACAGTAGTGTGCAAGATAACCATTGTGAGAAGCTGTGTGTTTGTGGTGTCCCACATATCAGGCATTACATGGTCCTATTGTTGGTCTATTTGAAGCATATGATTGTTCTCACAAAACTAGATCCAGGCTTATTTGGTTGTGAGTTGTGGAGCATGCCATTCTAGCTTTACATGAACAGTGATAGACACTGGTGATGTTTACACTACAGCACTCTATTTACTGTGTCACCATACCTTCGAAACATGTCCATCTAGGGTCTGTTTGCTGTAATATGTATGTGTGTGAGGACAACCTCATTAATTAAAATGTGTATTTCAATTGACATCCAGATGTATGTGTGATCATTTTTGATTTGCTGTTTGTCAAAGTGCATGTTCCTTGAGACATTGTGGACTAAAACCAATTGTGTTTGCACTCTACACATATGTATTGCAGTCAGCCTCCAGGGTACAGGCCCTTTCTTTCTAGACCTACAAACAATGGAAGAACAGGCCATCATCGAGAAGCATCGTTTCGCAAGGGCAACAATTGAAGAGGTGTGCCAGCAGTTGTCACCTCATTTGCAGCCAGGTCGTACATATCCAACAGCACAACCCACAAGGTGAAGGAGATGGCAGCATTGCAATTTTTTGGGCACAGGAACATTACAGTATTTATTTTATGGAGTTTATAGAGCGCACAGCTACCCCCGAAGGGGGTACACATTGGTAACATACAGTGGAATGTCCTAGCTCATTTTCAGCAATGTCATTCAAGATGTGTTGCAGGCATTGCTCCGGTACATGGACCACTACATAGAGTTTCCGAAACCTGGAGAGTTGTCTGACATCAAGGGTGACTTCTATGCCTTAGGACAGATACCCAATGTCATTGGCTCCATTGATGGCACCCATGTTGCTTTGATCCCACCACAGACCAATGAACAGGTCTGTCGCAGCAGTAAATATTACCACTCTATCAATGTAAAGGTGGTGCGTTTGTCTGCACCCATTTCCCTGGTCGGCACCTGACCCATACATCATGCCAAACAGCGTCATCCCCCATTTGATGTTCAACTGCAAGCTGACCGGGCCTTGGTTGGTGGTAGGTGATGTTGTATGTGTATGTTGCAGTGTGTGTCTGTCAGATAGTGATCTGTTGTCAGGCACATCAAGTATTTTCAGTGTTCATTGCAGGACACACTGGATACTCCAACCAGCCCTGATTAATGACAGCACTGCACAACACAGGCACCCCAGCAGAAGTGCGCTTTAAACAATGGTAGGACCAGTCGAGTCGCGGAGCAGACTTTTGGCCTCCTGAAGACAAACTTCCGCTGTATGTATTGGACGGGAGGAGACCTCCAATATGCACCATTGAAGATGTGCAAGATCATCACTGCTTGCTGCATGCTACACAACATGGCAATATGTAAGAGCATACCTCGCATACTGGACGGTGGAGATCACCAGGCACCACCGAGGGAAGATTCAGGACTGGACCATGATGACAGTGTTGATAATGATGATGTCGGGGATTCGAGAAAACATCTTATCCACAACTTTTTCACATGACTTGTAAATATGAAATGAGAGGAGTTGACTTACCTCAATTGTTTGCTGTTGTGTTGCTGGCGGATAATGTGTATGTATGCTTTTAAGTGTCTGATAGTTGTCCGAAGGTTTTTCCTAAGATGGGTCTTTGAAATGGGCAGATTAAAATGCAGTGTTACAGTGAAGCATAGCTAGTGTTCAAACTGACATTTTTGTGCTTCAGATGACATCGTTTGCAGAATTGTGCTACCTTTTTTCTGATTTCCTAACTCTGGTCTTTGTCCTTTTTTATCAGGGTAGATTGCCATGTCATTCACAGAGTAGACTTGGAAGCTGTGACTTCACCTGACACATGATGGTATGACAGACTCTGACATGAAAATGTTGCTGAACTCCCTGGCTTATGCTTCCTTCTGACCTGATAGCCAGTTGATTTTGTTTTGTGTTCCTTTCAGTACTGTGTGATGTCATTTGACTTTCTCTTCAGGCACCATGTTGTATCTTGAGAATAAACCTGTGTTCCACATTGAGGTGTGCTTTGTCTGTTATCACACAGACAAAGAGTTTTTAATCACTATTTGATCATGATGAGCTGGTTTGCAAACAATGATTGCTGATTGTGCATGCAAATGGTGATAGCTTTGTGGACAATAGACCTCCATCGAATCTGTATCATGTGATGATCTAGTTGTATATATCTTTATCATGCTGTGCCAAGGTACAGATACTCACGAGCCTTTAGTTAAATGTTTGGTAGTGATTTGTTACCAATGTTGTTGATACTTTCTTCCTTGTGATTTAGCAGCTCATTACAATATGTACATTTAGAATTCAAAGTCACAACATGATCAAGTATTTGGGTGTAAAGTGTTTTTTGTGTGTATATAGTTAAAAGAGAAATCCATACAACAGTGGTGTGCTCAAAACAAAAAAAGAGCATGCAGATGGGAGTTCATAGGGTTTGCAGGTAAATTTACCCAAGGTAAAGCCAGAGTTATTTAAGTCCAAAGTCCAACTTTTACCCTCCATCCAATGTGGGACAGTTCTTGATGACGGTCAACATAGTGAAAGTTTGACACACAATGTAGGATATCAGGTGCACATTGTCACTTCCTGGGGGTAGTACATTGCCATGTGACTCTCAGGGATTTTACCTCAGACAGCCTTTCCCGTGTTTAGTGGGGGACTCTCAGCCGCAGGCTCTTGGGGTACTGTGAACTATCTGCCAGACTTCATGTCCCTTCCTGTGGCTTGGGCAGATGTTGATGCACCAGATGTTGTGGGCACACACAGAGGTGTGGTAAGATGATTTGCAATCTGGCAGACAATAGTACCAATGTCCCCCAGCACTCCAATCATATCATCGATTTTCTGATTGAATGTATCCAGATGTTGGTTCTGGTCTGCTTGCAGCTGCTCCAAGTTTCGGAGAATCACAATTACTTAGCCCATTTCTCCCTGGTAAGCCTGGTAGGTGTTGATCAATCAGGAGAGGTATGGGTGATTATCGACAGCACCAGCTGCTTAATGGCAGTGATCTCCACAGTCCCTCCCACCACTGCAACACGCCAGAGTAGGCCTAGTTGATGGTGGCACATTTAACACTGAGCCTCCTTCCTCATTGACAGGGTGTTGATAACCGTCACCTCTAGAGTGTTCTGTGTTGCTGTGCTGTTGGTGGTGTCCAGGGCTGCTGTGTCCATCAGGGTAGGGGTCAGCTGGGGTGGATCTGGCTGTAGCTACTGGTGCTGTCTGGTGACCCAAACCTGATGGGCCAGGTGGGTCCTCGTCATCCAAGGATTGTTGAGAGACTTCCATGTCAAAGAGCTCATGGTCGGCCAGAGTCTGGGACTAGATGTCCTCATTTGGTCCAGTGGTGTTCCGAGATTGCCCAGTGGGTACAGAAATGACACAATCATTGATGTGAATGTCCACTTCACCTCAAATCGAACTCATTACATAGATGACTAAACCAAACAATAAGTTAATGAAGATAGATTAGCCTCCTTCATCCATGATGCTGATCTTTGTTTTTGGATGACAATGCAATTGTGACAAGATGTGGATTGGTGAACATGTCCACATATGGGCATAGTTATATAAACAAAAGGAATCCTGCTTACAGTGGAAAGGGAAAGTGTCTACCACAGGTGTGGGGACACTCAGTGTTTTGTAAAATACCCCTCACACACCAACAGGCCCCTTGGTGTCATGCTTCATCATAGGGGTCTTCGCACCCCTCTAACGGGATGCGGCGTGCTGCGACCTACGACTACGCGGGAGCACTGAAAGTATGGACTATGTGTGGTGTATGTGGTGGAAGTGGTTGGGGTATTTAATGTGAGTGGTGGGATATAGTGAAGGTTTAAAAAGTACCTGGCTTGTGGGTGTATAGGAAAAAACTTTATTCACAACCCCGGGCTGATACTGTTAAAAGAAGTGCAGTGCAAGGTAATTATCTGTCGTGACTATGGACAGTACCTCAGGTGTGCGTCGACATGTTTCGGAGCATATGCTCCTTCTTCAGGACGGGGGCACAACTTCCCCACCTTACTCAAGTATCTCTATAGTTTGTGTAAATAACCAAACGTGCAGGACTATTTACAGTGTTTTAATGCTAGATTAAGGCTATATTGTGCCTACAGCGGTTTTTGACTCAGGACCATGCATTTGCATGACCTGAGAAGAGCAAAAAAAGAAAAATGAATGAATATGGTTACCCTGATTAGGGTGGCTCATACAGGTGCAGTCACCTGGAACACCACTGGCACATTAGCCCTGTAAAGCAAGATGACAGACAAGACATACAACATAGATAACACACATAGAGTTGATTGAAACATTTTGGTCATACTTATTGTTAAAGGTTGTCTTGCTTCATGAGCATTCAAGAACGTATGGGGTTGATTGCTAATTTTGCAATCTAGATGGATAGAGAATCGGTTTTAGTACTTTGTACTCACTTTTTGGAAGGGAAATGGTGTGTTTTTATTTCACCCTATACTCACAGACTCGGAACGAGTTTTCCTCCGTGCTACCCCACACGCTGCTCTGCTGGTAGTGACTGTGGATGCACGCCGTGTGGTATTTATGCTAAGATTCCCTAATTGGTTTGGCAGTCAAAGGATAATTGTCGGATGCGCCTGATGCCCAAATAAGGATTATCCGTCCACTTAGTGGATAGTTGACACACCTTGTACGGTATGCCCGTTTCAGCAGTCTAGCGTAAATACTCAGCGTGGGTGCGGTGATGATTGCTTGAGACGCGCATGCGCGAATGTTCTCTGTCATGCGCACGCGTGTGGAAAGCGTCTGTTCAAGCGTGTGAATCTCTCGACAGCGCATGCACGATTGGAGAAGTGTCTATGCCAGCGTGTGGATCTCTCGGATGAGCATGCATGATTGTTCTCGTTGTTGCGCATGCGTTGTGGGGAAAAAAGTTTATTATAGCGCGAGCATCATTATAACTACTCTAATCACAATTCAAATCGAGTATACCCTAGTTATGGTACTAAATCGGTGGATAGTGAGCACTGCGTGCCTAGTTGCCGCCATGTGGTTGTGAGACCATGACTTTTACTGTAGACCTCAAGGGTGTGAGAACTGCCTTTAAGGTCATGTAGGTAAAACGTTTCATTGAGCCTGCAGAGGGTGCCAGGTTGTCGACCCAGTTTACTGTAGGGGGCATTTTGGTTAGCTAGACAGTTGATCCGAAGGGACATCATCGTTCAGACCCTGGATGTGTGTGCCCAGGCGGAACACCCATTGTTGTTCCTTTTGGAATAGACCTAGTTCTGATGGCATGTGTTCGATTACAGTCCATTTTAAATCGTTCACACAGTGTTGCTTTTCCAAGTAATGTGTCGCCATTTTAGTTGTGGACTTCTTGCAGCGGACGTTGCTTTTATGTTCACCCATTCTCGTTTTTATAGGTCTCGTGGTCATGCCCACATATTCCAAACCACATGGGCATGTGATCATGTACACAACATTCTTAGTATTGCAATTTGTGAATTGTCGTTGCTCCCAGGTGGTGCCATTTCTGAATGTCAAGGTGTTACTTTTCTGTGTGAGATGACAACTGCTGCAGTTGCCACAGGGAAAATGTCCCTGTATCCCAATTGTGTTTTGCCTCGTCTTGGTGTTTGGTTTGGGGCTGGTGTGGACCAGTATGTCTTTGAGGTTCTTGCTTCGGCGGTGTGCATGCATTGGTTTCTCAAGACTGAGACTGCCACAATTTAGTATCCTCCAATGTTTGTTCATAATTCTGGACACCTCATTGGACACAGTGGAGTAAGTGGTGACACATATTGGTCTTTTATTTTCATCTTTACTTGGTGGTTTGTCTTCCAGGAGTGGAAAGCACGCACGCGTGTGGAAAGCGTCTGTTCCAGCGTGTGAATCTCTCAACAGCGCATGCATGATTGGAAAAGTGTCTATGCCAGCGTGTGGATCTCTCAGATGCGCATGCATGATTGTTCTCGTTGTTGCGCATGCGTTGTGGGGAAAAAAGTTTATCATAGCGTGAGTATCAATATAACTACGCTAATCACAATGCAAATCGAGTATACCCTAGTTATGGTACTAAATCGGTGGATAGTGAGCACTGCGTGCCTAGTTGCCGCAATGTGGTTGTGAGACCATGACTTTTACTGTAGACCTCAAGGGTGTGAGAACTGCCAATAAGGTCATGTAGGTAAAACGTTTCATTGAGCCTGCAGAGGGTGCTAGGTTGTAGACCCAGTTTACTGTAGGGGGCATTTTGGTTAGCTAGACAGTTGACCCCAAGGGACATCATCGTTCAGACCCTGGACGATGAATTAGAAACGGCCGCCAATTTCGTGAACTGGCTAAACAACCAAAATGCTTATCTGAAATTTACAAGCAGGATCTCAAATCAATCTATGGTGTTCCTATATCTTAATATCTATGCGGAAGGGGACAGACTCAAGATCGCCACGCATTTCAAACCAACGGCTAGGAATTGCCTTCTGAGGTATGATAGTTTTCATCCCAGACATTTGAGGGAAAATTTGTCATACGGACAATTCTTGCGGTTGAGACGCAACTGCACAGAACTTACTGAATTCAAGTCACAAGCTGGCGACTTGAAAAAGAAATTGATACAGAGACAATACCCCACAAGGATTATCGACAAGGCTATGAAAAGGGCCAAAAACAATCATAGGGAGGCACTCCTGGGAGACAAACCACCAAGTAAACATGAAAATAAAAGACCTATATGTGTCACGACTTACTCCACTGTGTCCAATGAGGTGTCCAGAATTATAAACAAACATTGGAGGATACTAAATTGTTGCAGTCTCAGTCGTGAGAAACCAATGCATGCACATCGCCGAAGCAGGAACCTCAAAGACATACTGGTCCACACCAGACCCAAACCAAACACCAAGACGAGGCAAATCACAATTGGGATACAGGAAAATTTCCCCTGTGGCAATTGCAGCAGTTGTCATCTCACACAGAAAAGTAACACCTTGACATTCAGAAATGGCACCACCTGGGAGCAACGACAATTCACAAATTGCAATACTAAGAATGTTGTGTACATGATCACATGCCCATGTGGTTTGGAATATGTGGGCATGACCACAAGGCCTATAAAAACGAGAAGGGGTGAACATAAAAGCAACGTCCGCTGCAAGAAGTGCACAACTAAAATGGCGACACATTACTTGGAAAAGCAACACTGTGTGAACGATTTAAAATGGACTGTCATCGAACACATGCCATCAGAACTAGGTCTATTCCAAAAGGAACAACAATGGGTGTTCCGTCTGGGCACACACATCCAGGGTCTGAACGATGATGTCCCTTGGGGTCAACTGTCTAGCTAACCAAAATGCCCCCTACAGTAAACTGGGTCAACAACCTGGGGAAGATGGCGGCTGAGTAGGAAGCTCAGTCGGAGAGCTCCCGGAGCACCCGTGATTCTACGGTAGTAGCGGTTGAAAAAGCTCCCACAAGCAGAAAAAAAAAGAATGCACGGAGCATGTACAGAGCACGATGATAATTAATAATCAGACACTATAACCAGACACTATAGATCCTCTTACCTCCTGTGAAAACTCATCCTGGAATGGTGTGTTCCCTCAGTTCTCTCTCTCCCCTGTTTGGCTGTGGGGCAGCGAGTGAAGTCCGGTGCCTTCCGCGTGGTGGCTTGGAGGAAGGCGCGGTTTGCCGTCTGGGGTTCCAGAGGTCGTCCACCGGTACAGGCGGGAGCTGCAGACCGGGTAAGATTGAGCGGGGGCCAGAGAACCGCGCTGAGGCTGGGGAGCAGTTTTATCAGTGGAGCGCTGCAGTAAAAGCAAAGTCGCGCTGCCGCCGTGCCTCCGGAAGACTGAGCTATCAGTTCCGGGGCACGAGCGCTAGAGTCAGAGAGGAACGGTCTCGGAAACTCGAACCTGTCAGTGGAGCAAAGTCTGCCTCGACCATAGCGAGCGGGCACAGAGAAGACTTAGAGAGTAAAAGAGACATAACGTGGCAAAAACAGACATACGAAAAGACGACAGAGTGTCGAAAAATAAAAATAAAAGGACTTAAAATTGCTGTTTCCCACAGAAGCGACAAAAGGGAAACTAACAACATTAATAAAACAGAGAGGGTCTGGACATCGAGAAACGTACTTTGCATAACACAACAAATTAGTATATGCAATAATTTCAACAATTCCAACAGTCAGTTCACTGCTCAGCTTTGTCAGCCCTGTCAGCCTTGTCAGCCTTGTCATTCTGCTTCCCTAAAAGAGAAAACTTCTGCAAACTATCAGCTTATGAGTAAACTCATAAAACCAGTACAGGAGGATAAAGAGGAGGAGGTACTTCAAGATCAAGAGGAAACCCCTGTAAAAAATCGAGGGGAAGTTAGAGAAGCATCAGAACCTCAGCATTCAGAAAATCAGATCAAACAAGTAAAATCTTTCTATAGCCTGCGCAATAGAAATTTCTTGACCCAAGAGCAATTCCCCAAAGGCATTACACCGAGAGTGAGTAGAAAAAGACAAAAAACCATATCCAAAGGTCACCTCAAGATCACCTCAGAGAAGGAGGAAAATAAATTGGAATCTGCACAAAGATCAAAAATAAAAGTCACTCCCTCCTTAAGAACCTATTTTAAAATTCAGCAGCAAGGGCCGAAGCCAGAGCCTCTAGCTTACGCGCAAACACAGTCCGCTCCAGAAATTCTGAGGGGCGAATAAGAGGAGGCTATTAAACTTGCAGACACTTTCTCTTCGGAAAAAGAGAATCCACGGACGATCCCCCTCCGAGTCGGAAAAATAGGTTCAGGCAACATAAGGAAAAGGAGAAAATCCAGAAACAAGAAAAAGAACTTGTTAGAAGCAAAGAGCTTGGAAGATATTTGGAAAACCAATAAGGGAAGCAGAGCGGTAGAAGGAGCTGAAGCTCTGGAAATACACATGGCGGAGGGGAGTACTGAGCCCTCTGTCGCAGCAGCACATATAACAGCAGAAGACGAGGACAAAGAAGAAGACGATGCGAGTTCTCTAGGGAGCCACAAAGAATCCTCAAAAACCCATACAGACGAACTTCTTGAGAAGATATGGGCAGGAATGAAAGAGAAATTCTCCATTTCAGAAGCGAAGCAAAACAAAATTCAGGAAGTATGCGAAAAACTAGACAATAAGTTAAACGCGCTAGGAGACAGAGTTACGGCAGTGGAGAGCAAAGTTGTTGTTCTAGACAAAAAGGTGGAAAAAAATAGGAAGGAAATAAACTCCTTAAGGTCAGAAAACAAAACCATGAACGAAAAATTGGAATCCTTGGAGAATCAAGCAAGGAAAAACAATATCAGGGTTCTAAATGTGCCGGAGGACCAAGAGGGCAAGGACATTAAAACATTTGTAGTGGCACTTCTGGCAGAACATTTCCCATGGGCAGATAAAGGGGTACTGGAAGAAGACATACAGAGAGTACACAGAGACCCTTACGGAAAGAGCAAAGAAAGAAAAACCCCCAGGAAGATCTTAGTCAACTTCAAAACGTATATGCTGAAAGACAGTATCCTGGGAGAGGCTCTGAGAAAAGGAACTTACAACAAGGACAGTTGGACTTTTAAAATAAGATCTGACATGTCAAAAGCCTCTCAGACCAGGCAATGGGAACTGGGAAATTTAATGTCAGAACTGCAACAACTAGGTGCCACGGTGCAGATGAAATTTCCACCGTCATTACGCATCATGTGGAGGAATAAAATGCGAAACATGAGAGAGCCAGAAGAGGTGAAAACCTTGATAGAGCAAATAAAAGATCAAGTGCGTTCAGAGGAACCCCTGAGCTAAACGACCTTATGTAAAGAAGATATATCACAAAAAACCCTAAAGGAAAAATATATATAATTCAAATACATTCAAGTGCAAAAGTATATAATAAAATATGAAGGTGCTAACAACCAACCAATTAGCTCTTTTTTTTTAACTGTATATAGGTAAGAATCACGGGAACGGGAAGCTAAAAGGGTTATGAAGATAACTGAAGGAAAAGAAGATGGAGGCTTCCCCGGGGAGGGTAACTTTAAAGCACAATCAAGAAAACATAAAATCACACGGAAAAGGGTGGGGAGCAAAATAGGGAAAAAAAAAATTCCTCATCTGCGAAAACTTAGGAAACTAAAACAAACGGGAGTTATATCTCATAAGAAATTGCAACACATGAATAAAACAAATGGGGAGTACAAGTAGAGACGTAAAAATCTTATCTTGGAATGTAAATGGCTTGAGGACAAGAAGTAGGAGGAACAAAATCTTGGAATATATCACAACTGAAAAAAGTGAGATAATAATACTACAAGAGACTCATCTCTTAAAAGAAGAATGGGACCAAATAATTAAGAACTTATGGTGGGTAGATACTCATATATGCACTACACAACAATGCAACATCAAGGGAATCGCAATAATTTTAAAAAAATCCCTAAAAGCAACTGTAACCACCTCAGAAGTAGACAGCAATGGTAGATGGGCCATAGCTAGCGTTAAAATAGGAAATTCTCCCCTCACCATTGCGGGTTACTATGGGCCCAACCTGGATGATGCCGATCCGTTGCGAAAATTATACTCGCAGTTACTACTAGCCACCTCTCCCATAATATTGGGAGGTGACTTCAACCTAGTGATGGATCTAAAATTAGACAGATCACCACCAGGGAGACAAACTAATTTGAAAAAAATGAGAGAATGGATTGGGATCTACAAAAGAGATCATGACCTAGTAGACATTTGGAAAAATAAAGGAGAAAATATGCACCCGTTCACATTATATAACAAAAAACTGGGGCATAAATCAAGGATCGACTACTTTTTGATCAGCAATGAATTAACAAAGAAAGTGGAAAAAGTATCTCACCTACCAGCTCATTTGTCAGATCATTCGGCAGTACAACTAGCACTACAAGTCACAGTTAAAAACAACGGAAAGAAGATTCACAGTCGAGAGAGCCTTGCTACACGACGAACAGTTAATAAGGGAACTGGAAATTGAAACAAATAACCTTTTTGAATTAAACGCCTCAGGTACCACAGAACAAACAACTTGCGACACCTTTAAAGCTGTTATAAGGGGCAAACTTCTGAGTTTAGGGGCTCGCAAAAACAAGCAATTAAAACAAGAGATCTCAGATTTGGAAAGTGACATTAACTCCCTAGATATCGCTATTTCTACGGAACAAGAGGAGGTAAGGAAACAAGAACTTTTTCAAAAAAAACAGAAGCAAAAAGATAAAATTGATTACATCTTGGAAGAAAGATTGAAAAAAAATGGGATTCCAGCAAATTAGCAAGGCATGAGTATGGTGAAGGTTGTGGAAAATGGCTGGCATGGAAACTTAAAACAGATCTGGCCAGAAACAAAAGTGAGAAGCATAATTCCGGACGATCAAACTATTCCTAACTCCGATGAAAATATCATCAGGCAAGAATTTTGGAAATTCTTTAAAGAGCTTTATATGGAAGATATAAATCCATCAGATCAAAAGATCAACTCCTACTTGGAAGATGCTGCGCTTCTAAAACTAACGGAAGATGAAAGAGAAGTTCTGGACAAAGAAGTCCTCGAAGATGAAGTGGCGGATGCCATTAAAAGCTTGAAAAAAGGAAAGGCAGCAGGGCCTGATGCTCTACCGAACGAACTATACATGATACTAAAAGATTCCATACTTCCTCATATGACCAAATTAATCAATATAATTCTTATACAACATAAAGCTATTCCAGACTCCTGGAACGACGCCATAATTACAATCATCCTGAAACCCAGAAAGAACCCTGCCAAATGCGAGTCGTATCGTCCGATATCTTTGCTGAACGCTGACTATAAAATATTTACAAAAATAATGGCAGCTCGGTTAGGGAAAGTATTATCAAAATTGCTGCATCAGGATCAAATAGGGGTCATCAAAGGGAGAAATCTACATGAAGTCACACAAGAATTACTAACTGCAATAGATATCGCAACACATGAGAAAACTCCTCTTACCATACTCACCGTTGATGCCGCAAAGGCTTTCAATAGGGTCAACTGGGCCTTCCTTGAGAAAGTTATGGTCAAAAACAACATAGGATCAAACTTCATACATATGGTAAACCAAATATAGAAGGATCCAAGGTTCTAATAAATGGTAGTCTTACAGAAAACATAAAGATAAGCAGAGGAACGAGGCAGGGTTGTCCCCTTTCTCCTCTACTATTCAATTTATACATTGAACCGCTAGCGAACAAGTTAAGAAATAACAAAAAAATCACTCCATTTAAACACTGCACATGGGAGAAGAAAATCGCACTATATGCGGATGACTTAATGATTTTTACGGATGACTACTTAAGAGCCAAGGATACAATCGGGAAAACTATAGAAACATTTGGGAAAGTTTCAGGATACCTGGTAAATCAAATGAAAACGGAGATCATGACATGGAACACTTCCTTTCAAAGTAACCACATAAAAAATGAAATCAGATACCTAGGAATCCTAGTGAATCACGATATAGGGAAGATTTCACAACGCAATCTGAACAAGGTAGCCGGAGACGTAAGGAAACTGCTCGAGGCTTGGGCCTCTTTACCATTGAGTTTGAGTGGGAGGTCAAACATAGTCAAGATGACCATCTTACCAAAGTTCACTTTCCTATTTAATGCAATACCATTGGAGTTTGGAAAAACGGAGCTAGCACGAGCACAGAGAGACATTACAAGCTTCATATGGGCAGCAAAGAGCACGAGGATTGCTTGGAAAAAGATTAGGAGGGGGAAGAAAGATGGAGGGCTGGCCTGCCCGGACTTGGTAGAGTACTGTAGAGCTTTCCAATTCAAGAACATCAAAGTACTACTAAAAAGTCACGACAATTACCCAACCTACTTACAAGTAATCACAAAATCAGATGACCATGCACTGTTTAAGTTTGGACACCCCAAGTACTTCAAAAAAATAAAACTTAAGACACTAAGGGATGCAGCAAAGATGTGGGCACAAATTAGAGGTATCCTGAAAATATCGTACTACAGCAAATGGGCCCCCATTTGGGACTCCCCTGGAACCCCAGAATGCTTCAAAGATATTCTTGCATTTTCACTAAAAAGAGCCAATGTAAAGTATTGGGGACAAATACTAAACGGACCGAACTTGAAAACATGGTCAGAGCTTCAAGAGTTGACAAACTACACACTATCCAAATTCAAATACTACCAAATTCTAAGTTGGTCCAAGACTTTACCCAGTGTAAACGGTAATGATAAAGTGGAAAACGATATGGTTAAAACAACACGAATACCAAAAGAAGTAGCGAAATGGTACTGGGCTCTGATAACGGCCAACGATATAAACCTTAACATAGAAACACAAATATGGGGGAAAGACATTTTAACAGCAGATCTAGACCTAATCTGGGAAAAATCTGTGGCAAAATGCTGGTCAACTTTGAAATCCGCGGCCTTGAAAAGGAACCATCTGTATACAATTCATCGGGCTTATTGGACACCAAGAAAGCTCTCCAAATTTAAAAACGCAGGAATAAAGAGATGCCCAAAATGTGGAGAAGAAAGAGCAGACGACATCCACATGTTCAAAAGCTGCCCCCAACTGAAAGAATTTTGGGACCAAGTTGGTAAGACCCTGAGCACTATCCTGTCCAAGCAACTAACTGTAAGTACAATTCTTACCCTTTTTGGGATTGTAGACCCAGGAAATGAAGGGGGGCTCACTAAAGGGCAAGAAAATCTCCTCTTTGTATTAATAGTTCTTGCAAGGAGGGAAATTTGTATTAAATGGATAGGATCTTCTAGCCCAACTCATGCAGACTGGTTGAACTCGGCCATAAGAATTAACAAACTTGATAGGATAGGAAATGTAAGTAAGAGATTTAAGTTCTGGGAAAGTTTCGAAAGTTTCTTAAACCCCAAATAAGACCTAAATATAAGTCCTATGATTAACGCAATACATCTTCTGGTGGACAAGTATGATACTTGTTGAGTAGTCAAGTTGACTAGCTCCCCTCGTTCCAAATCAGAAGCAATGGTATGTAACGGGTAAAGGAAACTCCTCAAAAACCAACAAGAGGAAGATAAGAACTCCCCAGACAAGAGAGACCGAGGGGCAGTGTCGGAAAAGAAACAGAGGCAGACACCTGATACTCCGTAATCATACAGATATCGCAAGATGAGGACTTTAAAAAAAAAAAAGAAAAAGAAAACTGGGTCAACAACCTAGCACCCTCTGCAGGCTCAATGAAACGTTTTACCTACATGACCTTAATGGCAGTTCTCACACCCTTGAGGTCTACAGTAAAAGTCATGGTCTCACAACCACATGGCGGCAACTAGGCACGCAGTGCTCACTATCCACCGATTTAGTACCATAACTAGTGTATACTCGATTTGCATTGTGATTAGCGTAGTTATAATGATGCTCGCGCTATAATAAACTTTTTTCCACACAACGCATGCGCAACAACGAGAACAATCACGCATGCGCATCCGAGAGATCCACACACTAGCATAGACACTTTTCCAATCGCGCATAATCTGTCGAGAGATTCACACGCTGGAACAGACGCTTTCCACACGCGTGCGCACGACAGAGAACATTCACGCATGAGCGTCTCAAGCAATCGTCACCGCACCCGCGCTGAGTATTTACGCTAGACTGCTTAAACTGCCATACCGTACAAGGTGTGTCAACAATCCACTAAGTGGACGGATTATCCTTATTTGGGCATCAGGCGCATCTGACAATTATCCTATGACTGCCAAACCAATTAGGGAATCTTAGCATAAATACCACACGGCGTGCATCCACAGTCACTACCAGCGGAGCAGCGTGTGGGGTAGCACGGAGGAAAACTCGTCCCGAGTCTGTGAGTATAGGGTGAAATAACAACAAACCATTTCCCTTCCAAAAAGTGAGTACAAAGTACTAAAACCGATTCTCTATCCATCTAGATTGCAAAATTAGCAATCAACCCCAGACGTTCTTGAATGCTCTTGAAGCAAGACAACCTTTAACAATAAGTATGACCAAAATGTTTCAATCAACTCTATGTGTGTTATCTATGTTGTATTTCTTGTCTGTCATCTTCCTTTACAGGGCCAATGTGCCAATGGTGTTCCAGGTGACTGCACCTGTATGAGCCACCCTAATCAGGGTAACCATATTCATTCATTTTTCTTTTTTTGTTCTTTTCAGGTCATGCAAATGCATGGTCCTGAGTCAAAAACCGCTGTAGGCACATTATAGCCTTAATCTAGCATTAAAACACTGTAAATAGTCCTGCACTTTTGGTTATTTACACAAACTATAGAGGTACGTGAGTAATGTGGGGAAGTTGTGCCCCCGTCCTGAAGAAGGAGCATATGCTCCGAAACATGTCGACGCACACCTGAGGTACTGTCCATAGTCACAACAGATAATTACCTCGCACTGCACTTCTTTTAACAGTACCAGCCCGGGGTTGTGAATAAAGTTTTTTCCTATACACCCACGAGCCAGGTACTTATTAAACCTTCACTATATCCCACCACTCACATTAAATACCCCAGCCACTTCCACCACATACACCACACATAGTCCATACTTTCAGTGCTCCCGCATAGTCGTAGGTTGCAGCACGCCGCATCCCGTTAGAGGGGTGCGAAGACCCCTATGATGAAGCATGACACCAAGGGACCTGTTTGTGTGTGAGGGGTATTTTACAAAACACTGAGTGTCCCCACACCTGTGGTAGACACTTTCCCTTTCCACTGTAAGTAGGATTCCTTTTGTTTATATAACTGTGCCCGTGGAGTAAGAATACTACTTCTATACACTACCTCCCTCCTGATGTTTTTTTGCACCTATGGGCCTGACAGGTCCCAAGACATTGACTGGTACCTGACACTTTGTGGATGACAGGTCTGTACTTTCACAGTGACATACCTACTCTTTAGTTCCCAATGTTGGAGTTTATCAGGCCTGGTTACTGGGCTTAGGGACATAGGTAAGGCTGCCCATACACTCATAGTCTGTTGCTTTCCCCTGAGTGAGGTACTTATTGTTGAACTGGCAAGATGTCTGACACTGGTGCCTGGTGTCTGAGCTGACCACAACTCCCATTGCGGCCTTGTGCTCCAAACACCAGTCCCCAGTGTGAGCCATCTTGCCAGTACATTTCCACTCACTGTCAGGGACAGCATAGTTCCTGATGGTCTGTTTGGGCCGGGTGGGAAGGTGTGTATGACAGGGCCTGATGAGCAATGTAGTCAGGGCAAACACTCCTCCTCCCACCCAGCCCAACCAGGCCATCAGGGTGAGTGGTGTTCAGACAATGAGGGGAAGTGTAATATCATGATGCAACAGTGGTGCCCGTTGTCTTACTTGACTACAACTCCCATCAAAGCCTTGTGCTCCACACACCAGACCTCAGTGTCAGCTATCTTACTGGAACATATTCACTCACTGTCTGGAAAGCAGAGTTCCAGGTGGGCTTTCTGTGCTGTGTGAGAAGAGGAGAATATGCTGTCACTACAATTACCATCAGGCTCTGTCCTACACACACCTCCCGAGCCATCCCAACCAGCCTACCTGTGACTCTGCTTTCCTGAGAGTGCGTGGACATGTGCTGGCAGGATGGCTGACACTTAGTAATGGTGTTTGGAACAGAATGCCTTGCTGTGAGTTTGGAAAAAGTGTGGACATGGTAATAGTTTTATGCATTTTCATTGCAGGTATGTGGTTTATCTATATGATATAAAAATCACATGATCATTGACTATAGTTTAAAAAAAATCTAAAGACAGTCATTGTGTTAACTGGGTCCTTTACAGTGATGTCTACAGAGGTGTAATTGCTAACTTCAGTGGAATGTGGAGTAGGTACTTCCCAGACTACGTTCCTTCTGTGAGTCCATAGATGCTTGTGAGAAGTAGACCTGGCATATGCTGTCCACTACTCTAGTGGGCACTTTGCACCAGTCCAAATGACCCTTACTGATGATAGGTTAAAGACAACCTTTATTGAAAGCTATCCTAGTGGTAGCTATGGAGAGCAGCCTTCAGGCTGAGTCTTGAAGGAATGTAAAGATGCTTGTTTTACAAGTCTATAATCTCGTGAATGACCAAATGAAAGGAGAATCACACCAGGTATACATATAAAATATATGTATTTATTCTAAACACATCCCACTAGTCTCTTCATGAGGCTAGGGGCCAAAGTACATACAGAAAACGTAATATCACACAGTAAATTAGCACAATATTCGTTGAACCCTAGGAGCGTACCAAACCATATAATCAGAAAGTGGTATAAGAACCATGACTTGACTAAACACAAGGCCTAGAGCCTGTAGAAGTGCTGAGGCCACAAGAACCATCCAAGGTAGTGACACAGGGGACCAACAGGGGACGCGTGCAGTATCTGAACACAGCCGCGGATCACCGTTAAATTCAATGGAGATAGTCGCGGTTGGAAATTTAAAGATAAAGGACACTTAGGAGAGGACTTTAGGCAAACCCCTTTAGAATGTAGGCGTTCTAGGGCCAACACACATGGGAGCACTGGAGTACTCAAGTTACCTCACCCAGGGAAGCCGGGTGCATAGGTGTCTTTTGGTGTCGGGAATCGTCATTGATTTCAATGGGGATCTGCTGCAAAGTGCTGCTGCTGTCGAAGAGGAAAGTGTCCAGGTGGATCCAAGCCTGGATTGAGGATGAGAAGAACCTGAGCAGAGGGGACAGAGTCTGGGTCACTAGGCCAGTGACCACGAGCATGATAGGCGGATGTCCACCGATGTCGGGTGATTTCAGGTGAAGAAGGTGAAGCTTGACTCTTCAGCCATGAGGACGAGGAGGCGTCGAGGACAACTAGGATCTGGAATCGAGCTGCCTCATGAAGGATGTTGAGTGCTGTGAAACCAAAAGCCCAAGGAAAATCAGAGTTGCCTTTACAGGGACCCACCAGTTGCAGGACCAGGGATCGTGAAGGAGCCTCAAGCAGAAATGCAAGAAGTGGGCTCACTGAACACCCGTGGAGTGTAGGCCCACAATCTTTGGTGCAGATGGTGCTCGGGTTTGGGCTACAAGTAACCCAAAGCATGACTTCAAGAGACGTCGAGAAGTAAATGCAGTAGCAAATGTGCACAGTGTCCAGGACTTCTGGTTCCATGTCACTCACGAAGGCTGTTGGTGTCAGCTTTGCTGGGGACTCAAATTGGCCTCTGAGAAGTCTGGAAATCCTCTTCTTGGACTGCAGGTACTTTGGAGTCCATCGGGACCTTTGGAGATGCAGACCCTTAAATGCTTTGTTGGTGCCTGCCAAGCTGGAGAGTCACTCCTTGACCCTAAGGGAGATTTCTTCAGTCCTATAGTCTTTAGTCAAGCATTGAAGTTCTAGGATTCAGTTGCAGAGTTTCGTCCAGGGATATCTAAAGTCCTGTTGCCAGGGGTTCCTTACTTATACCTAAGAAGGGGGTTGGTCTAACTCTGGGGACCCACCTGTGGGAGGGTATGGAAGAGTGGTGGCTTCACCCATTTTCTTTGTCCAGACTCGTGCCAGAATAGGGGCTGGGAGCCCCTGCAACATGGTTGAACTGGGTTATGCACAGGTACACCAAATGTGCCCCCAGTGCAGACTTCAAAGCACTCCTGGAGTGCACCCACCCAGCCCTTATCCACTAAGGCCTGTTTGGGAGGTGGTTACACCTCCCTGTGACAGGAAAGTTTTTTTCAGCAGCAGGAGGCCAGACTCGTGTCTGTGTCTGCAGCATCCATTTTGTGATGCCAGAGTTCTTTTAAACTGTTACCTGGCAGACCGGTGTGTACATGTCTCTCCCTCTAGAAGGGTGGAATTAGAATGGGCAGGGGAGTTGGATTCCAAAGTGTTTGACACCAAATACGACATGTTTCTATGCAACCATCCCAAAGTTAGCATTAACCGCAAGGTTATAATGCTCTTAAGAGTATATGGTCAGGCTTCATCACATAACAGCCCCAGAGAATAGGTTTGGAAGGCTGCAGAGCGGTCCTGCTCATGCATGGGCACGCGCTAACATGAAACCAAGCACCCTGCCTTCATGATTGATAAGGCCTGCCATAGAGGTGACTGATAGGTCTCTATGTGTAGCGATTTAAGGTAGATGTAGATAGCCTATATTTGAGTAAGGGGTGCATGCACCACCTTACGCAGGCTGCAGTAGCAGTCCTGTGGTATAGTTTTGGAAGGCTTCCCAGGGGTGGCATAATAGATGCTGCAGTCCCTGGTAGGCCTCTGGGGTACCTATGCCCTTTGTACCTAGTGTACCATATACTAGGGACTCAGAAGGGTACCCCAGTAACCAAACTGGAGTTTACCTGTAGTACATGGAATCAATTTAGAGAGGAAGCAGCTAGGTTGGGGTCCTGGATAGCAGGATCCCAGCCAAACTAAGTCAAAAATCATCAAAACACCAGACAAAAGTAGGGGCAACCATGTAGTCAGATTCCACCTTCCTACAATGCTCACCAGCAGAAGTATGGCACACACCTTCTTCTCCTAGGAAGTGAAGTGCAAAGGTGGAGCAGGAGAGCCACCTCCAGTCCTTCGGTTGTTTGCATGGTCTTTTGATAGCAGTAGTCTGACCTTCCTGACTTCACACCACCTTCTGCCTGATATCCTCCATTGAACGTGGTGTGGCAGCTACTGCATTCACCTTGTTAACTATAATGTCACACATCCTATTTTTGTGGGTGATGGGGATCTGTTGTACTAGGGTCACAAATAAATGTGGCTCTACTTTGACTATTTAATCTACAAGCACTATCAACTCATTATCTTTAAAACGAGGCTGCTTCATCTGGGGCATGGTGAGTGTAAAGGTGAGGGTGAGTGTGAATATAAAACAGAGGATGTTTTTGTTAGAAGGTATTAAAAAAACAAAATCCTGTGCAAGTTGTGTGGTGGGTGAAGTGTGCCAGTGTGTGTAAGGCAGAGAGGTAGAAAGCAGGGAAGGTAGACAGACTCCTATGGGCTGGCAGCAGTAGTGTGTGAGCAAAAGATCATGGTCATTATTTGGCCCTTTATATAGGTGGATTTGAGGGTGTTGAGTTGGCATGCCTAATATTAGAATGTTTTTATTTTTTGTTTGGCCCTGCCTTTGCTTTTTTGTTGTGACAGATTTTGTCATTTTACACTTGCCATGTGTGGATTTATCCGCTGCCTTCGATACGGTTTCACATGACATTCTTCTCGGTCGTCTGCAGAAGGTGGGAATAGGCGGCTCGGCTCTGGCCTGGCTGGAAAGCTTTCTCTTGGGACGATCACAAACCGTCAAGTTGGGCTCCCACTATTCGAGCTCCAGGGAGCTCACTAAGGGGGTCCCTCAGGGCTCATGCCTAAGCCCCATACTTTTTAACGTGTATGTGGCCCCCTTGGCGGATATTGTAAGAGAATATGGGTTCACCCCAGTATCGTAAGCTGACGATACCCAGCTTTTTTTTCCTTTCCACACCATGACACCGGCAATTAAACATGCATTTGCCACCGGTATGAGAGCAGTATCCGACTGGATGACCTCCAATTGCTTACAATGCAATGTGAGCAAGACGGAGGTCGTGCTTTTTGGAGAAGCCCCCCTCCTATGGTCGCCTGAGTGGTGGCCTACGGACTTAGGAGCTGCTCCGTGCCCTAAACAGATAGTAAAAATTCTGGGAGTGCGGCTTGACCAGACATTACTACTAAAGGAACATGTAAATCTGTCGGCGGGAACCTGCTTCAGGACCATTGGGCTCCTGAGGCGTGTATTCCCTTTTCTGGATGATTGCTACAGGAAAACACTGGTTCAGACATTGGTCGTCAGTAGATTGGACTACTGCAATGGACTGCTCCTCTCAGTCAACGAGGAGCAACTGAGCCGATTGCAGGTGGTCCAGAATACGGCGGCCAGATTAGTCCTTGATGCTCCAAATAGGTCCCCATCCCGCCCTCTCTTGCATAAACTCCACTGGCTGCCCATCCGCCCGAGAATTGAGTTTAAAATCTGTTGTATAATTCACAGATGTCTTTGTGGATCTGGTCCAAAATATTTGGCTGAACTATTTTAGCCTTATATTCCGACTCGCTCCTTGCGATCTAGCAATCTATCATTGCTGCAGATCCCACGGATTAAGAAGGCAAAACAAGGAGGTCGTGCTTTGTCTCATAAGGGCCCCACTCTCTGGAACACTTTGTCGCTAACTTTAAGACAAATCACCAATCTTCATGCTTTTAAGAGATCTTTAAAAACTCTTTTGTTTCCTGCTGTGTAAGATCTAGGGCGCCTATGACAATGGCTTTATGATCTGGTATCTTGGTAAAACCTTAAGCTCGGAGATACCTCTAGGGGTCGATTCCGGCGCTATATAAGCAACAAATAAATAAATAAATAAATAAACACAAACTGACATGATTCCAAAACTGTGTCAGATGCATCATAATCTGTTTACCAGGTCCACTGCGTCTTGTTTGTAGGCAGAATGCCTATGCAACGGCATTTCCGACCGACTCAGTCGGTTCGGGCTTGTTTCCGAATGACGCAGTCAGGCGGAATGTTTTCTGACCGACTCGGTTGGAGTTTTACATGCAATGCATTATACATCGGTCGGAAAGCTCGTGGTCGAGTCGGTCGGAATGTTTCCGAGGATGAGTGGTCGGATTGCTTTCTGACCGAGATCATTATGATGCCCAAAATTTTCCATAATGTTGAAATGGTAAACCCTCATCTTCCTCTGTTAGTTTGCACCAAAATTCAAGCCACAAACATGGATGTAATCCTTTGTCTTTCATGATAATATATCCTGGCGTATGCTCTGGTAGTGTTTCTACCTTTGCTGTGCTAGATATAGGGCCTCGTTTTAGAGTTTGGCGGTGTGGGAGCAAGACTACCCTGCTTACTGCTGAACCAGGATGACACTGGACTTTCTGCAGCCTTCGACACGGTCGATCATGCCATCCTTGTCTCAGCTATAGGAATTAAGAACAAAGCGACAGAACTTCTCGCATCCTTCCTAGCTGACCGTCCTCAAACAGTAAAAATGGGCTATTTCACCTCCCATACTTTCACTCTTCCATGTGGAGTCCCACAGGGCTCCTCACTAAGTCCGACACTGTTTAACATTTATGTTTCGCACTTAGCGAGGGTAATAAAATCTAACGGAATCGCCCTTACAACCTATGCCGATGATACACAACTGGTGTTATCAATACATAGTGATGGCATCTCAGTTGCTGCAAATTTCCAAGCGGGAATGCGGGCTATCAGTACCTGGATGTCATCAAATTGTCTTAAATTAAACTCTGACAAAACAGAGGTGATGACATTCGGGAAACTTGAACCTGCTTGGTCCCCTCAATGGTGGCCTCCGGGGATGGGAGCTCCTCCCCAACCAGTCACTAAGGTTCGCAACCTGGGAGTTATATTTGATGACAAGATGACCTTTTGTCATCACGTCAACTCTGTGGTCTCTTCATCTTTTTTTATCCTGAAAAGGATCAAAAAACTCTTGCCATACCTTCCCTCCTCAGCCGGCAAAACTCTCATCAGCACCTTGGTCTTCTCAAAAATAGATTACTGTAATGCCCTCCTGCTTAATGGCCAGGAAAAAGTCATGAACCGACAGCAGTTAGTCCAGAACGCTTCTGCCAGAGTTTTACTGGGAGTACCCAAGTTCACATCTATTTCCCCTTTTATCCGACAACTCCACTGGCTCCCAGTCAGGAGCAGAACAAAATGTAAGGCACTGTGTATTGCCTATAAAGCAGTCAACAACTTGGGCCCACAGTTCCTTAGAAGAGCCCTTTGTCCCCTGGTACACTCTAGAACTCTTCGCTCCTCTTCCGCCTACCTCCTTAAAGTTCCGCGAACAAAGAAGTCCAACTGGGGTGACAGGCGCTTCACAGTTTCCACGGCCAAACTTTGGAACACTCTGCCCCTGCACATCAAAACTGCCCCTACTCTCATCGGCTTCAGAAAAAAATTAAAAACCTGGTTCTTTACACTATAAATCTACATGCCATAGCTACGGTTCTGTATTCTGAGCGCCGAGACACCTCCGGGTATTTGTGCGCTTTAAAAATTGCATAAACATAAACATAAACCAGTGGTTAAACCACCAGCCAGATTAGAAGTTTTCTCCTGTCTGGCGGGTGGTTCTTTGGCATTCCCATGGAACTTCCTATGAAATAGGCACTGCAATGGGAAAGTCAATATCAGTATCTACATGGCACGGACTGCTGAAGTCCATGCCATGCAGGTACTGGGGTGCTTGCACACAGGGGGCTAATATGTGAATGCACCCAATTGCCATGAGGCTGCATTTAAAGTAGGGAGAGGAGATTTCCATTTCACCTGAATGGGCCTGGTCTGCCATCAACAATGCTGTCTCCACCTCCTGCCAGGAAGCTGCACCAGTGAGGACAAAACTGGTTTTGGCTGGGTACAGACACTCTCTTGAAAAGATAAGCAATTAGGATGGCGTAGAGGTAAAACTCACTATTCCCACTCCAGTGAGTGCAACAGTAGAGAAAGTGTTGGATAGCATAAGAGTTAAAATTACTATTCCCACTCCAGAGAGTGCAACAGTAGCAGTCCAAAAATTAACATTAGGGATAGTTGTAAATCATTAAAAAAGTGTTCAATCCTCTTGCAAAAAGTCTGCCAAGGAAAAGAAATAATGACGGCTCGTTGTATCTCTCAAAGAACGAACAAATTATAGCGTTGCCATTCCATGGAGGTTTCTTCTTTTATACTCCTTATGACACCATAATGACATGGTGTCACTCCACTAGTCAGTCCATCCTATGAATAGTTTCTGTATGTAGTCACAAATATATTTTAGTTACTCCTTGTAGAACCCTCTTCTTGGAGACCCCTCCCCACTGGTGGGTCAAAGCCAGCGGTGCAGGGGACACCTAGAATTTACGGGTTCTTCTCCTCAATTGTGCATTATCTAAGAGACCAGGACAACTTAGCTGTGGAGGGGAGTAAGTTATTTTATTAGCTCGAGCTAAGGACAGGGCCCCAGAATGGCACAAGACAATTCTACGGAGACTGCTGCTTCACTCTGCAGCACACACATATTTTTAGTTCTAGCCACGCCCTTTACACAATACAAGTTCCTCATAAGTCAAGTTCCTCATTCAAGCAAGTTCCTCATCAGTCTTGTTTTTAACACAACACTATTTTTTTCGTTTACCACTTAATAAGCATTAGCGTCATCCGGTCCTGATGAAAGCAGCGGACACCCACTAGGGTCCATCAGTCTGCAGAAACATGTCGACCTGTTAATATACATACTAGCTATTTGTTTAAACTACTATATCGCACTGGTTTTTATTGATTTGGAAGTAGAGAGGTACCGATTAAAACTATTTTCCTCTTTAATCTCCAATTTTTATCTTTTTGGCACTTTATTACTCTTTGTTTCACTCACATTTTTGCACTGCTTTACAGTTGTCATCACGCGCCCATATTTCTTGCTTCACTGGGACACACTCATTGTACAATTCATTTGAAAGGGTTGTAACACCCACCCTTCCTGGTGTGAAGGATCCCAGATGATGACAAGGGCGGTTCCGGTCGACAACTGATGGGCATTTTTTCACAAACAGAAAATATCCTTTTGACTGTTTGTCTTATTTGTCTCACATATATTTTCTAAGTATGTGGCTCTATTTATCTATCTCATTTTGTCAGGTATATAAATAGTCGACAGTTTTTTCTTGTGTAACCAACAGCTATTCTACGTCTTGCTTAAAAGGGTTAAGCAAGCTTCAACAGACACAGAAAGCAATTCTTTACAAGGTTGCTGAGAGCATGGCAACACAAAATGGAGTTTTGGAGGTCATTTTAAGCACATTTCAACAGTCCCTCCTTTTTGCCATGAAGAGGCAACTATTTGTCATCGCCCCGGTCAATGTCTATCACATTCTGGACCTCCTTATGAAGCATCATCATGGCATTCTGGTGGTGTGAATTCACTGGTTTGGGCGTTAAGGAGGTGGCACGGCGGCCACATAGCATGGGCATACATTGAACACAGAGGCAGCAAGAAAAGAATGCGGCTGCAATGATGGCAACGAAAATCATTATCTTCCATCCCCACTGAGAGACCAGGCCCCAAAACCAACCGGTTAGGGACCGTGAACCCTCATCCTTATGGATGTTGGAAGCAATCTTATGGAGCTTCTGGATTGCTTGACAAACTGTCGGTGCATTATCAGGTATGTTTACACAGCAGCGTGTTTTGATCAATGTACAGACTCCTCCACGGTCCGCTAGGATTATGTCAAGAACCATCTGGTTCTGCAAAATCATGTGGCTTTCCGCTTGAAATTCAGCAGTGATGTTACTGAGAGCACCGGCAGTCAAGTTGATGGTGGCCTCTACCACTTTCGTAAGGGGTCGAATACCGAGAGTATTGACCATAGGGCCCCAAAAGGGGAGGAAACCTTCAGCAAAGTCTCCAAATTCTTGCCCGGCTGTGTCTTCAGCGTCAACTGCACCTCTCTTCTGGATGTGGTGTGTTGCATCTGCTGTGTAGGTCGGGGGAAGCAACCAAGCAATATAACAGGTGCCAGCTCATGACTTGGGCAGCCAGGTGTAGGCCTTGCTCCCACACACAAAATAGGTATTGAGGGAAGCCACCAGAGCTGGGCGAGTAGAGCCATTAAGCTGGAGCATGTAGGCACAGTCACTCTCTCCCAGCCATACTGTTCCACTAGACCCGATGCAGTATTGTCCTTTGTTGTATTCACCACAAGCTGGTGCAACATCTGAATGATAGTATTCTTAAAAAATTCTGCCCTTCTGGTTTTCACGTGGGGGGGCAATGACACAGGCTGATGACGTGATTCCGTAGAGGTAGGAGACTCAGGTGATGCAAGGGCAGCGTGTGTTATCCACCAGAGGCAGGTCAGTATGAGTAAAATAACTATGAGTAGAAGTAGACAGATCATGTGCCGGCCATGTATTATCTTTATGTGCTTTCTCTTCTTCATTTTCCTGTCCTTCATGCTTTCTGCATCCATTTTTGTCACCGTCATGCCTCAACAGGTCTTTCCTAGTTACTGCCTGTGATTGGTGGTTGCTTCCCCGGGCAGTGATTCCAGCAGTCCTATTGACACACTGATCCACTGCACCGGCACGGTCAGATATACCCGCCGGCAAATATCACAGCCCTGCAGCGTACGTCAGGCCAGGTGAGGTAGAAAGCAGAGACCTTTGACTCTTCAATCCTTTTTCCTGGGTCTAAGGTTGTACCTAGTGGATCCGGGCGTTGTTTGATCAGGAAACAAAGGCTCCAGCTGTTGAGTGTCCCGAAGCTTCAAACGGGGAGGAACAGCAGCTTGCAGGATGTCGTCGTTGTCGTCCTCTCGCTCAGATGAAGCCCAGGCAACGTTAGCGTCACTGAAGGGTACAAGGTGTGGGACTTGTTCACGTTCACATTCGTTGTCTCCCAGGCCCTCCTTGACCCACTAGTCGTATGACAGTGGCAGAGGCACTCGTTTGCAGTACGTCGCATGTATCCAATTCTTTCTTCTGCCACTTTCACTGCAGATCTGTTAGCCAACAACACTTGCTGGGGCGCTTTCCACCTCCGCTCCAGGTTCTTGGTCCTCTGGAAGTTGCGGATGCAGACCCAATCACCTGGATGGATGGTATGGCCAGGGCACTCGGGTTTGGGTGGCAGGATGTCTTGTACCTGATGATGAATAAGACGCAGGTTAGTGGTCAATTCATGTAAATAATCAATCAACAATGGGTATTCAATATCAGAATATTCCTTTGGGCGGAGCACTCCCCAAACATTTGCTGGTCGACCAAATACTATTTCATAAGGAGCTAGTCCGTGCGGGAATGTGCCGTGGCTTTAGTGGATAAACGGGCAAGAGGCAGGGCGTCCACCACGATAGTCCTGTGTCAGCCTGTATTTTAGCCATTTTCAATTTTAATGTCCCATTGTGGCGCTCAACCAAACCCGCTGACTGGGGGTGATTGGCGGCTTGGAATTTCTGCTTGATCCCCATCCCTACACACACTTTCTTCATTATTTCCCTTGTAAAGGGGCTTCCGTTATTGCTCCAGATAATTCTGGGCATTCCAAATCTGGGAAAAAATTCCTTCAACAATATCTTAGCAGTGCTGATACCAGTGTTATCCTTAAGAGGGTATGCCATAATCCACTTACTAAAGGCATACACGACCACCAGGACATTTCGGAGGTTTTACATCTTTCCATCTGAATATAATCTATTTGGAGCACCTCGAAGAGGCAGGATGGGGGCGCAAAATTACCAGCTGGTGTTGGTGTGCCCATACCTGGGTTGTTCATCAAACAATACCTGGGTTGTTCATCAAACAAAGGCAATTCCTGACTAGACTCTCAGCATATTTTGGGATATGCTTGTTTTGCCATACTGGAGCTAGCAATTTGCAAATAATTTTTGCACTAATATGAGCTGGGCCATAAGCCATAGTGACCACTGGCAAAACATAGGCATCGGGTAACAACCACCGCTGTTGTTCAGACAGATCCGTCCAACAGCCATTCTCATCTAATAGGCGTGTTTGCTCTTCCCAGAGAGCCTTTTCCTCTCTAGTTGCCTCCTCCTGTATTTCCTTCACATTTTCAAGAGTGTCCTCATGCCTCCCTCCCTCAAGTACACAATTTGAGGGGCCAGCTACATACATACGGGAAGAGGCCTGTTTGGCTGTTTCCTTTGCAGTTTGGTCAGCAAATGCATTACCTCTCCCTATGTCATCTGTTAGTTTCTTGTGGGCGCTACATTTAACCACAGCTATCTTCGAAGGGAGAGTCAATGCTTCTAACAGCCTGCTGACCAGTTGACCATGTTGTATCTTAGTACCATGAGAGGTTAAAAATCCCCTCTCACCCCTCAGTCGCCCAAAACTATGGGCCACCCCGAAAGCATACTGGCTGTCGGTGTAGATGTTAACGGCCATCCCCGTACTCAATTCACACGCTCTATCAGCGACATAACTCAGCGGCCTGTGCTGATTGGTAAGGTATACTCTCACTCTCCACTACTGTCTGTAACGTGGCGATAGCATAGGCGGTAGTTTTGTTACCATCAGGAAGTTTAAAACAAGAACCATCCACATACAGGGTACCATCAGGATCAGTAAGGGGTGTGTCAGTCAAGTCCGCACAGCCTTTAGTCTCTTCCTCCGTCCGGAGGACACAATCATGTGGATCAGAACTAGTGTCATCATCAACAAAGGGTAACAATGTGGCTGGATTCACAGCGGCGGATGGTGACTGGCTAAGAGACTCAACTCATATCCGGACAAACGTGCACTAGTAAGGTTTTGTCCTATTCAAAAAGTATCAACTGCGTGAGGAACCATAACTGCAAGTGCAGTATCAAGAACCAGACCAGCTGTTTGGGGAATGGATATGGCAGCTGCGGCTGCTGCTCTCAAGCAACTGGGCAATGCGTGTGCCACGGAATCTAAAACTACAAAAAAATATGCACAGGAGCGTTGTCTGTCACCAAAATGCTGTGTTAATACTGACAATGGGCAACCTTCATGCTCATGTACGAAAACAGTGAAGGGCTTCTGATAACTAGGGGTTCCTAGAACCGGAGCAGGACACAAGGCGGTTTTTAGTTTCTTCATGCTGGCACTCATTTGTCCAAGTGAGCGGGTGAGGAACATCTTTAAGTGTGAGGGCCAACAAAGGATTAATGAGTAGAGAAAAATTGGGTATTTACTGGCGGCAGTAGGAGGTGATACCAATGAAAGCACGGACCTCTTTCTGTGTTTTTGGTGGGGGCATTTTACTGATTGTCTGTATTCGTTCAGAAGTGAGGCGGAGTCCCTCCTTTGACAGGAGATGACCTAAGTAGGTTACCTCATGTCTACAATTTTGGAGTTTGGAGAGGGAAACTTTGTGATTGAACTGTGCCAAATGCAGGAGCAATTTCATCGGGCTTCTTTACATAACACCTTGGCGTCTGTCGCTATGAGCAAATCGTCAACGTACTGGAGTAATGTGGTACCTTGAGGTAAGGACAGGGAATCAAGTTGGCCCTTGAGGGCCTGACTATAAATGGAAGGGCTCTCTGTATATCCTTGTGGAGCTCTACAGAACCGAAAACTTCGACCTGCCAATGAGAATCCAAAAAGGTCCCTACTCTGTTCATCAACGGGTATACTAAAGAAGGCATGAACAATGACAGAAAAGAAACATGCCGACGGGGGGACCATAGTGAGTAAGGCAGTGATATCTGGGACCACAGGAAACGGGGGAACTACTATTTTATTTATTTATCGTAAATCAACAACAAAACGATAAACAGGGGGCTTGGAAGGATCGGTGCGTTTGAGGACAGGCAAAATTGGGCTATTACACACATTGCTTCTTGTCTCTTCAACCACACCCTTTTCAATAAGTTCAGAAATTATCTGGATAATGCCCTTTCTCCTTCCTTGGGTATTTTGTATTGGGGGTAGTCCGGGAGGGTGAGTATTTTCCTTAAGGGTAACAGAAAAGGGGGTATGGAAAAAAGGCCGACATCAGTATAACCTTGGGCCCAAAGGGTAGGAGAGACATTTTGAAGTTTCTGGGGAATGGGATCTGAGAAGGCTAAATATACTGGGTGTGTGGTAGAAGGGCCCATAGTGATTTAAACACCACCAGGAGAACAGTATGTGGTGGCATGTAATCTTTTTAATAGATCTAAACCCAACAAATTTTCGACACATTTAGAAGTCAGAACTAAAGGGGAATCGACTGTGTAGGGTCCTATCGTTAGTTCCAGTGGTTGTGAGACAGGGCTCAACACTGGGGTATCAGAAAACCTCACAGAAATGTTATTTGCGCCAAACAAGAGGGCCCCAGGGACTTTAGACCTAGCTATAGAACTTTTGGCTGCACCAGTGTCGACAAAGAATGGTTCCGTTGGGAACAGTGTTGTAACGTGAACATACGGTCCCTTGTGGTCAACAGGAATAGGCAGGGTCCCTTCTCTTGTGCTTGGCAATACTAGTGGGACAGAAACCCTGTCTCTTCTTCTTCGGGCTCATAATTCTCATTAAAATAATTGTGGTCTTCATAATAGGCTGTATCAAATCTATTTTCGTGGATGAGGAAGCGCTTGTCCTGTGGCCTACGTCTGCCTCATCTCTGTCCTCTCTGAGGTCGATGTCCTGTGAAGCAGTCAGCAGGAGCGGAGTGGTTCTGGAACAACAAGGGACACTCATCGCGCCAATGACTTTCCTGGCAACAAAAAGCGCACTGATTGGGCCCCAGCGGTGGGCGGGGATTCACAAGGGCAGGTTTCTGAATAATTTGTTGGAACTTCGGGGCACCCCTGTTTTGGGTCTAGGTAGGGTATGCCTGTTGGAGTAAGACTTTTATTTTCAGATCTTTAGTCTTTTCATCTTTTTTGTCTCGGTCTTCATTCTCCCTTTTCTCATAATAATGGGTCATTGTCAAAATGCCAGACGGGGTGAAAATGGGCCAGGCACTTTCCGAAATTTTGAGTCTAGTCTCAAGTTCTGGTAACAAATTGGACACAAATTTATCCACAAACAGTCACTGTCCCCCCTCTGAAGTAATATCCTGTCCACTATACTCAGTGAACGTGCTTTCAAATTGTGTAAAAAAGTCTGAGACAGTTTCATCTTTCTTTTGCCTGCAAGCAGATAATTTGTCTCAGTTAATACGGTGGTGTGTTAACATCTTTTTCATGGCAGTGAGTATCTGGGCCAGAAGGGCCAAGATCATGAGATCAGGTTTCTCACCGCCAGTTCGAGCACTATCCTCAAATTGTTTCCATGTGTGGCCAAATTCTGCCTGATCACTATGATGTATTCTAGACCATACTTCAGTCTGTACTACCTGTCCCATTAACATATCTGCTAAAGTCATCACGCAAGACTGGAGGGTCTGAGTCAATTCCTTGTAATAACCTGTTGGATTTTTACGCTGGTCAGGTAATTGGCTTTTAAGTTTAGGACATCAGAGCTTTTCCAAGGGGCATGGACCCACATTTGCCTAAAACCCGCCGGTATGTCAGGCTGGGCATCCACTCCAACAATGCGGTCCCTCCAAACAGACTGTACTTCCCTCATTGGAAAACCCTTATTTTGCATGACACCAGATAAAGAGTCCCTATAGGCTATTAACATTACCAAATCTCAGAATAGTGCGGGGCCCTGAATAGTGCGGGCCCTTCGCAACCTGATTGAGGATGTCAGACAGACCTGGGGGTTGTCCTGATTCTACAGAATCTTCCCACATTTGGATCAGTATGTCACACATATCACAAAAAATATGTCAATCTGTTGGATGCGCATCCACTGATCCATGGTCATCCATATATGTATATATATCCACCTGAGTGGTGTACATAGTGCCATTTTCCACCTACATACGAGCCTGTTGACCCATAGTGAGTTGTTCCAGTGTATTACCTATCTTTCTGCGCAAGTATGTCATCTGGGAGTGGGTGGTCTATGCAGAGTTACATAAAGGATATAATTACGGACCACTGACCAAGCATTCGCCAATAGCCCTGCACTGGGGGAAGGTGTTGGATAACTGTCAACAAGAAACTGGTTAGTTGTGACAGGAGTTAAAGGCACATTGGGTTGGACAGGTACTGTACCAGTGGAAGGAGCAACAAGGGAAAGGGAAGGGTGGACTTGCACCGGTACAGTGGCCAGAACAGTCAGGGCATCGGGAATGGGTGGCTGAGGTATCGGATGAAGCAGGGCATGGGCAGGGGAAACAACTGGAGTGGCAGCGAGGGCCAACTGTGCAGGATCAGGGGCTGGATATATGGCGGGAGCATAAGGTGGAGGGGTGTCTAACATGGAGGACATGAGAGGGTCATTCTACTTGTCCCGGGCCTTTTCGGGGACCTTCTTGGAAACGTAACACGTCTGTCTGCATTCAATGTCATCTATCATGTATCACTATACCCTCTTCTATTTTTTAAACATCATGATTTTGGGACTTCTGAACCACACTCATACGCATTGTTTTAGCTTCGCTCTTTTGAGTTTGATTTCCTTCTGCTTGTACTCCGTGCGCCAAACCCGAAAGGAATCAAACATTGCAGGTCTAACTTTCCTCTGAAACAATTTATCCTCCTGATTGTCTAATAATGGTGGTTCAAAGCTACCGTGCTTTTTGGCCATTGTAACTCAGCATTACCTTTTGTATACTTGTGCCAGAATGAGGAAAGCAAAATTGAGCCAATACTATGTTTAGCATAGACTTCATGATTATGGGTCCCCAGGGGAGGAATCGGACAAGGTTCCTCAATGCGGAATCCTGTGCACAATAACAACAACACCATTTCCAAAACTTTCTAAATCCAGGCATCTCTAGACGTGTATCCTGGTTCCAAACATCAAAGGGTACAGTCTAATATTTACAGATTAAAACTGTACTTACCCCTTGGCTTCGGCTTTTGCAAAAGTCGAACAATACCCAAAACCAAATACAATTCACCAAAGAAGTGGGTCACTCCCACTCTTACCAGACCATTAATCTTCCCTCACACGGCAAGTGCCACAAAGGTCTCGATCTCCCAAAAGTAGGAACCGGAACTGGGGCATCAGTCGGGACCGCAGTCGGGTAGCCCATAGGAGGGAGGAATCACGCAATCGGAGACCTTGGGCCCACAAGGACAATTTTCAGCCGATGTAGTGGCGTGCCTCCCTTGGAATTCCATCACAGACCCCTCACGACCTCCAGGCTCGATGACGACCACCGAAGACGCCCCACGTTTGGCATCAAATTGTAGAACCAGCTTTTTGGAGACCCCTCCCCACTGGAGGGTCAAAGCCAGCGGTGCAAGGGACACCTAGAATCTACTTGATCTTCTCCTCAATTGTGCATTACTAAAGAGACCAGGACAACTTAGCTGTAGAGGGGAGTAAGTTATTTTATTAGCTCGAGTTAAGAACAGGGTCCCAAAATGGCACAAAGACAATTCTACGGAGACGGCTGCTTCACTCTGCAGCGTACACATAATTATAGTACTAGGCACCCCCTTTACACAATACAAGTTCCTCATTAGACAAGTTCCTCATTCAGGCAAGTTGCAAGTGGCTAGGGAGCAGCTGCCTCTGGTTGCATAATGTACACCGTGTCAGACTTCCGTGCCCAAATGGCGTGGTCACAGAGCATCTATTTCCGATTGCACAATACACACAGCCTCTGACTTCACTGCCCAGATGGCGTGGTCACGGGGCACAGTCGTTGGTCGTGGGAGGCTGAATTGCCAAAAGTGGACAGGATGTGGCTAAGTCTATGGCACAACTGAGGCAAGGTAAACACTGGCAGCTTCTCGGAATCGGGTCAACCACATGGAGTGGGGAGCGTTAAGCAAGCTCCAACAGACACACAGAAAGCAATTCTTTACCAGGTTGCTGAGAGCATGGCAACACAAAATGGAGTCTTGGTGGTCATTTTAAGCACAGTTCAACATCCTGCATACTTTCCCATACTGGTCATGGGGAAAAAATGGCTTTCTAGGCCTCACAGGCTTGCCAACTGTAAGAAATGACAAAGTAACAATCAGTGTCTTTAGTTCGTAGGTCAACTTCTCACCAAACTATTCTACAATGAACTTCAAAGGAATGTCCCTAAATTCAAATATGTTGCATGTATAGTACAAAGAATAAAACATTCGGAAAACTCAAAAGTCAATTGTATTGAGCTAGTGGAAAAATGAAGTATCAGGAAAAAAAGACGTTGGAAAAGCATGTGGATGTATATATCTGCTTCAAATGATTGAACTCAATTAAAATCAAATATACAGTATTATGTCAAACATTTATAATAAAAAAGGAAAATAATAGTGCTTTACCAACACATTTTTACATGACAATGGTAACATCAACTATACTTAAGTGTTACAAATGATCAAAGTCCATACATGTAAATTGTTTTTAAACATCATCTTTCTAATATCTTTTATTAGTCTCTATAAACATAATGTTCTTGATGATCACTGTAGTAAAATTCAGGTTTATACTTACTAATATCACAAATTTGCACCAAGTACTTCTTTTAGTGCACAATAATAAAAAGCAATTGAAACGCTAGGCCACTTTATTCATCTCTCTTACTTTGGTAAATATAAACACTCATAATTCAATTTTGTCATATTAAACCTTTGTTATTACATTCTATTACAAGCATATCTATTATTACAATTTCAAGCACACTTTTACAGTGCTGTCAGTTAGGGGCATATTTATAATGAAAATGTTGCAGCGCCGTGACACAAGCAATTTTTCTGCACAGAGCTGCGTCATTTTCAAAACGCACATATGTGGACTATTTACAAGAATACGGTGAACCCCTGTGTTCTCCCTTGCACCAGCGCAGGCAGCGATGATTGTTGTTTGTGCCGGTAGGCATACCTGCTGGCACAAAAAAACATTAATGGCATTTTTCTCCTTCTATGTGTGCTGGAGATTGAAGCACACATAGGAAGAGCAAAAAAGGAGGAGAAATAAAAGTATTTCTTATCGTTGTGCCACATTAACGCCTCCTTTAAAAAAGATTTTTGGTGCTTCCTCAGATATACTGTTCCTTATAAATCTGAGGCATTGTCAAAAAGCATTGGGAATGCCCTCAGAAACACTCATTGCATGCCCCTGTGCCGGAGAAAACTGTGACGGGGAGATCCATATTTAAGAGGCATCGTTAAGCCCACTTAGCACTGCCTTGTAATTATGGAGTAGGGAATTGCACCACCAGAGCATCAGAAAAAGCGATGCTTCGGTGGCTCAATGCCCTTGTAAATATGCCCCTTAGTTTCTGTTTTTCTTTGCACTTGGGGGGAATATTTACAAGACCCTATTGCAACAGGAACGTCACTTTTTTCAACGTTCCTTTGGTGATACGGGCATCGCCTTATTTAAAAGGCAGCGTTAAACCACCTAATGTGGCTTAACGCTGCCTTATAAATAAGGCACCCTTCCACACTATACTTTGCCGGAAAGGGGTGGGCAATCAGTGTTGCGGTGGGTGGTCCGCCGCAACACCCATTGATTTTGACCGGTATTTACAAGGGTGGTGTAAATATAGGTCAGCACCAAGTTTAAGACAAAACTAAATCCTGATTTTAACATGACACAACCAGGAGAAATGCTTTATTTCTCCTAGTTTGTGCTGTTTCTAGAAAAAGGAATACTCCATGCATGATTGTTTATGTGCAGAAAGGTGTCCCTTCCTGCACATAACTAATCATTAAAAAAATTATTTGCAACGTCGATGTTTACTGCACAAAGCAGCACACATAGATGTTACAAATTACTATTTAAGATTTTGTATGTGCATGAAGGGACACCTTCCTGCACATAAACAATCACTCCTGACAAAGCAGGCACCCTGTTTGCACTAGGCAGCTGTAATAAGTACTATTGCATGGGGAAACACATGCCTGTTCTGTATTTTTTTTTTTTTTTAATCCTCATTTGCCGTCTTGCCGCCCCTTCTTCTCTCTAATCCACCTCTGGGCTGTTATTATCTCTTGTGCTGGATTCAGAGTAATAGGGCATAGACACCACATATTCTGGGCCTGGCATTCCTCTAAGCTGTCCTTCTTCCCAGCCTGACCCAAGATGTGTGTCCTCCACCAACTCTCTTTATCGTACTGGGGTAGTTACAAGTTCCAGCGAGACAGGCACGGGCTTAATCATTGGACTTTAACATAAAATTAATTTCAACCAAACTTTTGCAGGAAGGGTAACCAGAATCCTCTGTTTCTTTTAGAGGGATCTAGCATATCAAGCTTTGCCATGTACCTCATGGCTAAAACCCAATCTAATAAAGTGGGACTAAGTGGTGAGACCCACAATTTACATAACTCTCGGCGTGCCAACAACATAGCGTAAAAAATAAGTCTGACATTATTATTCAAAAAATTATTTTGTAAATCCATTCTCCCGGTAATAATTAATTCAGGGCTTACCTCAATGGGTTGATTCAAAGTTTTGGAGAGGGAATTACTCACGTCTAACCAGAAATTCTTGATAATTGGGCAAGATACGAACATGTGTAAGTCGTCAACATTTGGAGCTTTGCATTTTGGACATCCAACAATCCCTCCATCCTTAAATTTAGAAAGCCTGTATGAAGACCAGTATGCCCTGTGGATGGTAAACAAGAGATTTCGCCTCAGATTTGCCGGTTTAACAATTTTATATAGCATGCACATAGTTACTTGCCATTGGTCTTCTGTGGCGATCCTTGGCAAGCTTTCCTTCCACAGGGTCTCTGGCAAATCAAATGTTCCATCCTCCAAGTCTAGTATTCGCCAATACCAGAAAGCTACTTCCTTCTCAAATGCCCCCGTCTCCAGCTTTGACTCAAACTCATTTTCCACTCCAATCTTTACTTCCAAGTGGCTCGCCCAGCTTTGAATCTGTAAGTACTTATATTTAGAAAAAACTGAGCCCCACTTTTGTCGGCAACTATCCCAAGGAATTAAATTGCCATCTTGAAACAAGTCCTTCCACCTTTGCAGATCAGGTTCCTTTTTCAAACTTAAAGCAAGCAGATCTCGTGTCCAAGAGGGGGCTCCAGGAGAATCCCATATCGGAGCGCTATGGCTAAAATACGAGAGATTAGATACTTTTCTAATCTTATACCATGTCTCCGCAAGGTCTCTCAGCGTCTTGAGTTTCACCTTTTTAAAAAACTTAGGGTCTCCAAACTTATACAAAAAACCAAACTCATGATAACCTGATCTCTTCAGCATTATCGCAAAAAGGCCTCCAATCTGAGAGTTAACAGGGGTACCCAACAGCATCCTTCAATTTTTTAAACAGAAAGCCCATGCATACATTCGTATGTCTGAAGCCGCCAGTCCTCCTTTTTCAACTTTCCTCCTGATTTTCCTCCACGAAATTCGAGAGGATTTTGATGCCCATATAAATGATGTTGTCATACTTTGTAACTTCGCCAGCCATTCCTTTTTGAAGCCCAGCGGAATAGTCTCGAATAAAAAGGTAATCTTAGGTACAATCACCATCTTAACAAGATTAGATCTTCCATATATTGACAGGGGTAAATTCATCCAACCTTTTAACGTCTCGCCAACCTCTTTCCTCACCCTATCGTAATTAGTTTTGGCCATATCTTCGACTTTCTGAGTAATCCTAACTCCCAAGTACCTCATCTCTTTTGTTGTTTTAACATCTTCAGTATCCAGGTTCCAAGTCATTATTTCAGTTTTGTCTTGATTTAACTGATATCCAGAAATCCTACCAAACTCCTTTGTCGTATTCACAAAATTTTCCAAGGTTCCAACTAAATCAGTAGAATAAACAATAATGTCGTCCGCATAAAGTCCAAGTTTCTTGGACCAATCCATCACAACAAAGGGAGGTATCTCTGCTGAAGCTCTAATTTTGCATGCAAGAGGCTCTATATATATGTTAAAAAGCAGCGGTGACAAGGGGCATCCTTGTCGGGTGCCCCGCATTACTCTGATAGGAAGTGTGAGGGTTCCATTTACTAGTACTCTTGATGTAGGTGCATGATACAGAGAAAAAATAGATTGTGTGAACTTATCGCCTAAATTAAGATGGTGCAAAAGGGATTTTAAATATACAAAATTGACTCGATCAAAAGCCTTGGCAGCATCTAACGCAATGACTGCCAAGGGATAATCATATTTAGAGGCTACATCAATCATACCTATCAGTGAAAAAGTAAGATCTTTTAAGTACCTCTTCTTGATAAAACCTCTTTGATCTTCATGAATCAATTTATGAATGACTTTTCCTAGCCTATCAGCTAAGATTTTGGAAAAAAATTTGTAGTCGCAATTCAAGAGTGAAATCGGCCTATATGCATCCATACTTTTTGGAGATTTCCCTGGTTTTAATATTAAAACAATAGTAGCTTTGTTCCATGAGCTTGGGATTGCCACTTCTCCTCTAAAGATTTTATTATACAAAAGACACAAAGTGGGTGCCACCGTATCTCCCAAAGCTTTATAAACCTCCACAGGTAGACCGTCTGGTCCAGGTTCTTTCCCTCTTTTGCCTTCCTTGATAACTTTCATCAACTCTTCCTGAGTTATTTCCCTATTTAATTCCAACATATCCTCATTTGCAAGCGGTGGGATTAGGGGCAGCCAGGAATCAATCTCAAGCTGATCTGGACAGAGATCCTCTGTATAAACATCTGCAAAGTATTGCTGAAACGCTTCTACAATCTGTTTATTTTCTGCAATAACTTGATCTGTCCCTGGTTTCTTGATCTCCTTAATTTGATTCCGTATAGCATCTTTCTTGGCTTTCCACGCTAGTAGCTTACCACATCCCTCTCCATATGAAAAGTGTGCCAACTGACTGGCCTCCCATCTCTCCTTAACTCTTTGAGTGAGTGTTGCAGTAAGTTGAATTCTCAAATCTAAAAGTTTTTTCTCGCATGACCCATCTAGGATGGTAACTCCCTGTGAAATTCTAATAAGTTCAGCCTCTCGGATCTCTTTTTCTAGATTAGAAACTTGACTATAATATGCTCTACGTTTTTTTGCACCTAGAGCTCCCATTCTACCTCTCATAAAAGCTTTGCATGTTTCCCACACTATGTCTTCCCTAGCCGATCCCAGGTTAATCTCCAAAAAAGTTTGTGTCTCTTCTTTAAGAGTCTCTAAGATTTCAGAATCCGCTAAAATTGTGCGATCTAATCTCCAAACCGGGGTCGTGTCTTCTGGTTTCAGGCTTAAATTTAGACCTACAGCAGAATGATCTGATAAATGTGCCCCTATATGTTCTACACTGATAACTTGGTCTTTGATCCTAATATCTGTCAGGAAAAAATCAATCCTTGAACTATGTTTATATTTCTTATTATAGAACGTGTATCCTGGCTGATTTGCTGCTTTAAGTCGCCAAATATCACACAGCCCTAACTGAGCCATAAGTGACTTCACTTTAGCAGTCATTTTACTGTTCACTATTGCCCTAGAATTACCAGTTCTATCCAATTTAGCATCTAGTACTGTGTTAAAATCTCCTGCCATGACAATTTTACCTGAGAAGTCCAATAGTTCAACTTCTATTTTCTCTAAGATTGTAGGATCATCAATATTTGGGCCATAGTAACCGACTACTACTAGTATTTCTCCCGGCAATCGTAGCTTACATATCACCCATCTCCCTCTACTGTCTACTAAACTGTTTTCAACTACTATATCAGAACCTCTTCTAATTAGAATAGCCACTCCCTTTGTAACCAAGTCTTGCGATGTGTAGATAGCCTTCCCAATCCATTTTTGAGTAGTGAATATATCCTTACATTCCTTTTGTGTTAAGTGTGTTTCCTGCAAAATAATGATCTGTGCTGGCGAATCTTCTAAGTATTTCAAAATTAGTATTCTCCTTGATTTGACTCGGAGCCCGTTAACATTCCAAGTGAGGAACTTTAGCTCCTTTTTATTAGCCCTGCTCATGATATTTATCATATAGTGACAAGATTTCCCTACTGATTAGGACGCAGCAAGATAGCTCATGAGGAATATTTTCTTTTTTTCTCCCTGACCCTGTTCCCTCCCCTCCCCTCCCCACACTCTCAATTCCCTCCCCGGAAAACCCAACCATTACTCCCATGGCCCAGGCCAGTGGACGTCTCAGTGGTGATGTCACATTTTAAATATATATATATTTTTTTTTTCTTTCTTTTTTTTTCGAACGGAAAACATGGCGGCCGGCTAGGAAGCGGGTCACGGACGTCCGAGGAGTGGTGATGTCAGGCTCTGTGTAGTACTGCTGCCGAGTGGTTTTGGCGGTTTCTACAGTTTTTTCACACAGAGCGTAGAGCGGAGAGCGTGGACCTGTGGGGTTACAGCGGCATTGAGAGATGAAAGCTACGCTATAGAGAGCAGCGGAGCGGAGCAGCAATCTCGGCTTGCAGCCGTAAGCTGCAGTTAATGGCGGCATAGCGGGAGAAAAGAAATCCATACCTGAAGTGGAGAGCAACTTTTAGCGGACACCACGGCGAGCTACCGGTCTATCTTGGAGGCCGTCTGTCGGCTCGATTCAGTCGATCCAAAACGGATGGCGGAGGGCTCAGCTCTACAATCCGCTGAGAGTGAGGGGGCGGAGTCACGACATTTACCGGTGGGGAGCTGGCAGAGAGCAGCGTCTGGAGTCAGCAGAGGGAGAAGAGTGCTGGCAAAAATTGGAACACCGACCAGTGGCGGCAGGGGTCAAGGAGTGGAGACACTTACGTCTAGCCCTTCGCAGCTGTGTGGCAGTAATCGGACCGAAGGAGCAGATCTTGGCGTGGAGCAATTAAGCGTGGAGCAAGTAAGCAGGGGGCTGAAAGTGGGAAGGAAAATAACTAGATACCAGTTGAGGAGTAACAGACCAGGGAGGCAGGGTGGTCTGTTGGAAGGGAGCAATTCTGATAATTCTGATAATTTACAAGGAGGTCCATTCTCTTCTTCAGTCGAGTGCAAGAAGGGTTATAAAAACGAGGCGGCAAAAACAGAGATATTGTCTAACCCTACGTTTTCACCCTCAAAGAAAGAGAGAAGAAAGAGACAAAAAAAGAAAAGGCTGGATTAAAGACCTCTATAACCCCCTCACTTAGTTCTTACTTTAAACCTGTCCCTAAGGTTTTGGTTTTGAAACCGGGTTCCTCCCCCCAGCTCCAACCCCATCTTAGGGTTGAAGAGGTAGTAGAGACGGCTGATCAGGATTGGTCAACCCTCTTATCCCCTAATCCTTTTCAGGTTCTAAACACAGAGATGGAGGTAGAAATGGCTGTTAGCCTTGATACAGACTCAGCACAGTCCCTCACTAAACAGATACTTCAAACTAACACATCAGAATCAGCAGTGGGGTGTCCAACTGTGGTTCCTACTGAATTCCAAGAGAATGAAGCAATTGATATATCTATAAAAAGAGATGAATTGTCAGTTAATGGGGAAAAAAGTCCTCCAGAGGAAATCAGTCCCACACAGCATGAGAAGTATGCCTCAGCAGATCTGTCCGTAATAGAACTTTTAAGAAAACTGGAGCAAGACATTCAGTTAGGGTTTGAAGCCTCTAAAAAAAATCAAGAGCGTATTAGCGCTACATGCACTTTGTTAGAGGACAAGATCGACAAACTGACTATACGTACAAGCCAGATGGAATCTGAGATAAAAATGGTGCACGGAAGAGTGTTGGACAACCGCAAGGAGATAGAGACATTATACTCTCAGGATAGAGAATTAGAGGAGAGGTTAGAAAGATTGGAAAACATGCAAAGGCGAAACAACCTAAAAATTCTTAAACTTCCAGAAGGGAAAGAGGGAACAGACATAAAGACTTTTGTTGTGCAAATGTTAAAGAAAGAGTTGTCATTAGATGAAACTGAGGAGTGGTTGGCCCGAGACATTCAACGAGTACATCGCGACCCCTTCAGGCTAAATCCAGATCGGGTTAAGCCAAGAAAAATTCTAATTAACTTTGCAACATACTCATTGAAGGAAAAAAATTTGCAACTTGCTTTAAAGAAAAAGTCTATCTTGATAGATGGAGTATCAGTGGATATTAGGTCGGATCTATCTCCAGCAACAGCTAATAGGCAATGGGAGATGGGAAAACGTCTGACACCCTTAAGGGAGGTAGGAGCCACAGCTCAGTTAAAATTTCCCGCCTTCCTAAAAGTTATGTGGCACAACAAAATGTATACATTTCGTACAGTCGAGGCAGTTGATGCTTTTTTGGATGTTACCCAAGTAGCATAGTAATAGCTTAGAAACAGAAACCTGACCAAAAAAAAAGAAAAAAATGCCTGTTCTGTATTGTAATAAATTGTAAATAAGGTGCAGCCCTGCATTTCAGAAGAGGCGGAGCATGTGGTTAAGCCAAGAAGGCTAACACCTCACTCTGTCACTTCTTTATAAACATGCCCCCTTTGTGTACAAATGTACTTCCAGTTTTCCTGTCTTAAATCAGTAGAGGCGTCATGCATGATACAATCTGATATCAAGCTTCATTATGTGGATCCACACATTCTACGTTTTACACTCCCGACCCAAAAGAGGACGTTAGACCGAAAACTGAAAATACAAAACAGTATCCTAAAACATTATTTTTTGATGGTATAATAATGAGCAATTCCCGCAACAAGGCCGAAAGGTTCTTCTTAGTTTAACCCTTCACACAAAACATTGGACTGCGCCGAATAATGTCCCCAAATTCTTGTCAAATGAGCAGAAAATAATTTCAGAAGTGCTTATAACTAGTACGTTTAAGTGGCGCCTTTCTCGTAAGCATGCACTGCCACCTACTGGAACTGAGCAGCTCTTTCTCATACACATTCGTCAGAAACTGGGTTTTTTCTGTTGTACGGTCATTGTTAGCTTTCTTCGTTACAAACAAAAATAATTGCTAGTAGCAAATGAACCTGCATATTGAAAGCTGACAAACTCGCTTTAGTTTAGCTTGCCATTCTGCTCTCAGCCTCTTTTGGAAGCTCGGCAGATTGACCACCACTTTGCCATTCTTTCAATGCCATCTTGAAGTTGTACTTCATTTGGAAGCGTTATCCTTAAGACCCGTGCTTTTAAAACTGGGCATAATCCGATATTTACTAACCTCTGTTGGCTGGGCATTATGACGACGTCTACACGTATCAATCTTTGCTACAGTTCAGAGAGGCTATAAGAAGCCCTCACAAGCTAAAGAATCGCAGGTGAGCACCACTGGTTTGTCACAACAGCCTTTACATTTACAATGAGGTAATAATGTAACAAATATAGTGCACTAAATAGTGCATTATTGCATTCAAAAATGTACTTTTCACTAATCAGATATACTGAAATAAGGGTGAAGCTACATTTCCGTCCATGGTTTCGATTTAAAAAAATTCATCATACTTATACAATATTGGCATTAAGGGCCAATGTGAAAGGGCAGGAATGCACCCCATTATGAAATACGATGCATTTTTGTCCTTTGCCCCTAAGCTAGTTCACAATTTTCTGCCTAGTGCCAACGCAAACACCTTTGTACCATGGTGCAAGGTACCTGTGTTGTAGGCACAATTGTTTTTGTGCAGGAAGGGGCATATAAAGATGCCATCTAGTCTTTCAATGACTCATTCTTGAGTAGTAGATAGAAGATCTTCAATTAATGGAAATCGTGAATACTCGCCCATAATCACCAGCAGGTGACGTCAATTGTCAAGTGGGCCAAGACGTCAATGGCTATTCTCTCCCTTGCATGCTATGGGAGTTCTGACATGCTCAATGTGTGTGGTGAGTAATTGTTCTAGAGAGGCTGTTACATAGATGCCAGCCCTTGAATTCTTTTTCAACCCTGTTCCAGGATGCTTGTTTCCAGTTCAGGGAGGACCTGGCTTGGCAGATCAGGCTGGTCTGTTTCCATAAGATGCAGGGTCAAGACTGATTTGCATATGGCTGGGTCCAAAACAGGGGTGGCGTGGTGAGATAAAAATGATGATTAAGCCCAGAACTTTGCAACTGGGGTTGAATATTTGCATTCCGTTCATAATTCGTTCTTTTTGATCAAATAAGGAAACCAGTCTCTGAGAGCTCATTTTATGCAAAAATCCCTCGATGTCCTTCATGGGCCACTTCAATTATATTCAGTCTCAGACTCTCTGGAATCAGAATTCTCAACCCTTGTAGGATAACTTCCTGAGATAAAGACAGTTCATTCTTGACATTTTAGTATTTTTGGTATTCACCATCACTGTTGATTGGTTGAGGGTGTTGGTTCTACAACTGATGTGCAAATCTATCCTTCAGCTTTAACATGTCACTATCATAGCTTGTGGCAGTTATAATCTGCGCTAAGGAAATAGCAGCTGGGGTTTTCATGTTTATAATGAAATTGATATAGTCCCCTTCGTCTTGGAGAGATTACATTGACTTTGTATAGGTACCCTAGAAAAGTAGTCAGCAGGGGAAACATCGTTTACAATGTGGGGATTACATTGCAATGCTGTTACATTGCGGTTTTCACAACGCAAGTCGTTACAACGACTTGCGCTGCAGGTGCTCTAGGACAAGGAATAGTATAAATTAATATCCAACACTTTCCCTACTGTATGTAGACTTATTTTGGAATAGTAAATTATACTACTCCTACGTCCAGCGCCCTTCAACGCAAGTCGTTGTAACGACTTACGTTGTAAAAACTGCGATGTAATGTACTGCGATGTAAATGTTGCATTGTAACGTCATACATCCGTCAGCAGGCTTTTGATCTTACCCTGGATGATTCACAATGGTGTAATTATACTTTTGTAAATGTAGTCCCTATTGTTCAATAGGAGAAGGCATTTTGGCCTTTGGATTGACAAATATAGTCAGAAAAACTTGTTCTGTTACTAGCGAAAATGGCTTTCATACAGGGAGACGCAGAAATGTTCACAAGCTCATACCACAGCTAAGCTTTATTTTCATCGTTACTGAACTGGGGTGGTGTGGTGAGAAAAATACAGATGGATTAAACCCAGATTTGTGACTGGAGGTGAATGTTTTGCCATTGTGCAACATTCCGTCCATCAATTGTTGTTTTTGCATTTTTCACCCCGAGTGGGATGGGTATGCTCAAAGGTGAGTCCTGTGCTCTCCATGCGACTGGAATCAAGCTATCCTGGCTGAAGACGGCTGATAGCCAGAAAACGGTCCTAGGATGCTTGATTTCGGTCCAGGGAAGACATGGCTTGGCAGTTCGGGCTGGACTGTTCCCAAGAGGCACTGGGTCAAGACTGATTTTAATATGGCCATGTCTGAACTGGGGTGGCTTGGTGAGCAATATAACGATGGAATAAACCCAGATCTGTGACTGGGGGTGAATGTTTTGCCATTGTGCAACATTTCGTCCATCATCTTGTGTGTTTTGCTGTTCACCCTATGTGGGAAGAGTATGCCCAGACGTGGGTCCCGTGCTCACTAAGCCACTGGAGTCAAGCTATCCTGGCTGAAGACGGCTGATAGCCAGAAAACGGTCCTAGGATGCTTGATTCCGGTCCAGGGAAGACATGGCTTGGCAGTTCGGGCTGGACTGTTCACATGAGGCACAGGGTCAAGACTGATTTGCATATGGCCATGTCTGAACTGGGGTGGTGTGGTGAGAAAAATAACGATGGATTAAACCCAGATCTGTGCCTGGGGGTGAATGTTTAGCCATTGTGCAACATTCCGTCCATCATCTTGTGTGTTTTGCTGTTCACCCTTGTGTGTTTTTCTGGTGTTATACCCCCATCAGAAAGAGATATGGCCAAATAACTTTAGCTTTGTCTTATGGAACTCATACTTGTCTGCATTCCAACTCAAACCTACTTCAGCAAGCAAATGACATACTTGTGTAAGAACTTTATCATGTTCTTTTTGTGTAGCTCTGAAAACCAATATGTCATCGCTGTAATTGAACGTATTCATGACAAGCTGTATGAAATGTCAAATGATATCTTGATGCAGTTTGGCAGTGGATGACACACTAAAACTCAGTCTTTTGTATCGAAACAGACCATAATGTGTAGAAAAAGTTAATGTACCTCAATTTTCTTCTTCAATTTCTAACTGATGATAACCTTTATCTAACTCAAGGGGAGAGAAGACCTTTGCACTATTTAATTGTGTTATCATGTCAGCAATATGTGGATCTGAATGTCATTATCGTTCAATTGTCTTGTTTGCCTGATGCATGTCAATGCGTAGGCCTGCAGCTTATTTACTGTCCCTTTTAAGCACTATCACTATGGGAGAAACCCATGGAGTTGGACTGGTTGAACTCTTAATAATGTCATGGTTAAGTAACGTTTCAAGTTCTTTTTCAACAGCTTCTTGAAAATAAAAAGCAATTTGTCTGTGTCTCTGATCAACAGGATGGACGTCCTCATTAATATGCAACTTTACTTTCATAGTCTTAAGTTTTCCCAAATCATGAAATAACAATGGGAACTGGCGTACTATTATATGGCAAGCATTCATTGTTGGAATTCATGGAAATCAGTCCCATATCAGTGGCTATGGGGAAACTGAGTAGATAGGTGTTGTGAGTTCCCATTAGAGCCTACTTTAGATATCAAAGTAGTAGTAAGTAGTAAAAGTTTTTTGCACAATTAATTGAAATCATTGCAATTTACACAATCACGGTTAAAAGTTAAAAAGAGACACTTATCAATTCTGATAAAAAGACAATAGGAACATAGGATGAAAAGGGTCAGTTTTGAGGAATTAAAGCTCAGTCTTGATCATCTGGTGGTTACAAGGAGTTAATTTCAGAGATAAATTTTACAAAGCGCGTCGCCATTTCAGGTGAGTCGCCCCCCATGCATGCATCCAGTGCTTCTTGGCATGTCCTGATGTTAAGAAAGACCCAAATCGGACGAAGCCAAAAAGTTCTTTGAGCTAGTAAGCATCTACAGATGCACAAGATGGTTGCAGAAGCGGCATTGAGTGGAGGCGGCTTTCTTGTATCCTTGGCCGAACTTATATGCCATCAGTGGAATTAGGCCAAAACGTAGTCTCATTATTGATGTTTTACATAAGGTTTCATGGGCGATGAAAGATAGAGTGGTAATATATTTGGGGCGTAAAGTTTAGAGGCCCAGGAGAGCTTTAATACTAGTTGTGCGTCATGGTCATTGGAAAAATGTTTTGCTTGTTTGGTTAAAAGTTTGGATTTGGACTCTATGGGCAGCAAGATTGACAATATATCCTTAGCCTTTAGAGTTTGCAGACAAAAGATCAAATAGATCAAGTAGATATCAAATATGTTAGCCTAATTGTCGGTTGTAGGCTGCTTTTGTTTTGCACACGTTAAAAAGTTACACATTTGTTTTTAGAAGACGGATTATTTTAGAAATAGGCTGCACATGTTTTTTTGTTATTAGCCCTTTTGCTGGAATTCAGTCTGAACACTGGGAACAAGTTTGAACAACACTGCACCCTTTTTTTATCTGTGGTTGGAAAATAACACCCCAACACAGAGACATAACAAAAAGACTAAGCGACAATTTTACAGAACAACATTTCTTATTATATAAGCCAAGACTTGCCATTTCGGAAATAGAGAGGCAAATTGCTTTGTACCCTTCAGTTGTGAAAAAAATTTCTTTGTACTCTGGTACGAGATTGCCAGCCTTGCACAACCTGAGTTGCAGACCAGCTAATGGCAAATGCCAGGTATGGGTCCTGGCTCTAATCCCAGAGATCTGTGATATATCATTTGTACTCACATAGCGAGGTTAGGCTTAGGCAAATTTATCATCCATCATGGTAGGGATTTTTTATTGTGTACGGTATACTGATAATGCTAATCACGTTACTATGTTGCATAAGTTTCCTTATTGCAGCACAGTTGCTCCTTGAGCACAATAGTTTTAATAAACACTGAAAACATACTTTGTGTCTTTCAGTTGTTTATTATGTTTATTAAGGACATGTATAAGTGAGAGAACATAAGTGAACAGCTTGTTACTGTGGTTCCTTGAAGGAATCAGTGTTTTGTGTGCACTATGAGCTAGTTAGGATTTGGACCCACATGTACTGATGTGCTATGGTGACTCAGTTCCCACATATGACATTTTTTGATCCCAGGCATAGTTCTATTTCCAAAACAGAACCCCTGAAACCTTTTGCTATTTTTGGTACAAGGCTGCCATGGCAAGACGGTGTGTGTGCTGGTTCTTGTGTCGAGCCCTAAGGCTCTGGGCCCTTTTCCACTAGCCTACAGTGTGAAAGTGCGCACACCAGTCCAACAGATGTTAGGAAGTGGTGAGGGCATGATGTTTGTAAACATAGGTCAGCTCTGCCATTGTGACCTGGATGTGCACTTACACTGCTGGTGTGGTTTACCTCCATGTCTGACCTGCTGCAGCAGGCCGGTGTGCATGCGTACATGGACTCTGTATTTAAACATGTGTCCAAACTGCCACAGCAGGTCTCCGAGAGCATCCTTGTGTGCATACTCCGGTTGGCCTATAGCAAACATGGATCATCCCGACGAGGCCTTTAACCTCCACTAGGCTAGAAGGTGAAGGGCTAGGCTGGGGGCTAGGCTGGCAACCATGGATGTTCAAGGCCCAGGTTGTAGGGAAGACCCACAAGGGTTCCCCTGCAGAAGAGGCTTGCTCTTCTCTTAAGTTAGCATGAGGAAGTGGTTGCCTGTAAATCAAGCTGCAATAGTGGATTGCAGTGGTGCAGTCTTATGATGTTTCCTATCAATGGATTCACTAGGTCCAGGCAACACAAACTTGTATTAATGGGCTTGGTATATCTTGTGTAGAAATGCCACTTATGGAAAGTGGAAATTTCGATGCATCAAACTCTTTGTGTGCCATGGTGTTTGGTGCAGGTCAACAAGAAGGCCTGAGGAGCACATCTGGACATTCCCCACATACAGCTATAAACCATTAGGCATGCAGTTAAGATAGCCAACCTCTGCCATTTGGGAGTTTGAGGAAATATCTCAGGGGCAGAATTTGTGACACCTGGTCTCTGCGTCCAGATCACAGCCCCCATAAAGATAAAGATCTGAATTCCGTAGCCTCATGGCAGACAGGACAGAAATATATGGGACACATCTGTGGTTCAAAGGAATACCCTTTGAACCTTTCACCAACTTCAAAGGCCAAATGGGGTATAACTACCCAGTGCCAGCCAACCAAGAGGAGAGATCTGCTTGAGGAAATGCAGGACTGGAGAAATTAATCCGCGTGGTGCCCATTGCCAGAGGATTCTGTTGTGCATATGGAGGATAACTGCCCAGGGAAAGGACTCAGTTGCTTCTTGATTAGTGGCTGGCCTGGGCTGATTGCCTGCTGATGTGTCGCACCCTGAAATGGTTTCCCAAGGAACAGTTATCTGGTCTACTGTTCTCTCTGAAGTCTAATGAGTGTCAAAGATCTCCTACGAGGGGCCCATATCCTAACTCGGTGGCATCTGGAAAGCAGTGCCCTCTGTCCTCATCATCTGCTGCAAGCTGGACAGTGCAGTGTGAGCTCCGAACTACAGAATTGTGCCTAGAGACTGGGGTTCCAAGTGCAGAGCTCAAGAAGTTTCCCGCATCTGTGCCGAAGTAGTTCCTGTACTGCAGAGACCTTGGCATGCATAAGGCTCTTTTGGGTGGTGAGTGAAATCCCCAGTTGCGGGACTGTCCCACATTTTTCTTGTGGAATGTGCTCATTGCGTGTGGTGTCTGATTCACAGGTGGTTCCCTCAGAGGTGGGAGCTACACCCATTGCTGAGTCTCATTCTACCTTATGAAGCTTTGTGGAACATGCACCTGTGTGTGACTGAAATCATCTGGTACAACTAACATGAAGATGCGCAAGACTTAGTGCCTCATTTCCAGGGAGGTAGGAAAATGCAACTCTACTTCATGTAACCTGAAGTGTCTGGTGCCACTCATCAAGTGTGCCAGACCCTGTGCCCAGATATCTGTGGCACAACCAAATCAATGTGTGCCTGATGGAGTACCTCCTCACGCCGAGAGGCTCTCCTGCATGTTGTTCCCCATTCACTGCTCATTCCCTCACTGGTCCCATCACGGTGGACCAAATGCCCTCTCCCCATTTGACCCTTCCAAAGACTTCATGGCACCAGATAGGAGTGAGAGGAATTAACTAGGCCAAAGAGATGCTTGCGAGAATGATCGGGAGCAGGTCAAGAGATTGCGGGACCCCCTGTGCTGCACAGAACTGGGATGGTGCCAGATGGCCCTTGTAGACACCTGCTGGTAATGCATTGTTGACCTTAGCCTCTTTCTGCTTTGCAACTTATTGATGAACTTCTTGAGTGGTGCCAAAACCCCCATTTGTTTACGTCTTCCTCTTGCTTACTCTCTATCCCCACCTGCTTTCCGGGGATCCAGACGAGGTGTGACCCCAGCCATGAGTGGACTTGTGGCTGGAGGGAGGGGCTAGTGTACTTCCATCTGAGGTGTCTGGGGCAGTGGGGTCTACAGAAGGGTGGTGGGAGGCTTGGCGCCACAGGATATGTACAATGTAACCTATTGACCAGTTTGGTATCCGTGGCATCGCATTAGGGTGCTAGGTGCATATCTATGTGAAAGTGCCCATCTGGTCCATGCTGGTACCTGTCGCATTGTGTAGTGGTGCAAAATGAGCATGAGTGTGAGGGAGTGACCGTCTGTGGACCGCCGTGCTTCATGACACTGGTTGGCAGAGTTGGTTTATATGTTGTTCTCATGCCAAAAGCACTTTACCTCGCAAAAATGGGTTTACCCATGTGGCCTTATACCGTGGGGCTGCTAAAAGTGTTATAATTCTATGCATGTACACATTACTGATATCGTTGTAGCCTAGGATTCACCCTATAGCCGTGTGAAATTGCATTATTAGGATTCTGAGGGTGGGCTGGGTGCTGACAAAAAGTCGGACCGATTAAGCGTGCTCTGTGGGGATTAGAGTAGGACTTTTCCTATGTGTACGTATTATCTAGATCGGATCCACAAGAATTGGGCCTAGTACTGCTAGTAATATTAGCAAGTATGATTTATACCCCAGATTCCATGATATTCATGTTGCATTGTTTAATGTGTGTGTTGAATATGAACAGCATTTCTCTAGGTCAAGTGTGAAGTCTCTCTTTTGTGTCATGTGGAATATTTTTTGTGTACGTGTACTCTTGCATTACACCTTGCGTCTAAAGGATGTCTGACTGCTCAATGCCATGCTATCCAAAGGGAGCATAGGGGAACAGCCGTAACAAAGCGGGCAGAGCCACGTGTGCCAGAGCAACCCAAGACAGCCAGGCTTGCCTGAACAATGCATCTATCGTAAAGATGCATATGCATGATTAAGGCAGATAGCACTCAGTTTTCAGGATGGGTTAGGAGAAGAAGAGGAAGTATTGGAACAGGAAGCTCTGGACATATACAGGTAAGTAGGGCTGGGGCCGGGTTTAGGGGTCGTTTATAAGGGTGGGTTTGCTTTTAGGGCTCAGGGTGGGGGAGATGGGGCACTTTTGTGAAGAATTCAAGCTTTTAGGGCTCAAGGAGGGGGAGGGAGTCAGGGTAATTTTAAGGGCTGGGGCAGAGATTGGGTGGAGTTTTTAGGAGTGGGGCACTTAGAGGGGATTGAGATATATTTTTTTTAATTGTGGCAGGTTTATATGCCTCAGGGTAGTGGAAGAGGTTGGTGTAGTTCTATGGACGGGATGGGGTAGTTTAAGGTAGAGGGTAGGGTTTTAAGCTGCAGGGGAGGTGAAGGGGTAGTTTTGGGCAGGGCTTGTTTTAGACCTCAGGGCAGATGGGGCGAGGTTGCATGTTAGCATTTTAGGGCTTAGGGCAGGGAGGTCAGGGTAGTGGCGATCTAAACGTGGTTCAGGCTGCGTGGTATAGGCAGGTGTGGTTTAGAAATGCATGCCTCTGTCATACAACCATGAGCATGGGTGGTACAATGTGTTTAATTGCCTCCCCTTGATGGAAGCAGTGCCTTCTGCATGGCTGGAGCATCCCTTCAGCCATCCGCACAGTGCCGGTTCCTACAGGGGCTAATCCTCCACAGTGTTTAGGAAGCACCTAATTCTGTTGGTTATTCAAGCTTGAAGGTTTAAAAGGATAAACCATTTTTGTGTTGCACTTTGTTCGATTTTTATTTTCTCATGGCAGGGCCACAAGCTATTGCTATTCCTGTTAATTTCAGACCTGCTCTCCATGCACATGTAATGCGTGATAGACTTACTAATGCAGGTGGTGTTTTTATCTTCATAGTGGAAGCAGACAATGCTTATTGATTTGAAGTGTTTTATTTTTGGTGGACTTTCCGGCTGTGGTTGCTAACACAAACACATTTCATACATATACTACTCCTGCACCACCAGCACATTACGGAGCATATGCACTCATGGAAATACCTTTATCTTATTGGGAACACCAAACTTGGTTCCTCAGCACTCTCCAACTTGTACCTACATCTCAATGCTTATGTCCCTTGGTATTGATGGGGCAACGTGGCCAGCATTAGCTAGATACATGCCATACCCAGGCATGGTGAATCCTAAATGTATTCAAACACAAGTGTGATATAGTGCTCTAGTCACACCACATAGATGCTTTACTCAATATATTTCACACTCCTTGTTGGCTGTGACAGCCAGGATTGGACTGCCAGTCCCATTGCCTGCAGTGCCAATGATAAATCCTGTAATTATTCATTCAGTTAAAGGCAAAATTACCATTAACTGTGAAGGATATTCCATTGTGGATCACCACAGAATATTGACCAAATTGAAGCTGTGTTTCCTATTACGGAACCACAAGACAAGCACAGAATTTTGACTAGGTGCTCTCCCCATGGTTTGGTTCCTACTATAAGAGACTGCTACTCTTGGGGAACAGTCTTTGCCGCTGTCTACACCATCAGTAATGGCATCCATCCATGACGTGCTAAAGCAAATACAGAACAAACATTGGGCAGCTGCTGGCATGGATATGGGGATGAAACTAATGGGAAATTTTCCCATTGGTGTCCACAATGATTCAGTCTAAAATTAAAGGCAAAGCAGCATTCATGGCTAATTCCAGCGACTTGCAGCCGTTGCACAAACCAACCGTGAATGTGAGCTACTTATTATTATTGCTGATGTGTACATATCCTTTCGATGCGATACTTTGGGAACCAGACTTACTAAACCACCTCTTGGTAAACCTAGTACTGGCATGGAAGTCAAGCAAGCCCATGGGACAAATCAAAACAAACACTGAAAGGTAAACCTCATTATGGGGGACTGCTGCAGGGACTAAGGGCCAGATGTAGGTGAAAAACATTTACCGATTTTAAAATACCGAATTGTACCGATTCGGTATTTCAAAATCGGTAAATGGTATGTAGGTGACAACATCTGGATTCGTTACCGAATCCTTAACACTTCTTTAATTACCGATTCCGTAAATACCGAATCGGTAATGTCCATTCATTCCTATGGGCTTTGAAGCCCATAGGAATGATTAGGCATTACCGATTCGGTATTTACCGAATCGGTAATTAAAGAATTCACAAGGGTGCAGGGGGTGTCACTTTGACACCCTCTGGCACCCCCAAAACAGGCACAGGTGCCATGTGGCAGGCATACCTGCCCTAAGGGCAGGTCTGCCTGTCACATGACATAGGTGTGCATGCACACATGTGCATGCACACCAGAATCGGTATTTTACCATCAAATTGGTTTTGATGGTAAAATACCGATTTGCAAAGGCTCATGGGACTCTGAAGAGTCCCACCTACATATGGGTGGCTTCAAATCGGTAAATTTACCGATTTTTTATTTTACCGAATTGGTAAAATTACCGAATCGGTAATTTTACCGATTCGATAAAATATTGCCACCTACATGCCAAATCTTGCAAACCGGTCGGTAACGGCCGAAAATACTGATTTTCGGCCGTTACCGACCGACCTACATCTGGCCCTAAATGCAATAGATGCGGCCAGTTTGCTGCTGATGCTATTCATATGTTTTTTTCTTGTCCCAAATTATCCGAATTATTTTCCTCTATCGAACAATTTTTAGGATTAATAATGGGCTCACCAATAACTATAACTGGGGAATTGGTTTTGATTGGTGTTAGCTCAGATACACCTGCACACTCAAGAACTAAGACTACGGCATATTTTGTATTTATTTGTATGGCTGTAGCACGTGCATGTATTACGAATGATTGGATCAATCCAGATCCTCCTTCCTCTTTTAGCTGGCGTGCGAGATTACTAGCTATGTATAACTTGGAATTGGCTATATACAAGATAAAGGCAGAAGAAAGAGGGCCATGGGAGTTAAGATCTGGGCTAGTATAACTGACTGTATTTAATGGAGATTGCTCTTTTTGGAAATTCTGTACAGGTTTTGTATCTCTATTTTTTTCTTTCCGTTTTCTTATGTTTCTTTATGGTACAGGATATATGTCTGCTGTTTGCTGTATTATCTCTTGTTTATGTGCTATATATTTTTATTGACTGCATTTTTTGAATTTATTTAATATGTATGACCTGAACTCTACATTCCTTGCATAAAATGGGGAAAAAAATAATAAAAATATATTTTAAAAAAATGAAAGGTAAACCTCATAAAGATTCTTAACCCCCGGAACACTCTGAGCGGTGGTGCCATTTTCGTGATCCCCAAAAAATAAAAGCTCCAGACAAGTATCAGATATCTGATATAATTTCCCTCATTCCTTACAGGACTCATCATGCAATCAGTACAATAGAGAAGGGCGATCTGAGCACAGACAAGAAGAGCATGTGTAGTTGACTGCCTTTGTTTTGGTGCGCATGTCTGAAGAAAGCTTTGTGTTACAAGTGATCGGTGATTGGTAACCGCTGGCACTGATGAGTAGTAGTCTCCCCCCTCCCTTAATGGGTTCAGTGTATTTGAAATAGAGACACACCTAAGTTCTCATTTTGGAAGCTCCTGCTGGTCATTTTTTAAAGCAAATGCATGCTTAATCTAGGCATTCAACTATTAGCCCTGAAAAACAATTGCTATGGGTGGGTATTAATGTTTATTTGTGCGGTTTGCATTGTGCCTACTTTAAATGTAATGCTGTTGTTATCTACATGGTTGAAGGGACTAAATGTAGGGCAGAGCGGTACCTTACAGTATTTCCAGAGTATTGAGCAACTTGATAGAATTTAGTGTAGTGCAACTCCGCAAAGTCTACCCACCACAAATTTTTACCCTATGCCCACTTCCGTCTTACTTCTGGACCGGTATAAATATATTTTTTCCACTGATGTTTCAGCCCAACCTGCTACAAGTTCTAAACAGCAAAATTCAGCGACATGCGCCACTGTTCTTCATGTTCTACGTGTTATGTTGGATGGGAACTTCCAACCACAAAAACTTGCACACAGTCCCTAGCGGTCTGCACTGCACAGTTGGCAGAACTGAAAGCTTTGCTTCTTGCATTAGAACATACGGATCCTGAATTCGACATACTCATTGTGTGATTCCTATTACTGTGTACATTCCTTTCAATAACAAGTTGAATTATTGGCAGCAAAATGGATTCAAAGATTCTAAAGGTGACACAGTCAAGCATAAAATGCTTTGGGTTAACCCCTTGTCTGCTCATGACGAGCCGAGCTCGTCATGGCATACAGTGCTCGGGTGCTCATGGCGAGCTCAGCTCGTCAGGAGCCCCACCCACGGGGGAGCTCTGGCGCTCCCCCCGTGGGTAACCGATCTCAATCTTGTTTATGGGGAAGGCATCCCCGCGCCCACCACGCGTCATCAATGACGTCAGCGGGCGAGGCGCGCTGACGTCATTGGAGGTTCCCTTTCTCCGACGCTCAGGGAAGCCATTTGCTTCCTGCGCGTCGGAGGAGAAACAGGTAAGTATGGGGGCCTGGGCGGTGGGCATTTAAACTAAAGAGGCATCGGGGGAAAGGAAAGGGTTTTCCTTTCCCTCAATGCCTCTTTAGAGCATTCCTGCTGCACGATCATGCGATCGGGCAGCAGGATTGCCCTCTAGACACCAGGGATTTTTTTTAAAATTGCCAGTGTTTGTGCGTTCGGGAAGCGGCCCCTTTGGGCAAGGGTCACTCCCCCTTTGGGGGCAATTTCTTTTGCTTTGTCTGCCCCCGTGGGGGCATAATTTCTTTATTTTTAAATAATTGTCATACTGGGGCAATGAACAGGGGAATGGCCCCTAGGGCAAGGGTCACTCTCATTTTGGGGGCCATTTTGTGCAGCCCTATTGTTTTTTTTTGTTTTGGGGAGCGACCCCTTGGACAAGAGCTGCTCCCCTTTGGGAGGCCATAGAATTTAAATATTTTATTATAAAAACCATGCACTGGGGCAAAGAGCAGGGGATTGGCCCCTTGGGCAAGGGTCACTCTCATTTTGGGGGCCATTTTGTGCAGCCCTATTGTTTTTTTTTGTTTTGGAGAGCGAACCCTTGGACAAGGGTCGCTCCCCTTTCGGGGGCAGTAGAATTAAAATATTTTATTATAAAAACCATGCACTGGTGCAAAGAGCAGGGGAGTGGCCCCTTGGGCAAGTGTCACTCTCCTTTTGGGGGCCATTTTGAGTAGCCCTAATGTTCTATTTGTTTTGGGGAGCGCCCCCTTGGACAAGGGTCGCTACCCTTTAGGGGGCAATTACTTTTGCTTTGTCGGCCCCCCGGGGGCAGAATTTAAATATTTTTTTTATAGAAACCATACACTGGGGCAAAGAGCAGGGGAGTGGCCCCTTGGGCAAGGGTCACTCTCCTTTTTGGGGCCATTTTGAGTAGCCCTAATGTTTTTTGTTTTGTTTTGGGGAGCGACCCCTTGGACAAGGGTCGCTATTCTTTAGGGGGCATGTTGTAAGCCTTTGGTTGCCCCCCGGGGTCCAATTTTTAGAAAAACAACCATAAAGGGACCGGTTACTGGCTCATCAGCCATTGTCAGCCAGGTTAGCTTGAGTCCAGTGGCAAAGTGAGCAAGGGACCCACGTCTGCCAACTTAGGGCAATCAAAGGGCACAGGGTCAGTCTGATTTGCATATGTCCATGTCTGAACTGGGTTGGTGAAATGAGCTAAACAATGATGATGGATTAAACCAAGATCAGTTGACTGGGGGTGAGTGTTATATTTGCTCATGTGTTCCGTCCATCATCCCCTTTGGTATCACCTTGAAGGGCAGTTCTGCTGTTTTTTTTGTTGGTCCACTAGGGCACCAGGGTTTATTTTTATGTTGGGGAACCGCTCCTTGGAAATGGGCTGTTCCCTTTATGGGAGGATGATTGTCCCAAGGGGGGCAAAAGCTACTAGATACCAGAATGTTTTAAATTTTTGTCTTGGTTGGGGTGGCCTCATGGACAAGGGTTGCTCCCATATTGATGTTATACTGTTAGGCCCACCTACCCCTTAGCTTGGCAGATTGGACTGGTGCATTTTATTTTATATGTGAATCTAATGTTTTTCTCACCTTTTTAAATCTAGTCTAAAGCTTTTGATTCCTGTTTGCGGTTTCGAAAATGGTTGTTCTGCAGTTTTGTGCAGTTGCATTTTTTAGGTAAGAAAAACATTTTTGTTGTATGTACTGCAAATGAGTAATATTGCAATGTATGAATTATTTTTTTGTAAGAGGTGTCACAGTGGCATTTAGTTAGTGTTTTGTGCATGAAATCTTTGTGATGTGTTTTGCATTGTCTTATGTGTATTTTTTTCTCTTTCTTTTTTAGAGGGATATTGTTAATCCATACTATGTCTGTGCAGAGTACGTGGTGGTGAGTTGAGCTGCTTCTGGCAAGTGAGTGGTTTTGTATTGCAGTGTATAGGTATTTTTGATAAAGGTGAATTTTGTTCATTACTTATTTTACAAAGTTCTTGTTGTTGTTGACTTGTGTGACAAGTTACCTTTATTAGTAATCATTATGGCTAGCCGTAGAATGATTGCTCAGCAGGTGGTTGGTATGCTTCTTGAATCTTCCTCTGAGCCGGATTATGACTCTAACAGTGTGTCGGAGGGAGAGGAGGGAGGGGAAGATTCTGGCAGTGAGTTTTCTCTCCACATGAAATCATCAGATGATGAAGGTTCTTTCAGTGCAGATAAAGGGTCTGTTTTATAGGAGGATACTGCTGTGCCGATGGTGCAAGAGGCATCTGGATTGCAGCCTGAGGCTGCTAGTCTTCCTACTGAAAGTGCTTGACTCTGGGTTGATCCTAACATGGTGCAGCCGGTGTTGCATGCCTTTAGCAGTGATGCAGGGTGTAGAGTGGATTGTGAAAACTTTTTGCCTATACAGTATTTTCAGTTATTTGTGGATGATGTGTTTTTGGGTGAGATTGTTGAGCAGACTAACTTGTATGCTGAACAGTTTTTGAGGGTCAACAGTGACAAACTTAGGCCCCACTCTAGAGCTACCCAATGGACTCCCACAAATCTGGAAGAGCTGAAGAAGTTTTTGGGTTTGGCTTTATTGCTGGGTTTGGTAAGGAAGACGAACCTGGCTTCATATTGTTCTTCCAGGCCCTTGATGGCAACAGCCATATTTACAGCTGTTATGACTCATGATCTGTATTTACTTTTGCTACGCATGTTGCATTTTTGGGATAATACTTTGGCGTTGCCACGTAGTCACCCTGACTGTGACCGTGTTTTTAAGATTCGGCCTGTTCTTGATCACTTTGTAGATCGATTTTCAGAGATTTATATTCCAGGGAAAGAAATATGTATTGATGAGTCTTTGGTTTTGTTCAAGTGTCTTTTGGTTTTTAGGCAGTACATCCCTAGCAAGAGGGCACGCTATGGAATTAAACTGTATATGTTGTCTGAGAGTAAGACAGGGTATGTTTTTAATTTTCGTGTGTACACTGGTAGAGATTTCACTATTGACCCCCCTGTTTGTCCTTCCACTTTTGGAGTTTCAGAATTGTGTGGGATCTTGCTAGACAGAGGCCACCATTTGTACCTTGATAACTTCTACACTGCTGTGTAATTGTTTAAGGAATTGTTTTTGCATGTGGCACAATCTGCTCTAACCACAAAGGATTTCTGATAGTGCAGTTTCTTGTGTAGTGAAGAACTACTAGCTGTGAAATTTGTGGACAGAAGGGATGTGTACATGCTGACTACCATCCATGGTGAGAGTACTTCACATGTGCCTGTTTGGGGTCAGGGTGCTGATGTGCACAAACATGTGTGTATTCTGGACTATATTAAGCACATAGGTGGTGTTGACAGAGTAGATCAGAGGTTGGAACCTTACACTGCTATTCAGAAGGCTTATGTTTGGTATAAGCCTTTTGTATTTTTGTTATTATAAATTGCATTTACCCTGTTTTTAAAACTATCTTTGTGTGCCCTCTCACTTGCACCTTAAATCGGGCCCCCCACCGCGCTTTTCGCGGATCTATTCCATTTTCTTCTCAGCCTTCGTGTTTGGCGCCGGGCGCCATCTTGGGGGTGGTGTGGAGCGAGTGTGCCACTTGTTTGAGCGCTCTAGCGCTCATTTGCAACACAGGTGAGCCCTACTTAAGGCGAGCTAGGCAGTAGCTCGGCCTGGAGAAAGGTAGTAGCACGCACGCGCGCTATTCTGCTGATTTGTCATTCTCAGCGCTGCTGTAATTTTTAAAAAATACCGCTTTTGTATTTTTGTTATTATAAATTGCATTTACCCTGTTTTTAAAACTATCTTTGTGTGCCCTCTCACTTGCACCTTAAATCGGGCCCCCCACCGCGCTTTTTTCGCGGATCTATTCCATTTTCTTCTCAGCCTTCGTGTTTGGCGCCGGGCGCCATCTTGGGGGTGGTGTGGAGCGAGTGTGCCACTTGTTTGAGCGCTCTAGCGCTCATTTGCAACACAGGTGAGCCCTACTTAAGGCGAGCTAGGCAGTAGCTCGGCCTGGAGAAAGGTAGTAGCACGCACGCGCGCTATTCTGCTGATTTGTCATTCTCAGCGCTGCTGTAATTTTTAAAAAATACCGCTTTTGTATTTTTGTTATTATAAATTGCATTTACCCTGTTTTTAAAACTATCTTTGTGTGCCCTCTCACTTGCACCTTAAATCGGGCCCCCCACCGCGCTTTTCGCGGATCTATTCCATTTTCTTCTCAGCCTTCGTGTTTGGCGCCGGGCGCCATCTTGGGGGTGGTGTGGAGCGAGTGTGCCACTTGTTTGAGCGCTCTAGCGCTCATTTGCAACACAGGTGAGCCCTACTTAATGCTCGCCACCTGCGCGCAGCGGTGACGCGCAGCGGGAGCGCCGGACTCTCGCCGGAGTCAAGCCAGAGTCCTGCCCGTCTGCGCCCGTCAGCGTCCCGGAAGCGGGCGGAGCGGCGGGTGGGACTCTACCACCAGGGATGTGTCCCCCTGGGACCCCCGTCTTGCGCTATTCCCCTAGCGAACTTCGCACTGTCTATCCTCATGGCTCTGGCTGTCGCACTGTTTTCCCCGGTCGTCCTCATGGGAAATCCCGTTGCCCGGGTTGTGGCTGGTGCCCGACCCGCTCGCTCTCTTCACGGCCGAGCAATAACACCTCCAGTATGGGCTTCGGTTGCATGCTATTAAACACCAGGTCAGCATGCAAACATGCGCAGGACATCTATGAGCTTCTCGATATAGAGAAGCCACTATGCCTCATGCTTACTGAGACATGGTGGGGTGACTCTTCTAACCCTGACGTCGCTATGGCAATCCCGCCTGATTATAACATCTTCAGAAAGGATAGAGCCAAGGGAAGGGGAGGTGGAGTGGCGCTAGTGGTCCGGAAAGGAACCCCCTGTGCGATCCTGCCAGCTATTGACATCCGAGGCTCGGAGACCCTAGCCTTTTCTATCACTCTATCGCCCCACCAATCCTTTAAGGGACTGCTCGTATATAGGCCACCTGGTGCACCCGGCACCTTCTTTGAAGATCTGGATTTGGTGCTTGTGGAGTTGGCCCTGAAAGCTGAACATTTTATCGTGGCAGGCGATCTCAACTTTCGGTTGAATGATCCATCCGACCCGGCTGCCACCAAACTCTCTGAGGCGCTGACCCCGCTGGGGCTTATCCCTTACCTTCAGGAGCCTACGCACGAGAAGGGGCATACCCTTGACCAAGTTTTCTCGTCTGTCCCTCTCGAGGGTATAGAGATTACTCCTGTCCTTTGGTCAGACCACTTTCTTGCCAAATTTGTGATCAAGGGCATAGTCAAATCAGTGCCTATTCCGGCACATCAACAGGGTCGTGTCCATAGGGCATTCCACCGAGTAACCCCAGAGATGCTGGCTCAGGCAGCTGTGGCCCACCCCTGCCTCCTTTCAGGCGATCTAGACAGGGATATGCAGACCACGCAGGACTGGTTTTTGGACAGGCTAAACGATCTTGCCCCGGAAGTAACATCTCGCCCGACACCGAAACGGGTCTCTGCGCCTTGGTTTACCGCTGCACTGTCGGCTACGCGGCAGCAGTGCAAGGTAGCTGAAAGAGCCTGGCGGGCACAATATGACACTGTTGCCAAGTTGACCTATAAAACGGTGGTTAAGGCTTATCACCGGGACATTCGCCTGGAAAAAAAAGCTTATCTAGCCAGGAGAATTGATGCTGCTTCCAACTCCTGCAAGGAGATTTTCTCCATCGTGAGAGAATTCACCTCCCCTTGGTCTAACACCTCGGACCAAAAACCATCTGGTACCTGGGCTACGGACCTTGCTGACTTCTTCACGAGCAAGATCCAACGCATTCAGGAGTCATTCCTGGTACCAGTGTCTGCGGGCCAGACTGAACTTGACATCATCACACTGCCACAGGCCGGGCCAGGGGCGACGTTGAGTGTGTTTCCTCCAATCTCTGCTCCGGACTCCCTGGCTCTAATGGGCAATTTAAAATCGGGTTCTCCCCTTGACCCATGCCCTGCTAAATTTCTAGCGAAAGTCGCGGAGGTGATCAACCCGCTGGCTAACCCGCTTTTAAATCTTTCGCTGAGGCTTGGTGTGGTCCCGCAAACCTGGAAGCAGGCGATGGTGATTCCCTTGCTCAAAAAACCTGGCCTAGATCCAAAGGCCCCGGTTAATTATAGGCCCATCTCTCTGCTGCCGGCCCTCACGAAGATTCTGGAAAAGCACGTTCAAGGCGTGCTCTCCAATTTTCTTGAATCTAATGAGATCCTGCACGCCACCCAATCGGGCTTTCGTCCCCATCTCAGCACTGAGACAGCGCTCCTGGAGGTTTCGGAAACCATTAAAGGGGTTCTGGACTCTGGGGGCAAAGTCATGCTGGTGATGTTAGACCTGTCGGCGGCTTTCGACACCGTTCCCCATGCTGGTCTTCTCGCTAGACTCTTCGGGATAGGCCTACGGGGGACGGTGTTCGACTGGTTTTCCTCCTTTCTAGCCGGCCGCCGGCAAACGATCTGGGCCCCGCCTGATTCCGCCGTGATGCCGCCTCTGGGAGTCGGGGTCCCTCAGGGCTCTATTTTGAGCCCGACCCTCTTTAACATCATTATGACCCCGCTGGCGGCGTTGGTGGAGTCGCATGGTGCCCAGATCGTATCCTACGCGGATGACACCCAGCTCCTCTTCTCTTGTAAGAGAGGAGGTGACTTTGATGGGGAGAGTATTCGGGATTGCCTTGGGGCTGTTTTTCATTGGTTCCATCTAAACAGCCTTAAGTGCAATTCCGACAAGTCCGAAGTACTTTTCTTTGGGTGTGACACAGAGCCAGATTGGCAGACTTGGTGGCCACTGGATATGTTCCCTCCGTCTTGCTCCTCTCAGGTTGCTAAGAATCTGGGGGTGAAGATGGATAACAGGTTAACCTTGAAATCCCAGATCCTGGGGGTGTCGGGCATCTGCTTTGGCATCCTTAGGATGCTGCGGAGGTTCCTTCCTCTGTTATCCGTGGAACATAGGACGCTGACAGTCCAGGCTCTGATTGGGTCCAGGTTGGATTATTCCAACATTCTTTACCTGGGCCTTCCAGAGTACTTGCTGCAGCGGCTTCAAGTGGTGCAGAACGCCGCTGCCAGGGCAATCTTCGGCCTTAGTAGGCGCTCCAGTGCCTCGGGCCTGTTGGCAACTTTACATTGGCTTCCCATCCGCAAGAGGATCGCCTTTAAGGAGCTGACCTTGGCCCATAAAGCTCTTCACAAGGGGGGAGCTAAGTACCTCCAAAAGAGACTGGTCTTTTATCATCCGACCAGGTCTCTGAGGTCGAAATCCCTGCACCTTGCTGTTGTCCCTCGGGTAAAGAAAGCGCGCCTCGGAGGCCGCTCTTTTGGATTGCTGGCATCTCAGCTGTGGAACTCTTTGCCACTGGCCCTGCGGGGAGCCACTAGCTTGCTGGCTTTTAGGAAAGGCCTTAAAACTTGGCTGTTCACTCAGTAGCCGGTCTCTCGTGAATCCTTGGCTCACACTTCTTTTAGTCTTTTATTTGGTGTTATGTTAGTATGTCGCAGTTTTTTTCTCTTTCTCCAATAAAGCGCCGGGACACTCTTTTTGAGTAGCCGTGCGCTATAGAAATGAATAATTAACATAACATAACATAACATAAGAAGTTGGCCATCCATTTTTTCAACTTAGCAACTTTTAATGTTTTTATTGTGTTCAAGGAGTGTTCACCTGCGTCCAAATTGACATTTCTTCAGTTTCAGCACTCTGTGATATCTAGCCTTGTTGCTGTAGAACAACTAAGTGTTCCTAGATTTGGAGTGGTGGAGGATGTGGCTCGATTGAAAGATTGCCACTTTCCTGATTACATTCCTCCCACATCTACAAAAGACTTTCCCACTAGGAGATGTAGAGTCTGTTGGCAAAGAGGTTTACGGAAGGAGACTCATCTTTTCTGCCCTGGGTGTCCTTCTAACCCTGGGCTGTGTGTGCCTGCTTGTTATAGAGCTCACCACACACAAAATGAGTGGTAAAATGAACTGCCTGGTCTGTATTTTTTCAAATTTGTATTCTGTTTTAAGGTTGGCATTAGTGCAATGTATTTAGTTTCAGATTTTGTGATAGTCGATTTGTATCTATTTGCAATTTAGTTTTTTTGTGTTGTGTGATGGTGGTGTGTGTAGGCTGGCGCTTGACTGGTGGTGTGCGTGGAGTGGCGCTTGGCTGGCGTTGTGCGTGGAGTGGCACTTGGCTTGCGGTGTGCGTGGAGTGGCGCATGGTTTGTGGTGTGCGTGGAGTGGTGCTTGGCTTGCGGTGTGCGTGGAGTGGCACTTAGCTTGCGGCGTGCGTAGAGTGGTGCTTGGCTTGCGCCGTGCGTGGAGTGGCGCTTGGCTGGCAGTGTCGGTGGAATGATGCTTTGCTGGCGGTGTGCGTGGATTGGCGTTTGGCTGGCAGAGTGTGTGGATTGGCTCTAGGCTGACGATGTGCATGGCCTGGTGCTTGGATGGTGGTGTGGGTGGAATGGTGCTGGGCTGGTGGTGTGTGAGTATTTACTTTCTGTTGGTCACTACACACACTGCTAGCTGAGCGCCACTCCACGCAGTCCATCACTTTGTGTAGTTGCTGTGTCTGGAATGTGGGCGTGTGAAAGTGATGGGCCCTTGAATGGTGCTGTCTGCTGGTGTGAGTGTTGTAATGTGATGGGCCCGTGGCTGGCGGTGTGACTGTTTTGTTTATGTCACACGTATGAAAGGTGTATGAATGGACTGTAAAGAGGTTGGTGCCTTGACATGGGTTTACAGCTCACTGGCTGTGAGTCAATGATTCAGTTTCTCATTCTTTCAATTATTAAAACTGCATTTCATTTTTGTGAAATGACTTGCTAATACAATTGTATATACTGAATCATCACTCACCCTCGTGCCAATCCAACCAGTATGTGTGTGTGCTTGAGGATTAGATGGCTGTGCAGTAATATTTGTATTTTTTCTCTTTCTGAAGCAGGGTGTACCTTGTCCCTTTTTGTGAATGTTGTAACGTGCTGTTTTTGCTCCTGGATGGCGTAAATGGTCTTGTGTGTATCAGGTATGAAAGGTGCGTTAATGGCCTGTAAAACGATTGGTGTCTTGTTGTGGCTTTACAGCTCACGAGTTGCGAGTCACTGGTTCGGTTTTTATGCATTTAATTTTTGATAGAGCATTTCATTTGTGTGAAATCTCTTGTTAATACAATTTTATGTACTGAACCATCACTCGCCCTCGTGCCAAATCCAACCAGTATGTGTGTGTGTTTGAGGAATAGATAGCTGTGTTGGAATGTTTGACTTTTGAGTGTCTCTGTTAAGGTCTATATTCCAGCTAGGAATAACCTACTAAATGTATATATTATTGTTAAACCATGGAGTATATGGTGATGTCTCTCTTGTGAATTACAAGTTCTTTTTTTTATCCACAATGTCCTGCAAACATGAAACTGCCTGTCACAATTTCCTTGCAATTTGTTCCCAAAAATCTCATGCTGTAGAACTGAACACATAATTAAGGGACCCTTGACCCGGTCACTCTACTACAGCACGGCCCCCGTGTGCCCGGATTCTGCTGCCGCTGCCTGCTTGGCCCTCTTGCTGCCGCCTCTCCTTAGGGCCCCTGCTCTCCAGGCTTGCCCTCGCTCCCCAGGCTTGCCCAGGCTTGCCCTCGCTCTCCAGGCTTGCCCAGGCTTGCCCTTGCTCTCCCCCGCTCCGCTTTCCCGCTCTTTCCAACCCCCCTCTGCTCACCGCCGCTGCTCTCCTGCACCCCCGCCCCCTTCTCCTGTCTCCCGCTCCCCATTCACCGCCCCGCTCCCGCCTCCCAGCTGCTCCTTCCTCCCACTTGGCCATAAATGGCGGGGACCGCGCGGCAGTGAGCTGTGACCCTTGTCCCAGTCACTCTACTACCACACAGCCCCTGTGTGCCCGGATTCTGCTGCCGCAGCCTGCTTGGCCCTCTTGCTGCCACCTCTCCTTAGGGCCCCTGCTCTCCAGGCTTGCCCTCGCTCCCCAGCCTTGCCCAGGCTTGCTTGCCCTCGCTCTCCAGGCTTGCCCAGGCTTGCCCTCGCTCTCCCCCACTCCGCTTTCTTGCTCTTTCCAACCCCCCTTTGCTCCCCGCCGCTGCTCTCCTGCGGCCCCACCCCCTTCTCCTGTCTCCCGCTCCCCAATCCTGCTCCCGCCTCCCAGCTGCTCCTCCCTCCCACTTCGCCATAAATGGCGGGAACCATGGGTACGCGCAGCAGCCACGCGCAGCGGGTACTCCGATTGCGCGCCAAAGGCGCGCCAAAGTCAAGCCCGTCTACGCCCATCCGCGTCTGGACCGCGCACACCGCCAGAACCCCTGGACCCCGCCAGAGCCAGCCAACCCAACTGAGCTACGACGACGCCACCCTCCACACACTCAACACCGGCCGACATCCAGCCTGCTACCAAGCCACCCCGAAACGCACCCATGGAGCCTTCACCTGCCACGCCTGCTACTTCACCTGCACTCGGTCCTGCGCCGTGCCAGCCAAAACAGCTGCCAACAACACCTCAAGTGCATCCTGCTCAACACCCACTCCATCCACAGGCACGCCGTCGAACTATGGGACCTCCTGGACAAATTGGCACCAGATGTCGCCTTCTTCACAGAAACCTGGATGAACGCCTCCTCAGCCCCCGACATCGCCATTGCCATCCCGGACGTCTACAAGATCATCCGGAGGGACCGCGTCAACCAGACTGGAGGAGGCATCGCCATCGCCCACAGAAACATTATCCACATCACGACCAACACCGACGACACCCTCGCCACCGCAGGGCACCTGCACTTCCAGATTCACACCGACCCCAACACCACCCTCAGAGGAACCAAATGTGATGCAGCGTGGGCAACGAAATTCGTTGTATTTATATTTTTTCGGTACTTACCTGTAATGGTCCATATCCCGCACTTTACAACCCCCCACCCTGACCCTCCCCTTCCTGACGCCACCGCCCCGGTATAACGCCCTGCGCGGGCCGTGCCTGCGCTGTGGTTCTTTGCTCAGAACACCAAGTCACACGCTGACCACTCACCATGGCAGGGAGGCCTGGGTTGACCAAAATGGTCATCCTGCCCAAATTCTTGTACCATTTTGTAAACATACCCATCCTTCTAACCCAAAAAATCTTCCAATCCCTAGCATCACTGTTAGTAATAAGGGAAGGCAAACAGCCCAAACAGTCTTGGGACTCTCTCTGTCAGCCGTTTGGTAGACGGGGGATTAATGCACCAAACATGGACCTGTACTATCAGTGTATGTAGGTCTCTTTCGCTCATTATGGTACCACTTTCAAAAATACTTGGCACACCTAGCAGTAGAGTAAGACATGGACAACCCCATCCGTCTGAAATTTACTATTTGTGCCAACGTCCCACAATGCATAGATGAAATTAATATTGGATATTGCTTGGTAAGAGCATGGAGAGCCATCACATTTAAGCATCACCTACATAATACATATTTAGCTTAATCCCACTTGTGCATCATCCCAAACTAAAGACGACTGAAGAAGCAATGGGAAACCATAGCTGAGGAAAATGAACCTAAACTACAGAGGGGACTAGATGCTGATAACTAGTTTCGATCACAGGAACTTATCAAAGCTTGAGCCGAATTGACCGTACTAGACACATACTTATACCATAGTCTCATAAGAACAAGATATTACACAGGAACCACCAATGCTCATACCTTTAGACGAACTAATAAAGGTAAAACCCCCAAAGCAACTGATCACACTAAATAATAGCACGCAAATGCCCCCCCCCCCCTCCACCCCGACGAAACAGCACTTGCAGAGATACACATCCATCTCGAAGTGACTTTCACTTTTAATCCGTGATTTAACAGATTCCTTGATCTATCTTCTGACAGTGACACATACATTGAAGTTGTAGAGACTTCACTCCAACTAACATTTGGACCATTTTTCAAAAAATCGGTATAACTATTTTTAACAGGTTAAAAGTAATTTCACCCAGAGCAAAGAGATACTTCACTTTCCGAGATGACTAATTATATAATATTCAGTATGACTCTATTCAATAATAAGCGATTTCAGCCAAGTGGATTTGTAGTTTGGAGTGGTTTTAAGGTATAAATGTGTGCTGAATTGTTTAAGGCGCATACGATTTATATAGAATGGGCTTTCAATAATACATATAGCATATAGTTGACAGAATGTATGGATTTACCTTAATGCATGTTGCGGATGTTTTGTGCATTGCCAAGTAGTAGTGTTATGTCGACAATCGGCTGAGATACTAAAATGTGACCTTTTTCCATTTCATTTTATGTTATCTAAAGTAATTTTAAACCCATGGAAGCCTCCATATGCTGCATGCACTTTGGGCACAATACCTTTCCCGTCAAGTGTCACATAAATCTTTACCACAGCATTTTAATAAAACATTTTCTAGTGTCACACCGAGTTTATTGCAATATCAACAACGAAAAATGGCATATGGTGAAAGCCTAAGGTGTGCTTGTGCTTCATTTTACTTCTGTTTTATGGACTTTTTAAAATGTCACGATGTGAAAGTTCTAAATGGCAGAAATGACAATGGAAACAGTTATGCATGTTAGGAAGTAAAACTTTAGTATGAATAAATGCGCTCGATACCTTGTTGACCAGAACAAGATACACACATTTTCTTCATGTCCTACAATATAAAACTGTTTTTTTTAAATAAATATATACTTTTGAAAAGAAGGGGTAGCAAGTGGTCGGCAGGTACAAGAAAACAGGATACCTTGGTTATTTCATTTTCATTTTGCTGGAAGGAGAGAAAAGTAGATACGTGCACAGTGCTTCATCGTCATTGGTCAACGTCTGTTTGTTTTTTTTATCTTCGGTGCTCACAGCTACGGAGGTCACTAAGTAGTCAAAAATGAGAATGTTATAGGTTCCCATTTACCAGCGCTCGGGGCACTCGGTCTTTGAGATACTACTGACCTCACAAGCTTCTTTGACTCTTTGGGGAGACGTTGTCCAGCAGTCAAGCCCCTAATCGGTAAAAAACCTTTACAACGCAACTTTTACCACGCAGTGCCATTACGACGCAACTTTTACAATGCAAACCATTACAACGCATTGCGCTGGTAGCGCTCTAGGATAGGGAATAGGTTTAATTTACTATCCAACACCTTCCCTACTATCCACGGGGACTGGAGTTGGAATAGTAAATTAAACTATTCACTATCCAGCACCCCAAAGCACTATGCGTTGTAAAGGCATGCGTTGTAAAAACCGCGTTGTAAAGGCATGCGTGGTAAAAGCATGCGTTGTAACGTCATACATCCCCCTAATCAGAGGAGGAGCTGTAGGGTGCAGCAGGACATGTGAGTGTTGAATACTTTAGTAATACAATGTGTAAATATACTTAGAGAACAAATGGTAATGCAAATGAAAGAATGTATGCAACTCAGCACACAATAAACATTGCACAGTGAAAGTGACACAATATTCTATTTAAGCCCGGGTGATACTTTCTTAATGGCAGCATGATCTTGGAAAATTTTAGTACTTAGCAATCTTATTGTGACGTGCAATGCCATCCATTTCACCTTTAAGCCATATCACTTAAACAAGGTTTTGTTCATGTAAAAAACGTTTTTGCTCCAGACTGCGAAGAACGCTAAAAGCTTTTATTTGGTTGTCAACGGGCATCAATTATAGAACAAAATACGTTTTGAGTTCATTTTCTTTTGTTACATAAGAGCGTTGTTTGTACACAATTTTTATTAATTCAAAATCCATTTTTTAAAGGGAAAGTGTCATCGAGAGCGAGTCTACTGTAAAAACAGTAGCTACTGGTTCTACTTGTCTTGTAGATTTCACCATATGCTTTGTTAAGTTATGTGTCATATTAGATTTGGATGCTGGAGGGAAAGCATCTCTCATCCTTTGTTTGCAGTCCATGTGGCATCACCCATCTTTTAATTTTGGGGGGAAATTAAGTACGTTGTGTTACCAAATAAATATTTGATGTTTGAGGTAGGGTCAAGCACCACCAAATGTTTCCATCCTTGTGGATTTTTGTCAGTGTTTATTAATGGATGAAATTGAGTTTAGACTTAGGGGTGCAGGGTAGACCTTAGTGGGGATTAATGGATCGATGTGTAAGAGTAATGAGCTTTTTAGGGTGGTGGAGGCCTGGGGATATATTCCCTCCTTTGGTTTGTCCATATTTGGTGTCTACCGGTTTGGGGCCTGGTCTGCTCTAGGCCAATTTTTCACCCAGATATATAAATATATTTTCACATTCACCTGTTGCTGTCCCCTAAATACAGTATGGGCAGTGGTGGCTGGTGACATTTGAAAGTGGTGAGGTGCAAGCTTTCTTTCGGAGTGCACCTTGGTGAGCGAGCACAGCGAGCATGCTCGAACATCTCATGGGGGATTTGGGGTAGAAAGTTTTGAAAAAAGAGAATTTGAGAATCAAGAAGGTTAATAAAGCAATTGTGAAAGTGCAGTTATTACATTATTAAAGGGATGTCATATAACAACATGTATATAGAAATGTTTCTGAAGCTAGGCCCTGCCAGTGCCAGGCACCTCTGAGCAATAAACACACTGTGTGCCAGCAGGGCTTTGCATCAGAAACATTTCGAACATTATGTTTTTGAAGCTAGGCCTAGTGCTGGCATTCAGTGTGTATATTTCTCAGAGGTTCATAACTCGTGGCAGCCTAGCTTGCCGCCAGTGGGTCATTTGTAAAAAAATAAGTGCCCGGGCTCTCGTCAGGAGGAAGTTTTCACCAGCCAATTTCTCCTGTTAGCGCCGCCTAACATAGAACCAGCTACTAACCATGAAAGTGGGGAGAGGATGCAGCTACTGGCAAGAGCTGCCGCTTTTGGAGCTGGGGAACTAGGTTTGAATCTCGGCGCCAGTCAGCTTAACATTCTGTGATTCTGTGCAAATCATTTAATCTCCACGTGCCTACCATCAATTAATGTGTCCTTGACTGGTGCCCGTGAAAAGCGCAGGTGCTGATGATTAAGTGCCATTGCTGAGCACTGGAAACCATCGGCTCAATTGAAGCACTGCTTGCCGCTAGACGTACAATTAACAAGGGTTTACTATGGACTCAAACAAAGTTTACTATTTTTAGGCGGCAAGTTACCAATAGATAATAAGTGCATTGTGCATTAAATGCAGTAACCATTTATTGCCTACCAAAAATAGTAAAGTTTGATTCAAAGTGAGTGTTACTCATGTCCCTAGTAGGTGTCATTGTGCCTTGTACTACGAGCTCCAAGGGGAGCAAATTCATTGGGTGCATAGAGAAAGCGAAACAATGGCAAATGCATGTTACATAGCTTTGGGTTTGGTGTTGAACTGCGGTTTCTCAACCACCTCCTTTAGTTCTTCGTTTTTCAGCTCACCACAGACACTTGTACTGCGTCCATGCAGCTGTCTACAACTCAGCATGTCTTTTGGCGCAAAGGCTGCTTCCCTAGCACTTGGCAATGGCCTGGCTGTCAGCATCGTATCTTCTGCCATCAGATAAAATGCTATCAGGTCATTAGGAACATAAACCTTGCCAAGAGACGCCTGCTTCTAGTCTGCCTTACCTGTTTAATAAGGTCAGTGTGCCAAGAATGAAAACTCTAAGACTGATCTGTCTGATTAATCATTATGAAACGGCAAAAGGTTCTTTCGATCTCCGAATACTCATTTTCCATGAGTCTATAAATAAACTGAAGCAAATGTTACAGATAAAGGCAACAGCAGCACCACCCCGCAACGCATACAAACTGTTTAAATTCACTTGAGACATCTTTTCAGTCACAGCTCGCAATACAGGGAGATGGGGGAGTCGCGTGGGGGTTACCGTGAATGGGTGGGGGAGGACATTAAAATTAAAAAATGACCTGACCGGGTCCACTCCGCCTCTGCTCCTGAACAAGAACAGGCATGCTCCCTCCCCTCCTGTAACCAATCACAAAGCTGCAATGGCAGCGTTGTGATTGGTAGGGAGTCCCGGCCAGCGCCCAGCCGGGCATTGGTAGGGAGGCCATTTTGTTGAGTGAGCATGACTGCTTTGGTCGGACCGTGGCCGACCAAGCAGTCAGGGCATTCAAAGTGGTGCAGGCCACTCCTACCTGAGCCTCCAACCAGGCATACCCTCCCACCCGTCCCCAACCAGTGATAGCCCTGCCTTCTGCTTTCTTGCAACACGAGAAGCCAAAAAGAAAATGGTATTTAAAATACCATTTTATTTTCTGCTTCTCGCACTGCGAGAAAGCAGTGGGGTGGTGTTCCAATGCCTTAAATGAGCAGCCACCACTGGTTAGGGGGGCTTTGAATGTCCTTGAATTCATGCATAACTTAGGTAATTATTGTCTTTGTGTCCCTGTTGGTGGCTGTGGGGGCCTCGAGAAGTCCAGGTCCATACAGTCAGCCATTTTACTTTGTTCTTAATCGTTTTTAACCGATGTGATGGTACTCAGTGTGTTTGTTTGTGTGTGTTTGTGCGAGAGTGAGGTGATTGATTAAGGTGCATTTTTTGCATCTTTTACAAGTCTTTGGCTGGGTCATTGTTGCCTCATGCAGTTTGTATTTGGAGCAGTTTTATATTTAGTTGCAATCATTTACATCAGGTCTAGTTTGGTATACTGTTTTAGCATTTTTTGTCTTAAATTATATTTTGGGTACATATTTGTGCAATCCTTGTCCTGCAATGCAGAATGTGCTTGTTAGGGGTGGATGGAGGAAGGGGTTCTAGGCACACAGAAACTTTCTATTTGTCCTCAAGCCTCCTTCTTCCTTACCATGTGCTTGTCTGCCATTTTGTGAAACCACTGTGTGTCTTATAGGAGGCTATTTGTCTTTGTTTTGTCTTTGTTTTCTATGCCTTCATTCCCAAGGCTCAAGATACAGTAACCTCCTGTCGTATGCTAATCTAGGACCCCGATCAATATTGTGGCCTTATGCCCCAATACGGCTATAATCCATCCATACCCCTATAATGGCATAAACGATCAGAGCCATATTTCAGAAACTCGTCTCTGGCATAAACGATCAGAGCCATATCTCGCCTCTGCAGCTCATTACAGTAGATGAAACAGCAGAAGCCACTATCTTAGATTCCTAGATTACACACTGAGTTCTTTCAACAGATAAAACCCCCAGCAACCTGGGAAAGCCCCGCTTGCTATGTTTTGATTAGTAATAGAACTCTAATGAGCACTGTAAGAACGACCGGTTCTTAGTGACATCTTTATTGACGTCTTATGTCCAAAAACCTACGTCAAACAAGGCACCTACCAGGTATAAATATTATCAACGTTGCCATAAGCAAACACAGCGGTGGTGATAGAGAATACAGGAGCAGAACAGCTGTCCCTTGCAGAGCCCAGCAGATGCAAGAAGCCCACGGACGCTGCCCCTCCTCCTCCTTGATGCGCTGAGAAAGACGCTGTCTTTTCTCCTGCCGAGAAAATCCAGCTCCGGCGTTTCCAGCCTACCCTTGCGGGTAACTGGGATATCGAGTCCTGAGAGGAGATACAAGACCTCCAACATACTATTCCAGAGGTACAGTGTTGACTAAACCCTTAGTGAGAATTCTTGAAGCAAACTCTTGGCAAAACCAACTTAACTTAAACTGCTACTTACTTACTCCCTCCCAAGTATTAGGCTTAGGTCAGGTACACTGGGGTAGGCGTATCTAGAAGCATCAGTTGAGTACGTTAGTCAAATGTATATATGAATGTATATATTTTATTCATTTTAACCATTGTATGGCTAAGAAACCATATCAATGCTTTTACAGTATTATTTCGCAATCCTCCTTTTACTGTACGCACTTTTTATAATAACAAGTCTTGCAATTGTGGCAATTCATTTCTCTTGCATGAGAAGAAAGACTGTTCAATAAATAATACCTTTTATTGAAAACGCCAGTCTCTCTATTCTCTGCATCTTGGTGAAAGTAATCTGCACAACTGACTGAGTAAAATAGCTGTCTATTGTTTCACACGACTCTAGAGATTGACTCTTATTCTAAGGAGCAAAGTTGTCATGTTTATGCGGTTGTTGGAAAACTGAATCCCTTCTTGTCTGAGCCAGGGGAGCTGATCACTCCCTATTCAGTCAAGAAAGTTGCCAGTGACCTCTGAGCTAGTTGGTACACACCCAATTAAGTTTAGCATAGTCAGTAGAGACCTGGAAGACCGCACTTCTACGTCTACACTGCTGTTTATGTTATTCCAATGCGCAGGGCCTATAGGGAAATTAGGAACTACACTACATGGCGCCCAACGTTTGGTAAGGTGATAAAACTAACGCAAGACGTTAGAGTAACTCAGTCGTGCTTTTTCACACAGACCCTTTCTAACGTAAATACTCCAATAGACGTCTGGAGTGGGTGAAAAGTTAAAATCCACCCGAACTTAGTAGGAAGAGATTCCTATGTAAAGCTCTGGTTTATTCAACGTTGAAAGATACAGTGTTCCAAAATATTGTGCACCTAATCTTTGTCCTCCTTGAAACCTGATCTGCAACAAAAGACCTTCCTGACAGTAAAATGCCAGGAGAAGGCGAGAACAACGGAACCACTGATGCCGCAGTAAATGCGACTCAGCAGGGTTCCGATAAAACAGGGATTTACCCACCGGGTGCGATAATCATCCCGGTCAACATAAGAAAAACTATAACGTTAAAACTTATAGAAAATGGACTGACCACACAAGGTGGCACAGTCGTCTTCGTGATAGAGGCACACGAATATCGGCAGACTGAGGTATTCTATTCTTGGATAAAATTTCCAGCGGCAAACGCTGCAGCACACGAGTTCCACTATTACAAAATAGAGGATCCACCGGAAGAGTACGCTCCTTTCGAGGAGATTGAAATCCCATTAAAATTCCAAGAGCATCTGCTCTGGTTTAAAGGCGCCCTAAAACACAATGATCATATTACCAGGCTCGGTCCATTAGGTAGACCAGGAGCAACGTGGCCGGTTCTAGTCAGCTACACACCACATCCGGACATTGCAAAAATGTCAAAAGAAGAACTTTTAGTACAGCTAAAAACATTAATCAAAATATATAGACAATTAGTCCAATATGTAATGCGGACTGCAACAGTCCAAACAGCTGTTAATGTCCCACAGCTGACCCCTCATCAGGGGAACACAAATACAATTACACCACAGAACATACACTCATGTCTTGGTAAAACACCCATAAAAAGGGAACACATTCCTTTCTGGTTAGCGCAGAAAATTACTCAAATAGAGGCAGTATTTCCGAATACTACCCCTATTGAGAAACACAGAATTCTGACCATCTGTCTTCCAATAGGGGTCGCACCACATGTGGAGGACTGTGACACTTGGGGTACAGTCTTTTCTTCAATTTATACAAAAAAACATGGTGTTCCGTCAATGGCGGTAATACCAGATGTGCTAAAACAGATTCAGAATGAATACGGTCCAGAACCTGCTTTAACTCTTGGTATGAAATTACTGAAAGACTTCAAGCAGGTCTCGGCTATATTACTAGCCAATATAAAAGGAGAAGCAGCATCTGTGGCGATTCGCCAGAAATTGAAGGAAACAGATATAACAGATCAACCAATTGAGCTTGCCAGAATTATAGAAAAATGTTATGAAGAATTAGGTAGAGACAGCTTGGGTGGGAAACCAGTAAAACCCCAACTACTCGAAAATCCTGAAAATATATTTATTAAAAATAATTCAAACACTTCTAAAAAGAGCTGGGATGAAAATAAACAATCCACTCCCAAGGAAAAAGTTTTCCAGTTCAGAGGAAGGAAGGTCTCCTCGACGGAGGGAAAGAATTCCGACTCGAGAACACCAGTTTCCCCAGAGGGAGCCCTCTGAGAAAAGATATAACCTTAGAAATAGGGATAACTTGAAGAAGCCTGATAGATATCAAAGTATTGATACACGTCCCTCTCGATCTTTTTCGCAGAAATCGGAAAGAAGAGGACGGTCAGACCCAGGAGAGCACACCAAGTCCAAAGACAAGGAACCTGCTCAAAGTAAAAAATCACAATTTCCAAAGAAGAAGGTAGCCAGTATTAAAGTAATCGAACATGCCAAGAATACTGAGGACACAGCTGAAAAACGGGGAGTGGGCACAGACAATGCTAGACAGTACAGCAGAAATCACCATAGCTCGCAAGATCCTGATGAGTCATCTGGAGACAGTGGACACGAATGAATACATTCAAGTAGAAACTGCCGACACCAGAGTTAGCGAACCTCATAAGATATATGAAATAACATTGCGTATAGAGGGAGATATGACTAGGAAAATAAGGGGTCTATTTTGGGATAAACTCTCAAAAGGCTATGACATCCTGTTAGCTGAAAAAGATTGGCCCCCGGAGTTTGTCAGGGAGTGCCCTCGTGGCGAAGAAATGATTATGCCTGCCTTCTCGAATCACATTCCGATTCACACTAAATATATATATGCAAGGAAATGGGCAGTGGCCCAGGCACCAGCTTTATATAAAAACCATGTAGGATGGGATGAGGACTCTGCTCCTCACAAAATCCAGTTAAAAAGTCAACCGACTGCACAAAGGCAGTATCCAATTAAGCAAGAAGCTAAAAAACAGGTCAGGGAGATTTTAGATCAACTTGAATACCAAGGGACGATTGAAACATGCACCACTCAAATGAACAATCCTTTGTTTCCTGTCTCCAAACCGGACGATTCATATTGTCTAGTCTTGGACTACAGACACCTAAACTCATGTTGCAAAACATTTGCAGTACAGCATTTGCATAGTGCTGCACTAATGAATAACATAGTTCAGAAAAACTATAAAACGACACTAGACATATCTAATGGTTTCTTTTGTCAAAATATTGCACCAGAAAGTAGATACTTGACCGCTTTCTCAGTAATGGGGTCACAGAAAAATTTCTGTAGGCTCCCACAGGGATTCAAGAACAGCCCGAGATTATTCTCAGCCAGAGTAACAGAGTTACTACAAATATATGATGATGAGGCATTATCTTACGTTGATGACATTTATCTAACAGATGACGACTTGGGGACTCACTTGAAAAGGGTGAACACCATAATACTTGGGTTCGCAGCAGAGGGTTACAAATTCAACTTTAAAAAGTATCGAATTGCCCATCTGACAGTATTATTTTTAGGATACGAATTATCAAGTGAAGGAAAAAGCCTGGCGGACAACTTCTTAGAGAAGTGCGCTGTACTCCAAGCACCAAAAACGCGGAAGAACTTACAATCGATTCTAGGCTTCCTGAATTTTGGAAGAACTTACATTCTAAATTATGCGTAGAGGGTTAAACCTCTCTACAAACTAATTAAACCTGATTTTAAACCAATCAACTGGACTCAAAAACACACAGAAATTTTGAGATCATTGCAAACAGACATGTTAGCAAAAACAAAATTAGATACACGTGACAATACACAAAACCTTGCAATCCGAGTCATCCCAGGAAGATGCAGATTCACGTATCTAACCTCTAATGAGGGAGAAACTGTATCAATTGCTTACAAATCACATTTGTACACAAAAGCTGAAATAAAATTCAGTTCAACAGAAAAAATTCTAACTGCAGTTCAGACTGCTGTAGCAAAAGAAAGGGCCCTAGCTCAAGGTAAACAAATAATAATCGTTACACCTATACCTGCTTTAGAAGCGGTAACTAAAGCGAGCATTCCTAATGCTAAAGCTTTGCATCCAAGATGGATCCAATGGGTTAATTCTCTTGCTGCAACAGACGTAGTGTGCCAATTTGATCCTAATCTAAAGACACAGGAATTTTTACAATATGAATATGAATGTCCTCTGCCAATTGAAATCCTGCCTCTAGAAGAATACGGAAGTATCATATGTACAGACGGATCAGCACAACCCGCAGTTGGGGATAAACAAGCTTACAGTGCTGCGTGCGCGATTGTTAAAGGTCATTGGCACAAAGGAAAATTTAGACCACTGGTCATCAAGACGCAATCTCTAGGAGATTGTACAGCTCAGCGAGCTGAACTACTAGCATTTAAGATGGCACTAGAAAATACCGATCGCGAATTCCCCACACTTATAGTGTGCGATTCATATTATTGCGTATAATCTTATAATGAATATTTGCAGAATTGGGTGGAAAATGGGTTCAAAGATGCAAAAGGTGGCACAATCAAGCATAAAATGCTTTGGAACAAGTAGTTCTTTTACAGAAGGAACTACAAAAGACTCACGTGATACACACTCTAAGTCATCAACGTGATGGCGTTCACGTTGCAGGGAATTCATTGGCTGATGAAGCCACGAAGGCAGCTGTGCAAACGGCTTCCGTAGCTGCGATTACTCGGTCACAAACAAAAATAGACAGCGACATTCTACAAGCTGTCAGTGCGTCAGTAAAAGATGATAGAAAAACACTCCCAAAAGGCTTTCCAGAAAAGTACTTATATTTAACAGATACGAATAATGTTCCTTTTGCTCGAATCCCTGAAGTGGGGGGAGTAATTCCAAACATGGAACATAGGTAAGGACTAATTTCAGCTGCACATGAAGGGCTTGCATCTGCACACGCTGGCGTTTCTGCAACCATATCATTATTAAAACAGAGATATTGGTGGCCCCGCATGAGAATACAAACTAAGAAATATGTTTTAGAATGCAAAATATGGCAAAGAATAAAAGTATCAACAGTAAAACGACCAGTGCAGACACCCCTTCTCATCTCAGATAAACCATTACCACGTGTTTACCTGGACCACTGTGGTCCCCTACAAAGGGACGGCAACTATAAATATATCATGGTCGCAGTGGATTCCTGTACGAGATTCATATGGATGTGGACCCAGCGCTCGGCTGATGCCAAAACTGTTATAAAAGATCTGCGAGTCTTTATCGGCACATACGCAATTGCCATGTTCCATTCTGACCAGGGTCCTGCTTTCAGCTCTCGAGCTTATAAGGAGGCCATGGCCAGTATGGGCGTTGGGTTGTGATTCTCTTGTCCATCACACCCTGAGGGAAACAGTGTAGTGGAAAGAAAAAACCGAGACATAAAGCAATCTATAACGACGAAGGTATTAGGTTCGGGTGATGGGTGGGTCAAACATTTAATAAGTGTCCAACTTAGTCTAAATAATTTGCCAAGAACTTCTCTAAAAGGTTTCAGCCCGTACAAACTATTGTTCGGAACTAGAATGCATGTTCAGGACCTCGATAGTCAGGCTTCAGTGGTAAAAGATAAGAATAAAGACTTTGACATCAAAGATCGTTTGGCTGTTTTACAGGACTTGAATGAAACAAGAAAATCCTTAAGCAACATAAAAGTTAAAGCAACAGCCAACTACCACTGAAGACACACCACCTGTCCCAGCAAGACCTGTCTGGATTCCAAAGGTTGGGGATCTAGTCAGAGAGAAAATAGCGGTGAAGAAGGAATTTGGGCCTTCCTACAGAAAAGCAGTACCTGTCTTGGCAATCAACGGAACATGATCAGTAGTGCTACTGCCTCTTGCTGGTAAAAAGGAGAACCGAGTTGTATCAATCGACCTGGTAAAACCACAATCATGTGGCCTATAATCAACAGTAGGCCAAGTGGACTCCCAAGAAACAACAGAATACCCAAATTTGCAACAATCCAAGAGGTTCTAACTGAAAGACTAATCACATTTGATAAACCTGCAGTGAACAGAGAGGGACTATGCAATAATACCATGGAACTCGTGCCTCTTGAAACACAGATTGAAACAGTTTGTCATGAAACACCAGTCTACAATGATGTGGCATCAGAATGTGCTACCGAAAGACAAATTGAGAAAACAATTCCAACAATTGACAGAACTGCCTCTGGCTACTTCATCAACTTCGATACCTTTTCTGAAGATCAAAACGACCCTGAAGTGACTCCAGAAACAAAGACTTTTAAAGAAAAAGCAACAGAACTCTTTCATCAAATCAAAGAAGTATATCTGGATTCACCATTGATTGAGCATTGGATTATATCAGGGGTACTTATACTCCTACTAGGCCTAATATTGGTTTTAATTTTAGGAAAATTGATCACAATTCATTGGCCACAGCAAGTCTGAACATCAACTTAGTCCTGAAACCACACAAACCATCTCACGTGAAGAAAAGAGGACTATCATCAGTAAATGTCACAGCCATTCCAATACCCGGCGGGGTAGTATGGGACAAGACTGACTATGAAGTATATGGCCCAGTCGAAATCCTGAAATATCCTCTGTAAAAGCACAAAATTTTGTGAATAGGGATAAGAAGAGCACATACAAGGTTTCAAAAGAAAATGGCTTTATTGCCAATAAGCTGCAGCTGAGACAATTTGCAGGACTGCAAAGTAATCTGGTTTTTCAGTGAGGAAATCTGTCTTTATATATGTTTTCACAGACCCCTGACACATTATTCATTAACTACTACATTGTGGTGTGACCATCTCAGCCACGTGTACATTACAACATCATGGTGCATTTCAGAAATATGTCTACGTTCACACTCTACATTATTCCTGACTGATCTGACCATGCAGATGCTTGTTAATCTTTACACCACTACCTCCTGACCCACAGCCTTTGGTCGGTTATCTTTGAAATGTCAATGTGCACTGTTTGCTCTTATCAGCAGAGGCCCATGTTTTCTGCTTTCCCCATACAAATGACGCACTTGCTATCTGTGCTGAGCAAACACTTTACCCTTTCACTTAACCGGGCAAGGGCAGAGCAAACTTGGCACGTCCTAGGTCAGCGAACCCTTTCTAGGAATTGGCTCGCTGAACTGGCTCTATACACAGGTGAAAGCTAGTGAATCATTAAACAAGTTGGAGTTACAGCAGAATGGGCACGTACACGTTCACTTGCCATTCTTTCTGGTTTCAGCTGAATTTCAGACAACTTAATTTTAACCATTTGTGCAGCATGGAGCTACCTTCCATTATGAGTGGCTCATATCATTTACAGGCAGATGTCAGGCATAAATTAATATAAACTACGGTTCATTTAAATGTATTCATTAAAGAGGGCCAACTAATTTTTCATCTTTTACAAAACGACCCTTTGAACCTTAGTTTAAAATAATTTCATCACGAAGTATATCACAATTTAATAATTATATTGTCCATTCTTATCATTGTCAGAAATGTCTATGTTCATCAACTCAGTAATGACTGTTTGCATCAGCATTCTTTCTTTTTCCTCTAATTTCCTCACTTGGCACTTTGTCAGCTGTCCCAATAGTTGACAGCACATTGGCAGGCAATTAATTAATAGACAACAGCCTATTATTAGTAGGAAAATTGTTATGAACACCATTCCTATCTTACAACCCCATGCGCTCAAGCAACTCCAAAGTGAACCTCCTATATTCCATGTACCAGAATCCTGATGTGCTTCTACAACTATATGATGCAATCTTTTTATTGCTTCCCTGACAGTAACAGAGGAGTCAGGGACATAGGTGCAACAGGACGCCCCTATAATTGCACAGACTCCTCCCCTTTCTGCTAGCATCATGTCAAAAATCATTCTATTTTGTAACGAAACTAATCTCACAGCTTGAAGCTCTACTGTAATATTTTCAAGTATACTTGTTGTTTCATTTATTGTTGCTTCTAGTAGCCTGGACAATCTATGTATATCCCCTGAGTTGATATATGGACCAATCCATGGAATTTGGGCCTTCCTACAGAAAAGCAGTACCTGTCTTGGCAATCAACGGAACATGATCAGTAGTGCTACCGCCTCTTGCTGGTAAAAAGGAGAACCGAGTTGTATCAATCGACCTCGTAAAACCACAATCATGTGGCCTATAATCAACAGTAGGCCAAGTGGACTCCCAAGAAACAACAGAATACCCAAATTTGCAACAATCCAAGAGGTTCTAACTGAAAGACTAATCACATTTGATAAACCTGCAGTGAACAGAGAGGGACTATGCAATAATGCCATGGAACTCGTGCCTCTTGAAACACAGATTGAAACAGTTTGTCATGAAACACCAGTCTACAATGATGTGGCATCAGAATGTGCTACCGAAAGACAAATTGAGAAAACAATTCCAACAATTGACAGAACTGCCTCTGGCTACTTCATCAACTTCGATACCTTTTCTGAAGATCAAAACGACCCTGAAGTGACGCCAGAAACAAAGACTTTTAAAGAAAAAGCAACAGAACTCTTTCATCAAATCAAAGAAGTATATCTGGATTCACCATTGATTGAGCATTGGATTATATCAGGGGTACTTATACTCCTACTAGGCCTAATATTGGTTTTAATTTTAGGAAAATTTATCACAATTCAATGGCCACAGCAAGTCTGAACATCAACTTAGTCCTGAAACCACACAAATCATCTCACGTGAAGAAAAGAGGACTATCATCAGTAAATGTCACAGCCATTCCAATACCCGGCGGGGTAGTATGGGACAAGACTGACTATGAAGTATATGGCCCAGTCGAAATCCTGAAATATCCTCTGTAAAAGCACAAAATTTCGTGAATAGGGATAAGAAGGGCACATACAAGGTTTCAAAAGAAAATGGCTTTATTGCCAATAAGCTGCAGCTGAGACAATTTGCAGGACTGCAAAGTGATCTGGTTTTTCAGTGAGGAAATCAGTCTTTATATATGTTTTCACAGACCCCTGACACATTATTCATTAACTACTACATTGTGGTGTGACCATCTCAGCCACGTGTACATTACAACATCATGGTGCATTTCAGAAATATGTCTACGTTCACACTCTACATTATTCCTGACGGATCTGACCATGCAGATGCTTGTTAATCTTTACACCACTACCTCCTGATCCACAGCCTTTGGTCGGTTATCTTTGAAATGTCAATGTGCACTGTTTGCTCTTATCAGCAGAGGCCCGTGTTTTCTGCGTTCCCCATACAAATGACTCACTTGCTATCTGTGCTGAGCAAACACTTTACCCTTTCACTTAACCGGGCAAGGGCAGAGCAAACTTGGCACGTCCTAGGTCAGCGAAACCTTTCTAGGAATTGGCTCGCTGAACTGGCTCTATACACAGGTGAAAGCTAGTGAATCATTAAACAAGTTGGAGTTACAGCAGAATGGGCACGTACACGTACACTTGCCATTCTTTCTGGTTTCAGCTGAATTTCAGACAACTTAATTTTAACCATTTGTGCAGCATGGAGCTACCTTCCATTATGAGTGGCTCATATCATTTACAGGCAGATGTCAGGCATAAATTAATATAAACTACGGTTCATTTAAATGCATTCATTAAAGAGGGCCAACTAATTTTTCATCTTTTACAAAACGACCCTTTGAACCTTAGTTTAAAATAATTTCATCACGAAGTATATCACAATTTAATAATTATATTGTCCATTCTTATCATTGTCAGAAATGTCTATGTTCATCAACTCAGTAATGACTGTTTGCATCAGCATTCTTTCTTTTTCCTCTAATTTCCTCACTTGGCACTTTGTCAGCTGTCCCAATAGTTGACAGCACATTGGCAGGCAATTAATTAATAGACAACAGCTTATTATTAGTAGGAAAATTGTTATGAACACCATTCCTATCTTCCAACCCCATGCGCTCAACCAACTCCAAAGTGAACCTCCTATATTCCATGTACCAGAATCCTGATGTGCTTCTACAACTATATGATGCAATCTTTGTATTGCTTCCCTGACAGTAACAGAGGAGTCAGGGACATAGGTGCAACAGGACGCCCCTATATTTGCACAGACTCCTCCCCTTTCTGCTAGCATCATGTCAAAAATCATTCTATTTTGTAACGAAACTAATATCACAGCTTGAAGCTCTACTGTAATATTTTCAAGTATACTTGTTGTTTCATTTATTGTTGCCTCTAGTAGCCTGGACAATCTATGTATATCCCCTGAGTTGATATATGGACCAATCCATGGTATCACTCCTTTAAATATGTCACCCGCTATCTGTGATGCTGTATCTCATTGATCCACACTTCTCCTGCCTCACCGTGGTGCATGTCTTTGCATGTCCCTTCGTACTTCCTTTGTGTCTTTTATTGCTATAGCAGGTAATACAAAACCTAGGTGACAACAACCACTCCAACTTGTTGTAAGCCATGTATAAGCCTTCTCTCCACAAATGAAATAAATTGAGTCACCTACGTAAAGTGGAATGCTAATATTTCCGGCCGTCATTTCAAATGTCATGTTACAATTTGTACTATTGCCCACCTGATAGGTCCCATTACTCTTAATACAAATACTCCCTATTGCGTTGTGTTTTCTTAATTTTAACTTAAAAAATGGTATATTCTTATTTGCCTCTTTTGACGGGCCTGCTATCCTAGTGCTTGTATTCTGAGTTGGAAAGAGCGGAGTAAAGATGTCAGACAGGGGGAATGTTGCATTCTGTTCTATTACCTCCGTGCAGTTCCCCAGAGTCAGAATATCTGCCATATATTTGTTATATAATGTTCCTGCAGGTGGAGCCCTAGTTTCCCTGCACCAGCAGTACTTTTCTTTAAATTCTGCAAAACAGCTATTAGTTCTATTTTTACTATTGGTATGTAAATGGCATAACAGGATGCTGCAAAAGGCAGTGGGACTTGAACCAGGGGCAAACTTTGGTTCACCGAAGCTGGGAATTGCAAACATATCCAGCAATTTCCCCTTGGTTATATCTTATTTGTATGATGCAACAAAGTTACAAAGGAATTGTGGTGCATATCTTCTCTGTGGGCTATTTCTTCAGGTGACAAAGTGTATGCAGGTATTGTAGCAGGTGTTGTTGGTGTGGGGATCAACTGTTCCATGGGATAGAACGCATCCAATAGATATACAGTAATTAATGCTAGCAATAACAGACAGAATATCACCCCAGGTATGCACATTTTAGACTTATACCATTTTTTCTTCATTTTTAGAGCTGTATTTTCCATGCTTATCTAATCTTATACGTTCTTTAATTGGATGTAGTGCTATTGATGACACTATGTTGTGAATTATCACTGTGAATCTTTACTATAATATAAGCGTGTCCTTGTGGGTCAGGGCCAATAAGGGTTTTGAAATCAAGGAGAAGTTAGCAATCCAATGTCGACAATAACTGGCCATACCTAAAAAGGCTCGCACCTGTTTTTGGGTGCGTGGCACTGGTGTCTGTAGAATCAATTTAATGCGCTTATCATCCAATCTTCTCTGCCCTTTCGACAGGATGTGTCCTAGGTAGGATACTTCCTGTTGAACAAATTGTATTTTCTCTGGTGAAACTTTGTGACCACGTTCAGCTAAGAAATTTAACAAATCTATGGTGTCAGTTGTACATTGTATCTCAGAGATGCTACCAAGCAGCAGGTCATCTATATATTGTATTAGCACAGAATTAAGTGATACATTGAATGTGTCTAGTTCTCTTTTCAAGGCCTGGTTGTAAATGCTTGGGCTTTCTGTGAACCCTTGAGGGATTCTACAGAAACAGAAGGTTCTCCCGCTTACAGAGAATGAAAAGAGGTACATGCTACCCTCATCTACTGGAATTGAGAAGAAGGCATTTTTTAAATTCACTACAGAAAAATATGCCATTTCTGGTGACAATGTTGACAATATTGATACTACATTTGGGACAACCGGGAACTGTGGCTCCACAATTTTATTAATTTCTCTGAGATCAACTATGAATCTGTATCTTTTTTCATTAGTATATCCATCGCTTTTTTTTAAGACCGGAAGAATAGGGCTGTTACAAGGACTGCCTGATATTTCTTTAACAATCCCTTCTTTTAGTAAGTCAGCTACTATATCCTGCAATCCCTTTAGACCCTATGGAGCTATTTTGTACTGTGGTATTCTTGGTAATTTCACATTCTGTTTGACTGTAATTGTTACAGGTGTGATGTTCATTTTCCCTGTGTCATTTTTGTGTTTTGCCCATATCCTTGAATTAATCTGATCCATTATTTATGCTGTAATGTTTTGTATTCCTATTGATAGGAAACAGTTGCCCATTTCCTCTGTCATTGGTCCATCTACTTCCAAGAAAACTCCATCTACAGTGCACTTAATTGTGGCATTCATCTTTTTTAGCAAGTCCAATCCCAACTAATTAAATGCACATTTGTCTGATATAAGGAATGAATGAGTGTCCTGAATTGAGCCTATACTGTATTTCAAGGGTGCTGAAATTGGGCTTGTTACAAGTATGTTGGTGAATCCCACTGACTTATTTATTTTTCCCGAGAGAGGAACATCTGGAAACTTTTTCTTTGTTAAGGAGGAATTGGTGGCCCCTGTATCTATTAGTAATTCCACAGGTGTACCTTCAATCTTACCCATCACATATGGTCCAGTGGGATCTACTGGGGTTACCATCCTCTGTATTAATTCTCTCGGGCCTCCCTATGGTGCATAATAGTCCCATTCCCCTTGGGGCCCTTCCTGATATATTCCATCATAAGGGTGATGCACCTGCATTTTTGGTATTTGTTCATTATCAAAGAAATTTGTGTTGGGGGGATACCCTGTTGGGCCAGGTTGTGAGTCACGTCCTTGCTGTTGATATCCAGCTCTTCCCATGCTCCTTCCCCGGCCTCTTGATCTCCCCATCCCACCCCCTCTTTGTGACTGTTTGACAGGGTGTGGGCATTGAGCTCTCCAGTGATCATGTTCCCCACAATTAAAGCATCCCTGTGTGTGTGTTTGTTCATTTGTGGTGGTATGCTGTGTAGGGGGAGCCAAAATGACCTTTGTGGGCCTCCACGGCCTCTTCCTCTCCCCCTGCTTCTTTGTCCTCTGCCGCTATACTGGTTTGCTTGCTGAATCAAAACCTTTGTTTTTAACTCCTTTATTTTGTTATTATTATTTTCCAAATCCTGTTTCCCTAGCATTTCGTAATACTGTGCTAATTGTAAAATTTCTGTCAGAGGTTTGCATGGCCAAGTAGGGTTGTACTCTAGAATCCCTCTTTTAATTGAAGGTTTTAAATTATTTACAAAACAGGAGACAAGTGCGCTTTGTGTTGCTTCTTTTTCAGTATCTGAACCACTTGAAGCTGTGAAGACTTTTTGTATTCTAGCGAAAAACCCAGATACTGTTTCTTCAGTTTCTTGAATGCATGCATTTAATTTTGACCAGTCTATTTGTTTTCTGGGTACCAGTGTATTTACTTTATTTTTGCTGGTAAGTCTCTAATATCATCCGATATATCCTCTCCTTGTTTCCTTTTTTTGAAGTTATATCTTCCCATTTTATTTTTAAAAATTCATCATCCTCTCTCCTTATTTTTCCCCAAATGTCTGGTGGCAATATTATAGAAAACATTTGTTCTATGTCATCCAGTGTGAGAGTGCCAACTCTTAGTATTATTTCTGTCTGTCTATACCATTCTTCTCTGTCTTGTCTAATATCTGGAAATTGAAGTGCAAATCTATGTAACTCAACGTTAGACCATGGTGTGTGCACCTTAATAGTAGTGTGTCCTGGCTGGCTTCCTGGTACTTCTCTCAAAGGCATGATGTGATCAGGTGAAAGAACACAAGACTTAGATGGCTGTTGTAGTTCCTCCTCCTCTTTACTTTTCTTAAACCCTTCACATTTTCTTTCTATCATTATCTGTGCGTCCACCCATTCAGTTAATATCTGGAGTGCTTCTAATCTCTCTTTTTCTATTGCTGCTGTGTCTTCTAGTACAGTTAGTAATTTGTTATATATTTTATTAGGCAAATTTTCAACACGTGGGTATCCAGCAGAAGAGGGCCAAAACCTCTCCCAACTCTTAAATCTGTGAAACGCCTTGGTGTCCAAATCTATCAAAGCAAAATGTTGAAATGCTGGTGTGTAATGCGCTGGGAATGCGCACCTTTCATTCAACCACAATGAGGACCCTTTCTTCATAACTTCATCTACCCATGCCTGTACCTCACTCTGTTCTTTCTGTGTAAGTGCTAATTGTGATCGCAGACCCCTTTTTCCTATAGGGGTACCAGATACTTCTTTCTGTTGTATAGTAGTTGTGTATTTTTGTTCCTGTGATGCGTTGTGTGATGGTTGTGGGCTATATGGAGGAGGAGTCGTTAATAATGCTTCTATTACAGGATCCTCTGTATCTTCCTGTTCTAAAGGAGCATTAGGTAGAGTGGGGTACACATCTGGTATTGGTTTATGAACTGTGAAGCATTTGTCTATTTCCATTTCTTTGTCCCTACAACTTGATACACATCTTTCTTTTGCCTTCTCCCTATCATGTGCCATAGCTTTTCCTTTCATTGTCCTAGGTTCCCCTGACCATCTATTAGCGGCGTATGACCGCCATGCATGAAACGTATCCCATTGTAATAAACGTACTTTCTTCCCTTTCTTTTCACGTTCCCTTTCACAATCTTCTAAATAAAGCATTTTAGCTCTATCAAACGTGCCATATTCTGGCCATTGTAAATCAGGATTTTTCCTGGTATAATGAGTCCAGTGATCTAGATGAACAGCTGTATGGTACCCTTTTTGCCGTGACACGTACCATGCTGGTGTGCCACGAGAAGGTGTTGGTTGGGGGACATCTAAGGCTGCCCTGCGGCCTTTAGCTGTGCTCAGAAATAATTTGCTAAGCATTTTTAATTTTCTTTAGTTACTAATTTAATTATTTTTCTTCCTTTGTCACTTTTTTTTTCTTCTAGAAATACACTGTTGTACACCTTACTTCAACAATATGCATATTTTTTAGACATCTTTCAGAAGCATGCTCTGTCTTGAGGCAACCTCCCACGGTCCCTCTGAGGCAACCTCCCACGGTCCCTCTCCTGTTCTTGGGATCCTTATGATCTTTCACAGGTTGGACAGTCCTCCTCAGGCACCTATCTTAAAGGTGCCCTCAGACCTCCCCTAGAGACCCCTAATGAATCTCAGTGTGTACCCTCTGATGTATTTAGTAAAACAACATTCAATTGATAAAATTGAGTTCAGTGCAGTTAAGCACTGCCTACCTGATCATCAGACCAGTAATGCCGTTGTATGCGTCCTTCTTTGCTGTGGCAAAATCACCTGATGGCTCAAAGGAAGCTGGTGGTGTCTATTGTCAAAGGCTTATCAACGGGAGCCTTCTTGTCTGGGCCTTGCAGGAAACTATGTTCAATCAGCAGCTGCGCAGCATACACCGAGACTGGAAGGCCCCTGAAGAGTCCTGAGACCGCAGTTCTTTACCCCCTGCAGAGACCATCAGTTCCCAGCGAGTCACGGCACCATCTGAAAAAGCACAACATTTTGTGAATAGGGATAAGAAGGGCACATACAAGGTTTCAAAAGAAAATGGCTTTATTGCCAATAAGCTGCAGCTGAGACAATTTGCAGGACTGCAAAGTGATCTGGTTTTTCAGTGAGGAAATCAGTCTTTATATATGTTTTCACAGACCCCTGACACAATATTCATTAACTACTACATTGTGGTGTGACCATCTCAGCCACGTGTACATTACAACATCATGGTGCATTTCAGAAATATGTCTACGTTCACACTTTACATTATTCCTGACGGATCTGACCACGCAGATGCTGGTTAATCTTTACACCACTACCTCCTGACCCACAGCCTTTGGTCGGTTATCTTTGAAATGTCAATGTGCACTGTTTGCTCTTATCAGCAGAGGCCCGTGTTTTCTGCTTTCCCCATACAAATGACGCACTTGCTATCTGTGCTGAGCAAACACTTTACCCTTTCACTTAACCGGGCAAGGGCAGAGCAAACTTGGCATGTCCTAGGTCAGCGAACCCTTTCTAGGAATTGGCTCGCTGAACTGGCTCTATACACAGGTGAAAGCTAGTGAATCATTAAACAAGTTGGAGTTACAGCAGAATGGGCACGTACACGTTCACTTGCCATTCTTTCTGGTTTCAGCTGAATTTCAGACAACTTAATTTTAACCATTTGTGCAGCATGGAGCTACCTTCCATTATGAGTGGCTCATATCATTTACAGGCAGATGTCAGGCATAAATTAATATAAACTACGGTTCATTTAAATGTATTCATTAAAGAGGGCCAACTAATTTTTCATCTTTTACACCTCACCAGTTCAAGGTTTCATTAAGTGACTTTGTAAAACCAAGTACATTTTCTGATGATTGGGATTTTGAAAGTATAAATAATATGATGTCTGATTTAATGTTGTCAGCAAGATTTACAGAACATGATTATTTACAAGGTTCGTCTAATTATGAACAGATGTACTGCTTCTCACATTACGGAGACCATTACTTACATAAATCTGCACAACCTAGAAATGTTTTTAAATATAACCAATGGGAACATTGTGCTACTCCACCGAAAAGCAGTTCGAAAACATTCTATGAGAAATTCCAGTACTTCTCAGGGTTTAATACAAGTGGTGCAGAAACGTTTTATTATAAACTGTTGGATAAAACAGAGACGTAAACAATGCTGACAAATACTAAATTAATATATTCAGAATCATTTTATGAAAAAATGATGACATTTGGTTTTGATTTCTGGAAAAATAATATTGAAACAAAAACCATCTGGGGTACAAAAGATTGGCAGGTACAAGGCCTAGAAGCATTATTTCGAGCCTGCATGATCCCAGAACAAATAATGTTCTTAAATGACACAATTCATCAAACAACCTGTCTTGATCTAGCTAAGATTAAAGGCCTTAACAAACCGTCTATTCCAAAGCCAATACCTGATAATGCAACCACAGATATTGAAATAGACGTATCAAAAATTTTACATCTAAACAGAGCACATCCTGATTGGAAAAAGTGGTTAATCTGGCCTACTGACACAAATGACTGTCAAGATAGATTCCTGAACAAAACACAGGGGTTAAAAATGACCAGACCAGACCCTAGATACTCCCAGAGACAACATCCAGGGATAGTAACAACATACAGTGTAGGGAAGCTGTGCCTTGAATGGCTAGAAACATCCACACTGGCAGAAATTAAGCAACACTTAACTTTACTTAAAGATGGTGCTGACTTGCGTGATTTCATTATGGGACCACACAAACAGCATCAAAAATGCTTCATAGCGGCCAGCATATATGCGGCATACAACGAGGCTTGAAAAGTAACTCAAATTGAAACAGCTGAAAAAATACGAGAGATTGATCGTATTAATTTGGAAAAATCGATTTCTGTTGTGGACAATGGGTTAATGACTCTGTCTTCCAGAATATATTCACTGGACAGTATTGTATCATCTGCCATCGATATAATAGACAAAGACTTGCTAATGTTACAGCATGGCCAGTCGCAATTGCGTTCTATTGTACAGCTAGGCTGGACGCTGCAAAATCTTCGTTCAGGCTATGTGCCATGGCGTTTAATCAACACAACGTCATTGTTTTCCATCTTTAACCTTACTGATAAACAAATCAGCTTGGCACAGAAAGGAGCAGACTATACAATCCTGAGCATCGAAAAACTTGAGAGATTACCATTGACAATGTCAGAAAGACCTGTCATTGAATGGATAATACACGGGATTATCACAATTCGGATAACAACTTTCCAATTTAAAAATTGCCTTGAGTATATACCGACTGGCCAGTATGAACGATTGGGTAAAGGGTACATTAAGTCAGCATGGAAACATGCTACAGTGACAGCAACAAAAATGTATTTCTTAGTGGTGAAAATTGCAAACATTCACTAAGCAGTATACTTTTGTGCCAGGGTATTAATTTACACGGGGCCTGTGAAGGAACTTCAAACAACCTTTCATGCCACCAACATGTCACACCTGCAACATAGATAGAGCCTTTCTTTAAGCAACTCTCTAACGGGAGTTACATTCTAATAACGGATCACAGCTGTTGTGGCTTGATGCCAGGGAAAGCATATCCCGTAAGCGTAACTTCCATGGTCACTTGCTGTATGCAAGCATTGTTTCCAAACGGCCCTGAAGATTACGAGACGCCGATGTGGCCTCCTTTGAATGTCTCTTCTATACGAATTGATACTTTAAGCAGAATGAAGTCTGTGCGTTTACAGACAACAGTGCCCATAACATCATCTAAAGAGACGTATGATCTCCAAGTTGCAAGGACAACATCAGAGATACATGACCTTTTAGATCCCAAACGTAGTGGGTGCCATTGATGGGACACATATTGGTCTGATTCCACCCCAGGCATGTGAAGCCGTCTATCGTAATAGGAAGCACTACCACTCTATTAATGTGCAAGTGGTGTGCCTGGCTGACAACATCATCTCCCATGTGGGTGCAAGGTTCCCAGGGTCCACATATGACTCCCACATCCTGCGGAGCAGCATTGTCTCCCAAAAGATGGCTAATTTGCCTCAAGAACGTACGTGGCTTGTAGGTGAGTGTGCTGTGATTACTACTGTGTTGTATGTGTGACATGCTATTACCAACAATCCTGGTAATGATGTATGTGTCTGTCATCCCCCCTCCTAGGAGACTCTGCGTACCCAAACCGACCATGGCTGCTGAGCCCCCTATGGAATCCAACGGTACACAGACAAAATATCGATTTTTACATATCGATATACAAAAATATCGAAGTTTAAATATCGATGGGACAAAATATCGAAGGTAAGTAATATCGACAGTCTTAATATCGATATTAGTATGATATCAGTAATATCGAAATTTTAAATATCGATGTCAATAATATCGAAATAAATAACTTCGATGTTACTAATATCAATTTTTAAATAAATTTAATGTATATTATATTGTATTTATTATATTTTATTATTTATTTTAATGTAATTTAATTAAATATTGTCTTTTACTACTGTAGCGGGTTGTGGGTTTATAGGGGAATAGGGTGGGAAGTAATTTAATTATGTTAAAATTAATTATTAATTAGTAGGAAATATTAATTAATTAATTGAGAAATAATTTTTAATTAATTGATTAATTGATAAATATGTTCTGTAGCGGGTTATGGGTTTATAGGGGAATAGGGTGGAAAGTAATTTAATAATAATTAATTAATTGATATATGTTTGTACATATTTTAATTAATAATTAATTGGTAAATAATTTATATTAATTAGTTAATTAATTAATATAATTTTGTACATATTTATAATTATTAATTAGTTGGTAATTAATTAATATTAATTATTTATTTACATTAATTATAGTAATTCTTTTTATATATTTTTTTTTGTTATTCTTAATTAATTGGGAAAAATAATATTAATTATTCAATTAAATTAATTACAGCTAATGTGCTAATATATTTACTTTATTGTTATTGTTAATTAATAATTAATTGGTAATTAAATAATATTAATTAATTTTGGGTAAAGGAGTATTTTTAGGGTTCAGGGTCAGTTTTCAGTTTTTGGGTAAAGGGGTATTTTTAGGGTTCAGGGTCAGTTTTCAGTTTTTGGGTAAAGGGGTATTTTTAGGGTTCTGGGTCAATTTTCAGTTTTTGGGTAAAGGGGTATTTTTAGGGTTCAGGGTCAGTTTTCAGTTCATGGGTAAAGGGGTATTTTTAGGGTTCAGGATCAGTTTTCAGTTTTTGGGTAAAGGGGTATTTTTAGGGTTCAGGATCAGTTTTCAGTTTTTGGGTAAAGGGGTATTTTTAGGGTTCAGGGTCAGTTTTCAGTTTTTGGGTAAAGGGGCATTTTTAGGGATAAGGGTCAGTTGTCAGTTTTTGGGTAAAGGGGTATTTTTAGGGTTCAGGGTCAGTTTTGGGTTTTTGGGGTACAGGGATATTTTTAGGGTTCAGGGTCAGTTTTGGGTTTTTGGGGTACAGGCGTACAGGGTAAAAACAAAAAAATATTACATTAAATCAAATAAATAACATTAAAAAAATGTTTACATTAAATTATTAAGTGTTTTATTTATTTTAAATGTATATGTATTAGTTTTAATTTTGTTTTAATAATTTTATTTAATATTTGTAAAATTATATGTATTTTAAAATTATTTTTACATTATTATTAATACATTTAAAAAAACGATATTTTTGATTCCGATATTTTTGTACTACGATATTATTTTTTCGATATTTTTGTACTTACCTTTATGAAGATAGGATTCCGATATTTTTGATGTCGATATTTTTGCTCCGATATTTTTGTATTTCGATATTCTGTCTGTCGATATTATGTCAGACATTCGAATCCAACTACCTCAGGAGAAATGCGCTACAATGATGCCCATGGGAGGACACGTAGGGTGGTGGAACGTACGTTTGGATTGCTGAAGTCTAGGTTTCGCTGCCTTGATAAAACCGGAGGGGCCCTGCCATACTCACCCGGAAAAGTATGCAAAATCGTGGTTGCCTGCTGCATGCTCCACAACCTGGCCTTACGCATAACATTGCACTGATCATGGACCCTGCAGACCAACAGGTTGCTCCGCCTCCCATACCATCCATGTCCAGTGATGAGGATAGTGGGGAGGAAGAAGGTGTGGACCAGAGGCGTCAGCTCATTGCTCGCTACTTTACTTAAATGTGAGTAACTACCTCTTGTGCTGGTGTTGAAAGCATGATGTATGTTCGCTGGTGATGTTTGGATGTGGGGTGTGGATGGTGCCTGTTCTGGTATGTTCTGTTTGCAAATGGGTGTGGGAGATGGTGAACATCCAATGCTCCTTGATGTGTGCCCTATGATCAGCTTAATTTGAGATGAGTGTGGTTTGTGGGATGTTGCTGTATGGTGTGGTGTGATGGTTGTGAATCAGTTTCCTGACCTGTGCTTGTTGTTCTCTCATTATCCCTAGGTCACTCCTACAGAGACATGATTGTCAAGTACATTGATACCTGCACCTGGTAATGACAAGTACTAAGACGAACCTTTGATTGAAACATGGAGGTCACACAGCATTGAGTGTTTACGTGGTGTTTATTTACAGGGTGTGGATTACTGTTAGTGCATATTTACAAATAGGTGTGGGTGGGGAAGTGAGAGTTGAAGGTCATATCAGATAAAAACACTGTGAGGACACCACATTGTGTGATGTACACCTAGTCCAACAGACATGTGCCAATGCTTGGCATTGTAGTGCAGGATAGTTCGCAGAGTGAATGCCAGACTCAAGGAAGAGTGAAGTCAGTGGCGGCCCCTCTTTGAGCGGGTGGATGGTGCATTGCAACTGCTGTGAGCTGGATCCAGCCTCGGACGGCCCCTCCGTCTTGGAGCCGGAGCGGTGCCAGCTGTGGGGGCAGGTTGTTCTGGGGAAACCTCCCTGTCAGTGGCCTCAGGTGATGGTGGCGGTGGTGTTGGTGGCCTGTCCCGCTGGCCACTTGGTGGAGGGGGAGGTGGTGTTGGTGCCCTATCCCGCTTCCCATTTGGGGGAGGGGGAGGGGGAGGTGGTGTTGGTGCCCTATCCCGCTGGCCACGTGGGTGAGGGGGAGGTGGTGTGGTGCGGGATAACCACTTCCTCCAATGAGCTGTTTGCTGCCCCATGATGTCAACTATTTGTCCCAAACGGGTGTCCACTGACGCAACAGCTGGCAGGTGTCTATGGAGTCTTGATGGGCATGATCAGCCTGTGCCTGCGACTGCTCGTAGGAGGCTTCCACTCTGGCAATGGCATCCAGTGTCTCTGTCCCAGGATGGGCTGGGTGTTGTTCACAGCCTCGCCTTGCAGCTGCACTCCTGTTTGTGACCTGGGCTGTCACCTGTGTCCTCACCCATCCACTCTCCCTGATGTGATGTCGATGGTCCATCATCGTCCGATGGGTCAGGCAGGATATCAGTGGCAGGAGTGGTGGTGGTGGTGGTGGTGGTAGCTGCACAGGTCACAGTGGCAGTAGTTGCTGTTGGTCCAGTGTTGATGGTGGTGGAGGCAGGGTTGTCCTGTGAGCCTGATGGCCCTGGGAGTATAGTTGGGCCAGCATCGTCCTCCACACCCTAGGTGTCCACCGGATCATCACCTGAGAGTCCATGCTGTGAGGTGGGTGACTGGTGCTGGCGTCTGCTGGTTTCTCCTGTCAGTTCACGGTCACATGAGGGACAAGAATATAGAAATAAATGCTGTGAACATGACAGGTTTGTTGTTGTAACATTTCTATTTTGTAGGGCATGAGGACATGGTTGTTGGTGTAATCAAATTGGTGTGTTACACAGTACAGGGCATTATGGTGGTGGGGAGTTGGGGAGACAATACTTAGATTTGTGTGGGCATGTACTGCTATTGGATGGTGCCCCTGTGAAGAAGGCTACCTACATATGAGTTTGAAGAGGGAGATGCAGTGGTCAGCACATTTTAGGCGGACTCCATCTTGCTGTGGGATGGGACATGGGGGCCTTTTGGGAGTCGTAGTGCTGGACCAGCCCCCCCACACTCCCCCACACTCCACCACCCTCCCTGTGAACATGGGGGCCTGTTTGGGAGTTGTAGTGCTGGACCTACCCCCCTCCCCCACACTCCACCACCCTTCCTGTGAAAATGGGGGCCTGTAGGGAGATGTAGTGCTGGACCAACCCCCCTGCCCCACCCTCCCTGTGAGCATGGGGGCCTGTTGGTAGTTCCGGAGTCGTAGTGCTGGACCAACCCTCCCACACTCCCCAACACTCCACCACCCTCCCTGTGAACATGGGGCCTGTTGGGAGTTGTAGTGCTGGACCTACCCCCCCCCCACACTTCCCCACACTCCACCACCCTCCCTGTGAACATGGGGGCCTGTTAGGAGTTGTAGTGCTGGACTAACCCCCCGTCCCACCCTCCCTGTGAACATGGGGGCCTGTTGGTAGTTGTAGTGCTGGACCAACCCCCACACACTCCACCACCCTCCCTGTGAACATGGGGGCCTTTTGGGAGTCATAGTGCCGGACCAACCCACCACACTCCTAAGCATGGGCTGAAAATTTGTTCCGCTCGCGGAATTTGCGGATTTTCTGCGATTTTGCAATCCGCGAACCTCGCAAAATCCGGTAAAATCCGCAAATCATCGGGGACGAATTTTCAGCCAAGTACTTACAGGGTTACAGCAGCAGGTGCAAATGTTGAAGCTAATTTTCTGTAACCTTTTACAAAAGGGTTACAAAGAAATTAACTTCAACTTGGGCACCTGCTGCTATAAGCCTGTAAGTGCTTCCTGGCGCCTCGTTGCCTACTTGCAACTATTCTCTGACCCTGCTCTGGCCCTTGAAGCAGGGTCAGAGAATAGTTACAAGTAGGCAATGAGGCGCCTGTCACGAAAATTAAACCTCAACAGGAAGCACTGACAGATATAAAATCAAGCTTTTGCAATGCAATAGGTCTTGCATTAGGAAAGTTTGAGCTATTGGTCTTGTAAATGACAATTTTTTTATTTATGTGTTGATTTTGAAAATAGCTAAATTAATAGCTTTGTCATTTACAATGCCAATAGTTATAACTTTCGAAAATGTGACACCTATAGCCTTTGTAATGCAACATGTTTTGTATTTACGTGACTTAGCTGTATTGATATTACAAATTACAATGCCTTTTAATTTTTTTAAATAATTAATACTTAAATAAAAGTGATTTTAATTTATAATGGCAATAGCTTAAACTTTTGTGAATAACTTTTGTGAAGATTATGTTCAGTGTATTTTATTGTGACGAAAATCCAAGAACAGAAGTGAAATATTACCATCTTTTTGTGACATTTGTAATAAAGTTTGAAATATTGAGAGAACATATTTGAACCAGTTGTTGTTGAATGGTTGAGCAGATTGATCCTGGGGTGGCCCTGAGTGGTGCTATGGTGGTGCTGAGTGGTGCTGTGGTGATGCTGAGTGGTGCTATGGTGGTGCTGACTGATACTGGGATGGTGCTAAATGATGCTGGGGTGGTGCTGAGTGGTGCTGTGGTGGTGCTGAGTGATGCTGTGGTGGTGCTGAGTGATGCTGTGGTGGCGCTGAGTGGTGCTGTGGTGGTGCTAAGTGATAATGTGGTGGTGCTGAGTGATAATGTGGTGGTGCTTAGTGATGCTGGGGTAGCGCTGAGTGATGATGTGGTGATGCAGAGGGCAGAAACGATTTACAAAAGGGGGTGGTGATGAACAGAGTGTCTGAATTGAGCAGACCACTCTTACCCAGTCCAAAGATCAGGGCTTGATCCATCACCGTTATTTATCTCACTGCCCCATCCCAGCTCAGAATCTGGCTATATGCAAATCAGTCTGTCCCTGGCCCAGTGCATCATGGGAACAGGGCAGACTAAACTACCAAGCCAATTCTTTACCAGAAAGGAGACAAGCTACCGGGGACCGGTTTCTGGCATTTCAGCCTCTTCGGCCCGGCTTGCTTGAATCCTGATGGAGCAGTGAGAAAGGGACTCATGTCTGAGCATACCCTGCCACACCTATAGTGGCCAAAATCGATTTACAAAAGGGGGTGGTGATGAACAGAGTGTCTGAATTGAGCAGACCACTCTTACCCAGTCCAAAGATCAGGGCTTGATCCATCACCGTTATTTATCTCACTGCCCCATCCCAGCTCAGAATCTGGCTATATGCAAATCAGTCTGTCCCTGGCCCAGTGCATCATGGGAACAGGGCAGACTAAACTACCAAGCCAATTCTTTACCAGAAAGGAGACAAGCTACCGGGGACCGGTTTCTGGCATTTCAGCCTCTTCGGCCCGGCTTGCTTGAATCCTGATGGAGCAGTGAGAAAGGGACTCATGTCTGAGCATACCCTGCCACACCTATAGTGGCCAAAATCGATTTACAAAAGGGGGTGGTGATGAACAGAGTGTCTGAATTGAGCAGACCACTCTTACCCAGTCCAAAGATCAGGGCTTGATCCATCACCGTTATTTATCTCACTGCCCCATCCCAGCTCAGAATCTGGCTATATGCAAATCAGTCTGTCCCTGGCCCAGTGCATCATGGGAACAGGGCAGACTAAACTACCAAGCCAATTCTTTACCAGAAAGGAGACAAGCTACCGGGGACCGGTTTCTGGCATTTCAGCCTCTTCGGCCCGGCTTGCTTGAATCCTGATGGAGCAGTGAGAAAGGGACTCATGTCTGAGCATACCCTGCCACACCTATAGTGGCCAAAATCGATTTACAAAAGGGGGTGGTGATGAACAGAGTGTCTGAATTGAGCAGACCACTCTTACCCAGTCCAAAGATCAGGGCTTGATCCATCACCGTTATTTATCTCACTGCCCCATCCCAGCTCAGAATCTGGCTATATGCAAATCAGTCTGTCCCTGGCCCAGTGCATCATGGGAACAGGGCAGACTAAACTACCAAGCCAATTCTTTACCAGAAAGGAGACAAGCTACCGGGGACCGGTTTCTGGCATTTCAGCCTCTTCGGCCCGGCTTGCTTGAATCCTGATGGAGCAGTGAGAAAGGGACTCATGTCTGAGCATACCCTGCCACACCTATAGTGGCCAAAATCGATTTACAAAAGGGGGTGGTGATGAACAGAGTGTCTGAATTGAGCAGACCACTCTTACCCAGTCCAAAGATCAGGGCTTGATCCATCACCGTTATTTATCTCACTGCCCCATCCCAGCTCAGAATCTGGCTATATGCAAATCAGTCTGTCCCTGGCCCAGTGCATCATGGGAACAGGGCAGACTAAACTACCAAGCCAATTCTTTACCAGAAAGGAGACAAGCTACCGGGGACCGGTTTCTGGCATTTCAGCCTCTTCGGCCCGGCTTGCTTGAATCCTGATGGAGCAGTGAGAAAGGGACTCATGTCTGAGCATACCCTGCCACACCTATAGTGGCCAAAATCGATTTACAAAAGGGGGTGGTGATGAACAGAGTGTCTGAATTGAGCAGACCACTCTTACCCAGTCCAAAGATCAGGGCTTGATCCATCACCGTTATTTATCTCACTGCCCCATCCCAGCTCAGAATCTGGCTATATGCAAATCAGTCTGTCCCTGGCCCAGTGCATCATGGGAACAGGGCAGACTAAACTACCAAGCCAATTCTTTACCAGAAAGGAGACAAGCTACCGGGGACCGGTTTCTGGCATTTCAGCCTCTTCGGCCCGGCTTGCTTGAATCCTGATGGAGCAGTGAGAAAGGGACTCATGTCTGAGCATACCCTGCCACACCTATAGTGGCCAAAATCGATTTACAAAAGGGGGTGGTGATGAACAGAGTGTCTGAATTGAGCAGACCACTCTTACCCAGTCCAAAGATCAGGGCTTGATCCATCACCGTTATTTATCTCACTGCCCCATCCCAGCTCAGAATCTGGCTATATGCAAATCAGTCTGTCCCTGGCCCAGTGCATCATGGGAACAGGGCAGACTAAACTACCAAGCCAATTCTTTACCAGAAAGGAGACAAGCTACCGGGGACCGGTTTCTGGCATTTCAGCCTCTTCGGCCCGGCTTGCTTGAATCCTGATGGAGCAGTGAGAAAGGGACTCATGTCTGAGCATACCCTGCCACACCTATAGTGGCCAAAATCGATTTACAAAAGGGGGTGGTGATGAACAGAGTGTCTGAATTGAGCAGACCACTCTTACCCAGTCCAAAGATCAGGGCTTGATCCATCACCGTTATTTATCTCACTGCCCCATCCCAGCTCAGAATCTGGCTATATGCAAATCAGTCTGTCCCTGGCCCAGTGCATCATGGGAACAGGGCAGACTAAACTACCAAGCCAATTCTTTACCAGAAAGGAGACAAGCTACCGGGGACCGGTTTCTGGCATTTCAGCCTCTTCGGCCCGGCTTGCTTGAATCCTGATGGAGCAGTGAGAAAGGGACTCATGTCTGAGCATACCCTGCCACACCTATAGTGGCCAAAATCGATTTACAAAAGGGGGTGGTGATGAACAGAGTGTCTGAATTGAGCAGACCACTCTTACCCAGTCCAAAGATCAGGGCTTGATCCATCACCGTTATTTATCTCACTGCCCCATCCCAGCTCAGAATCTGGCTATATGCAAATCAGTCTGTCCCTGGCCCAGTGCATCATGGGAACAGGGCAGACTAAACTACCAAGCCAATTCTTTACCAGAAAGGAGACAAGCTACCGGGGACCGGTTTCTGGCATTTCAGCCTCTTCGGCCCGGCTTGCTTGAATCCTGATGGAGCAGTGAGAAAGGGACTCATGTCTGAGCATACCCTGCCACACCTATAGTGGCCAAAATCGATTTACAAAAGGGGGTGGTGATGAACAGAGTGTCTGAATTGAGCAGACCACTCTTACCCAGTCCAAAGATCAGGGCTTGATCCATCACCGTTATTTATCTCACTGCCCCATCCCAGCTCAGGTGTTGGATCTAGCCCTGATCTCTTGGCTGGGTGAGAGCTTTCTGCTTAATTCAGAGACTCTGTCCCTCACCACCCCTTGTTGTAAATATTTTTGTCCACCCTAAGCGTGGAAGGGTATTCTCAGATGTGAGACCCTTGCTCATTGCACCATCAGGATTCAAGCAAACCGGGCCGAAGACGGCTGTAATGCCAGAAACCGGTCCCCGGGAGCTTGTTTCCTTCCCAGTGTAAGAATTGGCTTTTGTAGTTTGGTTTGCCCTGTTCCCATCATGCACTGGGACAGGAACAGACTAATTTGCATACAGCCGGGTTCTGAAACTGGGATGGTGCAGTGAGCTAAAAAACGGTGTTGGATCTAGCCCTGATCTCTTGGCTGGGTGAGAGCTTTCTGCTTAATTCAGAGACTCTGTCCCTCACCACCCCTTGTTGTAAATATTTTTGTCCACCCTAAGCGTGGAAGGGTATTCTCAGATGTGAGACCCTTGCTCATTGCACCATCAGGATTCAAGCAAACCGGGCCGAAGACGGCTGTAATGCCAGAAACCGGTCCCCGGGAGCTTGTTTCCTTCCCAGTGTAAGAATTGGCTTTTGTAGTTTGGTTTGCCCTGTTCCCATCATGCACTGGGACAGGAACAGACTAATTTGCATACAGCCGGGTTCTGAAACTGGGATGGTGCAGTGAGCTAAAAAACGGTGTTGGATCTAGCCCTGATCTCTTGGCTGGGTGAGAGCTTTCTGCTTAATTCAGAGACTCTGTCCCTCACCACCCCTTGTTGTAAATATGCAGAGGGCAGAAAGGCACAAAAAGCAGTCTAACAAAGGGCAGAAGGGCAGAAAAACAAGGGAAAAACGAGTCTAACAAAGGGCAGAAGGGCACAAAAAGACAGTCTAACAGAGGACAGAAGGGCAGAAAAACAAGGGAAAAACGAGTCTAACAGAGGGCAGAAGGGCAAAAAAAACTAGTCTAATGGGGCAGAAAAGCACAAAAACGAGTCTAACAGAGGGCAGAAGGACACAAAAAACGAGTCTAAAAGAGGGCAGAAGGGCACAAAAACAAGGGAATAACAGAGGGCAGAAGGGCAGAAAAAACAAGTGAAAAATGAGTCTAACAGAGGGCAGAAGGGCAGAAAAACAAGGGAAAAACGAGTCTAACAGAGGGTAGAAGGGCACAAAAAACGAGTCTAACAGGGGGCAGAATGAATCCCGCCCTGCGTGTTTGTCCACGAAAATGCAACCTTTTTGTGCAATACCTCTACTCAACTGGAGTACTTTCTACTGTCTAATCAGTAAGTGATCCCTCGTTTGCTAAATGTATAGGGGCAGATTTACAATAACTGGGGCATCCTCAGGGATGCGCCAGTTATTGTGCGCCTCAGCTCCGCCACCCATGGTGCGCGGCATTTACAATGCAGCGCACCATGTGGCAAAAACGGCACAGATGCGTCACGCATCTGTGCAGTAAAAGCAGCGCATTGCTGGAGCTGCGTCGAGCTTGCAACGCAGCTCCAGCAATGCTCTGGGGGGCCCTATCTCCCCAATGCTGCATCAAGCCTTGTGCCTGCTTCAAGCAGGCGCAGGGTTTTGATGCAGCATTGGCCTAGAAGTGACTGAGTGAATTCTTGTAGATTTCACTCAGCCACTTTTAGGAGGCGTTCCTGCGCAGGAACGCCCTCCCCTGCGCCGGAACGCCTCCTGAAGGCGCAGGGCTTCACAACGTGACGCATCTCTCAGATGCGTCATGTTGTTAATACCCAGCACCATGGCGCATCTTTTGTGCTGCCGCTGCATCACAAAAGGTCTCGGTAGAGGTTGGGAGTGGTGAACCAGAGGGTGGCAGTGATGAACCAGAGGGTGACAGTGATGAACCAGAGGGTGGCAGGGGTGAACCAGAGGATGACAGTCCTGAACCAGAGGGTGGCAGTGCTGAACCAGAGGGTGGCAGGGGTGAACCAGAGGGTGGCAGTGATGAACCAGATGGTGGCAGGGGTGAACCAGAGGGTGGCAGCGGTAACCCAGAGGGTGGCATGGTGAACCAGAGGGTGGCAGTGGTGAACCAGAGAGTCGCAGTGGTGAACCAGAGGGTGGCAGTGCTGAACCAGAGGGTGACAGTGGTTAACCAGAGGGTGGCAGTGGTGAACCAGAGGTGCTGTAATGAACCAGAGGGTGGCAGTCGTGAACCAGAGGCTGGTAGTGGTGATTCAGAGGGTGACAGTGCTGTACTAGAGGGTGGCAGGGGTGAACCAGAGGGTGCTGGGATGAACCAGAGGGTGGCAGTGGTGAATCAGAGGGTGGCAGGGGTGAAACAGAGGGTGGCAGTGGTGAACCAGAGGGTGGCAGTTCTGAACCAGAGGGTGACGGTGGTAAACCAGAGGGTGGCAGTGGTGAACCAGAGGTGCTGTGATGAACCAGAGGGTGGCATTCGTGAACCAGAGGGTGGCAGTGGTGAACCAGAGGGTGGCAGTGCTGTACCAGAGGTTGGCAGGGGTGATCCAAAGGTGCTGTGATGAACCAGAGGGTGGCAGTCATGACCCAGAGGGTGGCAGTGGTGAACCGAACCAGACGGTGACAGTGCTGTACCATAGGGTGGCAGGGGTGAACCAGAGGGTGCTGTAATGAACCAGAGGGTGGCAGTGGTGAACCAGAGGGTGGCAGGGGTGAACCAGAGGGTGGCAGTGGTGAACCAGAGGGTGGCAGTGCTGAACCAGAGGGTGACAGTGGTTAACCAGAGGGTGGCAGTGGTGAACCAGAGGTGCTGTGATGAACCAGAGGGTGGAAGTCGTGAACCAGAGGTTGGCAGTGGTGAACCAGAGGGTGACAGTGCTGAACCAGAAGGTGGCAGGGGTGAACCAGAGAGTGGCAGTGCTGAACCAGAGGGTGGCAGTGGTGAACCAGAGGGTGGCCAGGGTGAACCAGAGGGTGGCAGGGGTGAACCAGAGGGTGGCAGTGGTGAACCAGAGGGTGGCAGTGATGAACCAGAGGGTAGCAGTGGTGAACCAGAGGGTGCTGTGCCCATACACGAACGCATGGGTAACTTCACCATGCAAGCGGCCCGCAAACACGCAAAAGCCCCGCGAACATGCAAAAAACCCCACGAACACGGGGGTTGAACATGGGGGCCTGTTGGTGGTTGTAGTGCTGAACCAACACCCCCGCCCCACCCTCCCTGTGAACATGAGGGCCTGTTAGGTGTCATAGTGCTGGACCAACCCCCCACGCTCCACCACCCTCCGTGTGAACATGGGGGCCTGTTGGTAGTTGTAGTGCTGGACCAATCCCCCCGCCCCACCCTTACTGTGAACATGGGGGCCTGTTGGTAGTTGTAGTGCTGGACCAACTCCCCCCGCCCCACCCTCCCTATGAACATGGGGGCCTGTTGGGAGTAGTAGTGCTGGACCAACCCCCCCGCCCCACCCTCCCTGTGGACATGGGGGCATGTTGGTAGTTGTAGTGCTGGACCAACCCCCCCACACTACACCACCCTCCCTGTGAACATGTGGGCCTGTTGGGAGTTGTAGTGCTGTGTGATAGTGGTCATTGGTTTGTACTTACCAGCCTCAAGTCCCTCTTCTATTCCTTCAAGGCTCTCAGGGTGCAGTATGCCCAGCACCTTCTCCTCCCATTCTGAAAATGGTATGGGCTCCGGGGGGGTGCCGCCGCCAGTGTGGTGTACCCGCAGGTGGTTCTTCGCCCTGATGCCTTTCACCCTTGCCTTGAGGTCGTGCCACCGCCTCTGGATCTCGTGTTTGGTGCGTGGCACGGTCCCTGAAGCATTCACTCAGCCCACTATCCTGTTCCACATGTTGGTTTTGGTTGCCAAGGTGGTCTGCTGGACTAGGTAGCCTTAAAGATGTGGTTCCACACGGATGATTTCATCCACCATTACCTTCAACTCAGTGTCTGTGAACTTGGGGTTTTTCTTGGGTGCCATGGTGTGTGTTGTGCAAGGTGTGGGTGGTGTGGGGTGGGTGTGCAGGTGTGTGGTATGTAGGGATGGTGTGGAGGTTTGTGTGGTGGGTGTGCTGGTGTACAGGTTCTATGTGTGTGTGTGTGTCTCAGCTGTTTGTGGTATTCTGCCTCTTTCTTCCAGGTGTGCTATGATGCAAAGGATTGTGGTAATGGGAGGAATTCCTTTTATACTCTGTGTGGTTCTTGTGTCCCAATGGTTGTTGGCAATCGGGTGTTCTGTGGGTGTGGTGACTTGGGTGCTCTTGTTTGTGTTGGGGGGGGCCTTGGGGCGTGTAGTTGGTGGTGGTGGGTGTTTCAGGTGGGTGGGTGTCCTGTTTTGTGTGTTTTGTATTTACTTCAGTCTGCCATTTTAGAATCGGTTTGACGGCAGGGGTGATGTTCGTTTGGTCCTTCCGCAGTCATGCTCCATTTTCCAATCATTCCGCGGCGGTTGTGGGAGCTGGTGAGTTCCGTTGGGATTGCAGGGTTATCCTAATCGTGCGGCCGGACCCTCCGCAGGTTGTGCGGCGGTTGGCCCTGTTTCCGCGGTGTTTGCGTCCTCGGCGGAGGGAATTTATGTAGTACCGTCTGCCTGTGGCTCTCTTTCATGAGATCCGTCTGCCGCGGTCGGTGTTTGATGGGATCCGTCCGCCGCGGTCGGTGTTTGCTGTCAGTTATATCCTAATCGCTACCGCGGATTATCCGCGGAGCGGTCGGGAGTATTTTTACCGCGACCATGGTGGCCGGAACACTTTCCATCCGCCATCCTAATCGGCCCCAAAGTTAGGACCCATTTTATGCGAGTTCCCAATTATCTTCATCTTCTATTTCATTAAAACATTCTGACATGCAGACTGAAACATGCACTTTCAACACCAGCAGCAGACAGTCATAGGGAGAGTTAGTAATTTGTCCAGAATCCCCGGATGCTGAGCCGATGCCGAAATTCAAATCAGATTCCCCAGTTTCAAAGTCGACAGATCTAACAATAACGCTACATCTTCTCCATTAAGAGCAACAAATAATACAGTAGTCAACTGGATTTAAAAAACATACATTTAGCGAATATTCTAAAAGCTCTTTATCTCAATTTGAGAACTCAGAAAATGTGTCCTCATTTTAGTTTGTTAGAGCAATAACCAAACTTTTTATGGGAAAAATATGTTTATAAGTTCTAAAGGAAATGCTTTAGGTATTACAGTTTTGATCAGATCAAGATGACTTATGTAATAAATGTAGCATGTTAGCAATGTAGTCATTCATTAGAATACTGTGGGGAGGCAGAGTTCAGGGGCACAGACTCAAATAATTGAGGGTAGGGAGGAGGCGACAGAGGCAGCACTTTGACCAGGCTGTGCAGGCGGTAGAGGCAGCCCAACGAGCCATGGAAGGCAAGAGAAAGAAGGAGGGCAATAAATGATCCATACAGGACAAGCAAGAGAGGCTGTGGCAATGCAGCAGACCATTGAGGGCAGAGGGGAGAGGTTGTGGAAGTATGTCCATAGAGGCCAACAGACCCGATTCAGGCAGGAGACTCTGGATGTTTTTAAGCCCAAAAGGGCTCCTGCCTAAAATCTCCTCTTTTTCAATCTAAGTCAACGGAGAACAATAATTTCCCAGATGTTTGTTTCAAAATCTCCCTCTTACTAAGTTTAAAATGTTGGCATGCATGTTACATTGGACCATGGAGTGCAGGAGGAATGGGGTTAAGGCATGGCCTCAGATAATAGATGGCAAGAGGAAAGTAACTTTACAGGGAATATGCCAGTGGTTGCAGCAGCACAATACACCACACAGGGTAAACGAGAGGGCAGTGTTCCACTACAGACCATGGAAAGCAATGGAGAGGGGACAGGGCCATGCACATAGACAATAATAAAGTAGAGGGGAAGAGGCAAGGGAAGCAAACTGACAATACCAGACAGACAGGAGGGTCATTTGCAGCACAACAGACCATGAAGGTCAGGAGGGAGGGGCAGAGGCATGCCAACGGATAATGGAAGGCAGGATGAAGGGGTTAGAGGCATGCATATAATAAACAGAGGTCAGGGGACAATGGGGCAAGTAAGGAGCAGAAAGCTGACCATGAAGGTCAGAGAGTATGGGGACTGGAAGCACAAAACACCATGGAGGTAAACAGGGAGACTATAATGGCATACACTTAGACAAATGAGGAAAGGTGGGGGATCAGGGGAAGCAAGCTGACCCCAGAGGGCAGGTGTGATGGGCAATCCCAGCACAAAAGACCATGCATGGCAAACAGGAGTGTTAGTGGCAGCACAATGGCCACAAAGGTGCCAAGTTTTCAGTTTGCTTATTTGTGACATTTAGGACATCATATTGTTCTTATGTGGGATATTTCATTATCTTAGGTGTGACATTTTGATTAACTTTTTATCATGAGGGGACCAAAGTATGTATTCTTATGTAATGATGCTAATGATAAAATTGTCCTAATTGTGTGCTTCTTAATGGTCTTGAGTGGACATTAAAACAGTTAAAACCCTCTTGAGAGGTTTATGCAAAGTATATTATGAATCAGCAGTTCATAAATCTAATTTGTGTGAGCTTACCTGAGGAAGGAGCGTGTGTCCTGAAACATGTGTTGGCCAATGTTGCTTTTTGTCTAAAGAAAAGTAAACCTTTCAATTCCAACAAAAACCTCAAATCTCAGTCTATTTTCTTTTCTCTGAATACAGGGACTGACCAGTACTGTGTGTGCTGCTGGGCTCACTGCTGACCTGAAAGTGATACTGCTTCCTTTTTCTTCACAGGGACAACAGCAGCAGGATAGATAACACGGTGCATGTCACACAGACTGTATACATTCAGCTGTGTGATCACTCTAAAATGGCCTCTAGGACTAACGCACCAATCCAGAATGCTTGAGACAATCATTAGTACAAATGTTCTTTATTATTAAGAGGGAACACAGCTGATATGTGTGACTAATTAGGTGCCATATGGTGATGCAGGTATTTAACCAAAATGGGTTTGTTTAACCTATATTGTATGGTACTTGGCAGAACTGTGGCCATGCTTTATAAAACATCCCGCTTTCTTACAAAGGTTTTATGAAAATTTGCTTTAAAAAGCACAATTTGCCACCCTTTTTTAATTTTATTGTTTGGGGAGAATGCCCAAACCCCTTTCTTTCTGTTCTGATTGCTCTATTTAATTGTGCTATGAAAAAGTCATCACAAACTTTAAAGCCCCATCATTTTCAAATGTCACCAGCTGCCACTGGTGATCCCAGATTTGGATCTATAACTTACTACATTGCTATGCAATTTATTGCATGTCTATCTCCCATGTTCATTTGTCATAGACCTCCTTGTGACTATTGTGGAGGTAAGTGATTGTCAGACTCACTGGACATGTTTCCAAGGCAGTATTAAGCATTAAAATATATTTTGAAATCTCGAATATGTCTGTAATATTCTTTTTATTTCAGAATCAAAGTCAAGTCAAGTCAAAAACAGCTTTATTTGATTTTGATAATAAAAATCATAAAAGCACAATAAGACAATAAATATACATTAACATCACTAATTCATTATGTAAATGAGATCAATTGTGTTAAAACACAGTTAAAAAAACATAGCAAGGGAGAGTCACAGTAATTAGCACCCATTTATGTTAAATTAATTCATTGTAATCCAGGATTTAATTATAGATTTTAAAAAGGATGACACAAGGTACATAATCAGTTCGTCTTCCAACATTTGCATTTTCATCAACACAGTCCTACATTGCCTTAGACCCCAAATTTTTTAAATTGGTATTAGAAATCTTTTCCTTGGCAAAGTGTAGAATTTGCAAAAAAGTATACAGTATAGAGTGGACTGTTCTGATACATTATCGCAAGGACATAATACCAAATTTTTTGGACCAACAATTCAAATCTGTGAACGTAATCATTCTAAAAAATGTGCCCCCCCTAAATCTTGTCAGTAGCGTGCGTGAATAGCAGCTTTACACCTTAATCAAATATTGCTGGATACCCTGCCCTTGGAGAATCAAATGGTTCTCCAAGACTGATATTTTGCTTTTCTCATCCATCCACCGTTTACTCTCTAGAAAATGCAAGCAAATGCGCTTCAACTTCTTCCTAGAGACTATCGCTAAACATTCCAGGGAATCAAAATATTCTGTATGCCCAATATCAGTCAAAAAACTATTTACATAACTAAACCAGGGAATCCTTGAAGCCCCAACTAAGCTTAAACAATCCAGTATTACGTCCCTATTCAGGCCTGTCTCATCAGTGGACCACACTTTGTGCCACAATAAAATGAGATCAAGTTTAATTAGGTCTGAGATGTAATGTATGCCTAGTTCTTGATGGCACACAAACGTAGAAGTGGAGTGAGGGACAGCTAATAAATAACGAAGGAATTTATTTTCGCAGAGCTGTATGATATTGGCTTCAGTTATCCCCCATAATCCTGCACCATACGTTGCCGTGGACACACATTTGGTTTTAAATATGTCCACTAGTAATGGGACTGAGCGACCCCCCAGTTTATTAGCAAAGTTTCGAACAGCCCCAATCGCTCTTGAAAATGCCAATTTCCTTGTCTACAGTGCCGAAGACCAAGTCCCCTTTTTGTTAAAATTGATTTCCAGGTATGAGAATGTCTCTGCTGTAGCTATTTTTGAACCTGAAAGAAAAATCTTACATTTTATGATCTTCTTTGTAGTACAGCACATGATGAAGGTCTTGCTTATGTTTATCTTTAGGCCTCTATCACTCATGTACTGTGAAAATTTAGTCATTGATCTTTGAAGGCCAACTTGTGTCCGAGCCATAATTACTGCATCGTCTGCATATAAAAGTATGGGGACTGGGGTATTCTTAATTCTGGGATAGTCATGCTGATCTTCCATAAGGTGGGATGCTACACTATTTATATATAAATTAAATTGGAAAGGTGCTAATATGCATCCCTGACTTACCCCCTTTTTTATATCCAATTTAGAGGTGCATTCACCCTTATTTTCATACCGCACCCTAGCCCCAGCCCCCCTATATAATTCCTTTATAAAAACTAGCAGTTCTGGTTCAACTCCCAGTTGCAATATTATGGACCACAATTTCTCGTGGTTCAGACAACAAAGGCCGAACAAAACATGAGAATACATTTTCTTTTTTAGCCATTGCATACTTAGATATTATCAACGCTAAATTCAGGCCTTGCTCCGTAGTGCCGAGTCCTGCCCTAAACCCATATTGAAATTGTGAGAACATGACTTGGTCTTCCACCCAGGTCTGCAGTCTATTAAGTATAACTCCCCCGGCAACCTTCATCAGTTAATCCAGTAAGGAAATTGGTCTATAACATTTTGGGTCACTGCGGTCGCCTTTTTTAAAAATAGGAATCACTATGGCCTCTTGCCATGTGTGAAAAAACCCATGTTTGTTACAGCTGTTTAAGACATTGGTTAAAAGTGGGTCCCATAATTCTATGTTGGATTTGTATACATCTACTGGGACCCCATCCGGTCCTGGCGCTTTCCCAGCAGCACTATTATTGATAGCCAATTGAACTTCTGTTAATGAAAATTCAATATTTAGAGGAAAGATTTTTTGAGCCATATCCGGAGCTCCAAGTATTTGTTCAATGCTCTCAGTCTCATTTAGAACATCTGCCTTATAGAGCTCGCTGAAATAGGTTACCCATGTGTTTTCAGTAATTGCCACTTCTATTGTATTTGATTCTTTATCAACAAAGAAAGGGGCATTAACGGCTTTCCAAAACCCGGTATTATCTTTGATCATACAGGCTTGATGTAACGCCTGTCAGGCTTCTTGCTTCGACTCTCTTTTACGTTTTTTTACTGCCTGTTGATAAGCAGTTCTTGCAGATCTTACAACTTTTGATTTTGTGGCACCCTTTTTAAGGATGACATTAGGAGTGCATATGTTTTGCTGCACTCTGAGTTGAACCATCTTTTTTCATTAATCCTATCATGTCTCTGTGGCCTTGTTGGGAGATTTTGAATTTCACCCGTAATTGTGAGGAAAGCCTCACTAACTTTAAAATTAGATTTTTCCCCAGAGAGGCATATCTCAAATTCCCTCTGTTTTTAATGAGGTTTGCAAGGAAGGCCACTGGTTCTATTTTATTCCATTTCACGGAATATCCATTCTTTTTTGCTAGGCTTAGTTTGTAACTGTATAAATTCTTAGTTCGATTATTTACCTTGTCCCTGCAAAGAAGAGGGATAAACTACATGGATAATGGTCACTCATGGCTATTTCACATATATTGTAATTGATAATGCGACTAAAATGCTGCTTAGATATTAAGGCATAGTCTATAATAGATTGACATCCTCTCCCAATGAAAGTTGGCTTAAAAGGGACCGGTGGGGAACATAGTTCATTTATGAAGCCCAAATCTAATTGGAATATTATATCATTAAAAAAGTTACCCAAAATTGTATGGGGAAAATGTGCATAACATCCTCTCTGTCAGAGCCCAAACCGCAAATACTCAAGTGGCTATATGAACAAAGAAGAGAATTAAAGTCCCCCACCCTTATGACACAGCTGTCACCTGTCTGATTTTCTTCAATGCAACTCAAAGTTTGGGAAAGATCCTCTAGAATATTTTTAATGTCTGGTTTGGGTATATTATTATAGAAATTTAGCAGAACTATTTTTTGGTTTCTCCTGTCCGTCATCAACAATATCTGACAATATTCAGACCTTGGTTCAAACTTTACTGTTATGCCACCTAAAAGATTTGATATATAGGTACAAAGGCCCCCCTTGTTTCTTCCCCTTATTATTTTTGTTTCAGAATAATTTTTATAGGACTAGAAATATAGAACTGATACAGAGCAAAGGGGGATAAACCTATAATGGGGTATGCGGTTATATTAAGGTATCTCACGATTTATAATAGAGTAATTGCATCAGGAAGTCAATGTGATGTAACATAACAATATATCATAATAACAGTTATTCATAGCATCCTAAGCCATATGCGTTTGAGAGGAGTGTGGTGTCATGAGGATAGGTGTAGTAAATCACAGATGAATAACCACAGGGTATTATCGAGATGTGAAGAGGGAAGTGAAAAAGAGAGATGAGAGGAAAAACATAAGAGAAAGCAGTGGAGAAATAGTGGAAGGAGGAGATGAGGTGAAGGGAAGAAGGAAGGTGTGAGGTAGAGAGTGATTGGGGGTACCGGGTTGGGTTAAGGTAGGGGTAGGTGTGAGATGGCATCTAAGCTGTTGTTAAGTTGAGATATAAGAGTTTAGTTTTGACCAGATTTAAAAAAATCAATGGATTTGGATTTTAGAAAGGTGTTTAGTGGGTCTTCTCCACTACTAAATTGGACCCATTCGCACCATGTGTGGATCGAAAGTTTTAAGTGATATTTACATTCGAATCAAATAGCTTTGATACTGGTTTATATAAGGATATCTCATAAGGTACATTCTGTTGTTCTCAGTCCAGGATGAGGTTCTAAGGGAAAGATACCAAGAACAATGGAGGTGAGGTCAGAGGTCCAATTTATATGAAGGATTTGTGGGATGATGACACTGATTCCAGACCTGAATTTCTTAGAAAAGGAACAGTTACGTATAATATGTTGCAGGTTTCCTGTTTCTTTTCTGCAGTTCCAACAAGTGTCTGAGTCACACAGACCTAGTTTGAAAGGTTTAGTGGGTCATGTAGGCAGTCCAAAATTTGCATTGAGCTAATGAGAGAGCAGTCTAGCTAGTCGTGAGGTTAGCCCAGATGAAGGGCCACCTTAGTGTGGCAGGGTGTGTATTGTTTGTATCACCTAAGATCGAATCCCATTTCCTCTGTATCGATTTAGTTAGAGTGGACGACTTGGGAGTTAGGATAGAGTCAAGTTTAGAAGCTAAGTGCCCCCCCTTTGCTAGCAACTTTAATATTTTAGGGCAATCCACGTTAAGGGAAGCCATGTGACTCATACAGGCCACTGTCCTTAATTAATACTGATACTAAAATCCTGGCCAAGATTCTCGCAAACCGGCTGCAACCATTGATGGCTAATCTTGTCCTCCCGGATCAATCAGGGTTTATACCCGGGCGATCGACAGCTCAAAACACCAGAACACTGTTTGCGCTCTCACATTACCTTACCCCAAAAACAAAGGCCGCTGCTGTCCTTTTGGATGCAGCTAAAGCATTTGATTCAATTGAATGGCCTTATTTCTACACTACACTACAACAAATGGGATTCCCCACAATCTTCCTACAATGGGTTCGGATATTATATACAGCACCTGCGGCATGAATTAGAGTTAATAAATACATCTCCGATGCTATACCAATAGCGAGAGGCACAAGACATGGATGCCCATTGTCCCCTCTACTCTTTGCGATAGCCCTTGAACCATTGGCATGCAAAATTCGACTGGGTCATAGGTATGCTGCGCTCCAATTCCCTTAACGACCATTAAGTATCTTGCTTTATGCAAGTGATATGGTGCTATACGTACGTGACCCGGATGTAAACCTGTCCCCACTGATGAGAGAATACATTAAATTTGGCCATCAGTCTGGACCCCAAATCAACTGGTCTACATCTATCATCCTTCCATTAACAAATGTCACACACCCTCACCCAGCAGAGTTCCTGCTAGAATGGCAGACTGATCTCGTCAAATATCTTGGAATATGGTATCATCGAGATCCAGACATAGTTATTCGCACAAACTATGAGAGGGCAATTAGTACTATTGAGGACAAAAGAGAGAGCTGGAATTATCTCCCACTAACATTGGCGGACCGATTGGCCATTGTCAAGATGGTGATTTTACCTAAATTCCTTTACCTTTATAATAATATTCTCATCACACTACTGGTAACTGTATTTATAAGGATAAACACTATGGTGACTCGACTAATATGGGGAGGCAAACGAGCCTGCATCGAGCTATGTGCACTTACACTACCTTTCACCAGGGGAGGTTTTAAGGACCAAGATTTTTTACTCTACTATTTGTGTGCTCAAGTGTAATGTGCGCATCACTGGTACCACAATGTTCCCTACCTGCCACATGTAGAAGTTGAAGAAGGGGATGCGCACCCCATCCCGATAAATGCTATATTACCACACCGTCTGCCCCCGGTTTACTCTCAAGATATTAATACGATTAACACTACCAATGCCTCATGGCGGAAGATGGGCAAACTGGCTCGTAAATTACCGCTCTATTCACCTGCGTTGCCTCTGCAACATCACCCAGAATTGTCAGTAACGCAAGAAAAAGTGGGAGCAGGGCTGCTGAGACAAGTAGGTATCGATACAATGGGAGATATGTCTAATAATGGCACTTTTATAGAATCTAAAGAACTGTCATACATCAGTAATCAGGCGTTACTCTTTCAATTCACATATTGTAGATTACGGAGGGCCATCAAGGAACTCTACCCTTCATAACCACCTTACAGAGGATGAATGGGCGATGTGCGGCACCATAACTAACATGCTTACACCGAACGGCAACCTGCGCATATTGCACTATAAATACCTGCATCAACCGTATCACACACCTACCAGACTTTACAAGTATGGGCTCCGGTCGGACACACGGTGTAAGCGGTGTAGAGCAGAGAATGCCAATTTTTTACATCTTGCCTGGGAATGTGAGTTGGTTAATATATATTGGGCAGAGGTTGTGCAGATGCTGGGTGAAATGATGGATGTTTAGGTTGTGTGCATGATTCACACCTGTCTGCTAGGTCTCATTAACAATGTACGAGCTACCAAGCGTAAATTTTGTTTAATAGCATTACTCCTGGCCAAACGGAGGGTTTCATTGTGTTGGGGCAGTAGGGAAGCCCCTAAACCAAACAATGGATTAAAGATATGGTCTACTGCAAAGACACTTTACAGACGTATGAGGAGGAGCTCCCCACAGGTTCCAAACCAAGAGATTATTGGATATACCTGGTTACCCATCTGCAAGCAAATCAAACTGCCTAAATGTGCAATGAGATGTAAAATGTAATTTCATGTTACAAAGTGATACTGAATGTTCTGCAATATACTGGATGATGGATGCTACTGTACTGTGATCTATATGTTGACAATGTGTTTTTTGGACATTGTGAGTCTTGACAAAATGTTAATATTAAAACAAAAAAATGAATATGTTAGGGAGATCATGTGTGGCCAGAGATTTATGTCTGGAGATAATGGCTTTGATTTATACCAAATGTTAGGAGTCTATGTAATCAAGTTTGAATTTGGATTTAATGTGTAAGAAGGACACTGGTTCAAAGCGAGAACCTAAATTCCTTATTAAAAGGATGTCTTTTTGTGCCCAATTCCAAAGGAATAGTTTCCTACCTTCTGATTTTAGGTATTCATTATGCCATAGTGAGGACAGGATGGAGATACACGTTTTACTAGGGAGTTAGTTGTAAATCTTCCTAAGGGCCTGGACTGTGCTACAGAGAATTGACCAGTCTTCTCTACCTATGTTTTTCTGGTGATAATCTCCTCTAGTCTGGGAGGTTTAAACCTTCAAGATTCTTTGGACGTCTTAGTTAGTGCAATTCTTATGTGTTTGGATTTCCACAGGAACCTATTGAACAATAAGTCCACTTTGTCAAATAAATTGTCTGACAGATAAAATGAAAGCATACTTATCAGAAAGTTGACAAGGGGGATGATCATCATTTTTATAGTTTCTTTTCGCCCAATCAGGTGATTAATTTGGATGACCATTTGTCTTTAATTTTGGTAATGGTTGTTTTTTTTTCATTTTAATCTAAGGCTAGTCTTAGATTTTAGTTCAAGTAGATGCCTTGCTATTTCATTTTGTTAGGGGCTAATTTAGGACCATACTCTTTGATGATTGAGCTACTGCAATGGACATTAAGAGTAGGAGCTCTATTTTGGCTCTGTTGAGGGTGTACCCAGAAGCTTCGGAATAGTCATTGATGGTTAACATTATTTCAGGTAGAGCTGAGTCTGCTTGCATTATGAACAGAAGAATGTTGTCTGAATTTCCTGCACCTTTTTGGGGGGTATGCAGAAAAGGGAATGCCACAGATAGCAGGGTTCTCTCTAATGTTTATTAGGAGAGGTTCCATGGTTAATAGGAACAAATTAGGGGAAAGGGCGCAACCATGTCTGGTACCTTGTTAATTGTGGTAAATTTAAATTACCTATACTTAATTTATGCGGTAAAGTTCAATAAGAATAACTCAGTCAAAAATAAGAGACAGAATCCGTGGTATTTGAGGTTTTAAAAGGGGTTTTATTCCTTAAAAAGGAATTGGTTCGAACCAGGGATTATATTCCATCACCACGAAGGTTCAGGAAGGGAATCACAATACTTTATTGACAGGTTATCATATATATAGTCAATGCATTACAATAAGAACAGATGCAGAAGGCGTAACAGCTGAGAGAAACGAGATAAGAAACATGTGCGTAACAGAAGGCGTGCATGAGGGCGTACACGGAGGTGTGTGCTAGACAACGTCACATGAAACGTATCACAAGTGGGTGGATCCATAAGAGAATCCTGCAGTGTCAGCAGAAATATGTGGCAGAGATGCGCGCGCAGCAGCATGACGTATGATTGACGTGGAACTGGAGGGCGAAGGGGACTTGACATTTAGCCCTACATGTGGAGACAGAAGTCTGGGGTGTCAGAACAACCTAATCCCAAATCATATCTAATATCTTGTGTTTGAGGAACTGTATTATCTAGAAGGAAAGGTCTCTCGGGCAGAGTCTATTCTATACTGGCTGCTAGTGCGTGCATATGCGACTACGTGTCTACATGAGATGTGAGGGGCCATGGGCCTACCATGGTAACGGGAGCTATGAATTACTTGCATGGAGACAGTGAGGCCGGGCCCTTTGCTCTGCAGCTGGGAAGGATGTTTTCGTAAACTACTAGACAGGAATGTATTTTCGAGGAGCGGAGCAGATAACTTGAAGGTTGAATACAGTCTTGGCAGGCAAGGCAGGCCGAGCCAGGCACCGCTCGCCGCGCAGGGAGTAAGTCAAGGGTCAGGAAGCAGCAGACTGCAGCTTTCAGAGACAGAAGGCAGAAAAAGCTTGATGGCAGGAATCAGGGCCTAACTCGCCAGAGCTAGAAAACATGAAAAGTGCACCATATAAAGACGTTGGCAAGGCACACTTAGGAACGGAATATCCGACCCATTCATGGTGGATCTGAAAGAGGACATGTTAACGTTGGACGCAAATGTATTTGCGTCTTCATAGCTGGAAGCGGAGAGAACATACATGTACTTGAAGCATGTACATGGAGCCGGTGGGGTCTACGAAAGGGGACACAACTGACCATAAAACCCATATTACCTCATAATGGTTGAAGGAGTTATATAGTGCTCCGTGGATATTTGTTTTAGCTTTTGGATCTTTGGAAAAGGCAACAATCATTTTGGTGAAATTAAAGCCTAGATTGAATGTAGTCAGGGTGGCTTGGAGGAGAGACAGTGAGACCTTGTCAAAGTCCCTTTCTGCATCTAATGTGATCACTCAGGTGGGATGGTTGAGAAGGTATGCTTTCTTGATGATGTGGCTTAAGAGTCTGATATTTTCTGTGCTGAAATTGCATTTGATAAAGCCCTCCTGTGATGGGTGAATTATTGTTTTGAGGATGGGTTTCAGCCTAAGTGCAAGTATTTTCATGTACATTTTACACTCAATATTTATTAGGGAGATTAGGCTGTAGGCAGATTAGGAAAAGTGGGAAAATACATCTTCTAGGAGAGATAAAGGAGGGTACCCAGATTTGATAAAAGGAGACAGGGAACCGTGAGGGCCTGGTACACAATGTGTGATGGTTTTTTAGTGTAGTTTTTATTTTGTTGTCCATTTTGGTGATTGGGATCTTATTATGGTACTATAGGCAAGATTTGTTAGTGGTGTTGTTGCTTTTAGAGTGTAAGTTGTGGTCGAGGTTTTCAAAGGTGGAGAGAATATCCTTCTCTTTAGTGGATGGTGTGCCTTGATCATTGGTGATGAAAGTTATTCTAGACCACTGAATGTTTGTTTCAGTTAAGAGGCTAGTATTCTCCCTGATTAATTTCATCCACTAAAGGATATACCTTTATGACTTTTTACAATGAGATACGCTTTGTTAAATAGGATTTTGTTGTATTTGTACTTAAATTTTGAATAGTTGTACCTGTAGCATCCCAGTTCTGTTTAAGCTCTTTTTCTAAAGATTTAATTTATTTAAAGAACAATTGTCTTGCTTATTTTTCCATGACTTTACTTTGATCATATGGCCACAGATGAGGGATTTGAGGGCATCCCATATGATTTGTGGGTTAATACCTGAATGTCTGTTAATTTCTATGAATTTAATAATTTGGTTTTAGATTGCTCCCTAAAAGTGGAGTCTTCTGAGAGAAGGTCATTCATTCCCCATGATTTAGGTTTAGGTGTAGTTTGGGAAATGTCATTTTGGAGGGATATTCATTTTTTTTTCTTTTTTTTTTGTCCTCATATTTGCCACCAGATAGAATGACTCCAGATGAGAACTCTCAACTCTGCCAACACAAAAACCTTACTGTGCGCCCTGGAATATTTTGTTATATGTATGGCCTTCGAGAAGTCTCCCAGAGGTGGGTTTTCTACTAGTACAACTCCCCTGTTCGATGTTCCTGTACCTTGTCCTGGGGAGGACCACACCGCAAACCCCTGGCTTAATCATTGGACGTTTAGCGTCTAACTGACTGACCATTTAAGCAACGGTGCCCAGATCTTTTCCGCCTCCTTAATCATTGGACGTTTAGCGTCTAACTGACCGACCATTTAAGCAACGGTGCCCAGATCTATTTTGGAGGGATATTTATGGATGGTCTGATACCAGGATTGGTTTTTATAGAGGAGTTTGGGGTGACAAGGACTTTGGCCGCTTCCACTAATATATAGTCCATACAAGAAAGGGATGTCTGGCTTTATGTAGTATGAAGCATTTATGAAGCTTTCACGTCTACATGATATTATTTGCATGTCTTAAGTCATGCAGTGCATCACTACATTGAAAGTATTTTTTTTTATTTCTTGTTGGTGTAGGTACTTTAGATGAGTATCAGGCCTCGACTCATGATGAGTTACGTGACAAAGGGCTTTGGTTCAACTGAAAAAGAAATTAATATGGCAAAAATTTGTATCTGCGAGTTAAGTGACAAATAATAAATCTGACACCTCTGAGAGGAGGGCAAGCACTGTACAACTTGGCACTACAGTGCCTTTATATTTTTGGTTACATGTTATACGCAACTTACCTAGACATCCTTCTGGACAGCCACACTTTGGAAGTGCTCTTGTATCCGCTGAACAAGTACTACTAATAACATCATTAATCCAACAGAAATAAAACACTTCCTCTCTCCTTTGTGGTTGAAGCAATTATAGCTGTGACAAGATTATCCAAGTGAACAGAACAGAAAGAATAGTTAGGAACACCTGACATAGTAGAAAAGGAGAGGTTACACTTGTTTTTTAATCATTAGTGTATTCTTCTTCCTAACCGCCGCCTTCTTTAAATAAAGCACCAACAGCAAGATGCATCATGCCAAGAAATAGAGAATCCTTATTTGCGATTTTTAAGGAATCGCAAATAAGGACTCGCTATTACCTATGCAAGATTGCGATTGCGAAAAAATAAAGAATCGCTAAAAATCGCTAAATATATTAGCGATTCCATGATAAAGAATCGCAAATGTGTAAAACCTGTGTTCTCGCAATTAGCGTTCTTGCAATTTGCGATATCGCTATTTGCGAGATCGCAAATTGAGAGATCGCTAATTGCGAGATCGGAAAAACTACAGAGTCGCATTGGGAGCAGGCTGATGACCTCACAACCAGGAAGTCAATCAGCTCATGCTGCTTCTTGTGCACAGAGGAACTGAGAGGCAGAAGCAGAATGCTGGAGGAGAGAGTAGAAAATCGAAATTGTTGTTTGCTGACAGGTTAAGACAGCCAAAATGTCCCAAACACCAACAGAAGAGGGTGCAGTGGCCAGGAAAAGAAAATTAAAGTTCAGTGAGAGAGAACTGGAGAACCTCATTGAGGAGGTGACAAACAGCCATGATAAGCTTTTTGGGAAGCTCTCACTGAAAGTACCTGAAGCTGAAAAAAGAAGGATTTGGAACAGGATCAAGAACAAAGTAAATGCTGTGGGGGTGACACACCGCAGCATAGATGATTTTAAAAAAAGATGGTACGACCTGCGTAGTCGTGCCAAGGAGCGGATTGCGCAAAGGCTGAAGGAGGCTAAGGTGACCGGAGAAGGAACCTCAACAGTCCCAGACAACACAGCCCTGGAGGACCTGGCTGAGGGCACCATCCAGCCTGAAGCAGTGGTGGGAGTAACGCAGCTGGATACATCTGGGGCGGCCAGTAGCACACAAGGTAAGATGCATGAAAATCAACATATCAATGTACATACTAATTGTGCCCAATCTGTAGTTAACCACCAAAATCACAGTTCACTTTTCACATAGGGACCCAAATGCATTATGGTACCTGTAAGCTGCAGAACTAAATTGCTAGTCATAATGCAACATTGTAAGCCCAAATGCTACAATAATGCAGCAAAGTCAGTGATGAGAGACAGTGAGAGCTGAAATGTAAAGTAATTTAATGTTGCATAATATTAGCACCAATACAAAATAATTTTGCACTGTTTCACATCACAGATGCAGCAGAAGTAGACACTGATGACAGTTAATGTGGCGACAGCACACTGGTCATAGAAGAGGCTGCCATGTCGAAACCTGTGACACCACCAACCCAAACCAAGGCACCGCCAAAACGCAGGGCCACAGTCACACCACTGCAGCCAATGGAGACAGATCAGAAACATGAAACTGCTCCTGAGACAAGCAGTCCAAGTGTGAGCCCCACAACTACACCTCAGGCACATGTCCGGATGAGCAGGAGACACAGGCCAGGAGGCAGGAACTCCCAATGTGTGGGGTGGTGTGGAGTCACAGATGCTGCGGGTGCAGCGCCTGCAAGCGAGGCATACGGGAGCCATTAATCTGCAGATGACAAAAATGAACAAGAACAAATCACTCATGGCCGAGAGTGTGAGGGAACTGACTACAGCAGTTGTGGAGGCAAACAGACAGTCAAATGACAGACTGCAGGAGGTGGCTCGTGTGATGCTGGAGGGACAAAACACACAGAGGAGGAGGCATCACCAGTTTCTGATTTGCATGGCTGGCTATACCAGGTCTAACAACAAGATATGCAACAGCATTGCACTGCTGTCATGTAGGTCGGTGGAAATGCAAATAGATAATGGCCATTGTTGTGGGGATGTGTCCAAAGCACTTGGCCAAAGGACCACTGCTGTTGAACTGATGCAGTCTAGTGCTGGTAAGCACGGCAATGTTATAGGGGAAGAGGGTAGTGAGGCATCCAGCCTTAGCAGCCTCTCTGCGCAAGTCAGCACTGTCAGGAGGTGCAGTACCCGTAGACAAACACCTCCTGCTGCATCCCAGAGTGATGATGCAGATGCAGGTGAAATATGTTTGGGTGTGAGAGGGAGGAAACGCTAAACAAAATTAGATTACTGGAATTTACCATGGGGACGTAACCATGTTCAAGACATTCTTTGTGACTCAGTATCAAGTCCTTTGTGTGTCTCATTTGTCCTTTAGTGCATGCAGGTTATGTGCTAATGGCCACCAGCTATGTTCAAATAAACACCCCTACCGCATCACGTGCTAATAAATACATTCCTGAAATGAAGTGTGGTGTCACATAATTACATACCTCATAAATAATGCTTGGTGATGTCTGTACATTTCCTTTGACCCTCCCCTGAACTGGCCAAATGGGCCCATTGTGGGTGTGCTGGGGGCTGGTTGCCCTCAGTGTCGGATTCCTCTATGGGGATACCTCTCCTTGTTGCTATATTGTGCAACATTGCACATGCTGCCACTATCCTCCTCGCAAACACGTAGAGTGCTGCCATTGTGAAAGGCCACTCTGGCCTCATGGGTCAGTTTAAAAAGCCTTCTGGTGATTTGCAACTGAGTAGGGTTTTTTTTTAACACCTGATTGTGATTCCCCTTAATCTGCACTTGCTAAATAGCGATTTTCGATAAAATCGGTATTTGCGATTTTTCATGCATAGTATTGCGCTTATTTTTTGCGATTCCTTATTTGCTATCGCATTTTTGATTTCTCGCTAATAAGGAATCGAAATATCTCTTTTCCCTATTTTAGCGATTTGGTAATTTGCGAGATTGTAACTTTTGGTTGATGCAATGGAAAATACTAAAAAGCGCTTGCAAATAGCTAATCGCTATTTTTGCAATCACTTTTTGGTTTGATGCATCTGGCCCCAAGCCCCCGTATTCTCAAAACACGTTTTGGCATGGAGTGTTTTCTGTTCAAGTAGAGTCAAGTCAGACATCAGAAAAGGAAATATCCAGAAGGCCTAGATACTCACTAGTGATCATGTTGGCAAAGATGAACCTGTGTTTGGCTCATGGTGGGAGTGCGGATCATATCTTTTTAGTTTTTAGCAATTTTTACTGTCACTATTCTTCATTTCCTTGCCTCAGAAAGTGAAAATATAGCCTCAATGATGGCAACAGCCCACATCTAAGTTTTATTCTGCCCAAGTCCATCCCTCCACATTAGTTTGAGATTGGCACAAGATATTCTGGATCTGGCATTAGATGAAAATGCACATTCCTAGTTTGGGGATTTCTTTACCTTTCAGAAGACCCATTTCTGATCACAATATGTTCATTTTGAAAGGTTAAGAATGGAGATGATGCTTCGGTCACATGGAGACAACTAATTCATTTGAGAAGCGAAAACGTTCTGTTGCTTCAGCTTTAGAATCCTTCATGCCACAAGGATGAAAAGGACATGAAAATTATGGCATATGAAGTGGCCCAGCTTCAGATGTTATGACACCAAACTATGCTGCTTGTATTATTTCCTTACTTGCCGTTCTTATATAGAGCTGCTGCCATACCTGTAAGATGGGTGTTATTGTGCTTCTGATAATGAAAGCCATAGGGAAACTAGTTTTCTTTACAATGCAAAGTTATTAAACAAATGAAGGAAAAACAGACGAGAAAACAGCAGAGACAGTGTATGTGTTGAGTTTTTTAGAATCTCTTGTGACTTTCACGACACCTGAGGTGTTCATGAAAAGAGAGCCTGTCATTACTGCTCCTAAGACAGATGGTGAAAATTGAATTTCTTAGGTTCAAGTTTCAGATTATCTTTACTCCTCATGTTTTCCTTTGAATTCTAAATAATGTACCATTGGGATGAGGAAGTTAGGGTTTAGGAATGGTTTTAGTTATTTTACAAATTGTAGTGTGGCTCTGCCTCAGGAAAGGAATCTGGAGTGGAGCAGCTTACATTGAGTTCGAATAGCACCATTTTGTTAAAGTAAAATGTAATTTGTTTGGATAAAAACATAAATCCAGTGTTCTATTGCTTGGAATGAACCCCTATTCAGTCCTGTAGGTCAGATGGACAGGTCCTTAATGTTTGAACATAATCAATGGAGGAAAATGTATGTATTTGTCTACATATTATGCTATCCTTCAAAATCCAAATAACTGACTAAAATATCCACTACTCAATTTACTTACATATTTCACTATACTAATTCACCATTAATTCTTTATGAGTTCCGGAGTAGCGTGCTACTCACTGAAAAAAATGCTTTAAAACCCCAGTTTTAAAGGATAAATACAAACCTTTTTCCCTCTTCTATCCCTCCGCTATCCTTCTCAATCCAAATGACTGACTAACATATCCACTACTCAAATTACTTTCATATTTCACTATACTAATTTACTAATTCATCACTAATCCTTTATTGGTTCCGGAGTAGCGTGCTAATCTCCGAAAAAGCAATTCAATATCACGTCTAGGGTATTAAGCACTATATAAATGCAATTACAATACAATGCAATATTGTTGAATGGACATACTTTGCCCCTCTATCAATACTCTTTTTAGCTCATGTTGGACCTGGCCCTCTCTTCAGGGCCACCCCCACATGTTTTGCCTTTTACCCTCTACATTTTGCTGAATGTGCTTTTGTTGGCCCTAGGACTCTGTGCACTCTACCACTGCTCAGTGCTAATGTGCTTGTGCCCCCCCCCAAAAAAAACATGGCTAAATTAGCTGCTACCCAATTGGCATATTTATTTTATGTATTCATCCCTTGTAGAGTAGTATACAATATACCCAAGGCATAGAAATAAAATGCTACCAGTGAATCTGCGGCACCTATTGTGCACCTTAAAACATGTCCCAGGCCTGCCACTGCAGCCTGCATGCAGTATTAAACTGCCAGTTCAACTTGGCAATAAAACCTTCTTGCTAAAACTTAAGCTCTTCTCTTATTGCATGTAAATCACCCTTAAGGTAGGCCCTAGGTAGCCCATAGGGCAGGGTACATTTTAATTAAAGGGTTGGACATGCAATTTTATGCTTTATATATCATGATAGTGATAAACTCCTAAATTCATTTTGTAACTACTATAAGGCCTACCTCCCCCATTAGATAATATTGGGGAGTCCTTATTATATTTAATAAGCTGTAATTTCTAAATGGGAGCTGATGGCTATCTCCTGTTTGGTGTCTCTGGAATTGTAATGAAAATCCCTATTTATTGGTAAAATCAGTTTTTATATTAAAATGTTAATAATTTCACTTTTAGAAAGTTGGCATCTTTCTACCCTTAGTACTTTTATGCCTGTAGCCTGGCCCACATGACTAGGTGTAGCTGACAGTCAGAAAATGTAAATTCCTACCAGTCACACAATAGAGGGATTAGGTGTACCTGAATGAGCCATCTGCTGACAGCATGCAGATGGAGATGAGCACAGCCCCTCTTTAAACTGAATAGCCTGTCTCTGCTTTCACACAAAGGGCCTCCTGAATTTGTCATTGCAGCCAGCTTGAAGCCAGGGTAGGGGAGCCAGGAAATTCCGCGCACTTCAAAGACACTATCTAGATTTGTTGCCAAGCTACTGGAAGGATGGCACCAGGCATATACAGGGAACATCAGACACCAACTCCTCAGTTTACTACTGGACTATCAAAGGACTGCCTGCTTCTGTGATCTGCTGTGCACTCCGCTGTACCTGGAAGAACTGCTTTGCTATCTGGAGTCTGACTTGAACCCTCAGAGGCCAGCCCTGCTGTTGAGGCTTGTTTCATCGCCTGCACCCAGGGCCATTAGAGGGACTCCAACGGTAGATTTATTGGCTTTCTGTTCGGAGCCACAGGGGCACAAAAGGTTAAAATCATCTGAACCCACACTTGGACCTAGTCTGAGTGAGTCCTAAATCCTCAAGAGGTGTACCACCAGTCCTGGACCCTTGGTTTCGGTGCACAAAGTGTGTCCAGATGGCTGAATCCCAAAACTGAGGACTTAGAAACCTTTTAGACAAAAACTGGTCTGAGAACCAGGAGGAGTCCGGGATTAACCTGCTTGCCTATCTGCCAGTAAAGCATCGACTGTTGGACTGAGTTTGCAGCTTACCTGCTTTGTTCTTCTCCACAGCGACAAATCCTTTTCAGTAGTCATTCGCCAAAGGGGTATTCGACCTTGTGGATCTGTCTTCAGCTACAGACCTATCCCTCATCTAGCTAAAGGTTTTCGACTTTCATTTTGATGGCTAAGTCTGAACATAGAAATATTTACTGCAACTTTGTCTGAAGGCCACCTAACGATGACTGTCCCTTTTTGGACACCTCCTGCAGCCTTGCCCTGCTGAACTTTACCTTGTCATACATTTTAAGTCTAAAGATAAGCGCTGACTAGGTCCAATCCACTTCTTGTATCTGAACCGCACTCCATTGTGGTCTGACATAATTTTTTACTTAGACCTTGTCTTGCAAGACTAGATGTCTGCGGTTGGCGCTTTGATCTTCGAGGCTTACATTTTTACTAAAAACATAAAAAATGTATGACTCTTGTTCTACTGATTGCAGTTTTGTCATTTTGGTGCCAAATTACTTTTTTTATATGCACTCTATTCTTTTAATGGCTTTGGGATTTTTTGTTTTTTTGTGTTTTCACTTAATTACTGTTTGTGTGCTGCATAAATATTTACACACTGCCTCAAATTCAAGCCTGGTTGCCTTTTGTGCCAAGGCACCCAGGGTTAACCACAGGTTAATTTAGTGTCTTTGTGTGGTTCAACCTGCTAAGGATAGTGACTCACTCACTAGGGCTCACACCCCAGTCAACCAACAGTCCATTTTTTCACAGCTCAATGGACATTGTGAGCACTAGGATGGATCTACGCCTGGATTAATTTATCATTTTCATTTCCCGAAAACATGGAAGCAAACGAATAAGATAATCAGCATTTTCTGTCTTCACAAAATGTTACTGATTTGTTGTACATGGATCACGGTTTGTAATGTCATGTGGTTGTGCACTTGGAGGTGGGGAGGACAGAAAGTAAAAGGACTGGTCATGGTGTAAAGCCCACGATCCTCATGTAATGCTCGTATGGTTTGTCGTTACATTCCACCAGGTTTACTGTCCCTAAATGTTAAGTTAGCAACTAGCCTGCACTTTCTCCAACAGGCCTATTAAAAACCTTTCTGGTATTTTGCACGTAAACTACAAAAATAGTCTCTATTACGTAAGTGAACCATTCTGCAACCCTGCCCTTGTATTCTATGTGTGCTTCCAGAATGTGGGGAAGCATCTTATTATCAATTGTACTGAAAGTTACTAAGAGGTCTAGAAGGAGGAAGAGAGAAGTAGAAGTCATATTTTCAAGGTGATGGGTTTGGTATTGCGCTCTTTGTAGAAACAAAATTAATAAGAAGGTAGGAGTTTAATGTTTTCATTGATTTGCTTTGGCAAAAAAATCTCAATCACTTTTCTGAGCAAGGGAGGTTCGTGACAGGTCAATAACTGTTAACGTTTCCCTGAGGCTTCTTTAACAAAGCAATGGTTTGCCTGTTTTCAAAAATGTAGGGTTTAGGGTAAAATGTAAGATGGAAATAGTGATATTGATTAGTTGGTACTAGCCATTTCAGAGCTGTATGTTTAACATTTCTTTAATTGTTGTCATCATAATGTATATTGGATTCAACTCTTGATCTATCTTTATCAGTTGTTCTTTATTGCCCAACTACATTGGCAAAGGGCTGGTGAGCCTTTGGTCAGCCCAAGAAAACTTCAACCTGGATGTTACATTTTTGAACTAAGACTGCAAACCTTGATGGAAGACGATTGTGGCAGATATTTTCCGAATGGAAAGAAAGTGCCTCTGACGCCTGTTGAGAGAGCAACCACCACCTCTACTGCTATGGAATGCATTTGTTAGCATGCAACCGTTATAATTTTCATCAAGGAGGAATCACACACAGCTGCCAGCATCCAATGCCAATACAATATAATGACTTGAGCTTATGGGTCTCATGGATGGATGTGTTGTCACTGGCAATAGCAGTAACATTGCCTGCAACATGTCAGAAAGCATACACTGGTGTGTACTCTTTTTTGGTCATTGAATGAACCTTATTGCACAGAACTACCTCAAAAAGAATTATCTAATTCTCGATAAATTGGCCATCTGTTACACAATTCGCCCACACTGTAGCCATTCTTTTTAAGCTTTTCACGGAGTCACGGTTCTTCATTTGAACGCTCCCACAGCAGGGGAATTTGCCCAACTAACTCGTCATGAGCACATGAGTCCCGTGGCTCATGACAAGCTGAGCTCGTCATGAGCATGCACGGTGTTAAGCATAAGCCAAACCCACATTCCCAGTTAAAGTGAACTACTAAAGTCAGTATATTAACCTGCGCTTAACCCTCTGTTATATTGGCACTAAAGCAGTCATGCTTAACTGAGAGGCAATGGGAAAATTATTTATGAAGCACACAAGCAGTAATAAAGTGAAAACACAACACACGAAAAGTCCCATCTTTAGTTAGAGATGTAGAGTGAATTCTAATAAAGTGTTTGGCATCATAATGATAAAAGTTCAAGCAGTAGAATTGTCTTTTATTTTTTTTAAGTTAAGGGTGACAACTAGTGTCTACAGCCAACCACGGACATCTGGTCACCTGAGACAGGACAAAGTCCAAAGTTATAGCTGATTGCGATGAAGCAAGGGTAGGATACAAGAAGTGTATGTGTGACATTGATCCACATTCTGTCCATCACCTGTTTTGTTTGCAAATTCCGCCCTAAGTGCGCTGGGGATGCTCAGACGTGGGTCCCAGGCACTCCACACCACTGGAGTCAAGCTAGCCGGGCTGATGAGAGGTGTTACCTCGAAACCGGTCCGGTCCTCGGATGCTTGATTCCGTTCTGGGAAGGACATGGCTTTTGTAGTTCGGACTGGACTGTTCCCATGGGGCACAGGGTCAGAGCTGATTTGCATATCGCCATTGTCTAACCCAGGGTGGTGTGGAGTGCAAAAAAACGATGGATTTGGGCCCAGATCTTTGGACTGGGGTGAATGTGTGACATTGATCCACATTCTGTCCATCACCTGTTTTGTTTGCAAATTCTGCCCTAAGTGCGCTGGGGATGCTCAGACGTGGGTCCCAGGCACTCCACACCACTGGAGTCAAGCTAGCTGGGCTGATGAGAGGTGTTACCTCGAAACCGGTCCGGTCCTCGGATGCTTGATTCCGTTCTGGGAAGGACATGGCTTTTGTAGTTCGGACTGGACTGTTCCCATGGGGCACAGGTTCAGAGCTGATTTGCATATTGCCATTGTCTAACCCAGGGTGGTGTGGAGTGCAAAAAAACAATGGATTTGGGCCCAGATCTTTGGACTGGGGTGAATGTGTGACATTGATCCACATTCTGTCTATCACCTATTTTGTTTGCAAATTCCGCCCTAAGTGCGCTGGGGATGCTCAGACGTGGGTCCCAGGCACTCCACACCACTGGAGTCAAGCTAGCCGGGCTGATGAGAGGTGTTACCTCGAAACCGGTCCGGTCCTCGGATGCTTGATTCCGTTCTGGGAAGGACATGGCTTTTGTAGTTCGGACTGGACTGTTCCCATGGGGCACAGGGTCAGAGCTGATTTGCATATCACCATTGTCTAACCCAGGGTGGTGTGGAGTGCAAAAAAATGATGGATTTGGGCCCAGATCTTTGGACTGGGGTGAATGTGTGACATTGATCCACATTCTGTCCATCACCTGTTTTGTTTGCAAATTCCGCCCTAACTGCGCTGGGGATGCTCAGACGTGGGTCCCAGGCACTCCACACCACTGGAGTCAAGCTAGCCGGGCTGATGAGAGGTGTTACCTCGAAACCAGTCCGGTCCTCGGATGCTTGATTCCGTTCTGGGAAGGACATGGCTTTTGTAGTTCGGACTGGACTGTTCCCATGGGGCACAGGGTCAGAGCTTATTTGCATATCGCCATTGTCTAACCCAGGGTGGTGTGGAGTGCAAAAAAACGATGGATTTGGGCCCAGATCTTTGGACTGGGGTGAATATGTGACATTGATCCACATTCTGTCCATTACCTGTTTTGTTTGCAAATTCCGCCCTAAGTGCGCTGGGGATGCTCAGACGTGGGTCCCAGGAACTCCACACCACTGGAGTCAAGCTAGCCGGGCTGATGAGAGGTGTTACCTCGAAACCGGTCCGGTCCTCGGATGCTTGATTCCGTTCTGGGAAGGACATGGCTTTTGTAGTTCGGACTGGACTGTTCCCATGGGGCACAGGGTCAGAGCTGATTTGCATATCGCCATTGTCTAACCCAGGGTGGTGTGGAGTGCAAAAAAACGATGGATTTGGGCCCAGATCTTTGGACTGGGGTGAATGTGTGACATTGATCCACATTCTGTCCATCACCTGTTTTGTTTGCAAATTCCGCCCTAAGTGCGCTGGGGATGCTCAGACGTGGGTCCCAGGCACTCCACACCACTGTAGTCAAGCTAGCCGGGATGATGAGAGGTGTTACCTCGAAACCGGTCCGGTCCTCGGATGCTTGATTCCGTTCTGGGAAGGACATGGCTTTTGTAGTTCGGACTCGACTGTTCCCATGGGGCACAGGGTCAGAGCTGATTTGCATATCGCCATTGTCTAACCCAGGGTGGTGTGGAGTGCAAAAAAAATGATGGATTTGGGCCCAGATCTTTGGACTGGGGTGAATGTGTGACATTGATCCATATTCTGTCCATCACCTGTTTTGTTTGCAAATTCCGCCCTAAGTGCGCTGGGTATGCTCAGACGTGGGTCCCAGGCACTCCACACCACTGGAGTCAAGCTAGCCGGGCTGATGAGAGGTGTTACCTCGAAACCGGTCCGGTCCTCCGATGCTTGATTCCGTTCTGGGAAGGACATGGCTTTTGTAGTTCGGACTGGACTGTTCCCATGGGGCACAGGGTCAGAGCTGATTTGCATATCGCCATTGTCTAACCCAGGGTGGTGTGGAGTGCAAAAAAACGATGGATTTGGGCCCAGATCTTTGGACTGGGGTGAATGTGTGACATTGATCCACATTCTGTCCATCAGCTGTTTTGTTTGCAAATTCCGCCCTAAGTGCGCTGGGGATGCTCAGACGTGGGTCCCAGGCACTCCACAATACTGGAGTCAAGCTAGCCGGGCTGATGAGAGGAGTTACCTCGAAACCGGTCCGGTCCTCGGATGCTTGATTCCGTTCTGGGAAGGACATGGCTTTTGTAGTTTGGACTGGACTCTTCCCATGGGGCACAGGGTCAGAGCTGATTTGCATATCGCCATTGTCTAACCCAGGGTGGTGTGGAGTGCAAAAAAACGATGGATTTGGGCCCAGATCTTTGGACTGGGGTGAATGTGTGACATTGATCCACATTCTGTCCATCACCTGTTTTGTTTGCAAATTCCGCCCTAAGTGCGCTGGGGATGCTCAGACGTGGGTCCCAGGCACTCCACACCACTGGAGTCAAGCTAGCCGGGCTGATGAGAGGTGTTACCTCGAAACCGGTCCGGTCCTCGGATGCTTGATTCCGCTCTGGGAAGGACATGGCTTTTGTAGTTCGGACTGGACTGTTCCCATGGGGCACAGGGTCAGAGCTGATTTGCATATCGCCATTGTCTAACCCAGGGTGGTGTGGAGTGCAAAAAAACGATGGATTTGGGCCCAGATCTTTGGACTGGGGTGAATGTGTGACATTGATCCACATTCTGTCCATCACCTGTTTTGTTTGCAAATTCCGCCCTAAGTGCGCTGGGGATGCTCAGACGTGGGTCCCAGGCACTCCACACCACTGGAGTCAAGCTAGCCGGGCTAATGAGAGGTGTTACCTCGAAACCGGTCCGGTCCTCGGATGCTTGATTCCGTTCTGGGAAGGACATGGCTTTTGTAGTTCGGACTGGACCCATGGGGCACAGGGTCAGAGCTGATTTGCATATCGCCATTGTCTAACCCAGGGTGGTGTGGATTGCAAAAAAACGATGGATTTGGGCCCAGATCTTTGAACTGGGGTGAATGTGTGACATTGATCCACATTCTGTCCATCACCTGTTTTGTTTGCAAATTCCGCCCTAAGTGCGCTGGGGATGCTCAGACGTGGGTCCCAGGCACTCCACACCACTGGAGTCAAGCTAGCCGGGCTGATGAGAGGTGTTACCTCGAAACTGGTCCGGTCCTCGGATGCTTGATTCCGTTCTGGGAAGGACATGGCTTTTGTAGTTCAGACTGGACTGTTCCCATGGGGCACAGGGTCAGAGCTGATTTGCATATCGCCATTGTCTAACCCAGGGTGGTGTGGAGTGCAAAAAAACGATGGATTTGGGCCCAGATCTTTGGACTGGGTTGAATGTGTGACATTGATCCACATTCTGTCCATCACCTGTTTTGTTTGCAAATTCCGCCCTAAGTGCGCGGGGATGCTCAGACGTGGGTCCCAGGCACTCCACAATACTGGAGTCAAGCTAGCCGGGCTGATGAGAGGAGTTACCTCGAAACCGGTCCGGTCCTCGGATGCTTGATTCCGTTCTGGGAAGGACATGGCTTTTGTAGTTTGGACTGGACTGTTCCCATGGGGCACAGGGTCAGAGCTGATTTGCATATCGCCATTGTCTAACCCAGGGTGGTGTGGAGTGCAAAAAAACGATGGATTTGGGCCCAGATCTTTGGACTGGGGTGAATGTGTGACATTGATCCACATTCTGTCCATCACCTGTTTTGTTTGCAAATTCCGCCCTAAGTGCGCTGGGGATGCTCAGACGTGGGTCCCAGGCACTCCACACCACTGGAGTCAAGCTAGCCGGGCTGATGAGAGGTGTTACCTCGAAACCGGTCCGGTCCTCGGATGCTTGATTCCGCTCTGGGAAGGACATGGCTTTTGTAGTTCGGACTGGACTGTTCCCATGGGGCACAGGGTCAGAGCTGATTTGCATATCGCCATTGTCTAACCCAGGGTGGTGTGGAGTGCAAAAAAACGATGGATTTGGGCCCAGATCTTTGGACTGGGGTGAATGTGTGACATTGATCCACATTCTGTCCATCACCTGTTTTGTTTGCAAATTCCGCCCTAAGTGCGCTGGGGATTCTCAGACGTGGGTCCCAGGCACTCCACACCACTGGAGTCAAGCTAGCCGGGCTGATGAGAGGTGTTACCTCGAAACCGGTCCGGTCCTCGGATGCTTGATTCCGTTCTGGGAAGGACATGGCTTTTGTAGTTCAGACTGGACTGTTCCCATGGGGCACAGGGTCAGAGCTGATTTGCATATCGCCATTGTCTAACCCAGGGTGGTGTGGATTGCAAAAAAACGATGGATTTGGGCCCAGATCTTTGAACTGGGGTGAATGTGTGACATTGATCCACATTCTGTCCATCACCTGTTTTGTTTGCAAATTCCGCCCTAAGTGCGCTGGGGATGCTCAGACGTGGGTCCCAGGCACTCCACACCACTGGAGTCAAGCTAGCCGGGCTGATGAGAGGTGTTACCTCGAAACCGGTCCGGTCCTCGGATGCTTGATTCCGTTCTGGGAAGGACATGGCTTTTGTAGTTCGGACTGGACTGTTCCCATGGGGCACAGGGTCAGAGCTCATTTGCATATCGCCATTGTCTAACCCAGGGTGGTGTGGAGTGCAAAAAAACGATGGATTTGGGCCCAGATCTTTGGACTGGGGTGAATGTGTGACATTGATCCACATTCTGTCCATCACCTGTTTTGTTTGCATCTGAGGAGGACATGTCATCCTCAGGGATTTGCTGGACGAAGTCAATGTGAAGATTTCTACATTTGGACTTAGAGGCATAATTATGAGATTTGTCACGCAACGCAGCAAGTCCCATTGCTTTGCTGCAATGTATGACAGAGAAAGGGCAGGAAGGTGCTGTCGTTAAAAGAATATGGCGCATTTCTGCCTTTTCTCCTGTGCTTACGCCGTTTTGGATGCACAACACCAATGCAGCTTCCCTTGCACTATAGTGCAAGGGTGCCTTTGTTGCATGCAATATTGTTTTTGTGTAGGAAGGGGCATCTTCTCAATACATACCAGAACCCCTGTGGGTTCTGGTATCTATCGATTCTCGATACATACCAGAACCCCCGTAGCGGCAAACGTCACATGTCTAATGAGGACTGTGCATCTGCCCTAATTACATAAAGTGGTAGATGTATGAGAAAGGTGGGATACTGAATCGGCTCCCAGATTAAACTAGTCCAACACTGCCCAGAAAACAGGTCAACCTAAGGACACAGTTTATCTGTTTTTAATTATTAATATTAGTCGGATTTGTAATGCGCATAGCTGCCCCAGCGACGGGGCGCCCCAGCGCAACCACAGAATCCAAGACAAGGACCTAAAGAAGGACAGGTTACACAGGGAAAAGCCAGGTCTTTATGGCTTTCTGGAAAACAAGATGGTTTTGGATGACTCTGATGGATACAGGGAGTGAATTCCAAAGTTGCGCGGCCAAACTCGGAAAGGAGCGGCCGCCCGCTCTGGCTCTAGAAACGCGCAGGGTACAGACCAGCCCTGAATCGGCAGATCTCAAAGAACGCCGCGGCACGTAGAACTCTAACAGACCAGCCAGCCCCAATGGTGCCTGAAGCGTCAGGATCCTATATGCCTCACAAAGCGACTTGAATTGGATGCGCTTCTTGACAGGCAACCAATGGAGCTTGCGGAGCACATGAGAAACTGAGCAAAATTTCGGGAGAGCCGCCAAAATGCGGGCAGCTGCATTCTGTACTCTCTGTAGATGCTTAACACTGGCTTTGTTGGCACCCAGATAAAGGCAGTTGCCACAATCCAGTCTAGATAGAATTGAAGCCTGGATTATAGTTTGGCGTACTTTTGGTTGGAAGAACCCCAACAGTGGCTTCAGGCCAAGCAGAAGCCCAAAACAAGATCCAGCATTTTAATGAAAATGTTTTTCTACACAAAATGTAATGTGATGATAATTGTATGAGATTCATTTGACTAAATGTTTACAATTATTGAAAGAATCAATGTAAAAAATATCACATAAATTTGAAAAATCTCTTTGACTGTTTTTAATGATTGTATGTAATGATGTTTAATCATAAGTGTTTTTAATTGCATAAAGGACTGTTTTAATTTTCATAATGATGCCAATAATAAAATAAGAAGATTGATTCACGTGTTGCTATATCCTTATTGTAGGGAGATTTCCTTTGGTTCACAGTACTTTTGAACATTTGTTTTAGTAGCATTGAAGAACACAGAAAGGAACATTTTTTATATTGCTTTGCTATTCCTGGTCCTTTCTGGTTAACCTGGGTAACTATCTCTTTTTTGAGTATTCTAGATTTATTAAGTCAATTCATTCAGTCTTTATTTCGACATCATGTCATAAAAGACAAACATATTAAAAACAAGGGTTTTAAAAATAATTTAAAGGGACAAGTGAACATCATCATGCCCAAATAATACAATAAACAGGACTAATTCATTAACAGCTGTAACAATAGAACTTCCAAGCAATTCTGTCCTCTGCTTATTCCTTATCTTTGATTAAATAACATTTCCATTTAAGATCATAAATATATTGAAATACATTAAAAAAACATTTAAAAAGAACAATGTTTACATCAATTTATCTAGAGGGAAACTTTATATACAAAACATTGTTTCATGAAATATAGGGGTTACTTAGACAGTGGGGGCAACTACTGAATTAAGTTTATTCCTGCGTATTGCCCATATCCAGCTAAGGAACTTAGACACAGCAATTATTAGACTTTCAGTGCTGTCTCTTTTGAAGACCCTAAGGGCCTCTGTACCTTTTTGTATGCCTTTCTGGAGACAAACTGGCCTGATCCACCTTAGTCGCAGAATTTTATACACCGGGCAGATAAACAAGATGTGAACAAGGCTTTCCGGTTGTGTAATGCAGAAGGGGCACATAGCACCCCCACCAGTGGACCATTTACATGTAAAGGTATTAATTGGCAAAGTGCCCACCCTGTATTGGTGAAACCGTTTCCTGTCCTCAGGGATTGTAATAAAATCCCAGTAGGGTTCATAGGCTGGTAGATGTTTAAGCTCAAGAAACTCACATTGCAATGAGGGCACAGTGCATCTTCGAAAGTCTCATAAAGAGACCATCGACCAACAGTTCTTTAAGGATCTTGCGTTCGGGAAAAATGTTTTGCGCTGGGTTTTCCCATAGATCACCAAGGTCCATGGCGATGAAAATCGCCTTGGAGTCTCGGAACCATTTTATTCTGTTAGCTGTGTCCATGTCCCTAACCTCAAGGAGTGCCTGAGCATAGTGGGAGAGTTCTGGGGTGACCCAAATCCTCCGCCAGTATGCTATAGGTCTGAAGTGCGTTACATCCTCTATCCTCTGACAGCCCAGATCTATATATAGAGGTAAAAGTGGGGTGGATGGAGGTAACCTCACTAAGCCTCTAATAAATTTGTTTTGGGCAATTGCCAGAGCAGAAATGTTACATGAGCCCCATAGTTCTGCCCCATACAACACAGATGCTCAAATTTTTATGTCATAAATTTTAAGCGCCGGAGCTATGGGTTGGGTGGCCGAGGAGCGCAATTCCCTTAAGAGCACTCCCGCCAGCTGGGCGTGTCTGGTTACCAGTTGGTTAATATGGGGTTTCCATTCAAGCCTTGAGCCTAGTGTAATGCCCAAATATGTGAATGATTGGGTTTGCTCAAGTGGCTCCCCATTCATTATTGCTCTTCCTGTCACTTACTTGTGCCTATGCATTACCATAAATTTGGTTTTAGACACATTAATAACAAGGCCATAGTCATTACAGAAGGTCTCAAAACTCCCAATTGCTCTCTGAAGGCCTTGTTGGGTCTTGGAAATCAAAAGGGTGTCATCTGCAAACATCAACAGGGGTATCGACACACCACTAAGGAGCATCAGTTGGAAAGTCCTTGTAGTAGTCGATAACCTTGTTGATGTACAGAGAAAAGAGTGTTGGAGCCAAAACACATCCTTGTTTTACGCCTTTCAGAATTGGGAACCTATCTGTTACCTGTCATTGTTGACCCCACCGGACCTGGGCATAATTATTATCATGAAGTTTAACTAAAAACGCAATTAGTTCGAGTGGCATGCCTTGTTCCTGGAGGACTTGCCACATCTTTATTCGGGGCACTAAATCAAAGGCCGATTTTAGGTCGACGAATGCAGCGTATAAGGTGCCCCCTCCAGGAACAACCCACCTCCAATAAATAGTGACAAATCTAAAAACCTGGTCCACCGTGCTTGTATGTGCACGGAACCCAGCTTGTAGAGGTGACAAGGCTTCAGCATCATCAATCCAGCTTTGAATCCTCAATTGGACTAACTTGGCCACCACCTTTTGAATACAGTCTATTAGGCTAATTGGCCTGTAGTTAGTGGGGTCAGAGCGGTCACCTTTCTTAAATATAGGAATTATCTCTGCTCCCTTCCAGGTATCTGGACTTGGGGAGCCTTTGGCAATAGCGTTAGCAAGGTGCATTATATACTTTGCCCATACATCCTCCCGTGAATGAAAAGGTCTCCTGGTATGGTATCCAGACCTGGCGCTCTGCCTTTCGGGACAGTTTTTAGGACATACTCTACCTCCTTTTGGCTAAATTGTAAGGGGGTTTGGGAAGCATTGGCAGGGGCGATGGTAGGGGATATCCCAATATCTAAAAACCTGGTCCACCGTGCTTGTATGTGCACGGAACCCAGCTTGTAGAGGTGACAAGGCTTCAGCATCATCAATCCAGCTTTGAATCCTCAATTGGACTAACCTGGCCACCACCTTTTGAATACAGTCTATTAGGCTAATTGGCCTGTAGTTAGTGGGGTCAGAGCGGTCACCTTTCTTAAATATAGGAATTATCTCTGCTCCCTTCCAGGTATCTGGACTTGGGGAGCCTTTGGCAATAGCGTTAGCAAGGTGCATTATATACTTTGCCCATACATCCTCCCGTGAATGAAAAGGTCTCCTGGTATGGTATCCAGACCTGGCGCTCTGCCTTTCGGGACAGTTTTTAGGACATACTCTACCTCCTTTTGGCTAAATTGTAAGGGGGTTTGGGAAGCATTGGCAGGGGCGATGGTAGGGGATATCCCAATATCCAAGGTCTGGCAAGCAAACTGCTTCTTAAAATGCTTCACCCATGTTTCGGGAGAAACATTATTTTCTGGTTGAGCTCTGGGGCAACCCTTACCCCATTTTACCAGGTCCCAAAAATCTACCATGTTTCTAGATCTGCTGGCATCATATAGTTCCTGCCAATATTTTCCGTCCCAAGATTTTATCGCTTCCCGCTGAGCATTCTTATACTTGTACCTTGCATCTTGGATTACATCCCTATTTTTCGATTTTACTGCTGCAGCGAGTATTTTATAGGTGACCCTACAGCTCGTATCATACCAGGAAGCTGGTTTGTGGTTTTTAGTGTTGTGTTTGGGTCCAGTCACCTCCTTAATAAAAAAATTTTTTAGAATATTAAAAAGTGTTAAATGAATAGGAGCAGCCTTGGACAGAGAGGCTTGGTTTAATAAGCATTCCTGAAGCTCCATGAATGCCCTTTCGGCTAGTTCTCCCATAGCTAAAATGTGTTCCTCTTTCAATAGAGATGCAGACAATTTCACCCTCCGTTGATCATTTGTTTGATATAGGTCAGTGGTTATTAGTTCGGGATCTGCCTGCGATGCACCATTCAGGTCCAAAGTTAAACTTTAGGGATTATGGTCACTCTCTGCTCTTTTTATGATAGACATATCATGAATAGATTCCCAAAACTATAAGTTAACCAGTATGTAATCTATTCTACTGGTACGCACCCCATTATCAAATGTTGGTGCTCCTTCTTTGTCTGCGCTGGTCCTACCATTAACTGCATGCAACCCCTGTTCTAGGCATAAATCTTTGAGCTGGAGTGCGGTCTGAGTCCAGTGCTTTATCGGGGAGATAATTAGTTGCGGGATACCCCATGCACTGTCTTCCCCCTTAGCTAGGTTAATATCATTTTGATCCAGGGGCTCGAAACAACAATTAAAATCTCCCGCTATTAGCAAGTGTCCTTTACCGTTAAGTTTGTCCAAATGGGATCCCAGCTTAGAGACTACCTCTGACTGTTTACCATCCGGTTTTCCCCTCGCGTAAACATTAATGATGTACAGGTCTCTGGCATTTAGACATTCTAGGCTTATAATGAGAATGTCATTGCAACCAGAATCTATCTGGGTAACGTGTAACTATCATCTTGCTTGACCCAAGTATTTAAGCCCCCCATTGGCCTGCCTCTTGTGGTTCGGATTGCAGGAACAAAACAAATCAAGTAACCCTGCCTAAACTGAGGGTCCACCTGCCAAGTTTCCTGGAATAAAATGACTGTATGGAGGTCAATAAATGCTAGCCAGTCTAGAGGCGATAATTTGCTCTTTATACCTGCTATATTCCAGGAAACTATTAAGTGAGCTGGCGAATTATTTAATAGACGCTGGGTAACCTGCAAATGAGTGGGAGTGGAGGTATTAACAAGCGGGTTACTGATCCTTGTTTGGGCGATAGATACACCACACTGATCAATACATATTGGGTCAAGCCTATAATCCCTCGCTAATTCTAAAACCTGGATATCGGGATGTTGGTCCCTTAACGTGAGGGGGCTCATTCCATCTCCCTTGACTCCATCTCCTTCACCTGGACTGGCCTCTGATATGATTTATTATTTATTTATTTATTTATTGTAAAGTTTTATATAGCGCGAACAAGACCCGTGGGTATCAGAGCGCTTCACATAAAAGTATGATATAAATATTAACAAGATGATAACCAATTGAATACAAATAGATATGAGGTAGATTGTTATATAGCTTTGGAGAGTGCTTATGCAACTCGCTTTCATTCGAGGCACTCTTTTACACTACGTCGTAACTACAGAGCCTGCAATACTAGCATTTAAGAAACTAGCTTCCATTCGAATCATTCTTGTCCAGTACGCAGCAGGCAATAGTAACATTTAAGAAATTAATTTCCATTCGAATTATTCTATTCCAGTAAGCAGCATCTATAAAGCATGCAGCATTAACAGCTGTCGATTTCGGCAAATAAATGAGGTAGGAGGTTATATGAATTAGGGATGTGACATAATTATATACATTCACTTTGCCATGAGGTTGCAGCTGGTATACAGTTTAATCACCAGGAACGTCTGTCCGTTTCGATCCATAGTTTATCTTTCATCTAGTTCACGTCGATCCTTCTCTTTCTGATGACGTGAGTGATTTGTTTGAGGACAGAATCAGATCCCAAAGTGATCCATTAACTCCTCTATGCAAGGTATTTACTCATTAGGAAGCTCTTCGCTTCTCGCTTGAAAGTTAAGGTATTAGGGTTCTTCCTGATGCTTGGAGGGAGTGAGTTCCAGATTCTCGGGGCAGCTCCTGAGAACGCTCTGTCATAAGTTTTTTTCTTTCTAAAGATGGCTGGACGCAGCAACAACTCCTTGGCACTCCTAGCAGGTCTGTTGCCTCCTGACAGCTCAATCTTCTTGGATAGGTATCCAGGAGTATTGTGGTGAAGCGCCCTATGGGTAATACATGCTATCTTTAGTTGAATTCTCGCCTCATAGGGTAGCCAGTTCAATGCTTTTAAGTGCGGGGATATGCGGTCAAATTTTCTTGATCCAGAGATGAGTCTCGCTGCAGCGTTGAGGCAAGCTTTTAGTGGTGCTGTGGAAGTATTTGGTAGACCCGCTAAGGTAGTGCAACCGTATTCAATCCTAGAGATGACTAAGGATTGGGTTGCCAGTTTCAAATCTGCTTCAGAGATAAATGGCTTCAGTTTTCTTAGGTAGTTCAGGTGGAAGCGGGCGCTTTTAGCCATTGAATTAATGTGAGCTTTCATGTCAAGATTCTCGTCTAGAGTAATTCCTAGCGACTTAGCTGAGCTTACTAGCGTTGGAGTGCAGTTAAGCGCAGTCATCAACTTGGTCCATTCCTTTATTTCTGTGACGCACCTTGGTGGAGAAATTAGTAGGAACTCTGTTTTTTGAGCATTTAGCTTCAGATGGTTGGTAGTTAGCCATTGCAATGCCATTTTTAAAGTTTCATTCATTAGCTCAATGTCTTCAAGAGAGGCAATCTTTAAGTAAATTTGCGTATCATCCGCATACATATGGTAGGATATCTGTGAGTTTCTGAGAATTGTTGTGAAAGGTTTGACATACAAGTTAAACAAATCAGGAGATAGTGTTGATCCTTGTGGGACTCCGATTGAGTTGGGGCAAGGTGGAGAAATTGTTTGGTTGACCAGGAATCGTTGTGTTCTGTTCCGTAGGAAAGAGTCGAACCATTTCAGCACATTTCCAGATACTCCCATCCTGTCCTGTAGCCTGGCCAGTAATGCTTCATGGTTTACTGTGTCAAATGCCGATGACAGGTCCAGGAGAATTAGTAAGCATGCTTGATTTTGATCGAGAGCCTGAAGTGCGTCATCCACAATGTGGAGGATCGCTGTTTCCGTGCTATGTCCTGGTCTGAATCCTGATTGGCATTCGTCTAGTAAGGAGAACTTAATGATGTGTTGGCTCAGTTGGCTCTGCACGCATTTCTCAATAAGTTTGGCCAATACAGGGATGTTAGTTACTGGTCGAAAGTTATTCGGGTCTTTAGCATCCGCCGTTGGTTTTTTGATCAAGGGAACCACTTGACCTGTTTTTAGGCAGTCCGGGAGGATCCCTTGTGACAATGATGCGTTTATTATTTTGGTCCAGATTGGCACCACAATATGGCTGATTCCTCTTAAGCATTTCGCAGGTAAAGGATCTTGGTAGTGGTTGTTGGGTTTGATTTTCGATAGCGTTTTGGCGATCGTGTCCTGATCATATAGTTCGAATGTGTCCCACTTTGCCTTGTTTTTTAACTTGCTACATACTGATGTCGGGTTGTGATCGCTCGTAGTCCGTGGTTGGATGGAGAGGTTACTCGCAGCGCTTAAGAGCTCTGTTTCCAGCGCATTAGCCTTCTTCGTAAAAAATGTAGAAAATTCCTCGCTGCTTAGAGATATTTTTGAGTTTTCATGTGCTGTTTTTGCAAGTTTGTTTGATTGTTGCTTCAGGATTTCAAAGAGTTTCCGAGGTCTGTTTTTGGAATTATCCAATTCTGATCTTATAAATTCCTTTTTGGAGTTGATGATCTTTTTGTTATATTGGTTTCTAATTTTTCTGAGGGCTTTCAGCTCAGGGGATGATGGGTGTTGTCTCCATTTTCTTTCGGCCATTCTCAGTTTGCGTTTGTCTTCGTTCAGTGATCCATCAAACCATGGATTTTTCATCTTCTCCGTGGTTCTTTTTAGTTTTAAAGGCAAGGTGTTGTTGACGATATTCCCGATCGAGGTTAGGTAGTGATCTGTCAGCTCATTTGCATTCTGCAGGTAGCTAGGAGGCTTTAAGTCTCTCTCACAGCTTTCTACTAGTAGCTCAATATTAGCCTCCCTTGTGTCTCGGATCCATTTTTTGCTGTTGGCAGGTTGAACGGTCTTGCCCTTTCTCAATATGGGTATCAAGAAAGTTATCGCATAGTGGTCCGACCAGTCACAAGGGGCTATTGAGAGGATTGATGAGTTTTTGTTGCCCGAGATAATCCAGTCCAGTGTTGCTCCTTTAGAATGTGTGGGTTGTGTGCATGCTTGGTTGAGGTTTAGCTCGGCAAGGAAATCCTTGAGTGTATTAACTAGTTTGTCGTTGCAGTCATCCCAGTGTAAGTTGAAGTCTCCTAGGAAAATGTTGTTGGCATCCGTGTTAGAGTTGGTCGTAATGATCTCCATTAACTGCTCTATGAACTTAGCGTTCTCTCCTGGTGGGTGGTAGAACGCATGTAAATTGCATCTTTGGTTGGTTGCCGATCTTATATTGAGACCTAAGTATTCGCAGGATTCTAGGGGATCGGCTTGAATTTGGTTGACCTCGATATCTGCCTGGGTTATAGGATTTGATTTGATTTAAATTTGATTTAAAATTATTTCTAGAGCGCACGTATACCAGCGGTTTCTTGGCGCTAACTCTAACTGGATCCAAAGCTAATAGGCAGAGAGGGGTGGAGGAAAATTAATCAAAAGACTTTTTGAACAGGTAAGTCTTAAGGTGCCTACGGAATTGAGGGTACTGTGTGATGGTACGAAGTTCAAAGGGAAGGGAGTTCCAAAGGGTCGGGGCAAGGGTGGCGAATTTAGATCCTCCCCACTTCTTTCTCCGGAAACGGGGAACAGTGAGGAGGGATTGAGAGAACGAGCGTAGTTCCTGAGTAGGTATGTATGGAGTAATCTCGGACGAGATAAAGGCCGGAGCCAAGCCAAGTCGGGCCAGAAAGGTCATGGTTGCAAGCTTGAATTGGACCCTGGCACCCACAGGGAGCCAATGTAAAGATTTCAAGAGGGGGGTAGAATGGTGGAATTTAGGGAGCTTAAAGATCAGGCGGGCCACCTGGTACTGAATCTGTTGTAGGCGCCGCAAGCTGTAGGTGGGGATGCCGACATATAAAGCATTGCCGTAGTCCAGGCGGGACACCACCATGGCCAGGATTATAAGCTTAAGAGCAGAAAAAGTGAAGAAGCGAGACACTCTGCGAATAGTTCGCAGGGAAAGAAAGGAGGAAGATACCACAGAGCTAACCTGGGAGTGAAGGGTGAGTTGCGAATTGATTTTTATACCTAGGGTTTTAACAGAGGAGGAGGGAGCAGGGGAAGTGCCAAGAGAGGGAGGCCAGAAGAGAGAGGACCAGGGGCTAGATGAACCACCCGTCAACACCAACTCGGTCTTGTCAGGGTTGAGTTTAAGGTGGTTGTGGTTAATCCAGTCCCTGATATGGAGCATGACAGATTGAAAGTTTAGCACAGAAGAGGGAGAAGAAGATAGGTTGAAAACAAGCTGGAGGTCATCCGCATAGTTAAATACGGCGACCTCCATCTGTTGAAGGGAAAAGATAAGAGGGGCGAGATAAAGATTGAGGCTTATTAGTTAATCTCTTAACGAGTCAGTCTACCCCCTCTAATCCTGACAACAGTGAAGAGCGATTGGACGTTGGGATATTGAAACCTTTACCTACTAGGTTTCTTTTGTGTAAATTCCAGGGTCTTTGTGGTTTGGCCACCATGGATGCAAGGTAGAAGTAGCTAAGATCATACGTTAATATTACCCCCTCCCCACTTTCCAGAAACCAATCCCTCATATGTGCAATGACCCTACGGTCCCTGACATCTCCTTTTTTGTCCTTGGGTCTCTGTCCCACCCAACCCAGTCGTCTTACATGAAGTAACTCGCCATCTAGGTTGGGTGGTAGGGGCCGCTTATTACGGAGCCAATAAATCACCTTATTTTTAAGTTCTGGGTAACTTTCCTTCTTCCCCACTGTCAATTCAGGAACCCCAGTGAGGAATATAACATATGGCGCTGCTTCTGGTGGGAGGTCGATATGTTGTAAGGCACCATATGTGGATTTGTTGGAAAGGTATTCCCTGGCTGCTTGCATGGGCTTGGGAACTGATAAACCTACTGAGCCTCCCTCTTTTCCTTCTTTATCTCTTATGGGTGCCCACTTCCTTGGGGGCCCGTTTGTTCGTTTGTGAACTACTGGTGATTCCATCTTTGGCAACTTGTGATGTAGTCATTTTATCTTCTATTGGTTGCCCTAGTGGAATCAGATTTGGAATAGGAGCGGCCGGAACATTAAGCTGGTTAGTATAAGTTGTAATTACTTCTTTAAGGGAGTCCAATTGGTCACTGATCCGTTTCACTCTCTCTACTAAGGGAAGCAAGAGGGACTTTAGTTGGTGTTCCATGGCTCCCATTAGTTCTAGATCAGAATTAGATGGTGTGACTGGGTAGTGAGGCATGGTTTCCCTACCTTCATTATTTGAATTTAAGGCCTTCGTAACACCTGGGGTAGTTTTAGTAATTTTCGCACGCCTACCCGCTAGGCAGGTCCCCCTATGCTTCCTTTTGTTTCCCTGTCCTGGCTTTAATGAATTGTCCACCTTCATAGGCGAGGCGGGTTTAGGTTGGCTTGCCCCCTCAGTGATAGGTATTATTGGGGGTTCAGTGTGAGAAAGGTCAGTTTCGTACTCCTTACTAGAATCGGTGGGTACGTACTTATCTTGTAGTTGCAATGGAATACCAAACTCGCTATCTACGACCCTTTCCGTTCCCATAGTATCGGGGTTAGTAGCATGTTGGATAAAACCCAGAGAGGAACATTTGTTTTGTAGTAGTTCTGAAGACAGCCTTCTCTCGATTAAGGCTATTTCTCTTTCCAATACATTTGCTGCCCTTGTGATAAACTGGTTGAGAGTTCCTTGGACGGACCGACCCACCAAGGATTTCCTACCACTACTTGGGCGACGATTCATTTCCCTTATAGGTAGCTATGCCAAAATAAGATCTATAATAGTGACAAAAGACTAGTAATTTTTCAATCAATGGGTTCTCAATACAAGTCCGTAAACAAGAGTCAATGCCAGAGTTCTTACATGTAATGAGCCGATGATCCATAAACTGATGTCAGAAGTGGCCCTGCCCTGCCTCCTCCTGCCCCGGACGGCCACAGACACATATCGTGCTGTGGCACAGGACTCCCACCCCCAGTCGCCGTTGCTGCCTTCCTCTTGGCTGCGTGTTTCTGTTTGATCTGCCTTTGTACATCATGCAAGTGCCTCTTGACCTCCTTCATGGACCTCCTCGCCATTCCAACTGCATTGACGTTGGTAACAATGGTCTGCCATGGGGGGGCGGAGCTTGCCGGCATCGATGGCGGATGCTTGAAAGCGTAGCTCCGCCACATCACCCTAATAATCCTACAACAATCCTGTTTTCATGGTGCAAGCTGACTGGCGAGGACAGTGCACCACCCCTGAATTCCATCGGCACCCCTGAGGCTTTAAGCGAGAGCCATACGACACTGAGTCAGAGCAAGAACGGCGATCTGGCAAGTCGGGACTGAGGGCCTCTAAGCCACGACCCCAGAGTGCGTGGCACGACGTGCGGCGCGCGCTACACCCCATGCCCGGTGACGTCCGACGTCAGAAGCCCGGATCCTGCAACTGAGAACGGGATCGCGGGGGGCAATAGCGGTGATAACTAGGAGCTGCGGTGTGCGGCGCCCGGTGCGGGGAGTCGCCTACATTGAACACTGAGGCCCCAAATTGTCAAGGTGAGCGGGTGGTCCGCCTAACACTGGCGCTTGTCGGGCTGCGGCATCAGGGCGGGGGCAGTGCCCGAGAGGACGGGGGATTGCGGTGATCCCCTAGCGACTCCGGGGAGCTGAGAGCGCCCCCAGGGGCTGGAGAACGGCTCTTGACTGCGCTGGGCATTCACACTGCGTGGCCGTTGCCTGAGACTTGCTGGGCCCTGCGTGTTCTCTGCCCGAGAGTCGGCTCCTGCCTACAAAAGTACATCCCCCCTCCACGGTGCAGCAGCTTGCTGCATCCAACAGACTGCAAGGCCGGTGAGAGTGATTGGCCCCGGGGGAAACATACTGCGGCGGCCATAGTGAGGTGGAGGCGGCCAAGAGCCATGAAGAGTCTTCTGGTGGTGCACCAATTTGGCCTACTCCAACCTCCTCCCTGACGGGGAGACAGGCCGCAGCACTGTGGGAGTCCTGCACGGTGGGATAGAGGGGGCGTCCGACCGGACAATACGGGCCCTGCTGTTATGGACTTGCTGGAGAGCTGCCCGGGGCTGTCCTGGGGTGCCCCCACCACGGCGGACTGATGGCGACTACCTCTCCAACTGGAAAAGAGTGGCAGCTGCGCCGAGGGACGTGCTGGGGAGCCTGGGTGACTTAACAGGAGCTGTACCACGAAAGCCACTGAGACCATCTCTACCCCGGAGCTGCGCTGCGCGGAGAGGCCTGGCGGAACGGCAACGCTGCGAGATGGGGAAAGGGGATAAAATGCAGTCTTAACTGCCCTTCTAACAGCGGCACAACAAGGCCCCGGACTCTGGAGAACCGGACAATGAGCAGCCTCCTGCGGCGCATGACAGCTCGATCTACTCCGGTATAAAGAAATTGCTGGTCAGTATGGAAAAGGGCCTGCAAGACAGCATGGCGTCGATCCGGACGAAGATCGACGCACTCACTTACCGCATGGACAGGATGTCGGAAAGGGTCGATAAACATGCAGAACGCCTCAACGTGTCTGAAAGGCGGCTTACTGAAGTTGAGGAGGGGCAAATGGAACTCGATAAAGACCGCAAACACATGGCAAAGCTGTTACAGGTGATTCAGGGCAAATAGGAGAATTTGGAAGTCCGCTCCAGGAGATCCAACATTTGAATTACGGGGGTCCTGGAGACGACCCAAACGGGTAAGATGGAGCTATTTGTTGAGAAGCTTCTGACCACCTTGCTAGGGGAAGGCATATTCTCAAACATGTTCATAGTGGAAAGGGCACACCGCTCATAGGGCCCCAGACCGTGCCCGGGAGCCCCCCCAAGGCCCATAATAGCCAAGCTACTGAACTATAGAGACAGGGACACGGTACTACGAGTGGCCAGGGAGAAAGGCCAACTACAGTTCGAGGGATCAAACATCTCCCTGTATACGGACTTTACCGCTAGGGTGCAGGAGGAGCGGCGACACTTTGCCCTGTATAAACAACAGCTGCGGGATCTCGGATTGGACAACGCGATGCTGTGCCCAGCGAACCTGAGGATAAATCGACGTGGTCATTCCCACATTTTCACGGACCCGAAAGATCTTCATAAGGTGCTGAAGACCTGGACGAAAGAACAACGGAACATCCCTAGGGGACAATCGGATGAACAGGACCCTACCAGTGGGCTGGATGAACAAGAATGACCACATTGTGTCCCCTGAACCATCCTGGGTCATTCCGGTCAGCGGCACACTGCTGAGAGGTGATCGGCTGGCCGCGCTGACCGTTTGCCTCCCTGATGTAGCGGACAGTGCCGATTGTGAGAGCTGAGAGCTCCTCTGGAGCGAACACAGACTCCGAGACATGGTGAGGATGTTCCAAGTCAATGTTACACACTTGTTCCTTTAGACTCTTTGTCCTTCTATACTTACTGATTTGTGGGCCTTATGTGATTGCTTCTTTTGCGAATCTATTGAATGGGGGATTGCCGGACGTTGGGCGGTTGATGTTCTAGGCCCCAACAGAGACTGTTATTTTGTATTTACAGGCATCTGGACATGTAAAGCCGTTGAACGACAAGCAAGGGGTGATGAGGCGGGAAGCCGAATAGCAGAAGCTGTTTAAATACAAATGCTACCTGTACTGATTTTGGTAACCTCTACCCTAGCGCTATTAGCACAACGGATTCCAGTTGGGACCTATGGGGGTCGTTTGGGGGGGAGGGAGGAGGGGGGACTTTTCTATCATGCTAGGCCATGTTGGGGTTGGTCTGCTGTGGGAGGAGGGAGGGGGATTCACTGGACAAGGGGGATTCGACTGTTTGGAAGTTTATTCACGATGTACCTTGCCTCAGGGGGCAAAGAGTGCTTACTACGGTCTACTGCATGTTCATGACATAGCCTACCTCACACACCTGACTTTGCCCTTAGAATTCATGGCACGTCCTCATGGCTGATGCAACTAGAGTACAGACGAACGAACGGCCATTCTTGCTAAGTTTCCTCACATGGAATGTCAGGGGGCTGAACGACTATAGAAAACTCAGAAAAGTGTTAAGCTACCTTAGACGCCACAATGTTGACATAGCACTCTTGCAGGAAACGCATTTACCACTCACAAGTAGAATGCTGCACACCAGGGGTCTGACAGGGCGTATAGCAGTGGCTGGATTCACCACACATGCGAGGGGAGTTATAACACGGGTAAACCCAAAAACAAACATTCAGATACAGACGTTGGGAGCGGACACTGAGGGCAGGTATGTCATAGCATCCTGTAAGGGTCTGGGGATGGACCTGCTAGATGTCAATACTTATGGCACCAACTACGACTCCCCTGAATTCTTTGACACACTGGTCAGTGAGATAGCTAGGCACGGCAACCCACATGTACTATGGGGCGGGGACTTTAATCTAACACTTAACCCGGACATAGATAGATCTTCGGGCCCCCCCGTAGACCCTCGGCAGCCGCACAATCGCTCACAGCAAAGTTAATAATGCTAGATATGGAGGACGTGTGGAGGAGTAGAAGCGCAGGGAGGGACGGCTTCACACACTATTCCGCATTTCATGAAATACACACGAGAATAGACTACTGGTTTGCTACTGTGGGGATCATTCATTCTGTCAGGCTGTGCAAGGTGCTTTCGCGCACACTCTCGGACCACTCGCCGGTACTGACGACCCTGGAAACCCCTGCTAAGAGGTTTCCTCCATTCACATGGCGCTTCCCGCCTTACTCGGTCCTGGACCCGATTTTCTGTGGGGATCTAGTGGAGGCGATTGATGTGTTCTTTGAGAAGAATGTGGGATCAGTGGAGAAATTCCAAACAATCTGGGAAGCGTTTAAGGTCTATGGGCCCAATTCACAAAACTAACTTAAGACAAAATCCTAAACTTACTACCATTTTCGTATTCACAGAAGGCACTTACTCATTTTGGTATTCACAGAAGACACTTACTCATTTCGGTATTCACAGAAGGCACTTACTCATTTCGGTATTCACAGAAGGCACTTACTCATTTCGGTATTCACAGAAGTTAGTAGTCCTAACTTTTAAACTCCTAAATGCCTTCTGTGAATACCGAAAGTCTTAAAATTATGATTTTTCTCAGTTTAGTAGTAGTAAAGTTAGGACTCCTAGCTTTAGGACTCCTAAATGCCTTCAGTGGATACCAAAAGTCTTAAAATTAGGATTTTTCTCAATTTAGTAGTAGTAAAGTTAGGACTCCTAACTTTAGGACGCCTAAATGCCTTCTGTGAATACCGAAAGTCTTAAAATTAGGATTTTTCTCAATTTAGTAGTAGTAAAGTTAGGACTCCTAACTTTAGGACTCCTAAATGCCTTCTGTGAATACCGAAAGTCTTAAAATTAGTATTTTTCTCAATTTAGTAGTAGTAAAGTTAGGACTCCTAAATGCCTTCTGTGAATACCGAAAGTCTTAAAATTTGGATTTTTCTCAGTTTAGGAGTAGACTCCTAAGAAAAATCCAAATTTTAAGACTTTCGGTATTCACAGAAGGCATTTAGGAGTCCTAAAGTTAGGAGTCCTAACTTTACTACTACTAAATTGAGAAAAGTCCTAATTTTAAGACTTTCGGTATTCACAGAAGGCATTTAGGAGTCCTAAAGTAAGGAGTCCTAACTTTACTACTACTAAATTGAGAAAAATCCTAATTTTAAGACTTTCGGTTTTCACAGAAGGCATTTAGCAGTCCTAAAGTTAGGAGTCCTAACTTTACTACTACTAAATTGAGAAAAATCCTACTTTTAAGACTTTCGGTATTCACAGAAGGCATTTAGGAGTCCTAAAGTCAGGAGTCCTAACTTTACTACTACAAAACTGAGAAAAATCATAATTTTAAGACTTTCGGTATTCACAGAAGGCATTTAGGAGTCCAAAAGTTAGGACTACTAACTTCTGTAAATACCGAAATGAGTAAGTGCCTTCTGTGAATACCGAAATGAGTAAGTGCCTTCTGTGAATACCAAAATGGTAGTAAGTTTAGAATTTTGTCTTAAGTTAGTTGTCTGAATCGGGCCCTCAATTCGGGGCATAGCGATGTATAGACACTCTAGTGTCCTGAAGGCTACAAACTGGCTGAGCTGGAACAACAGCTGCAGGCACTTGAGGAACAAAGACGATCTAGTTCAGACGAGTCAGTAGAGGGGGAGATTAAGCGCCTTCTGGTGGAATACCACAAGGCAGCAGAGAGGGAGGTCCAGCACCTAGGCAAGTATGCCACGGCCCGAACATACGACGAGGGAGAGAGGCCAGGCTCAGTATTGGCTAATATTATCAAGGGTCGCAGGGGAAAGGTGCTAATTTCAGAACTGAGTAACGCGGACAGAGACAGAGTGACGGACGAGGCGGAGATGGCTGCGGTCTTCAGAGACTACTATTCGGGGCTGTACTCTTCCAAAAGTGGCGACATGTCGGCTGAGATACTAGATTATCTGGAACATATAAAGCTTCCGTTCCTCCCGAATTCTGACCGGGAATTCCTCATGTGCCCTATACAATTAGACGAAATAAGGGATGCACTGGCCGCTATGAGATCAGGCAGCGCGCCAGAAATAAATGGCCTCTCGGTTGACTTTTATAAAACTTTTCTAGAACAACTTCTGCCGCACATGCATACGCTTCTGGAGGACATCTGTGTCCAGGGCAGCATGCCTAGCTCTATGAGGGAGGCAATGATTGTCACTATTCTAAAACCAGGTAAGCTGCATGACGACAGTGGTTCATACCGCCCGCTATCGTTGCTAAACGTTGACACCAAATTATACGCTAAAGTCTTGGCAACTAGGCTGGCATTTTTGGCCCCTGCATTAGTGGCCCCAGAACAAGCGGGATTCATACCATCCAGAAATCTGACGTACAATATCAGGACAGTGTTAGGGACCATCCAACACGTCAAGCAGGATGTACCGGCGGTGGCGCTTTTCCTAGATATGGAGAAGGCGTTCGACTCCATAGAGTGGCCGTTCCTCCTTATGGTGCTGCGACGTATGGGACTTGGTGAACCCTTCATTCAAATGGTGGGCGCGCTTTATGACGGACCTTCGGCAAGGGTGCGTGTGGGCAACGCGATCTCTCACCCTCTATACATAGGCAGGGGTACCCGTCAGGGATGCCCATTATCCCCTTTGTTATACGCTCTAGCAGCTGAGCCTCTGGCTTGTGCGCTGAGAGAGTATCACAGCCACGAAGGCATACGCTTCCCCACGTATAAAATAGTTGTGTGCATGTACGCGGATGATACGCTATTATACGCGCATGACCCTGCTACCACACTTCCCCCACTTCTGAGAGAGGTGGTGCGTTTTGGTGCGCTATCAGGACTCAAGGTAAACTGGGCAACATCGGTGGTGCTGCCCCTGACTCCGGTGACTCAACGCGTGGAGACCGAGTTCCCTGTCCAGTGGACTGAGGACCCGATCAGGTACCTGGGGATTCAGATCCATACAGATCCGGACCTGCTCATAAGCCAGAACTATGGGAGGGCGGTCAGCAGGCTTGAGGACGATGTAGAGATTTGGAGTAAACTGCCTCTCACATTAATAAGCTGTTTAGCCATTATGACGATGGTGGTACTACCAAGGTTCTTGTTCCTTTATAACACCCTGCCTATTATTTTCTCCAAGGCCTTCTTTCAACGCCCGAAGAGACTTATGACAAACCTGGCGTGGGCAGGGAAACAGCCAAGAGTCAAATGGACAACGCTCACCCTGCCGTAAAGCATGGGGGGGTCTGGCAGCGCCGGACCTTGAATTGTACTACAGGGCGGCCCAAGCATCCCACCTACATACCTGGGTTCATGGTGACAGTCAGATTCCGCATGTCCGGAAGGAGCGCTTATTTGCGCATCCGCTGCAACTCCTAGCTATGATCTAAAAGAGCAGTCATAAAGGAGCTAGCGAAACTGGGGCTAAGCAGGGCGGGCGACCTATTCCAGGACGGAGTAGTCAAAACCTGGGAACAAATATGAGAAGATGGAAGCGAACCTCCGCTGCTACAACAATTCCACTTCCATAGAACCCGGAGTGCCCTTATGGAGATTCTGGGCCCAGACATGGCGGAGCCCCTGAACTGACATATGTAATTAAACGTAAGGAGCCGAAAAAGCTCCTAACAAATATTTACAGTATAGCAAGGTCACAAGAGGTGCACCAACTTATGAAAGCTAGGTTAGACTGGCAGAGAGACCTAGAAGTCACGCTGGACGATGCAACATGGCGCTATTGTTGCAAATATACGAAGCGCATCTCTCTAAATGGAAAGCATCGGCTCATACACTACAAGTTGCTTCAAAGATTGTATTACACTCCAGAGAGACTCCACAGATATGGGCTAGGAATAGAGGCGAACTGTGAACGGTGCCATGCGGCGGATGCTGACTTCCTGCATTTAGTGTGGGGCTGCCCGGGCATACAGGCATTCTGGTGTGAAGTATTTGCGGAAATGAGCAAAATACTGGAGGTTGACTTTGACATGGATCTGGGCATAGCACTCATAGGCAACTCCAGGGGGCTTCCGGGTGCGATACGTAGGCTCACAGACATGGGGATGCTAATGGCCAGGAGAGTAGTGGCCCAGTGCTGGATGAGGGGTCCTTTACCAACTAAGGCTAGATGGGCACGGGACATGCTGTACTGCAGCACACAGACGGAGACGTACAGCGAATTACTACCTCCGACAAGTCGCCCAAAAAAACTTCTGGGCCCTATACCAAACATACTTGCAGGGACAGCACAATGGGAACGCAAGCACCGCAGATACTGTTTCCCAGGATAGGAGGCGAGGGTCCAAATCGACATTACGATACTAGCCTGAGACGGAGGGATGGGATGGGAGTGGATAAGAGAGTGATACCATTGGAGAGGATAGAGGGGGGGAGCGAACAGATTGAGGGGCGAAGTGGCGAGGTGACACTATTGCTAACACACTACACGCACAGCCAAGTCTTGACATTGCATAAGGCTAGATTGACAGATAGCCTGAACGAGCCAGGGGTACATTTCCCTAGGGAATACATGTGAGGGTGCGTGAGGGATCAGGAGACAGGTTAGGCTATCGCACTTTCGGACAAATTGGAGTGGCGCGGGAGGTCCTTATGAGGCTGGGGTGGGAGGGGGTGCGGGATGTTGACGGCACTATTGGGTTCATATTAGGTTATTTTTTAAATGAATCTTCAGGCACTATTGTTAGACGGATAGGGCAAACAGCGGGGAAGCAATGGATAACACAGAGGGAGAAAAGCTAGAAAATGCACATATAAAAGGCAACCGGCAATGCGGGGAATTACAACTGATTGTTGACCAACTATTATTTGATGTACGCCGCCGGACCCCCGGGTTGTCGGCCGACGGGCTGTGTAAAATAAGATCTAGTCTTGCCTGATTTGCATGCGATGCGGCCGGCCCGAGAGGTTGTACGGCCTGAAGCTGTGCCAATTGAGTTTGTGCAATAAAAAAAATAAAAAAAACATTGGCCTGCCATATTTCCGTTTGTGTTGCCAATATCGCAATGGAGGTGACGAACAGTTGTTGGTAGTGTTCTATCACCTCCGTGATGATGATCCGGTCTTCCTGGGGCCTGAACCCCATCTCCCTCTTCTCCTTGCCCTTTCCGAACACGGCATTCCTGAATGGTCCCCCGTGTGTGAATGGGGAGCACTAATGTCAAAATATTTACAAGGCAAAAGTAAAGGGGTGGGTGATTACCGAAGCCTGAATATTTTCTTCCAAAGTTGATGCTGATTGTGGTGCAAGAAACTGGGCAAGCTTACACTTTAATGGGCTGAAGTTGTTGCTCTGTACAATTTGCACATTGCAGTAACTGTCGAACATTTTAATGCAGTAAGACATGGGGAAGTTATTAATGTGTTTAATGTTTCAGGACAATATGACTCACAGCTTTATAAGCCTTGCTTTATCACAAAATTCCTTTTCTTTAAAATTCACCTTTTGCTAATCTTTTTTAAATGATTTCTCCGGAGGACCCACCCTGGACCCCTTGTTTGTCTATTAGGCATGCTTGAGTCGCACGCTACATAAAAGGCAAACCCAAATTTTGCGCCTCACCGCTTTCAAATGTCACAAGCCACCACTGGTGGGTTGGATGGATGGATGGATAGATAGATTCAGATACAGATTCAAACAGTAATATAATTGTTAAATAATTACATACACACTGCATACAAGAGCACTGAAAGGAAACAAGAAAGACATACAAGTAGGACATGCAGACTAAATTGATTTACAAGTATAGCTATAGTCTTCAACTAAAATGCATACAGGAGTGCATTCATAAATGCATTTCATTGCAGGCATTCTAAAAAGATAATTAATTGATAAAGAGGAAAATGGACACAATCTGGTATACTCTGAAATAGCAGCAGTCATAAAAAAGGCAGCTTGAAAGGGAATTTACATCATTAGCAGTAGTCTGGAACTGATAAAGCGGTAAAGTGTTGTGTGCTGTGAAGAAATGGTTGAAAGAGTCATGCTAACACATCAGGCTTAGTATAATCACAGAGGCAACACTAAATTAATAATTAAGTACAAACAATAACACTGTCACTGAAGAGAACTATTTTTGCACGAATGTGCTCCTTGTGAAAGAGCAATATGCAGTCGCTTAAAGTGAAATTAACCATTGGCTGAAGTAGGCTGAACCGCTGCCCCTTGTTGTATGCTGTTGCAAGTGTATGCAAAATGTGAATGACACATCAACAGACCAACAATGAAGATCGTTGGCAGAAAGTCCCTTTGAGTAAGTATATTATACATATAATTTTTGCCAAATCAAAACATTTTGGGTAACACCAGACTTAATGATTACTGTACCCAATACATGTGCATGTGTGCAAACATTTTCCCCTTCACAATGACCAAAATGGATCAGTCTGCTCACTGCAATGCCTATATTGTGGCCGTCATAATGACACAGTCCTTTCGACTTGGGGAAAATAAATAAATAACTAATTTAATGTTCCAATGAACTGCAATGCCCTCTGCATTCAATGCATCTACTTCCTAATCTGTTAGTGTCTGTTCATCCTCACAGATGACCATTAGCTGTCTTTCCAAAAATGAGATACCACATCTTGCTCCCCAAATTTGATATCCCAAACGCCAACGTTTGATGACCTTTCTTGTGCATCTACTATGGGAAAAGAGAGGCACAAGACTTTGCATTGCAAACAGATGATTTGAAACTTGTTGGTTAAGTTGGTAAATGTTAGTTTATTTAAGTAATTGTTGATTAATTTATACCTGTAAGATTTGACCTAGCATTTAGCAATGTAAACTCAGTGGTCACCCAAAAACTTTGATGTACTCCATACAATTCTGGTCAACTGCAGTATTTGTTCCCTACCATGCTGCTCTAATCAAACTTATCAAGACAGATTAAAGTGCAAGCACTCCTTGATTTAAGAAAATAAAACACCTAAGGGTCGTCTTTAAAATGGGGGAAGTACTGCAGTACCCAATGTCAATGGGAAAAGATACAGCTAACAAGGTGAAAAGAGCACTTTGGGAAACTATGCTGTCCAGGTTATAAGACTGATAAAAAAAGGGGAGTCTTACTGAAACATTCCTCCTGCACAAATACACTCCCAGCTTTGAGCCTTACTTGCACTAGATCAGGTCCAGACAAGCAAAAAACTTGTACAACCAAATTCAGAATTGGCAATTTACTGCTCAAATCGTTTACAGCTAATTGGTCAAATACCACTGCATCATCTATTAATAGTCCCTTCTGTCTGATGAATCCAGAAATGGAAGAACATTTTCAATTGTTCTGCCCAAGTTATATGACTCCCAGAAGGAGGTGGATTGTCCCTATTTGCAAACTAGTAGGTATCACTCACCACTGGGAAGCCAATAGGCTCCTTAGAAGTGATACAATAGAACACATTGTCTTTGCCACCTCCAGGTTCTTTCGCTGGTCTTGAGGAATTAGATCTGGGAAGCTTGACAAAGAGGGATGATACTTTACATTTTGGAATCTTACCTTCAACATATGTACTTTACTCCATATGCTTGCACATGAACTTTAAGATCTCATTGTCTGTAATTTTAGATTATTTACTGTCATGATGATTTTCATTTTTAACTATGTTTGGCTTTGCATTGAGAATGGATTCTTATGTTTTAATCATTTGTTTAACTTATTTGTGTATGTTCTACTTTTATAGCATTTATAAACTGAAATAAAGTAATTATTGAAAGTAGAGTTGTGTATCATCAGTCAGGTGAATGTTCATGACAGTAATACTAGGTTAATTCCACTGAGTGCAAACATAATACCTTTTGGACAAGAACAGCTACAACCTTCCACAAATGACAGTCTCAATTATACTCTGCACTCCCCTAGTAAACTCTTGAAGCTGCAGATTATGTAAGTCAAACTCTCTTTACAAAATTGGCTGTGTCAATTAAGATTGCTAAAGAAAAGCAAGACATTTCCATGTAGTGGGGAGAGCGCACAAAGCATGACTTATAAGTGTATACTTCCACCACTTCTTCAGTTAAATGTCTGCCATGGCCATAGCTCACAATACAAATCTGGCTGTGTGATTTTGCAACCCGTCTGAAGAACTCTAATGACTCAAATTCAAATTCAAAGAACTTTATTCGGTTATCATGCAAAACAAATAAACATAAAAGTACAATTTATAATTCACAATCGAATTCCATGATTAAAAATAGAGGAAATAAATGTAGCTGAAAACATATGTATAAAAATTCATATCACAATTGATTTACGAAATTCAAAAATTGTTTTTAAAAAGGACAACATCGTTGCAGTTTCAATCTCCTTAACACTGGGACTATCCATTTTTTTCTGAGTATGGAATAAAATGTGCAAAAGAACATGATATGTATGGATGACTGGGCTGATGTATCATTACATGGGCAATTACAAAGTGATATTCACCAATCGTCTACCTCAGGAAAGTTCTATGCAGGATGTTAAGTCTGAGGCGTGTTAACAAAAACCTGTCAAAGTCCTTGGTAGCTAACAGGACTCATAGTGACTCATATTCCAAAGATTAGAAAAGCTTAATGAGTTTGGAGCAGACTAATTTTGGCTCCACCCTTTCACATCACAACTCTGCCATATATGTGCCCATGTAGTACCATATATTTGTGTACTCTAGTATCATTAACTTAAAGTGGTGAACTTGGCCCTAATACCGAAGGTGCATTTGCTGTATAATGTAGACAGATAAGAGTGTGCACACTAATGTTTTGCTATAGCAATACCAAATTGCAGTTTTCGTATATATCTGCATTTGTGTATTTTGTTAAATAAGCATATATACTCACGTATAAATCTGAATAGTATCCTGCATTTATTTTATAGCTTTATGTGTATACATATTCATGCATTTAAATACCTATTATAGTGTTTTGCTACGTTACCTTGACCTATGGCCCTACGCATATGGGGTCAGATTTACAAGCCCCTTGCAACACTTTTATGCCGCCGTTGCATCACTTTTGTGACACAGCTGCGGCGTAAACAATGCACCATGTTGCGACTTATTTACAACGTGATGCATCTAGGAAGATGCGTCACGTTGTAAAGCCCTACGCCACATGAAACCTGCGTCAGGTTTCATGTGGGCGTTCTGTCGCAGGGGGGGAGTTCCCTCGCAGGAAAGCCCCGTAAAACTGACGCAGTGAAATCTACAAGATTTCACTGAGTCAGTTTTACGGGGCTGCTGCCTCAAATCCTTACGCCTGCCTGAAGCAGGCGTAAGGAGTGACGCACCACGTTGAATATGGGTGGCCCCTGTGCATTGCAGGAGTTGTGTCGCGCTTGAGACGTGACTCCAGAAATGCGCCACCCATACCCCACAAGATGCGTCACGCATCTTCCCATCCTTGCACCATGGCGCGCCGCATTGTAAATGCGTTACAAAAGGGGGTGGTGATGGACGGAGCATCTGAATCAATCAAACACTCACACCCAGTCAAAAGATCTGGGTTTAATCCATCATCGTTCTTTAGCCCACTCTGCCACCCCAGTTCAGACATGGCTATATGCAAATCAGTCTGACCCTGTGCCTCATGGGACCAGTCCAGCCCGAACTGCCAAGCCATGTCTTCCCTGGACCGAAAACAAGCTTCCGAGGACCGGTTTCTGGCATTCCAGCCGTCTTCAGCCCGGCTTGCTTGAATCCAGTGGTAAAATGAGCAAGGGACGCACGTCTGAGCATACCCTGCCACACTTATGGTGGCCAAAAGCGGTACAAAAGGGGGTGGTGATGGACGGAGGATCTGAATCAATCAACACTCACACCCAGTCAAAAGATCTGGGTTTAATCCATCACCGTTCTTTAGCCCACTCTGCCACCCCAGTTCAGACATGGCTATATGAAAATCAGTCTGACCCTGTGCCTCATGGGAACAGTCCAGCCCGAACTGCCAAGCCATGTTTTCCCTGGACCAGAAACAAGCTTCCAAGGACCGGTGTCTGGCATTCCAGCCGTCTTCAGCCCGGCTTGCTTGAGTCCAGTAGATTAAAGGTTTGCCAGGAAGTGCTAGACACAACTAAGATACAACACAATGGCTAGGTTGTGAGAGCACTACATTAGTCAAATGTAGTGCTCTCACAACCTAGCCATTGTGTTGTATCTTAGTCGTGTCTAGCACTTCCTGGCAAACCTTTAATCTAATATTGATTCGAAAGTGTCCAGCATTGCTCTCTTTTGCCTGTGAAACTCTTTCTTCTTATATGTTGTTTGTCCTTCTAGAGTAAGGTACAGGACTGTGCCTAAAACATTTATTTAATTGTTTCTCTTGTTTAAATAAATACCCTGTCCGGCTGGACAGTGGACAAATATAGACTCCTATTATGGTCTATATTTCATTCACACCTTTGATTTGGATAAGCTAAGGACCACTGTCTTTTGAAACATAATTCCCCACGGTCCTCAGCCAACTGTTTGGGTTCCCTTGTTAGACTAAGAAAATATTTCTGTTGTGTGGCTTTATGCTATACAATACTACCAATTTTGGGGAACTTCTAAAGAGGTCTCTACGATGTTGGCACCTTCCTCCTTTAATTGATCTAATTAGGGATTCCCCAATTACTGCAACTTTATTTAGGCAATTTAGATGTACTCATGTATAGGCAAATAGACCGGAAATCACATACTGATCATAATATTGTATTCCTTATTTTCTGCATCTCTATTACTGAATTCCTTGAATGCTTTATTGCTACAGAGGTTAAACTTTGTTAAATGACTTAGACTACCAGTAGGGATTCTGTATTTTTATATATTCTTGCGACTTGTACACATCAGTTTGGCTTTGAATTTGTAATATACCTAAATTTAATCCCTTTTATCGACTTTTGGGTCCTCACTGTGTAGCCAAATGGCTTACTGTAAATTGAACTTTGAATGTTGTTAACTCTTCTTTATTTCTCAGGCATCTTAAAAAGGTCCATAGCACTCCGGCAAGTTTAATATTGCTGTCATACAGCACCCATGTCTTGTAGCATTTTTTATTGATTCTTAAAAAGAAAACTTAAAGGTTGACTCATGCTTACAGATTGACAAATAGTATCCATCTGCAAAATCAACAATAATTTGAAATGCTTTTCATCCAAATTAGGATTAAATTATTTGAAGTAAGAAGACCATATTGTCCCAGTGGTGCAGCAAGAGTGTGTTTATCTTTGAACTTGATTCCTTTTATCAAGGCATGGATGAGGGCATAGTGAAGGATACAGATATCCTAACCAACATAGACCCAGCTTTTTGTAGGTCTAGCCTCAAATTTAACATCAGCAATTCAAAAGATTTGGGGAGCCCACAGTTTGATCATTTTATGCATAAGACCATTTCGTACTTAATAGCACTTCTCCCATTTCACAATATATTGTATTTTAGTTTCCCATCCAAGCAGCGTTAGACTATATTAATTTTTTAGCAATTAATCTTTTCATGGCCAGTGTGTCCTATAATGTTAGTTGGTCTATCAGAGACCAATTTATTTTGAGAGTTATTGGTAGCAAGGTCAAACTAAAGCAGTCTTAGGGGGTTATTAGTATGGCGGGCGGACGAGAATCAGGACTACTCGCACTGCATGCGGCGGTCCCGCACCCACAATTAGGAAATGCCACCCAGACGGGTGGGCGCATGGCGCATTTGTAACATGCCACAAAAGCAAGTTGTGCCTTTCAATGCACACCTCGCGGTGCCTGCCACGTTGTACATTGAGATGCAGGGGGGTACCATCAGTACCCCCATGTGCACCCCCCACCCCCCATAATCCCTGGGGGCCCGCTATGGGCCCCCAATAACAAAGACTGCATGCCTTACCGTAGAGGCGTTGCCGCCACAGAAAGACATGTACCCGCCTGCATACTAATATGGATGGCGGTGTCTACCAGACACTGCCACAATATTCCTGGGCTTTTTTGCCCGGAAGGCAATCGGGCGGATTGCCTACTGGCGGAAAACCAGCGGACGGTCTTCCCATCCCCCGGGGTCCACCCGCCATGGTAATGTGGTGGGGGGAATTCATATGTGGGCTATGGTTTTTCGCGGGTAGATCATCACCGCCATACGGGCGGTGGCGATCCACCCGCTATCCTTATGATCTCCTTAGAGTCAAATACAAAGTCTTGGCTGTGGTCCCATCAACAAACGCATCTGTGACATTCTGAAAATATATGTCCACATGTTTCAAGCTAGTTTTTACAGCAATGGGAGATAGGATCGAAACTGGAACAATTAAATTAGCATCAGAGGGGAATGTAGTCAAAAATACAAAGAACGTTGATTGCTGGATTCCTGAAAAAAAGAATGCAAAACTGTGTAATCTCAGGAATGATCAGATCGATTCCAATGTCAGCCCACTCACTGCTCCTGTATTTCACTTAAAAGGGGTTCCCACATGCATATATGGGTGAACAATTTGTATGTCTACATGGAAGTTTGGATTTCCGCTTGACAAAAGTCCTCATGATGGTTAAAAAAACGCTTTGAGGCTATAGATATTTTAGAAAGGTGCCTTTCCGCTGTAGTCTACATGGTTAGTGAATGATTTTACACAGCTAATGTCTTATCTTGCCATTACGGCAATTTGTGGTTAACTCAGTGCGAATTTCCGACCAATGGTTTGAGTTCATGATTTTGGGTATGCTCGGCTTTATTTAGAAATTAAACAAACTTTTTAAGATAAATCATTTCAATCCTGATTTTTATTTTTATGTAAAATGACTGACATTTAATACAATACCGTTGCCCACCTAACCTTCGGACATGATTTTAAATAGGCAATTGTGTTTTAATTGCTTGTGTTTTGGGTTGATCAATCTCTTGAGATGATCTGCAGAAGCAGCAATATAATATGGCTTAATTTCGGAAAATGCCTACCTAACCTCTAATATTTTTTTTCCCAACTGATTCGACTTTTCTTACATTACCATCTTTCTGAAGAAAACAAGGCTGAAATAAAAGTAAGCATAGTTGTTTTGATCAAGCTCATTCTATTTTCTACCGTGAGTGGGAGCTTCTTCCAAGAATTAAACTGTTGTCAAATTCTCAGTAGTAAAGGGATATAGCTAAATTCAACGATTTCACTTATCAACGGTGACTTTCATACCTAAGTAGCTAATAGGATGTTTGGGGTTAGATTTTCAAAGGTGACTAAAATTCGTCCTGCGCCAGTAAACCTTTGTGCTGTGCTGTGTGTGTGAAAGTAAATAGCGCTGCGTCATAATTACAACGCGAGGAATCGCGAACTAGCACGTGCACAACAATAGTCTAGTGTCACAGCACAAAATGTATGAGTGTCATGCACGTCCTTAAAAAAAATCATAAAACACCACAAAAGGATTCGATGTATTTTGGTGGAAGTCCAAACATAAGAAATGGCAGTGAACCTTGCCCCAAAACCCATTCCTGTAATGCATCAGTCAGAAGAGGATCCAGCTACCAGTATCTCCATATGGATCTGTGATATTCTCTGTTTGTAGATTTTTTCCTTCCTCTGTGTTTCTTATTCGCCAAGGCAACTATCCGTTGATGGTGACGGACAAAAACAAGCTCCATGGTTGGCACAGCCAGTAGGTATTTGTTGTGTTTCTGCAGGTAGATTTGCCAGTAAATGGCTCCAGCTCAATTAGCGTCTGCTTTCTACCTGTGCTATTTGTTCCGCGCTAATCTCTTTTGCGACCATAAAAAGCTAAGTAGATCGGTGAGGCTCGAGCAATATTATATTTACCAATTACTAGTTTGAGATTCCTGCGTCATGCCACAGCTCCAGCTGGCAGAGGTCCATCACCCATCTGGGGATGTCCAGCTCAAGATCAGGATGAAGTCCCACTAAGGTAAAGGGGTTAGACTAACTCCTAGGGGGATTCTTGTCTTCAAGAAGTTTCTAGTGGCCTCTGAGCTAGCTGGTACACAGTAATTAAGTTTAATATACATAATAGGCAAGTGTGGGCATATTTATACCTTGAAGGTGCCGAGATTGACGTGAAGGTGGACATAATGACGCCATCAAAGAGTCTAAGTTCTTTGAATACTCCATGAGTTCTTGGATAAACCAATATTCAAGCAAGGGGAAGTCCCTAGCTGCTGAAGCCGAGTTTTTCAAGAAATCGTTATGGGTTTTTCGAAATAGTGGAAGTAGCCATGCCGTGTTTGGACTGCATGAGCTATGTCTAAATATGGTTATGATTTCTATGCCTATATAAGGATATGGTGATTTATACCTATATAAGGGCATGAATCAGGAAAATTACACCAGGGTTCTAAAATGCTATACAACAGCGTTACAGCTAGAGCGGTCGACATTGAAGCTGGGAAACCGGGTTTGAGTCTCGGCAGTGACGCTCAATATCCCGTGATTCCGGGCAAATCACATAATCTTCCCGTGCCTAGCAAAAATTAATGTGTCCACATGTAACAAAACTTGTGCTATGTAAAGTGCTCTGATACCAGATATCTTCGGTTTTACTTTGCACTATATAAAACTCTAAAAAAACAGGAGATGTAATAATAAAACACGTTTTTTTCAACAAAAGAGAAGAAGAGGAATTCAAACTGAAGTACTTTCTTTATTTTATCCACCATTATTTGTGCTGGATGAGGAAGTAGGGAAGGGTGCAGAACCATAGAAAAAGGCAGAGGAGAGAAGGTCAGGAGTATTATAAACAGGATAGGTAATGGGAATTGTACTTGACTGGTTGGGGTTGAAGTGGAGGGGAAAATACGTATGAAATATAGATGATGGAGACCGGGCATGAGGGGCATATTTGCAAGTCCCTATCACCATCACAATGTCACTTTCAGTGTCGTTGTGATGGCAATAGGCGACTTGCCTTATTTACAAGGCAGGCTTAACACTGTCTTGTAAATAAGGCTCCTGTTCTTGCTGTTTTTAGCGTGAAAGATGATGGCAATGGTTGTTGCGGTGGGTGTTCCACTGCAACACCCATTTATTTTGATGCTGCTCCCAATTTACAAGGGTAGCGTAAATAGGAGGCAGGGCCAAAATTTAGACCAAGGAAAACCTGGTCTTAAACAAGCAAAATGAGGAGAAAAGCTTTATTGTTGTCTATGATTGTTTATGTTCAGGAAGGTCCTCCTTCCTGCACATAAACAATCATTTTGAAAAAATGCAGTTTTGCAACTTCTAAGTGTGCTGCATTAAACAGCACACATAGAAGTTACAAAACGGCTTTCAAGGACTGTATATGTGCTGGAAGGTTGACCTTCCTGCACATAAACAAGATTCCCCCAACACAGACACCAGTGCCAGCGCTAGGGGAAACGCAGGGGTGCACCGGGTTCTTGTGAATATGGCTCATCCCAGCGTTTTCAGAATGGATGAGCTGGGTGTTAGCAATGTTTGATTAATGCAATGCTTCTCCATTCTGCTGCAAATAAGCCCCTGAATGTGGTTAAAGAAACAGGAGTCAATAGAAGAGAAAAAAGAGAGAAGTTCCTTAATTGGTCCGACACTATAATGTAAAGAGGGATGAAAGTGGGTCAAAAGATTAAGTGGGTCCTCCCCGTAAATGACACAAAATAGCAATGTGAACAGGAGAAAGAAGGGCCTTATATTTTCTATTTGAATTGTTTGCCAGACTGGATTTAGTAAATTGATGTCAATCATTTACAAAAAGTGAGGAAATTGGTCGAATTGAAAACTTTCACCAGAACCTGTTTACATAAGTTTGAATTGGGCTCAGAGTATTTAAAATGTCATGGAAATGCAGCTTACAGTTCACTTCCAGTATTGACAATAATTATGTCAATAGTTTTCAATAGCACCTCGGACATAATACTTATTAATCTTCTTTTCATAACACTAAAATCCCAACAGATGCGTCTCAAAGATCTTTACTGCTCGGGTTACATACTATTTTGAACAAATAATTTTTGGTGTCCAAAGTTCTAAAGTAGGTTTGATATAACAAGTCACAAAAACTTTGAATTAAGGCAAAAATCAAAGGGGCATATTATCAAGGGGGTTTATCTCCCTATTACCTAGCTGTCGCTAACACCAGTTAGCGACAGCTAGTAGGAGATAGCAACCATCTTGGGCCCCACTTTGCATGTCCGATAAATTTATCACTAATGACATGCAAAGTGGGCGTGCCAAGATGTTAGCGACTGGAAACAGTTGCTAACATCGCTATCTCCTATTACCAACTTTTGGAAATATTCGCGCTAAGCACGAATATCTCCAAAAGCTAACACCTGCCCTGAGCAGTTCTTAGCCATGTTATCCAATGGGAGGTGGATAACATGGCTAAGAGCATTAGCTCGGTAATGCATGAATATCGCTGACTTTTCAGTGATATTCATGCATTGCGGCCGATTTTTATCGCATTTGCGATAAACCTTGGTAATACCAAGGTTTATCTGCGATAAAAATCGCCGTAGGGCGGCGATAAATTTTTGTCTCCAAGCAACACCAATAATTAACGCTATTGCTTGGTAATATGCCCCAAAATCTTTTACAAAGACTTTAACCACTCAAGGCACATAGGGGCATATTATCAAGGCAGGCGATGCAATTATCATCGCTTTAGCTGCAGAAAACTGCTGCTAAAACGGCGATAATGGGCTTGATAATATGCTGTATGGAATTCCAATTGAAGCCTTTGTTAGCTGTGAAGGACATCTAACCTGAGCTTCAATTGGAATACCATAGAGCATATTATCAAGCCCATTATCGCCGTTTTAGCTGCAGTTTTCTGCCACTAAAGCGGCGATAATTTTATCGCATGTCTTGATAATATGCCCCACAATGTTTTGAACAACTTATTTTTGGTGTGCAACTTACTTTCAGAGGCTCAGTTCAAATTGCCCTTGCCATGGAAACAGATCACTGGGCTGTGTGCATCATTTTATACAAGCATTGGTTATTTTTGTTAAAGGTGTATGACAACAAAGCACCCTAATTCTTCATCTTGCCACAAATGCACGTAATGCAATCTTTCAAGCGTATTTTTAGACCGCAGTGAAATTTGAACCATCTGATCCTGAAGGTTGTTTTAATAATACATGCCCAAGAACAACACACATTTAATTTCTGTTTGACTTGACCTCGGTTTGTCTCAGGTGTTCGCAGTGCCTCCTGTGGTGCCGTGTCAAAGTGTAATACAATATATAATAACATAAAAATAGAACAACCTGCTGCAGAAATTGATTTTTGAAACTGCAATCACATGCAATTTAAAATGTCTTTTTTTTTTAGCAAAACACTTTGGAAAACAGATGTTGTTTTACCTTGTTACTGCATGCCCCTGTCCTTGCAGAACTAGAATATGATAGATATGACAGTGTAATGTAGAGTTCAGAAATATATAAAATGTAGAAAAATAGGATCTCTGTGCATCATAATATATTCAAGCATCACGTGACATATTGCACCTTAAGGTGTACGATATGCTTTCATTTCATGACACAATATATTATTAAATGTTTGTGTAAACTAAATATGGGACCAGATTGTGTCATGGTCATCACCAATTATTAACTGCAAAACGAAAGATAAAGATTCAGTGCGGAAGAGCTCATGTCATCACATATTCCTTATAGGTATATATATATTTATGTTTCGTTGTTAAATGTACAACATGTGTGTATGTGTATCTATCTTCATGGAAATAGACCGGATGAAAGCTAGCTCGCCAAAATTTGCAAAGGAATGGCCATTTTGGCCACAGTTGTAAACATCTTTAAATTTGTTATAGAAAATAATCAGCCTTTCGAGGCAGCAACCTAGAAGATATGATTATATCATCATTGACAAAGCTAGGAGGCGGTCACACGTTGTCTGCACATTTACATGACAAATACATTAAATAATCTAATCACTATAGCTGAGAAAAGAAAATGGGAGCCAGAAAGATAACAGAAAATATGGGGACATTCCTTCAGGATGGTTGGAATTATGGAAACAGATTCAATGTGGAATAGGCCATTAGATGGCATGCCCCACCTACCATTACCAGGAAGAGTCCAAGAATGAGGTAGGGGAGCAAGTATGATCTAGAACAATCATGAAGGTGTAGGTGGCCTGTGCTTGAGAAAAAAAGGCATCATACACAGAGATTTTCACGGGACAGCTTGAGATAGCAAGGACCCTGAAGAAGTGAAAAACTACTGAAGCATTACAGAGCGCAAACACTGAGGAAATCATAGGGCACATACTCTATAAGTGTTTAGGTGGTACAGAAACAAAGACTGTCAAAAAGAGAGTGAGACATTGCAAAGATATGGACTGCAGAGGAATATTAGAGATTCGAACAGGAATGAAGAGCCCAATGCTCCTAGTTATGATAGAGAGCCATGCCTGTGGCCATCCCCGAACACTTCCACAACATCCTTCCTCACCCCACTCACTACTACTGTATTCATCATGTGCACTAATCTACAGTGAAATATCAGTAGTTATCTGATTTACTAGTTCAGAATGTCTGCTATTTAGTCGGCAGCAGCATAAACTGTAAGGTTTCTTCACAAAATGGTACTAAATCGCTGCTATTTTGTCAGTGTCTAGTACTAGTCAGTACTAGTAACTAGTAAAGATTCTTTGCTATTTGCATGACCTCCATCTAAATAGTACATGATCTCTGCCGTTTAGTCAGTAGCAGGGAAACTTGCTATTTGCATGACCTCCAGCTAAATAGTACATGATCTCTGCCGTTTAGTCAGTAGCAGGGAGACTTGGTATTAGCATGGCTGCCAGGAAAAGAGGACCTGATAATTGCTACATGGGTGGTGGCTGGATAAATAGCGAATATGTTTTGCTGTTTGTACTGCTGCCTGTCAAATAGTACATGATCTATGCTACTTAGTTGGTAGCCGGGTAATTAGTGAATCTGTTTCTGTTATTTGCACTGCCACCGGTCAAATAGTGTATGATCTCTGCTATCTAGTCAGCTGTGGGGTAAATAAAGAGCCTTCTTTGCTGTTTGCATGGAAAACAGCTAGATAGTTAATGATATCTGCAATATAGTCAACGGGTGGGTAAATGGTGATTTTTCTTTTGTATTTGGATAGCTGGGAACAAATGATATCTAATCTCCGCTATTTATTCAGAGGCCAGGAAAATGGCGAAGTTTCTTAGCTGTTTGTATGGTCGCTGGTAAACTAGCCTATCATCTCTACTATTGTAGTTGGCAGCTAGATAAATAGGGAAGTCTCTTTGTTGTCTGCAGGGAAGCTGGCCAAATAGCACATGATCACTGCTATCTGGACAGCAGCCAAATTAGTACATGGTCTCTGTATTCGAGTCGGCGGCTGCATAAATAGTGAAGAATCCTTACCAGCCACCGGCCAAAGAGTAAATAATCTCTGCTATCTAGTCAGCTGCCGGGTAAATAGTAAAGTTTCTTTGCAGCTTGCATATCTTCTGGTCAAATAGTACATAGTAATCTGATATTTAGTCAGCAGCCAGGTAAATAGTGAAATGTTCTACCTATTTCCACAGCTGGTTGCCAAATAGTGCATAATCTCTGTTATTTATCCAACAGCTGTGCAAAGAGCAGCTGGAATACCGTATTTACCTGGTGGGCTTGTCAAAAGCCACTGCTATTGTAAAGCCCTGTGGTTCTTGGAAGGCTCTAAAGGTCGCCATGATTTGATTTGATTTGATCTACAGACTTCAAGAGTGCTCGAATGCCCGAAAGCATCTTGCTGTTAGCATAGTTAGCATCTTGCTGTTAGCCCTCCCCTCCTCAAGGAATTCATCATCCCCTACAAAGCGGAAAGGGCCCTCCGGTCCAGCGGAGAGAACCTCATCTCAGTCCCCAGAGTTAAAAAAGCCAGGTCCGGAGGCTGCCGCTTCTCGGTCCACACGGCCAAACACTGGAACAACCTCCCACGGAGACTGAGAACTGAACCCAATCTCCTCCAGTTCAGGAAATCACTAAAGACCCTTCTCTTTCCTCACCCATAACTCCCTCCATTGCTGAACCCCCCATGAGTTTCAGGTCTAGTGCTGGGATGCTGTAGGGTTACTACGCGCTTTACAAAACCTTTAAATAAATAAATAAATAAATAAATAAACATTCACTCACAGAAAGGCTGATAGCAAGCACATAGACCAACTGTGTTATGAGGGAGAAGAGAATGACTAGATTTGTAGATGCTTGCTGGGGCAACTTGTTTCCAAAAGCACATGTGGAATGAGCAAAACTACAGCCGCCTCAGGCCACTTTTTTAATTCTAGAAACTGTTAAGGGGGTCTCTTAGGGCAGTACCATTTGAACTTGCTTCTGAGATATGAACCATGTAGCGCTTTATGTGCCAACGAAGCTACTCCAAAGCGCCTTATACAAGCCTTACAACAGGAGTGAACGTTTCAATTGGTTGTCGTGTGAAAGAATCTCTAACTCCACGATAAAAGGGATTGCTACTCCAAGACTCTGTAGGCTTTACTTTGTATTCATTTTTCTAGTGTAATGTAAGTATGGTTCACACTATTGTTATGTTGTAATAGACATACTGTAGGCTAACTTGAAGGAGCTTATCAAGCCATACAGTTGTCCATGTCTTTTAAAAATAAATTGGAAAATCTATAAGTTTTAAAAATAGAAAGGCAAAGTGATTTCTGTCCAGTGCCAAGTTGACTTTTAAATAATGTTTCAAACGAAGATTTTGTGGTATACTCCATTTTACATGATCAGAAATTGCCGTTTTAGTTATAAGTTATTCATTTTAATTGCAGCTTAAAACAAGTCCACCAACATGTTACCAAATATATAAGAAGGAGCGGAGGAAAGACCATTTGACTAGCCATGCAATGTACGATATCTGCACTGTGCCAAATGCATTTAAATATTCGAACAGGACATACATATGGTGGTCTAGTAGTGTACGTCACTTAAATGCTAATCGTTAACTGAGCAAGACAAATTAGAGGCATTACTGACATAAGTCAATGCTGATGTTAAAGTAAATATCCTAACAGCTGTATGAAGTCTCCCTGGATACCTCTTTCTAACTGGAAATGGGCCAACATGACCGTTATTCGGTTACCGGGGCAATGATCCAGATAATGCACCAACCAAAACTGTTCATCTGATATCTTCCTGTTAGCAGGGAATGTATATAAGGACTGACATCTGTGCAACTCCTTTTAGAACCTTTGCCGCGAAAAGCAAATGACTGACGAGTTATCACTTTCCCTAGTGAAAACATTAGCTGTCACGGTAAACAGTTGCAGATGCTCAACACAGAGTTTTCATTGTATTGTAAACATTGAAACACGTTTTCAAAGTAAATAAATATTTCCACGCAAGATATCATTGGCTCCCCTTGGTTCGATTTTCATTGATTTCTGCATTTTTGGAGATGTACAAACATTTCCAGAAAAATAAAATGTTAAACAGTGTATATTGTAGATTTCCAAGCCTATATCTCCTCCTATTTGTTTACATCTATAGATTTTACAAAGGTGAGACATGGGGCCATATTATCAAGAACCGCGATAACATTATCACCGCTTCCTGCTGCTAAACTGGCGATAATGTTATCGCCGATCTTGATAATATGGCCCATGGTGCTTTAGCAATTTGTATAAAAATGCAGGGGCATATTATCAAGGGGGTTTATCTCCGCTTTTTTGGCTTTAAAAGCCAAGAAAGCGGAGATAAAATTATCTCCCTATTACCTAGCTGCCGCTAACACCAGTTAACGACAGCTAGTAGGAGATAGCGACCATCTTGGGCCCCACTTTGCAAGTCAGTGATATTTATCACTAATGAGATGCAAAGTGGGCGTGCCAAGATGTTAGCGACTGAAAACAGTCGCTAACATCGCTATCTCCTATTACCAACTTTTGGAGATATTCGCGCTAAGCGGGAATATCTCCAAAAGCTAACACCTGCCCTGAGCAGTTCTTAGCCATGTTATCCAATGGGAGGTGGATAACATGGCTAAGAGCATTAGCTCGCTAATGCATGAATATCGCGGACTTTTCAGCGATATTCATGCTTTGCGGCGATTTTTACAGCATTTGCGTTAAACCTTGGTAATACCAAGGTTTATTTGCGGTAAAAATCCCCGCAGCGCTGCGGTAAATTTTTGTCTCTAACCAAGCAATAGCGATAATTATCGCTATTGCTTGGTAATATGCCCCGCAGTTTTTTTTTTATTTCAGTTGTATATAGGGCGGATTCGGCCCGAAGAAATTGGAGCGCTTTACATGAGCACCAGTTACATTACATAAGGATACATTAATTTTTTTGGTAGGCATAGGGAGATGAAGGGGCATATTATCAAGGCAAGTGAAATGAAATTATCACCGCTTCAGCGGCCGTTTTCGGCTGCTAGGCGGCGATAATTTCAATGCCCTATTCGCAAGCTGTTAGCGACAGCTTTTAGGTGCTAGCGCGCGGTTTGGGGCCCGCTTTGCATGTCAGCGATATTTATCGCTAATGACATGCAAAGTGGGTGTACCCAACCTGTTAGTGACTAAAAACAGTCGCTAACATCGCTATCGCCTATTATCAACGCAGGCGTAGCGATGGAAAAATTCACGCTAAGCGCGAATATATCCAAAAGCTAACGCCTGCTCAGACCTGTTCTTTGCCATTATATCCACTGGGAGGTGGATATTACGGCTCAGACCCTATTGGCGTTAATGCGTGAATATTGCTGTATTCTCAGTGATATTCACGCATTTCGCCGCTATCGCCGGATATTTTATCGCTTTAGAGATAAACGTTGATAATAGCACATTATCTCTGCGATAATATCCGGCGATGCTTGGCGATAAAAAAACACTCGCTAAGCCCATTTAGCGATAAATATCGCTAGTTGTTAGTAATATGCCCGAAGTGATTTGCCCAGAATTAAGGATGTTGAGCTTGCGCTAAGACTCAAACCTGGATCCCCAGTTCCAATGTCGGCAGCTCTGACCGATACTCCACACCCTCTCCCCGATTACTCAGCTGTAGTCTGTTTTACTTGTGCTAATATGAATCCTCATCAGATTCCTTACTATGGAGGAGAAACTCACTTGAAAAACAAGAGCTTTAATTCTATTGGTGCTACAACAACAGCAGGCTTTCAAAAACCTTCTGAGCACAAGAAAGCTCTAACTGGACAGAAATCCTGATTCCACACGGTGGGCAGCTGTGATCTAGGGACTGTGGCAAGGAGCAGTAGGTGCTTAACGGTAATCTTTTATTCATCCAAGTCCCTTACAATGAGGAGTACCAGAGCGCATATATCCTCCGATTCACGAAGATAGTGAACCAAATTAGTTAATGGCATCATATTTCACAAGTTGTACTGTAATGGAGCACGGTTTTATTCATCTAAAGCATTCTGGATTTGTTGTAATCTGAAAAAATTGTTTTCTTTGGGCTCCGATGTTGAGTTTTCTGCCATACTCAATAGGTGACAACTCTATTAAGATTTGGACACTATGGGTGAATACTAGGCCAGAAAAAATATGATGTAGTACCACCATGGTGTAAAAAACAGATTTGGTTACTTCGTGATCCTGAGTTTGGAGTGCAAACTAGGAAGTGATGATCACAGGCATATTCTTCACTTCTCACACAGTGCTTGGTGGCAGATGCATTGAGGGTGCAGAGCTGAATATGTGTAAATAATCATGGAAGTGAATTTCCATTCCGGAGGAGTTACACTTCCAATGGTTCTGTAGAATTCAGTGGTCTATTGCCTGAAGCCAATGACTGAGCTGTTTAAGTCAGAGGGATTTTCTAGTTTTAAAATAATCTGATTATCATCAGCATTGTTGTTAGAGGTAAGCATGACATTTTGCAAAGTTAAATGTGGGTTTGCATTGTGCGGCCTTTTCATATAGGTTCTAGTATGTGTGGCGATCTCAAAACATGTTTTTATGCCTGTGACAAGGAAGTAATCCCCACCCAGATGCAATTCACCAAATGCAGCTGTATTTACAGACCACTAGAAGAAGTATGTGCCTCCATCCTCTGACACAAGGGGGAAGGAAACATGCATGGCTGAAACTGCACCCAAAAATGTACTAGCGGGCACATTTTAGGCATAAAGCCATTAGTGTGACTCTATACAGTGTAGGCAGAGATCTCATCTTATATTCTGTACAACTATAACTTGAGAAGAATAAACAGCCGTCATCTAAGGATGTTCACACACAACTGTGAAACATTATCGTTAGAATTCCACACCCTTGACTCTACCCATTTCCCTGTGTACTGCATAATGTTATTGATGCCCCAAACTGACACCAGCATCCAGGGTGCAGTTCCTCCCATTCAAGAAGAAGTGGAACGTCACTGAGGAGGAGGCAGAACATGTAGTTGTCTTTGAAGTAAATCGCCACAGGTAACATATTGCCTGCCTTCACACACCCTAAGTGGAGAGGAAAAGGAGGCCATGTAGCCAAAGATCACCAACAAGGTGAATGTCTTGAGGTGAAGTTGCTGTCTCTAGGTCGATTTAGAAAAAAAATGGAAAGATGAGACGAGGCAAGTGAATGTGAAATTTCGCTGGAAACATGTGGGCAAGTATGTTACTGATGGCAGATCCGGAAACTGCCTCCCTCGAACCCTTTTAAAGAATGTATCCTATCCATCACAACACCTGACCTCCTTGTCACAGGCAATCCAACACCTGGCCAGGTAAGAACAAAACATCTCCATCTTTCAACTTGATTATACTGCCCCACTATTGTCACACTCTCAGCAAAAACATGGATCTTTCCCTTCACCGATCTGACAGATTTCACCCACTCACAGCTCACCCTCACTTTCAACCGAAAATCTGATCATATTTAACCAGTTGCCTTATAACTTTCCTTTCCGCAGTCTCCAGTTCTGGTGCATTACGTGCAAGACCTGGTGCAGCAGCAGCCACTCACATTGCAGGGTTAACACTAGGATTCATCTTTACACCTACCTCCCACCCTGGCAAGTATGCCTCACTGCTATCAATATCACAAACACACTCTAACGTAGGGTAGAATTTCCTTTGGCATGACCTATCACTGCCATAAAAGTACCTATTTTCATATACCAAGGCAATATCCTCATAACATAGTCATATTTTGAGCAATTAGAGTTCAGATATGTTCATCAAATTCATGCTATTTTGTTTTTTCGGGCCTTGTACTTTCAGACCCTAGGCCACCTGTCACCACTTCTCTTCAACTGCACAGCTTACTCCACCAGATAGCCTCGCCTCAGGCACAAAACGAATCGTAGAGTATGGTAAGTGAACCCCCCATGCCAATTCAAAATACTCTCTGTACCTGTTCCTGCCAGTGTGAGGATAGTGAAAATTTGATTTCTAACACAATAAGGTCCCCTTGTTCACTAACAGTTGTAAAAGGTAAATTTGCAATCCGATTTCTGTGTCCTTATGTCAAAAAACACATTCTTCATTTCCTTACATTATTGGTAAGTATATGGACACGTCCCTTGTCACCCACACAATCCACCCATATTTCAATTACAGCCAATCATAGAGTGATACGTCATGTGTTCGGTCCCTAACAGGCTATCATGTCAGATCAATGTCGGACTCTAATACCTTGAATCAAGTAGCTGCTACTACCCACAAAAAGGATTCTGCCATGTTTAGTCATAGCCTAGCACTAATATAATGCTATACCATCAAAGTGTTGTAATATTTAAATTTTGTATACAACTGTCTCTCCACAATTGCAGGAACACAAAGCCCACGGGCGCACACTATGTCCTGACCTTTATTACACAAGCAGGACTTATCTACCATTCCTGGGTTTGGTAAGTCTGTGACCCTGATATATATATATATACTACTATTTATATCCAATTTCATTTCATTGACTTCCATCCTGTTTAACAAATGTTTATCCATTTATCACTTTGTCCATGTGAAAGTAATATGCCATATCTCCCCTTTACTTTAAATTGCATCTGCATTCGTTGTTACACCTAGCACAGTTGTCCTCTGTCAGGTAGAAAATTCTTTATTGTATAGTTAATAAAAACCGTTACAATATACCAAGTAATAAAACCACTTTCCTTTGCGCACTATATACATAAAATACAGATTATAAAACTACCATTAGTAAAAAAAAGATAAAAACACAGCTACAGGGGTTTACCTATGTGAATTAGTTACTTGTGCAGAGTAGTTTAGATAACAGATTATAAATGAGCCAGAGCAGTTGGCAATATCAGAGTTCAAAAATTCGAGTTCGTATTGACTTTCAGGTAATTTTTCAAAGTTGATAACATATTTAATAATTCGACAGATGAATTGAGGATCCTCTTAGTCCAGCGAATTTAATATCGCTGAACGACATGTGTGAATACCTTTTGCATTGAATTTTTCCCTAAGTAAACTCCGATGATCATGCTCTAGCATTGGGCAAATGCAAATCAGGTGGATCATGTCTTGCACTGCAGCGCCACAAAAGTTGCAATCCTTCGGGCCAGGAGACCTCCAGCCTGGCTGGTCGGCGTTTGTTGGCAATTTTACCATACGTAGCTTCAAATACTTTAATTTTAAGTGTGGAGGGAAGGCAATACCTAAATACGCAGCTGGAACCGGTTTTTTATAGGATTGTATTATCATCCAGGCATGCGCACGGCGTCTTAATGCCAATTTGTCTTCAATCAACGAGTGCGTGTTGGCTGCTTTTCTGCAAGCTGCTTAAATGCTGATGGTGGTAATTTCTTTTGCCAAACAGGTGTCATCTCAGTGCTTGTCAAGGAAGATTTTAGGTACTTCGCGTAGTTGGATTTCGGGTTGCTTTGCAGGGCTTCCCAAATGGCAGAATTAATTTCTATGTCACAATTGAGCCAGATGTTATACCAGAATTTGATTGACTCATATTTTTTGTACAATATTTGAGACTGAAGTCCAAATTCTAGGCGTACCTGTGCTGGTGAAGCGTTGCACGGTAAATTGAATACGCGTTTATACACTCTCCTTTGGATTTTATCTAGTAACGGAGCACTTCTTCCATTATGTACCACACTACCGTATGCTATCATTGGTAGTAACCTAGCTTTATTGACTGAAAGGAGGGGAGTGAACAAAGGGCCTTTTAGCTGTTTTGATAGGCTGCAGAATGCATGCAATAGAGCTGCTCCCCTCTTTTCGATAGCGTCAAAGTGCGTAGCGAATGTGAACCGTTTGTCCAGATGTATCCCCAGATATTTGTAACTGTCCACTACTTCCAGGTTCATGTTATTAATTGTAAAATTCAGCAGTTTCGGACGACGATGCGTTATAATCAAGACCTTTGTTTTTGTGCTATTTATTTCCATCAGATTAGTTTTGGTGTATCCGGCCAGCTCATGCATGAGACGTTGCAGTCTTATTTTCGTTTGACTGAGGAGGACAATATCGTCCGCATAGGGTAGATGCGTGAGGGCCAAAGTTCCTAACCGTGGAGGATGTGCATTGACCCCCATCTAACCTTACATTCAGATCTGCCATAAATAAATTAAACAGGTGAGGGGCCAGGACGCAGCCTTGCTTCAATCCTTCACTGGTTGCGATCTTCCTTGTTAACCTTTGGCCATTGTCGATCTTAACCTGCATCCAGGTGTTGATGTAAAGGTCCATAATTGGATTTAGGATCGTGTCCGGCAGGCCCTGATGCTTTAGTTTGGCCCATAATGTTTGACGGCTGACACGGTCAAAGGCCGCCTTTAAGTCCACAAAACATAGATGTAAAGCTTGATGGTCTTGTAGGCTTTTTCGGCAATCAAGCTTATTGCCATGACATTTGCCATTGTGCCTATGACACGTCGAAACCCTGACTGATTTACGGGGATTTTGTTATTTTCATCGGACCATTTTACGAGATCGGCTAGAACCAATGAAGCCTAATATTTGGCCTCTGCGTCTATCAGCGCATTCAGGCGATATTTTGCCGGGTCCTTACGATCCGCGCCCTTGTATATCGGGTTGATGATCGCACCTCTCCAGCTTTCTGGAATACAAATGGCGACATTGATCGTTCGGAACAAGTTGTTAAGATTGCTGGCCCAGAAATGTGGATCTTGCTTGTAGATTGCCTGAAGAACACTGTTCGGTCCTGGGGCACTGTCTTGCCTACTTTTCTTTATAATTCGTAATAATTCCATTTCTCCTTTGCCTTGAGTGGTTTGGCCCCAGTCTTCGTTTTTCTTATCCTGTAAGTGAATCAAGTCGGAGGCAATTACAGCTGATGATTGTTGAGTCATGGGGTTTATTGAGAATGTATCAATTAGATTTTGGACCCATGCCTTCTCCGAAACGCAAGTCATACTTATGGTGTTAGAGGTTCTGTTCATTGATTTTATCTGTGACCAGAATGCTCTAGAGTCAGATTTGTTTGCATTATATACTATTTTCGCCCAGAAATCGATTTCCGCATTTTTTTTTCAATCCAGATTTGTTTCTTGTATAATTTCATAAGAAAGTGTACAGCCTGCCATACTTTGGATTGGGAGTTATGACCGTGAGCTCTCCTCAAGGACTGTCTCAATCGCCTTCTCAAGGCACATGATGCCTGACTGAGATGGATGTTGTTGTTGCCTTTCAGCATCTTTTTAATGTTAACTCCTACTTTTGGTAATTTATTCCGAAAGGTGGTCCAGGTTTAAACGGTCGGTTGATTTTCTGAGGAGGGCATTAGCATTAGATTTTTTGCGTCTAACGCTATCTGTGGTAGTGTGGCAGACGTCCACCTTAGACGTTTCAAATTTATCGTCAATGTTTCCCCTGCTATTATTGTGGCCTCCAGATGTTTTTGAGGAGTTATTTTAAGTTTAATGTGCTGGACCGATTGCTCGCTGTTAGGTGTACATATGATTTAGAACTTCGTAAATAGCCCAAGGAGGGGAAGAGTGAAGATAGTATAGTCCAAGATTGAGCTTGAACTGGGGCCAATGTACGTGCAGTTGCCAGGTCTACCGGTTTTGTTCTCCCGTTTAACATGCGCATGCCTAACTGCTCAAGATCCCACATTAGCTGCCGTCCCATTTTATCCGTTCGTTTAGCCAATGGTATCATCTGCGTTTCTACTGCCCATATTTCATTAGCAGTAATGATGTTTTCTTCCTCTTCAGGGGCATGTAATAAATTAGAGTTGAACTCTCCTGTGAGAATTATTTCCCAGGTAGGATGTTGGAAGCAAAGTTCTGCTATAGCAACGCTGACTTTATTTAAAAGCTCTTGTTTTGTTGTTCTTTTCAGGTGTGCATATATATTAATAAGTATGATTGTACCTATATCAATGGATGGGCCCATTTACAGTTTTATTATTTGCATGTCTGGGGTGGTCGAAGTTAGTTGAGTGGACTTGATTTTTATCGCCGTAGAGATATAAGCTGCCAGACCCTCCTTGGCTCGTCCGTATTGCTGGGTTCGAGTGGCACTGACGTGATGACCTATTCTACCTGGCACTTCCAACGGGTGTAGTTAGCCATGTTTCTTCTAATACAATTATTTCACTCGAGTCCCAGGACTCGATCTTGCCTTTGTCACTTAAGATATCTTTTTCTCCAGCGATGTTCCAGGATAGGATTTTTATGGAGGTTTGATCAGTTTTGTTGCCCAGAATCTGATTGTATTCCTCTCTGGTACCGTTGTGCGTTCTGTACTGGTGATCAGATTTTGGATTTTCAGCACCCATGGCACCATGCAACACTGAGTATATGATATCTTTTTCTACTGAGATTTTTTTTATTGGGGCACCTATCATTAGGAAAGGGAGAGGGTAGCCTGGTGTAACCTCTTCCCTGAGTGAATTTCCCCACTCTTCAAATTTTGTAATTTCTTGTAATATGTCCTTAACTATTTTGGCATTCCTTCAGGTTGCTAGGGTGCCTTCCTTTGCTGAGTTAAATCCTGGAGTTACAAATTCTATTGCTAGTAGGTCAGCAGTGGTTATGTATTGTAAACTTGGTATTTCTGCCATTAGGCATAAGATGTTTCCTCTGTTCAGGTAGTCTTGTGGGCCTTTTGATTGATAGTTTGGGATGAGTAGTATCCTTCCTTTTATGTTCGATTTATCATCATCTTTTGGCATGGGGAAGGTTAATTACTGGTCGTTTGTCCGGAGTCTTGTTGCGACTTTGTTATCTTTGTCATTTGAATCATTGGATGAACTTTTTGTTGTTGTATTTGTTGTTGTCCATCCCAATCTTTGCTCGAGACTCATTTACCTTTGCTGTAACATTCGGATTATCTATCTTCCGGGCACTGGCCCTAATGGATAGGGCGTGTTCTTGCTTGGTTATCTGAAAGGCAGTTTCTTTTTCCGTGCCTCCGGAGTTCTTTGGGCCGTCATATTCTGAGTTAATGTTGACTAATAGCCGATTTTGCTGGCTCTTGTCAACTTTCACTGTAACTTGCATAGGGATTTTAATGGCGCAATTTGAAACATTTAGTCTAGGACTGAGCATTTTATGTTGGATGAGGTTTACTTTTTGGTTATGGTTTTTGACATAGCTTGTTGCCTCTCTTTGTGAAAAACTTTGGAGACGTACGGGCACTAGGGAAGATAAGAGCCGATACCTGGAGGCTATGACCTCCTATTACAAAAATATAAAAAAAGCAAGAAAAACAAGCCTCACCACCCAAATTGCAGAGGCAGGCAACTCTACAAGAGAGCTATTTAAAATCATTCAGACCTTCACCAGCCCGAAGTATGTGAGAGCCCAGACACCTTCACCCAAGATCTATGTGACGAAATATCCCAGTTCTTTGAGGACAAAATAGAAGGGATATACAAAAAAATCACTGCAGTCTCAGATACCTTGGAAACTGAGGTCCCTGAAACTTCTCCGTTACTGACCTCTGGAAAAACTCTTCAGGTCATCCCAGAAATAACCACTAAGGACCTGACCACACTCATCAACCAAATAAAGACTGGTTCTCCCACTGACCTGATACCAGCCAAACTCATCTCCCCGTTAAACGAGATATTAGGTCCTCATATTCAGAAACTAATTAACCTCTCTTTTGCCAAAGGTCAGCTCCCACTCGCCTGGAAGGAAGCGGTAGTGAACCCTATACGTAAAAATTCCACCCTGCCCTGGTCAGCACTCTCCAACCTCCGCCCGATTTCTCTCCTTCCTTTCATCAGCAAACTGGCAGAGAAACACGTTAACACCACTCTTTCCAGCTTTATCGAGGCGACAGGGGGCCTGGACCAATCCCAATCTGGATTCAGGCCCAACCACAGCACTGAATCGGCCCTCCTCTCTGTGACAGATCAGATCAAAATGTCACAAGATAGAGGTGGCTCCATGATTCGAGTGCTGTTGGACCTGTCCGCAGCCTTTGATACCGTGTCTCATAACACCCTTCTCAGCCGTTTGCAGGGAGTAGGAATCGGAGGCGTAGCATTATCATGGTTGGAGAGTTTCCTTTCCGGGAGATCGCAATCCATCAGCCTGGGCCCCTTTCGTTCCATCTCAAGGGTGCTCACGAAGGGGGTGCCACAGGGCTCATGCCTCAGCCCTACATTGTTTAATGTTTATGTGGCCCCCCTTGCTGAGATCGTGCGGAAATATGGGTTCATACCGGTTTCCTACGCTGACGACACCCAGCTCCTCTACCCTTTCAGCTCCCTTGGCCCCAAAATCAAGGAGAATTTTGCTGAGGGTATGAGGGCGGTGTCACACTGGATGGCAAGGAACTGCCTCCAGTGCAATGTAACAAAAACAGAGGTCATGCTCTTTGGCAAAGCAAGTATCCTCTGGTCCCCTGACTGGTGGCCAATAGATCTCGGCCCAGTACCTACACCCAAACCTCATGTAAAAAATCTTGGAGTGAAGATGGACCAAAAGCTGACCCTGAAAGAACACACAAACTACATTGCAGGACTGTGTTTTCACACCATTGGCCTACTCAGGCGCGTCTTTCCATATCTCCCTGCCACATGTAGAAAGACACTTGTACAAGCCTTGGTAACCAGTCGCCTGGACTACTGTAACGGCCTGCTGACATTAGCTAATGCAGATGCAGTAGGTCGTTTGCAGGTAGTCCAGAATACGGCAGCAAGACTGGTCATGGGTGCACCTGCCAGGACTCCCTCTAAGCCCTTGCTGAAAGAACTGCATTGGCTTCCCATACGGCAGCGTATCAACTTCAAAATCTGCTGCACGGTGCATAAATGCCTGTATGGAGCAAGCCCTAAATACCTATCTCAATCCCTGGAATTGTATCAGCCCAGCAGGTCTCTCCGCTCTAGCAACCAAGCCCTGTTAAAACCCCCTACCACAAAGAAATCCAGACAAGGAGACTGAGCTTTCTCCTCTGTTGGCACTGCCCTGTGGAACAAACTTCCAATCGACCTAAGAACAACCATCAATCACCTGTCCTTCAGAAAGACATTAAAAACCCTTCTCTACCAAGAAGCATTTCTATCCATATAACTTTCCAGGATGCTCTACCTGATAACTCTTTAGCTGGCAAAGCGCGGAGATACCCTTACGGGATTGATTCCTGCGCTATAGAAGAAAATAAAATAAAATAAAATAAATAAATCCTCTTTTGCCACTTCCGGGATTTTGGTATTTGATAGTTTTTCTATCTGTTGCCAGATCATTCTCTGAATCAGCTGCAATGTGACCATTTTGAGGCTGTATTGACTGGACAGTCGGGTTTATTTTGTTTCCGATGGTTTTAGATAGTCCCAAAGGCTCTCCACTGAACTATATGTTCTTGGTGTTTCGGAGTCGCCACACTCAGGACTCCCGTTTATGCTACTCCTGCCGGGCGAGTGTGTCGCAGGTTCATCATCATTACTCTCCTCCATACACGCTGGTGTATTTAAGCTTGGCACAAGTGCTTTCCCGCGAGATTGTACTTCCGTACTGGCGGTCTGGATTTCGACTTTTTTAGCATTTTGTTTTTGGGGATTACTTGCGTTCTTTGAAAGATTAAAGATTGGGTAAATGTCCAAAACCTGCTTATTAGTAGGTCTGCTATTTAGTTGTTGATTTCGGGCTTTTCTAGCACGTTTTTTTTGTCTTTTGGTTAAGACCGGCTGATGGCTATCTATAATCTAAGTCTGCTCATGCGTTTGTTGAGCTATTTTGGTGATCAGCGAGTCACTATATTCGGTCAATCCCGGGAGTTGGTCATTTGGCGATATTTGACACTCAATTAATTCTCCAGTTTTTATCTTTTTTCCCGTTTTTTGTAGAGTATTTAATTCTTTTGTTTGTGACCTTTTATTGGGTGATTTTTCTCCCATCTTTTCTGTTTTGTCTGTTTCATCATGGCGTGATTCTTTTTGGTAGACTATGGTATTGATGTCTCTTGTATCCGATGTTTGACGTTTGACTTGTTGCTCCGTATTTACCGACTCACAATTTGCACGTTTGCATTCCTGTAAAATATTTGTTGAGTATTATTGGTAGATCCCTTAGCTTTTCTAGTATGGGGCTACACAGGCAATTGGGGGGCAGAACCCAAGGATTACTTTGATCCTGAACTTTTGCAAGTGTGTTTGTTATGATGTCCAGTTTTTTGTTAATGTCTGAAATATGCTCAGCGATGAGACTCATTAGATTTATTTGGATATCAAGTTTGTCGGACTGCATTTTCAGCGTTTTAATAGATGTTTCTAATATTTTCCCCAGCGCACCATGTAATTTTATTAGAGATTCCAAGTTGTAGTTAGAGTCATGTTTTCCCTTGAGAGGTTTATCTGCCTGCTGACAACGGTTGGTTTTGTAGTTGGATTGGTGCCCTGCACGCTTTGTGTTTTTCACCGTGTGTTCCCTTGCTGTTTTGGCTCGTAGTTCCAAGATTGGTTCTCATGTTTGTTGTGTCTTGTAAAGTGCTTTTGAGGAGGCTTGATCAGCCTTTTCCAACATGCTCGATATCTCTATTATTGTTTCCTGTCTTTCCTCTTGGCATATTTTGATTGATACTTCTATGGATGCTTGTTCTACCTGTTCGAACCCGCTTGATATTTCAATTGCATTATCCATTTCTGACTCTGAAGTTGGTTGTTTACAGAATTGACCGCCTGCTTGGTTTTTTTCTTGCACGCCGCTGGATGGGGTTGTGAGCTTTTTAAATGTTTTAATTAGCTTGAGGTCAATTTCTCTTGTATCCAGGGTTTGTTTATCATAGTTGGACGTTGTACTCAATGATTGGAGTATTCCGTTGTTATCCTGAAAGGCTTGAGACTCCATCCACGTGCCACAGGCCACATCGACCTTTTCTTGATTTGATCGTGACTCTTGTCTAGGTGTTGAGTGATTATTGGGTTTTTCTTTGTATGCGGCATCAGATTTGCTTATGTCATTGCCACCTGGTTCACGTCCTCGGGCTTGCCCTGAACCCAGGGGGCTCAGCATGTGGGGGTGATGTGCCACAACCGATCGGTCTTTATTGGTGTCACTGGTTATTTGTGGTGGTAGTGCAGTTGACGACATTGCACTAGTTTGGCTTGTGTGCATTGTGAGGTTTTCCAGTGCATATTCCAAGATACAATCCTTGATTCTGTTCATAAAATCATATGAGTTATTGTGCTTTACTAGCTCTTGCTCCTGGCCGTGGGCGCCCACGTTTATATGTACTTGTGCTTGAGTTTGAATTAAGTGCTTATTATTCCCCTGGTTCGTTGGCTTGATGGCCTCTTGTGCCATTGGCTTGATCATGCTTGGTACTTCTTTTCCAGTGATATGCCTGTTGGCCTTATGTGCCGTTAGCTCGGTCATGCTTGGTCCTTCTTTTCCAACAATATGCACTGTGCTTGACGTGGAGTGAGGCAAAAGAATTGATTTATCTGTGATCATCTGTGTAGTTACTTTGCACGGTGTCAGTGGTCTTTGAAGACCATTTGGCGTAGCTGGCATTGAGTAGATAGCTGCGACTGGGTTTTTCAAAAACGTGAATTTGCCAGTTGATTTCATTGAGCCAAATATCGAGTAGATTGGTGGAATTAGCGAAGCTGTTGATAGATTGGTTACATTACTCTGGGAGGTATTATCGTCTGTTTTAAGTTTGGTTTTCCGCTTCGTGTGTTGTGGCGGATTCTTTCATGTCCTACCGGACCTCATTATTCTGAGGGGATGTTTTTTTATTTTTATGTTCTTATATAGCGCTCGAATCACCGGGGGGCATCTCGGCGCTTGCCTTGGGAACCCGTCCTGGCTTTTCCCTGTGAGATATCCCCTACAGGGCATCCCCAAGGTGAAAGCCAGGCATCCCGCCGCGGAGGGGCCCTTGTGGAGATTAAGCAAGCTTAATGCCCAGAGTTGCAGAGTGAGAGCCCATGATTAGGTCAGGCACCGAAGCGAGAATTATCGAGTCCGTGGACATTTGAGCTCAAGACCCTGCTGCGTCGGGAATTGAACCCTGGTCCCAGGTCTTACCTCTGCTTCAGGGTATGCCTGCTCTAACCAGTGAGCCACACTTCTCCACATTGACTTGGGCTGCCCCTTGCTGCCAACGTGGCTGATGTGACTTGGGCTGCCCCTTGCAGTCAATGTGGCTGTTGTGATTTATTGTGCTTAAGTCTGGGTTATCACTGGGTTGTCACTGAGCCAATCTCCCTCCTCCGCGGAGCGAAGAGCCTCACCTTACGTTACTTTGCGGTCCCAGGCACAGGCAGTTAATTTTTATTTTATGCTGTTGCAATTTGCAGTTGTATGTTGTATCATGCTCTTTCCTTGCACTGACTGCGCCCCTGTCCCCCTTTGAAGGGACTCACTAGATAGATGTCAGTATGGGGTCGTAAGCGCAGTGAACGTTTGGTGATGACAGGTGGTGCGCGGGGCCGTGGAACAAGCCGTGAAGCAAGCAGGAGTGGGGGTAGTGTGGACTGGAACCCCCTTTTTATCCTCCTTGCCTCTTTACCTCCTTGCCCCTTACCTCCTTTCTGGCCACCACAGGTCGCACTTGCACTTGCACCTGCACTTAACCCCTTGTCACTTATACAAATTTTACACTAACCCTTTGCTGCTCTCTTATACAAAATAATGTCTGATGCCAAATGCACCTCACCTCTGGGTTTACTACTAGTCCGCCGCCACCGCGAAGTGAAGACCGAGGCAGTAAGGGGCGCAGTATGGTGTTGGTGGTGACGGAGATAGCTGGCGGTGACTTCCAATTGTTTCAAATCTCCGATTCTCCAAAACACCAATTCTCCAACTCTCCGTTTTTTCCGCTTTTCTTTCTGCACCGTAACCCGCCTCTGCAACCCACAGCAAGCTTTGCAGCAGATACACCATACCTGCCGCAGCCGCTGCCTGCCTGCCTGCCGCCGCGGCTATCTCCTCAAGGCGCGGGTCACAGGTCGTGGGTCGCGTTTTCACGGGTCACAGGTTTTCACTGGTTTCACTTGTTTCACGGCTTCACGTCTTCGGCTGGCTTCAAGTCGACAGCTGTCCGTGATACTCGGAGCACTACCAGCTCTCACCACGCCTCGCCTTGCCTCCTGCTGCACACTGCTTCACCGCCACATACCTTGCCTCAGACTCGACCAGTCACACGGTCAGGATTCTTATGGTTTTAATTACTCTTTTCAGCAGCTGCTACATCAAGGGCCCTCAGCAACATACATGCACTGTTGGCCAGCAGGTCAATAGGTCGACCCACAGAGCAAACATTTAGAGCATTACAAGGTAAGACGCTATTCTATCTCTTGTCCATGCCATGGGCACCTACCAAGCAAGAAATATCCTTAAATGTCAATGCTAAGCCCCATCCTTTTCTTTTGATAATTTCAAATACAACAAGTCTAATTGCCTGTAGACTCTCCTAAACATCAAAAAGTAAAAAGTGCCATAACACTTCCCTTGCTGTTTATGAGGACAAACAAGCTAGTAGCAAGGTTTGTGCCCCCATAGAGCAAGGAACGTAATCCTTCTGTAAAGTGCCCTCTCTATGGCCTCCAGTGCTGCAGTGGAAGAAGAGATTTTTGACCCCACATAGGAAGACAACTCAAAGACCACCTCACAGCAGACCGGCAGTCTTTCTTTAAGGGCAGTATTTCAGGTTGCATGTTTCCAGGCACCAGTTAGAAGGCTATAGACACTAGTCACTGCCTTGCAGGACTTACCTCCAACACCTCCTCCAACTGTATGTACCTCAGTTATCTTCCCTGTTTCATCTTTCCACTCAGGGGCAATTCTCATTTTCTCTATAGTATCACTGAGAGAAATACCAGGTGGGACTGAATTCACCAGGCACAAAAAGGGGCCAGAGTAGGTTTAAAGAGCAGCAGGGGTTAAGTCCTCAATTCAGAACCAAAAATGCAAAAGAAACCCTCGGTCTAGGAATCAGATGAATGCTAATGGGGTATTCCCTTCATAGACCCCAGGATTGCGAATGTCGAATAATGACGCTGTGACTCTACGCGTCAATCCGATTGCATGTCTCTGAGATTTATCATGATCTTCCATGTTTATTGACGTCAGGACCCACACGACAGACTTTTATGTGGTGTGGCCTGCTGTAGCTCAATTATCTGTCTATGAGAAACGATACCACGCCTTAGTCATCGCAATTGACCCTAAAGGCCCGGGTAGAAGTTGTACTACCTACTGCAGGACTACGGACTTTTAGCTTCACTTTCTACAATATTTCCGCAGATTGGTTGTTCCCCGACATTACGACGGTCTGACCAAGGCAGATATACTTTTCCTGTCTAACCACGCCTTTGTACAGTTTCAAGAAAAAACTTTTCATGATATGGACTCTTGAAAAATAAGAAGGAATAAGGAATATAAAAAGGATTGGGACCACAACGTCCAAGGCCGGTATTCTGGGTCCACTCAATGAATTTATTCATACACTTTTTTTGCCCTGAGGAAGTTCCTTGTATAGGAACGAAACACGTTGGTTGTTGTCAAGTTGTTTTTATGAAGAAAAATAAAGAACATTTTGAAATAAAGTGACCAGTTTGTGACTTCATTCCTGGTGCTGCCTCCACTCTTGCATTGAAATTTGTCTCTGGATTTCCAGTGGGACCGAGCTGCAGCAGGTCCCGTGGTGGGCTGGCACAGGACTTCACTTAATAAGGGACTTTATGATTGATGTGCTCAGAGCAGAGTCAGCTGTAGGTTAATTTTGTTGTATTGGCTATTCTATCTCTTGTCCATGGGCACCTACCAAGCAAGAAATATCCATGAATGTCAATGCTATGTCCCATCTATTTCTTTTGATAATTTGAAATACAACAAGTCTAATTGCCTCTACACTCTCCTAAACGTCAAAAAGTGAAAAGTGCCATAACACTTTCCTTGCTGTTTATGAGGACAAACAAGCTGATAGCTGATTTCGTGCCACCATAGAGCAAAGAACTTAGGGGCATATTACCAACAACTAGCGATAATTTTTGTCTCTAACTTGTTTAGAGACAAAAATGATCGCCGCACATCGGCGATTTTTATCGCAGATAAACCTTGCTATTAACAAGGTTTATCGCAAATGCGATAAAAAACGGCCGAAATGCATGAATATCGCTGAAAAGTCAGCGATATTCATGCATTATCGAGCAAATGCTCTTAGCCATGTTATCCACCTCCCATTGGATAACATGGCTAAGAACTGCTCAGGGCAGGTGTTAGCTTTGGAGATATTCCCGCTTAGCGCGAATATCTCCAAAAGTTGGTAATAGGAGATAGCGATGTTAGCGACTGTTTTCAGTCTCTAACATCTTGGCACGCCCACTTTGCATCTCATTAGTGATAAATATCACTGACATGCAAAGTGGGGCCCAAGATGGTCGCTATCTCCTACTAGCTGTTGCTAACTGGTGTTAGCGACAGCTTGGTAATAGGGAGATAATTTTATCTCCGCTTTCTTGGCTTTTAAAGCCAAAAAAGCGGGGATAAACCCCCTTGATAATATGCCCCTTAATCCTTCTGTAAAGTGCCCTCTCTATGGCCTCCACTGCTTCAGTGGAAGAAGAGATTGTTGACCCCACATAGGATGACACCTCAAAGACCACCTCACAGCTGACCAGCAGTCTTTCTTCAAGGGCAGTATTCCAGGTTACAAGTTTCCAGGCACCAGCTAGAAGGCTACAGACACTAGTCACTGCCTTGCAGGACTTATCTCCAACCCCTCTTCCACATGCATGTAGGTCAGTTAACTTCCCTGTTTCATGTTTCCACTCAGGGGCAATTCCCATTTTCTCTCTATAGTATTACTGAGAGAAATACCAGGTGAGACTGAATTCACCAGGCACAAGAAGGGGCCAGAGGAGGTTTAAAGAGCAGCAGGGGTTATTTCCCCTATTCAGAAACAAAAATGCAAATCAGGGATCAGATGAATAGGAATCAGATGAATGCTAATGGGGTATTTCCTTCATAGGAAGGTGGCATGCTTCATCATGGGGTGTTTTGCTTTCACCTTTCAGGGAATACAGCTCCCATACGATGGCTCAACACTCGGCGAAGCAAAAGACATTAACACAAAACAAACAACAACTTTAGAAAAGGATTTTATTTTACAAAATGCAAGGACTCACTCTTTTAAAATTAGGCTTGGGGTTTTATTTTATACAAATCTCTCTAACAGAAAGGCTTTCCTAGATGCTAAATGCAGAACATTTTCTAATATATATGTTTATATGCAAGCAATAATAACACACTTGATAAATATAACAGCTAAATGCATGAATAATACTGATGAATAAACAAGCAGCAAATAATATGAAATAAGACTCAAGCAAATATACTGGGCGTCCTGCAAAAGATCAGAAAGATACATATACATCAAATGATTACTTTTGATGTGCACCTCACCTCACTCACACCTCACAAAGAAAGCACCTCAAATGATCAGAGCCACTGGCTAAACATCACAATGGTAATATTCAAAGCTCAAGCATCCCAAATGACCACAATCACTGGAACCACGCATCACAATGACACTAGTTAAAACTCAATAGTTCACCTGGTGCAAAAACTGCATCTTAGCCCACTCCTGGCTGGGGGAATTTAACAGCCGTGGTCAAGAGCTCAGCAACCAGGGTTCCACGCGCCGAAGTAGATGCACCCGTCCTGTTCGAATTCTAAACTCCCGGTTTCTAAGTCAACAACCCTCAGCTTTATCATCTCAAAACACACTAGAAGGTTCAAGAGAGACCTCCCCTGTGCCAGAGGAATCTTACCAGAACTAGCCCGGTTCCAAGAAAGCATTCCCATGTCTGGAAGGAGTTCCTACGTTCCCTTCTCCATTCTTGCATGTTCCAGCCTTTATCTTGACGAAGCTCACAAAGCCTTCTGGGTAGATTAAACAATCTCTCACAAAAATAATCCTTGAACATGATTAACCCAAACAACTTACAAGCGCTGCTGTGCACTCAGAAAAGCTCAAGCAAGGCAAAGTCAGAATTCAGGATGACATGAGGCAATGCCAAAGCCATTAGTAAGAACTTCATAACTCTACCAATGTACAACACAATGCACATTTGTGCACCAATGCCTTATAGCATCACACACTTCATCTCTCAATGTACAACATAGTGCACAGTTGCTCACAACACTGCACTTCGAGAGCAAAAAGTACATTCCACACCTCTCTCTCCATCTCATGCTTTCAAATGCAGATCCCACACATCCTGTTCTTGGAAAGGCTGTCCTACTCTTTGACAGCTCCCACTAAAAGACTGCAAGATTACAAGAAAGATACTTTTAGGAGAAACAGGCATATGCAGGACATCATACATTCAGGGTGGGGTAAAATAGAACACCAAAGTTAGTTAAAATAATGGTAGTCAAAGGTCATCACAGGGTGTCAGACCACAAGAGTGCCTCTAGCACTACATGGGGTAACCTCCTCGCTCTATAAACCTAGTCATAAGGTGGGCTAAAACCCCCTCTCCATAAGGGAGGAGCTCAGGGATGTTTTAGTTTGTCTGACAGTGATATACTAATTACTTTAAGGGAAGTAGGTGTGGTGAGGAACGCAAAACTAAAATAAATGTTCATTAAAACTAGTTCAGAGGCACACGATACATTTTATTCAGTCACCCCCAGACCAGGATCAAAAACAAGCTATAACAGGATGGAATTGAAACTGTCAAAGGGTGTAAAATTGGTCATAGGTCGACATGTTTCAGCCTAGTGCCCTTGAAAGAGGTGTGGCAGCCTTCTTTAGGACCTTGTGAGTGTTGCTACCATGTGTGTGTAACCAATTTGTGGTGAATGACAAAAGAAATTGTTCAATACAAAACGTCTTTGGAGTGCAAATGCCACTCGGTTAGTGTTCCACTGTTCTGAATTGTCTGCAAAAGTCAGGCCGCCTAACCCAACTTAACCTGTGATGCAATCCATGTCACCTGACATCATGATTAAGGACCCGATGCACCGGGAGTGCTTGTAACAAGTTTAAGATTTACTAAGCAACTACTACATTCTCATGCTGAAAGGCAACCAGTATCCTCATTTACAGCAGGCAAACCTTTTATGTTTCCATTTTATCATTCATTTTATTATGCACATTTTTACTTCATTGCCAGAAATATTATGGAGGAGACAGAGAGCATGGCTAGATGGAATTGACTGACTGAATTAAAGGGAATTTACTAATAACTATTGACCAATCCAACTACTGATAGTAGATTTTACTCCCACACCCACCCTAGCCACGTCACCCACAGCAGAAGTCCATCCAGGTTTCAAACTATACTACTTAACCAACACAACACCATCAGTTATAAGGGGTTTATTTTCCACCATAGATGGTGCGTTTTAACTCCATAGCAATAACAAATCCTACTATGCAGAAATTAATATCTGAATTGAAGGGTCAGTCAAAATGAAGCCTTTTCCAAAACTGACTCCTAGGTAGTGACCAGCTGCTGGTTCTAGTTTCAAAACTATTTAAGGCTAGTGGACAATTGTTAGCCATTAATGTTTTCTGTAATTAGTAAGACAATTATAATGCCCTTACCACCAGTAGTGTGAGTACCACGGGCAGCAATAAAATAGGCAGATGAAATTTGTATGTGGTCTTCATGCTATATCCTTAGAGCAAACAAACATTTTGCCGCCTGCACTGAACCACATAATTAAACAACACAGAAGCTAAGGGGAAGTGGGAGCATGGGAGGACACCCTCATAAAGGAAACAAAAGAAGGGACTTGAAGGGCACCCCATATGTGAAAAAAAAGAGCAATCAAGGCAAAAGGTGAGGGGGCATCAAAATCACAGTGAGGTAAACACCCACACCTAGAGTGAATGACAAAAATATTGAATAAAAAATATTGTGTGGCATGTATATCATGTCAAAAATATTTGACCAAAAATATTGAGTAACAGAATGTAGAAGGTAGGAATATGGATTTTGTTATACACATAATGTGATTTATAAAAAGCATGGTTGCAGATAATATTGTTAGACTTTATATTTTTGTGTAAATATTGTTTTGCATTTAGTTTAATAGCTATTAGTAGTGGGCTATTGGGGCTGTGGGGGAATACATGGGGAAGGCATTTAGATTATGCATTATATTTTTTATGTTTTATTGTAATGAAATACTTAATTGGTAATTAATTATTTAAAGTGTTTAACTGATTGTGATTTTAAATGTGTAAGTGTATTTTGTGGTTTTTAATGAATGTTTTATTGTGAACAGTTTAAATGTAAATATATTGTATTAATAGTTATTAAAAATGCATTTTTTAGTAATTTGCTATTAATTATTAAATATTCAATAGGTAATTATAACTTAAAAGATATAAATACATTATTGTCTTGTAGATTATTAGTTGTTTTAATTAACTGATAATCCATTCATAAGTGTATTTGATATTAATGTTTATATGATGCAAATGATTGATTGATTGATGCATGATGTTTGATGCACTTTACATACTCTTGCTTAGGTCTGATCTGCAATAGTAAATCTAACCTGTTTGAAGTACAACACTTTCCCTACTGCTGCTTATGTTGGAGTGGGATTAGCAAATCTAACTGTTTCAAAATCCAACACTTTAACTATTGTAGATTAAATTGGAGTTGAAATAGTAAATATAACCCATCCCAACTCCAACACTTTCCCTACTTTTGCTTACATTAAAATGGGAATAGCAAAGCTAACCTTTCCAAAATCCTATACTTTCTTTAATAATGTTGGGGTGGGAATACTTAATCTAACCCACCAAAGTCCAATACTTCCTTACTGTTGCTAGAATTGGAGTGGGCATAGTAAATGTAATCCCTCCAAAGTTCAGCACTTTCTCTACTGTAAATACAGTTGCTTCAATTGGAGTGGGAATAGTATATCTAACCCCTCCAAAGTCTAACACTTTCTTTGATTTTGGTTACGTTGGGGTGCTAATAGTACATTTAAACCTCCTGAAGTGCAATATCTTTTCTACTTTTGCTTAAGTTGGTCCTATACTAGTCATTGTGATTTATTTGAAGTCCAACACTTTTTCTAGTATTATTTTTATTCTTACTGTTTATAAAAATAAATTCATAAATGGAATGTATTCACATTTGTATTTCTTTGTATTCATTTTATATTTTTAAGAGTGGCATGTTGTTTTTATATTTAAAAGACTATTTATATTATTTATATATTTAGTTTACATAATTCATTAAAAGTATGTATTTTATATTAATTTTCACATTTAAATTAGGTTCCATATAAGTTTTGGTTATAAATAAGTTTGTAATTTTTACTTTCCAGTTACTGTTTATATTTTTACTTTAACATGTTTTATATTGGTATAGAAGACAAGTGGCCCAATTTATATGTTGGTGGAGATGGAACTCCATCACAATGCTGACAGAATTCCCTCCCTGCCAACATAATGGTCCACTGACCTGGTTTAAATTTGGGTGGACCATAGTTTGACGATGGTGGAGACTAGCTTGACGATGGTGGAGACTACTCAGTCTTCACTGCAGTTAATCTTCTCAGACAGCACCAAGGAGCAAGGGCAATTGAAGGTTTTGCTATATGTCCAGACACAACGAATTGAGATCGGCATACATGTAGCCATTTTTCAATGCCCGTCACTGACAGGAAAAACCTAGCGGTAAGGGGCACTGAAAAGTGCTCAATGACCCCTTGCCATTGAAGGAAATTCCCATGGCGAGATCAGCAGTGTTTTTACTCACAAAGAATATCCTATTTTGGGATTTTCTTTTTGAAGTTAAAAAATAATTGTATGTTCATAGCACTGCTTTGTCATGTTGGCGGAGTCATCCGTAAAACTTACAATGAATGGGAAGGGAATACTGTGATGGCACTTCCTGTCAATGTTTGAAATGTTTGTTGGGTCAGAGCGAATAATTTACTTTGTTTCCCTGGCTGAGAAATGGGCCACCGTCCTAAATATAAATTGGCCCCATATATATTATATATATATATATATATTGTGTACATTAATTATTAGAATTATTTGTATTTAATTATATAATTTTTGGGAAGTTTAGTATTTTAAAAAAATGCTTACAAATACCTTTTTTGTCAATATTTTGTTCAACGCTTTTTTTGACATGCTATTTTGGCAGTTTACCTGCAAAGTATAAACTGGATATTTGTATAAGTTATATTTTTGACACAATAGTCTGGTGTCATAGTATTGTTTTTCATGATATTCTGTTACTCAACAGTTTGATCTGCGGTGAAATATTCGCGAAACGTACATCCCAACAGCAAATTATATTTGCTTCCTTCTGTAATGGGTGATAATAAGCTGCTAGTGTTACCTCCCAAGAACTCTAAATGAACTACAGAGTAACTAGGATATATTGTTCTATACGCATGGTATACAGAATTCAAAATAAGAAACTCATGAAAATAATCCATAAATAAATGATGTTGTAGTGATTCTGGGATTTTTTTTTACTCCAGATGCAGCTAAAATGTTCCCTTGTTTCCTCTGGTCTTTTCATGCCTAGTATCACAGACCAGTCAGAAGCAGACTCTGGTCTGGGTAACCCTGCCTTACATTTGCTAATAATTCCACCTGGTGACAACCAGCAACAATTTCTGAGCATCACTCATTGTACTGTTCTAACACTGTAACGCATAGAAATATATCACCTGCCTATAGTCCTGTTACCTGCAGCCTTCTAAAGCTTTCATTTTCAGTCCTGTGGGAAACAGCCTTTCCAACAAAGGCTGAATTATGCATGCCTTTACAACAAAGACTTTACGGCAATGCAGTGAAGTCTTTACCACGCAGGATTTAACAACGAATATGCTTTTAGCATGCATGCCTTTACCACAAAATTCATTGGAAAGGCATGAATGTTAAAGACATATGCATTTTTGCAAGCTCAGTTGTTTGTAAGTTGAAGGGGAGCACTTTCACTATATGTCACCAAGAACACCCACTCAGAGCATATCACCCACCACAGATGCATCACCAGCCCGCTTTACATCAATTCAGTAAAATGCATCACACCACTGCACTGAACTGTACTGAGTGTCCAACCACTCCCATAAATATGCAGGAAAATAGTATATACTCTCTCCCGAGCAAACGGATAATCTGAAGAAACCATGTCATGAGTGAAGTAATATGTGAGGTCATAAGCAATGCATTGCAGGAGCGTAAGTTATAGTTAGTTCAGGTAACTATAACTGCCAAATTTCTATGGTTTTGTGCATTTGAAATGTAAGCCTAACTATAACGTCTCTGTAACCTTTGTTTTTTTTCAGTGTATTTCTATGTTTTTAAATTCTATTTCCTAATTATAACATTCCTGTAACATTTGGAGTTCTTTAGTGAATTTCAAAGTTTTTTCAAATTCGGTTTCCTAACTATAATGTCCCTGTAACCTTCGGTTTCTCTAGTGAATTTCAGAGATTTTTCAAATTATATTACTAAAGTATTATACCCTGCAATGTTTAGTTTTGTGAGTTAATTTCTAGGGTTTATTTTCTATACTAAGTATACTACAAGTTACTTTGCTTTTTATTTCAAAACTGCAGTCATTTTTTTAAATAAATAAACTTTGTATACATTTTAAAAGACAAATATCATATAAGTACTTAATGTAAAATGTAGAATGTTTTTTAAATGTAATTGAACAAGTTAAAAAAAAAAATCGTACTGCGTTCAAAAAAACAGACGGGACCACAAGTACTCTATGTTTCTTGGTCCCGATCAAGTAATCTGAATAATCAGCAAAGTAGGATTAGCAAATAATTGTAAAGATTATTTTGCATAGGTACCTCCCTCTGTTCATTAATGACAGCAGTATAAACATATTTACAAGTACATATATAAAAAGGTTGAACTATTTTTCAAGACAGTTACTCATTTTATGAGTTTTGCTCCATGAAACATGCAAATCTTGATTTTTGTTTGGGTACATAAGGACCCCACTCATTCAATGTAAAACCACACCCACAACCAGTTACTTCTCTGGGTAACTTTACAGAAAGAGAATTGAGAACTGGTGGTGCTCTATATTCATAGAATGGACGAAGCATCATCTTGTGATACATCACCTCCAAGAAAACAAAGTGATGTCTGGAAGTATTTTATTATACCTTCGGGGAAAAAGAAGGTTAAAGCTAAATATGTTAAGTTCAGTGTTTGCGGCAAGCAGTTATCCAGGAGCACTGTCAAGAAGTAATCACATGGGACAAGATCCATGTGGAAGAACCTAAAAACAATTCATGGAATAGTCTACAACCAAATGATGTGGGAGAAAACACATACAGCAGGACAATCCACCTATACAGCTCCCTTGGGAGAACTTTCATCAGCAGCAGTCATTATAATACAAGCTGCCTGCAAATATTTGCCACCACATGCTTGTAACTGTAACAATATCACCTGTTCTTGCATTCTTGGATATGGCGAAGAAGCATTGCTGTTATTTTTTCTTTTTTTTTGTTTCCAGTTATCGCAATGGTTTTTTAACACTGAAGCCAGTTACTTCTTTCCATTTCCTTATCCTTTTACTAGCTTGTACAATTTTTGTTCCAAACTAAACAAGAACAAAATGTAAAAAATTAAAAACCCTTCTACAAAAAAATACAGTTCTTTTAGAACCACCATCTGGTGAAGGAAAGAGCCAAATCTATGTTTTTAATGTGTTAGAGAATAAATCATTGTGAGACTGGGTGCCTCAGTGGCTGTATCAGTGTGGAGTGTGTGTCAGTGGTTGCATTGGTGTGTCCATGAATGTATCTGTCTATATATCAGTGTGGGGCTGGGTGTGTCAGTGGTTGCATGTGTGTTTATGGGTGTTTCAGAAGCTGTATCCATGTTTGGTTGGGTTTTTAAGGGAGTGTAGTAGTGTTTGACTGAATGTGTCAGTAGCTTTCTAACTGTCTTGGTGTGTAGCCGGGTGTGTAAGTATCTGTATCAGTGTTTTTCTGGGTGTGTAAGTGGCTGTATTGATGTGTGATTGTGTGTCAATGGGTGTATGAGTGTGTGCCCGGAAATGTCAGTGTCTGCAACAATGTATGTCTTAGTATGTTACCATCTGGTTAGTGTGTGACGGGGTGTGTCACTGGCCGTCTCAGTATGCGTATGGGTGTTTGAGAGACTGAATCTCTAAGTGGCTATATCAATATGTGACGAAGTGTCATTGTCTGTACAAGTATGTGTCTGGGGGTGCCAATTTCTATATCAGAGTGTGGCAATAGTTATATCAGCGTGTGTCTGGGTATGTCAGTAACTGTATTGGTGTGTTCCTGGGTGTGTCATTGGTTGTATCAGTGTGAGCCTGGTCAGTTAGTGGCTGTACTGGTGAATGCCTTGGTGTGTAAATGGGTGTATTGGTCTGTGCATGGATGTGTTAGTCTCTGTGTGGCTTTAAATGTGTATGGGTATTGTGTGAGTAGCTGTATTGGTGTGCAGGTATGTTAGTGCGAATGTCAGTGTATAGCTGGGTGTATGAGTGGCTGCATTGTTATGTGGCTTGGTGTGTGAGTGGCTTGATAATAGTAACAGCTGGTGTGTCAATGACCGTATAGGTGTGTGAGTCTATGTTGTAGTGAGGTCATGTCATTAACTGCAGACATTTCTAAACTAGAATTAGTTAGTATATGCTTGGCAGCCATTTTGACGCTTTTGCAGGTGTTATTATATGGCTTTATTCTTGTGGATAGACTGCTGGTGCATTTTCGCTGTCTGCCTTTCACACATTTAGCTGTACACTGTGCTCCTCGTCTGTACAGTGTGTACAAGGTCAAAAAAAATGTATGCTGTTGATTAACTTTGGTCAGTCCCACACCCATAGACACAACATAGAACACATGTGCACTGCTGAAAGTCAGATGCTTTTAAAATGGCATTGCATGCATGAAAAAGCACTTGGAGAGATGAATTCCAATAAACAAGAGCGGTGCTTGTTCTAAGATGTGATTCCTTGCATCTAGACTTGGAGATATGGGGTCCCCCTGACAAAATAAACATTTTAAACTATACTGTGTCTCTGTGTACTCATGCTGTGGGCAAGTGTGAGTGTTTGAATGAAAGAGTATTCTTCTGCCTGCGATTTCTGAGAGGGACAGGGTGACATGTTCTAGGATGTCTAATCATTAGTAAGTTCGCTGTAGTACGGAGAACGAATGAGACACTATAGCTAGTCAGGTTGGGGTTCTGGGCATCGAGGTGGGTTTTCTGGTACACCACTGCACACCGAGGTCCTAGTTTCATGCGCATAGTTTCTGTGTATATGCAGAATCCCTGCAACATGGCGCACCTACGTTTGGTCTGGTTTCTTATTTACAGGGATCTCGAGTAGTACTAGTGCTTGTCCACAAAACCCTCTTCTGTTTTCCGGTAAACAGTTGTGACAGCATAACCTACCTATATTGATGTTTTTATAGGTTCTTTTCAAGCTTGATTAAATGGTTTTCTTTTGAATTACTACCCTATATTGCGCTGTCACGCATTAATTTGTTCTTCTTTCTTAGTTGATATTGCGGCACATAGCAGCGCACCGCTTCGTCGTCATTTGCTCGCATATGGAGTGCGAGATGCGGGTATAAAACTTAATTTTTGTAGTTGGAACTGATCCAGCTTACCACTTTCAGGTATTTTATTCTTGGCTTACCTTTCCAGCAGTGAATGGAGATGATAACTTGTTCCATGTGTATATACTCACACTACGATTCAGAGGGGGTCATTAGGATGGCGGGTGGACTATGCCCGCCCGCCATGCTGACGGGGATTGGGAACGCCCGCCATAAGGGTGGGGTCCCGGGGGTGGTATTAGGATGTGCCCGCCACAGTGACAGGCACATCCTGTATTTTTAGCATTGTGGCGGGCGGTGCAGAGCCCGCCACAATGCTAAAAATGCTTTACATCATTTGCATTTACAAAGCGGCAGGCACCGCGTGGTGCCTGCTGCTTTGTGAATGCAAATGAAGGGGGGTACCACAGGTACCCCCTGTGCTCATCCCCCTACTCACCTTCACTCTGAGGGCCGCACGGGGCCCCCAGAGTGAAGTCCGCCTGCCTTTCCGTGGAGGCATTGCCGCCACGGAAAGGCATTGAAAAATGCCCATGATAATATGACTGGCGGTGTCTGATAGACACCGCCACCATAATATTCCTTTTTCGCCCCGGCCGCAAGGCGACCGGGGTGGAAAAGCGGCGGACGGTCTTTCCGTCCGCCGAGGTCCCCCCCGCCATTCTAATATGGCGGGGGGAAAACGAGAGATGATGGCGGGTGGATTGCCTCCGCCAGGCTGGCGGGGGCAATCCGCTCGCCATCATAATGGGCCCCCTAATGTATATCGGCCTAATAGAACTCTTGAAGTTCCGATTTCAGCATGGCAACACCTTATTTGGTTTAATGGCGCTCTACCCCACACAGTGACTCCAGTCTGTTTAGGGCCTTTATCAAATCCAGGGACCACTTGGCCAGTTTTGCCCGGGTACAGACCACATCCACATTATTTGGCAGTAAAAATGGCAGAATTGTGTGTCTTGCATGCCTCCTTAATTGAGTTGCACAGGGCACTAGTGCAATACGTCTCACGCAATCTCCAGGTGGGAGCACCTGGGGTTGCTGCACAACCAGCTGGACCTTGTGGACTGACTATTAGTCCTGTCATGGTTAATTTGGATATGGGCAAGCGTCCACAAAATAAGGATGATTTACCTTACTGGCTTGCAGAGAAATTTGACCAGCTGGAAGCGGTATTTCCGAATATCACCCCTGTGGAAAAACACAGGATTTTAACGATTAGTTTGCAGAAGGACTTAATACCCAAAGTAACTGATTGTGAAAATTGGGGTGAAGTGTTTGCAGCGGTGTTTATAAAATGTTTTGGCACACTTTCTATGACAGTGCTCCCTCTATGATTAAGCGTGTTCAAGATGAGGACGGACCGGAGGCGGCTGTAGAGTTGGGTATGACATTGGTTGGAGTATTCAACGTAGTTGCTGATCACATCCTTGTTAATGTTAAGGGAGATGCAGTTAACTTTCAAGTGTCTAATGCTTTGACCTTGTCCCAGAACCATAGAAAGCCCGCATTTTACCAAAAATCATTGCAGATGCCTATAAGACAATTGGCCGCAATAGTTTGGGTGTTAAACCTTTCGCTAGGATACCAGCATAACAGCAAACACAGACGGTGCAGTCTGCAAAAGACAACCATCAAACATTTCCTATGAAAAATTGGAAAAATAAAAAGAATGGGAAGCAACAACAAAAGCAAGGGTCGCGTGCAGCATCACCAGTACCCGAGTCTTCTGAGCGCACTTATGATTTGCGCGACCCCGCGATAATTAGGTCTCCTGACAGATTTTAGGTTCCTGATCAGCGTTCTCCTCGTTCTTTTTCAGGACACATCAGGCTCACAGGCTGGTGGCAGGGAACGTCAGGAGTGCAGAAGAGGTTGAGGTGCCCCGCAAGGATGTGAGCATCCTTGTCAGACTGACTAAAAAGGGAAACCAGACGATTTTCCTCGTCAGCGCCCATAGTTTCAGAAAAAAAAAGTTTCTGCTTTAACAGTGAGATATGCCACAGACGGTGAGGACACGGCTCCAGAACCTAACATGGGCAGTAACGCTGCTAGACAGTGCAGCAGAGGTTACCATAGTGTGGCAAGCACTGTGTCTATTTCTGGAGGCGACAGCAAGTGAAACGTTCATTGCGGCTGACATCCGAGAGACTCCCCCTGACAAATTATATGACATAGTCCTTATGATTGAAGGTGACATACAGCATGTAATTAAAGGGATTTTTTAGGAAAATCTGACTTCTTCATATGACATTTTGTTGGGAGAGGCAGATTGGCACTCGCCTTTTGTTCTCGTCGCTATGAGGGGGAAGGAAGTAATACTCCTGAGTTTTTCCAAAAACGTCTCTAAGGAGCATGCAAAGGCTTTTGCACAAGAGTGGACTTTGGTACTTGCACCAGCACTGTACTGTACTCAGGTGGGCTGGGATAAAGATTCTCCCCCGCATGAGATACCATTACGGTCTATGCCACAGCCACAACCCCAGTATCGCATCCGACGGGAGGCAAAAACTCCTGTTTCTGAGATTCTAGATCAATTAGAGTATCAAGGAGTTATTGAGATTTTAGTGTCACAGATGAATAACGCTCTGTTTACCGTAACTAAACCTGATGCGTCGTACCTCTTAGTTTTGTATTACCCACATTTGAATTCTCATTGTTGCCCCTGTGCAGTTCAGAATACTCATAGTTCTGCTCTAGTGGACAGTATTGTTCGTAAATATGTAAAACTACCCTTGATATTTCCAACGGCTTTGTCAGTCATAATCTGCCACCTGAAAGCAATCAATGGACCGCTTTTACCGCCAACGGAAAACAGAAACAATTCTGGAGTTTGGCCATGGGCTATAAGAACAGCCCAGGTGTATTTGCTGCCCATGTCGTCTCTTTGTTAGGCGGCATAGATCCTGATGCGTATTCATACATTGATGATATTTATCTCACGGACGACAAATTATGTCCGCTTCTGTGTCAAGTGGGCCGCATCATTGTTTTGTTTGCGGACTACGACTATAGGTTTAACTTTATGAAATCACACACTGCAGAGTACACAGTGTTGTTCTTGGGCGGCGAGCCCAATAATAAAGGTAGAGGCTTGGGACCTCTCTTCTTGGAGAAATGCACACGTTTGCAACCTTCTATAACCCTGAAAAAACTACAGTCTTTGCTGAGATTTTTAAACTTCGATCGAACTTATATTCCAGAGTATTCCCAGCGTATCAAACCATTGTATGCTTTGATACAACCTACTTTTTCAAAAGCCTGCTGGCTTCCAGAACATGCAGCTATCCTGCAATCTTTGCAGTCTGATCTTTTTGAATCTAAATACTTGTTGACACGTGATAATGAAATGAAATGAAATGAAATGAAAATGCGTTTTATATAGCGCAAAATAGTTGCCCGGAGGCGTCCAAGCGCTGAGATTGCAAGGTGTTGTAAACAGCAGGGCGAATGATGTAGAAGGAGAGGCGAACTTATTTATTGAACAAAAGGGTTTTCAGATGCTTCCTAAAGGAGGTCAAATCTGGATTGGACCTTAATTGAAGGGGCAGCCTGTTCCACAGCCTAGCTGCATTGAGGGTAAAAGAACGGCCTCCTGATCTAGCCCGGTTAACTTTGGGCACAATAGCAAGAAACGCGCTGGCGGAACGCAACTGTCTGCTAGGGAGATAAGGGGTGATTAAGGGACGATTGATCAGTGGGCCAGTTTCCCAGAATGACTGATGGGCAATACAAAGGGATTTGAAAGTAATCCTGTCCCTAACACGGAGCCAATGCAATCTTATTAATCCAGGTTTAGCAGAAGACCTACGGGGAATTTGAAGTAGGGTCCGGACTGCACAATTTTGAATCACTTGCAATTTCCGCAATGTGAAATCAGGGGCTCCAAGATAAAGTGCGTTTCCGAAGTCCAGCCTAGAGTGGATCAATCCCTGTACAACAATTTGTTTGGCTTGGAATGGTAACAGGGGTAGAATCTTCCTCAGCATTCTGATAAGGCCAAAACAGGTGGCAGACAGCTTAACAGCCTGGTGGTCTAACGTTAGGGACCTATCCAGCCAAATGCCCAAGCTCTTAATGTCATCCTTTGGGACTGGGGGGGACCCAGGCAGGCTGGCCAGATGGAGCCCAGCGAAGACTGGGCCGAGCGTCCCAGCAGCATAACCTCTGTCTTGTCCCCATTGAGTTTGAGACAAGACAGGGTCATCCAGCTACACTAACTAACTACACGAACCTGGTGATACATATCGTGCCAGGCACGGTGGGTTTCACATACTTGACGTTAAATGAAGGCGACACAGTGTCTATTGCTCACAAGTCACATTTGTACACTTCGGCTGAACTGCGGTTTTCCGCTGTTGAAAAAATCTTGACAGCTGTCCAGATGGCGATCCTGAAGGAACGTGCATGTGCACTAACACAGGAGAAGCGCATTTTGGTTGTGACATCATATCCTGCTCTAGAAGCAGTGACAAAGGCAAGTGTACCAAACTCAAAAGCTTTGCATCCACGTTGGATACAATGGGCTACTTCAATGACAACTTCAGATGTCACCTTCATCTTTGACTCCTCCCTACAAACACAGGAGTTTTTATAGTATGAATTTGTTAATCCTGCTTCTCTGCCTATGCGTCCGTTGGAGGAGTACCATTGTATCATTGTAACATTGTATCATTTACATTGACGGTTCAGTGCAACAGGCGACAGGGTCAAAGCATTTGTATTCAGCAGCATGCACAATTGTGGCAGGTGCCATAGTGAATGGAGAGTTCAAGTCAAGTGTTGTACACACTCTGGCACTAGGAGACTGTACTGCCCAATTAGCTGAGCTGCGCGCCCTTGTGCTCACACTTGAGTTTCCAGATCCGAATGTGACTACTCTTGTTGTAAGTGATTCTTACTACTGTGTTCAGTCTTTCAATGACAACTTACACTTTGGTCTCGAAATGTCTATTGTGATTCTAAAGGCAGCGCAATTAAGCATAAAAGCCATAGATCTTAAAAAACGTCTGCCTCTCACACATGTAATTCATACTCTTGGCCACCAGAGCTTAGGAATACACGCTGTTGGCAATAGTTTAGCTGTTCAAGCAGCTAAATCAGCAGTAGCCACATTTTCAGTTGCAGCAGTTACAAGATCCATGAATAAGATTGATAATGACATCTTGGCAGCTGTTGCTGCCACAGAAAAGGGTGGCAATTACCCGCAGGGTTTCCCTTCGAAATACTCTTATCACTTAAGCCCCGATAAAGTTCCTTATGTGAGGATTAACAACGTTGGTGACAGGCTGATTCCAAACACTGAATGCAGACATTCACTGAGCTCAGCCGCACACAAAGGCTTGGCTTCAGGCCATCCTGGAGTGTCTATAACTGTTTCTATCTTACAGCAGCGTTGCTGGTGGCATGGTTTATATAAACAAACCCGTAATTATGTGCTTTCGTGTGACATTTGCCAACAGATTAAGCCATCTACGGTAACATATCCACCACAAACACCACTGTGCATATCTAATAGACCTTTGGATGTGTTTATTTGGATCACTGCAATCCATTTTCTTCAGATACGGCCTATAAATTCATCTTAGTTGAAGTTGATTCAAGCACACATTTCCTTTGGGTGTGGCCACAAAACAGTGCTAACACTCAAACTGTCATCAGGGATTTGCGTGTCTTTGTGGGAAATTTTTCATGTGGTACTTTCCATTCAGACCAGGGTCCGGCGTTCGCCTCTAAGGCGTACAAGGAGTCCATGAGGTCTTTGGGAGTGCAATTCAAATATTGGGCTCCATACAGGCCTGAGGGTAATTCAGTTGTGGAGCGAATGAACCGCGACTTAAAGCAATCCTTGACAGCTAGGGTCTTAGGTACTGGCAGGAACTGGTTCGCCCATTTGTATAGCGTACAACGTGCACTAAATAGGGGTGGGCGGAAATTAAGTAGTCGCGCTACAAGCCCCGCGAAACGGTAAAAAATCTCTGTGAGCAAGCAAAAGTTCAGGGAACACATGGAATTGCTTGTTCCGCCCCTTTGCTTTTTTCCAGATCGCGAACGCTGTTTGCGTGCTCGGGGAGAAATATCTTGCAAACACGCATTTTGAAAGCACAAACAAGCAAAAAATCGCAGAATTTTTTGCAATTCCGCATTCCCTGCAGAATGCAAAATTACCCAAATTCTGCAAATTCGTGAGCAGTACAGGATTTACCGCCCAGGTCTATAAATAATCTCCCTAGAAGATCTTTGGGTAGGCGGACCCCGTACAAAATGCTCTTTGGCATCAAAATGTTTGTGCCTGACCTTGATGGTCTAGATATAGCGGCGTCTGCCGCATTCTTTGACGTGGATAATCATTCTGCTGTATTACAGAAGCTACAAGAGACCAGAGACAGTCTCCCAAAGGAACACTTACCCTCAACCACTGATGCAGCATTGCAGATTCCGGTAGTCGGCTGGCTACACAAAGTCAGAGACCTGGTCCGAGGGAAGGTGGAGAACAAAAAGCAGTTTGGCCCCTCTTATTGTGCACCTGTCCCAATGCTTGACGTGAAGGGAACTCGTACAGTTATTTTACCAACAATTACTGGTCAAAAAGACAATAGAAATGTCTCCGTGGACAATGTTAAGTTACAACATATGGCCGATCCTGAATAGTATAACATAACACCAGTGTCTTCTTCTCCAGCGATTTCCAGGAATCCAGTGTTGGGCGCTTTTAACACCACGCAGCCTGACTCTGCCATAGAGATGGACTCTGTCATTCACCCTTTACTAAACCTCCCTACTTCCAGTCACACTGAAGAAACAGAGTATGCTTATCTCCCTACCATTTCAAATCCTGGTTTGCAACCAGATACCCTTGACCAGTCACATTTTTCTTTTGTATCGAACTCGACATTATCATTGACCCCTACCAAATTTGTTATTTTTGTGGCCTGGTTTAAAAAGACTTATTTGGTTCCGTCTTGGACATCCATCTGGATGATCCTCTTTGCAATTTTTCTATTCATGTCAATTTGATTTGTGACATTCTTTTTCCTTCTCATAAATGGTCACTACATACCTGAAAGCTCTGCTGTGAAACTGGTTGATGGAACTTTGGCTCCGCATTTGTCTTCTCACATCATGAAAAGGGACCTGACTTCTGTCAAAATCTCCGCCTGGCCAGTTGCGGATGGCATAGTTTGGGATGAAGTGGAGTTCCAAATTCATGGCCCTACACAAATAATTAACGTACCTAATGTACTTCCTGTTTCCATGGGTGATGTAGTAAAACATAATATAAGGTCTGATGATTGGGATGTACATGCAATACAATCTTTGTTTTCAGATCTGAAGTATTATGCAGTATTTGATAGTGAAGATTTGTATTTGAATACTGCAAATTATGCTGATTTGTTTTTCTACCAGCAATATGGCCATCATTACCTGCATAAAGCACATTAATTTAGAAATGTTGTTAATTACACACAATGGGAACATTGATCGGCTCCATTGGATGGTAGCTCAAAATGGTTCTTGAAAAAATGTACATATTTTACATATTTTGATAACTCCAAAACAGAATCATTTAATTTTGAATTAAATGTTTCGTCGAATACTAAAGTGATACTCACCCACACCAAATTAGTGTATTCCCAATCCTTTATTAATGATTTATCAGTGGGTGGCTATGACATGTGGAAGGCCACAGTAGATCTTGAATCTGTGTGAGGTTCTAGATCCTGGCAGGTGCGGGGCACTGAAGCTTTACATCGCGTGTGCCTCATTCCGACTCAAATTTAATTTTTGAAGTATTCAGTCTATCCGACTAGAAGTTTTAGATTGGCTACTTCTAAGCAAATGAATGCCCCTGCCATACCTGCTCTGGATAGATATCTGAACTGGACCAATCATAATGATTATTCAATTGACGACTTGCAATCCTTGTTTCAAAATGTTACTTTTGTTATTTCTGCTTTAAACCCCCTAGGTTGGTTGGTTTGGCAGACCAGCTCAGATGCTTGCCAACTCCGTTTCCATGACAAGGTCCCTGGCTATACACAGGATAGGCCTGATCCATGTTTTTGTAACTCACATTCGGGTACCACCAACTCTGTTGGAAAATGATGTCAAAACTGGTTAAAACACTCAACTCTGTCCTCTGTGAAACAACATTTGTCGTTATTATCAGGTGACATTGATTTTGCAGATTTTAAAAAGGGGCCTGCAGGTGCCAGATCGAAACAATTTAATTACGCAATCTATAATAAAATATGGAAGCTGTCTCAATTTATGGCTGCTTCTTGTTTAAGGGCGATAGACCAGGCTAATTTAGAAAAAGTCCTTGCTGTTGTTGACAATAGTATTATGGCACTTTTTTGCTGCATTTATACATTGGACAGTATTGTTTCATCTGGTGTTGATATTGTACAAGATTATGTGTCTGTTTTGTATCATGGACATAATCAATTGCGTTCAGTAATGCAGTTTGCATGGACTTTACAAACTCTTAAAATGGGGAAAGTTCCTTGAGATTATTTGAACGCATCATCTTTGTTTATACCTTTTAACTTAACGGACAAGCAGCAATTTATGTCCATGAAAGATGCTTCATACACACTTTTACACATTAAAAAATTAGAACCTTTGACTTTTTCCGTGGCCGAAACTGACGCTGCTGTCTGGCTCATCCAAGGGGTAATAACCTTACCATTTCATTTGTTTAAACGTGCTCCTGCATGAAGCATTATCCCCTAGGCTGCTATGAACCCTTAAGCAGGGCTTTCCTTCATGAGGTATGGTCATTACCATTCACTTACAGATGCTTGCGGGATGATAAAGAAGTTTACCTAACTGGGGAATCGTGCGATTCAACTATCGGTCATTCTCTGTGCTGTAAAAATATACAGTTGCATGGAGCCTGTAACCTAACGGCCCCAAATCTCACATGCATTCTGAAAGGTATTCCAGTGTCAAATATTACACCAACTTTCACTCTGCTTGCAAACAGTAGTTATCTGCTTTTAAATAATGAGGAATGCTGCTGTATGCTTGTCGGCTTCCCTTACATTGTGACAGTCTCTTAATGTGTGGTTTGCTGTAAAAATGTACTGTTTCTGCCCCCGCACGGGAGCCTCGATAACTAGGTTTGGCCTTCCATTTCAACCTTAAGGGCAGACTTCGATAGGGTGAGCAGAATTAGAGCACTGTTATCCCAAAAAGAAGTTTCTCCCACATTTGCATGTGAGACATTCGTCCTTCAAGTGGCCAATACCCGATCAGAGGTACAGGCCCTTCTTAATACTGACCTCTCACTGCATTTTGATGCTTTGGTTCATATCATTTTCAATGCCTTTCATACTGTCGGCTTGGCCCATTTTTTTAAAGTTGCGGGCTCTGGCATTGTGTCTTCTTTCCAAACTATTTTTGGTGTAATACTGGCATTTATTCATTCTATTTTTTCTAGCGTCTTCGGTGGGTTGCCACTATTAGTTGCCTTAGCTGCTGGAGTAGTGCTATTAATTTGCCTGCTGGGCAATGGCTACTTTTCCTGTGGCCTTACACAGCCAAGACCGATTGCAGATGCTTCGTAGTGGCATGCTTGAATGCTATGGTACTCTGCCCCTGGCCACACTCAGCGTGGCTTACGGATTGTCCTTACGTTTTGCATATTACACTTACGTGCAATCTGTCTTTACCTGCTTGGAATGTTCATTTGAATGGGCATTGGATCTTTGCCTCTTCAATACGGTGTCTCCTGTCCCGAATTTTGATTTGCTAATGAGTCCCTTGGTGTCCCATGAGCAAGAGTGTTCCAGTGTTGGGATTATGGCCTGCGCAGCTGCGCTTGGATTTTTGGCACAATGGGATATATGTGTGGCAGCACAGGGTTTCCTACAACTAAGTTACATAAAGTATCATGCAAGTTGTCCAGTGATGGTGCTGGAGGCACCACTTATTGAGGAAGATGTCTGTTCTTTCAGTTTGCTTGAATGGATGGTATCTCTTTTTTCTGACAATAACAATGACTTCCTCTTGGAGGTAGTTGCAACTTACTACTCATACAATTTGATGGATTAACCTGGCTGGCACTGATCATCTGCAGGATTGTTTTGTTTCTTTTCTCTCCTTCTATTTTTGTTGATATTTTGTATAGGTTAACCTTGTTAAAGGGCAAAACATTTTTTTCTCTCTCCCTTCCCTAAATTGATTTACTGAATTTCAAATTAATTTTCTCTGCCGGAATCTCAAATCACTTAATGATCGATGCTCTAACTTCATGCTCAGACTTCTTGAACTCTGTGTTCTCCATAAACCTCTATCCAATGGACTGACCAGGGGAAGGTGTAGTGAGGTCATGGAATTACCTGCAGACATTGCTAAGTTAGCCCTTAAAACTTTCCTTTTTCTTCAGGCATTCCCCTCTTAATTTTCCTGGGTCCCCTCCGCTGAGTTCTTGATCAGGTCCCTAGCGCCAGGAAGCCGCTCGGCCACCGTGCGCTTTATTAAATATTTTATTCATTCATTCATTCATTCATTCATTCATTCATTAGTTAGTAAATGCTTGGCAGCCATTTTGCCGCTTTTGCACGCGTTACAAGATGGCTTTATTCTCATGGATAGACTGCTGGTGCATTTTCGCATGAGAACTATCTGCTTTCACACATTTTGCTGTACACTGTGCTCCTCGTCTGCACATCGTGTTCAATGTTGAAAAACAATGTATGCTGTTGATTCACTTTGGTCAGTCCCATGCCCATAGACACAACATAGAACACAGATGCACTACTGAAAGATGGGTGCTTTTATTATGGCATTGCATGCATGAAAAAGCTCTTGTAGAGATTCATTCCAATGAAGAAGAGCTCTGCTTGTCCTGAAATGTGATTCCTTGCATCTAAACTTGGAGGTATGGGGGTCCTCCTGACAAAGCCTAGAGGTCTTCTATACTTATAATAAACTAGCTTACAGCACCGGGAGGGTTGTAAGACACTGTACCCTGTTTCCACTATCATTATAATATGATTTCCCCTTTTGTGCTTTATGGAATTGTAACTATGCTGATTATATTGTTCTTATACATTTTGCTGCTAGTATTGACTCATGTACTGCATTATAGAGCATGTTAGTTAAAATAAACATTTTAAACTATAGTGTGTCTCTGTTTACTCATGTTTTGGACAGGTTTGTGTGTTTGAACAAAAGAGTGTTCTTCTTCCACCGATTCCTGAGAGGGACGGAGTGATATGTTCTGGGATATGTAATCATTGGTAGCTTTGTTGTAGTACGGAGAACAAATGAGACACTATAGCTAGTCGGATTGGGGTTCGGGACTCCTGGACTCAAGCAGCATGGCAAGTCTCAAGCAGCAGGGTAGTTCTCTAAGGGTACAAGGCAGGCTTCAAGGGACAGGACAGTCTTTTTGTAGCAGCAGGGCAGTCCTCTGAGGTACTAAACAGGCTTCAAGCAGCAGAGCAGTCCACTGAAGTACAATGCAGTCCTTCTTGAAGGTCCTCTGCAGGTCTAGGAGTGAACTGACGAGGGGGACGGTGGGTCCTAATTTTATAGCTGGTGTCAGCTTTGAATTTGGAGAAGCTTCTAGAGTTTTCCCCCCACAGATGCTGCTGGAATTTCCTTGCTCTTTGTATAGGCTCCATGGTGTTTGGGGTGAGAAAAAGCTAGTGTGAAGTAATTTGAGAGTGTGCTGAGGCATTTACATTGACATGTAAGTGTGAGAGGGAACACCTCTGTCCCACACACCTTGTACCTTTTGGACACTGTCTGGAAGGAATATACAAAGGCCTACTACCAATCTAATAACAGTCAAGCAACTCAGGACACAGGTTGGAGGCACCAAATGGTTCGGACAAGAAAATGCCAACTTTCTAAAATTGGCATTTTCAGAATTGTGATTTAAAATCCGACTATACCAGTAAAGAGGATTTTGAAAACATGGCAAAGCTTAGTACTTATTAAAGGTTATAAGGTATCCCAATATTATCCTATGTGAGAGGTAGGCCTTGCAGTATTGAAAAACAAATTTAAGAGGTTTTCCTAGCAGAAGGGTTATTTTGCAAAGTCGAATTGGTAGTTTAAAACTGCACACAAACTGCTATTGCAGTCCTGAGACATGTTTTAAAGGGCATGCAAGTGGGTCACAAAATAAGTTCGGCAGGTCTACCATTAGCATTTCATTTACATGCCATGAGTAAATCGTATACCACTTTCCTAGGGACTAACAAGTAAAGTAAATTTGTCAATTGGATGCACGCCAATTTTACAGTGTGTTAAGGAGTGAGCACTTTAGCAGTAGTTAGTAGCGGTAAAGTCCACATAGTCCGAAGGCCAACAAAAACTAATTTCAGAAAACAGGAGGCGACAAAGCAAAAACTCCCCAAGACTGGCAGGTCTAATGCCTAAAATGTAGTAATTTGTAATCAGTGCATCGTATAACTTTCAACATGCACAATCACACTTGCCTCAAGGTTTACACTATTTCCATTTAATAATTCATACCTGTAAAACTCTGTGTTGTATGCAACTATGATGGTGTCAGTTATGACATCAATGTTGCAATATGAGATGTTATCAGTGATGACATCAAATATGTCATTTAAATATGCCATGGGTGATGTAATATATGTGATGTCTTAAACAGAGCATGATGGATCGCAATTTATAGTTAGTTCAGTGAACTTTAACTTGCAAAATGCGGTCTTTTTCCGTTTTTACACCTTAGTTTTTATATAACTTCAACACCTAACTATGCCATCACTTTAACCATCAGTTCTCTAGGTGAATTTCTAGTTTTTTTTTATAACGTTAGGGAAAGACAAAACAACTGATATTCACCAGTTATAGTTAATTAAAGTAACTGTAACGCGTGCCCCCACCATGCACAGTTTTGTCTTCAAAGATGTAATTTGAGATGTTGTAGTCCTTTTATCAATGATGTCATGGTACGTCATGAGTGATGTAAAATGCGCGGTAATTAGCAGTGCAAGGTGAGGCATGAATTACATTTACTGTAGAGCGAGAAATTTCTCTTGCAGCTAACCATTTCATGTTGTGAGACATAATTCATGTATCCTACAGAATACAACCATGGTTAAGAGGGTAGGCATAGTGGGGGGCGGGGGGGGGGGGGCAGTGGTCGACACTTTGTTTAAATTAAAAATAGATGGAGAAAAAGTTGCAGAATTTGCGATTCCCTTATGACTTACAAACTCCCGGGCCTAAGCCCAACCAGCATTGTGCAGTGGAAGTTGGGTGTCCGCAACAGCTTGGCTGTTTGGAAAATAAATACATAATAATAAAACAATTACTTTGACTGACAAAAACACAGTCAAAAACTGAACTATGGTTGCAGCTCAAAATCACTGAAATAAGCCAGTTGTGGTTACCAACGACCACAAAACATGCCATAACCTGCACCAGCCTCCATTGCTCAAAACACCAATTTGCCAATGGCACTAAAACCAAAAAAGAGCTATCAAGAAACACACATGGTGTTGGCCTATGTTCTGTGCATTTGTAACTATAACTTCTAATTGTGTATTTTCAGTGAATATACATAAATCACTGTATTCCGTTAAATGAACATTCACTCTCTCCTTTAGTTTGAAAATATGTCAAGACGTCTTTTAACCGTTAACTAATGGTCTGATAAGTTAAGGTCTGTCCAGACTTTTTTGATCTTAAGCAAAGAGAAACACAACATTTCAAATTCTGAATAAGGAAGGTCTCTGGAGAATTTACTAAATGACTGCAACAGTCTGTCTCCACTGGCATAATGAAGAGGGTCACAGCATTCCATTTTAGACGCCCAAACTCCATCTGCTCTTCCATCTGAAAGGCCAATAGTTCACTCTCGTTTAAATCTTGATTTGATCTTTCTATCTTTGTGCTAGAGCACAACGACCAGATGCTTTTAATGGCAAAAATGCAGCATGATGGAAAATAAATTATTTGCAAATGATGACAGCATGCTAAAACGTGATTGCAATATTAATTCCAGGTGTGGCTTTGAGCTAAAGCGATTTACAGAAAAGTTCCACATGATATCTCCAATAACCCTTTGCATTTAGGGAAGTGTTGGTCAAGACAGAACAGGAACTTGTGCCAGAAACACCTTTTCATTATTTCACTCATAGATTCTCGGTACCACAACGCAGCTGCTGCTAACAGTGATGCATTTCCAATGGTACACAGAGACAAGCTCAGGATATGAAGTTTTCTTTTATCTACAAGTCGTTTTCTTTCTGAATATCGCACTTCGTATAATCCTATATATATTCTAATTATATGATTATGATAGTACTCTGCAAAACATTTCATGAGGGCACATTTTTTTAATAAAATGGATTTCGAACACCGCTTAAATCCGGAAATTTAAATATATTCCGCAAAGGTCTCTCATTTCACAAACCTAAAAAGTAAACATAGCTTAGTCTGTACAGAATGCCTCAATTTGTATTCTGCAATCTTTCGGCAGCGATCTATGGTGGGGATTGCAGACAAAACATCCCCATGTGACCTATGTACAAGTGTATTTTTCTGTCAGCATCTTGACACCCTAGGCGCGCCTGTTGATATCGTGAGAGGGGCGCCGGCGTCCGCAGACATTTTTCCGGGGGGGGTGGGGGGGCAAAATGTTAACGTCATCACCATCCTCCGACATGATGTGTGTCAGGTGGGGCACAAAAAACACTGGGGCGCAGAACTGGGATGGACTCAATTAAATGCCAGGAATCCAGGACATGTGACTGACCCTGCCACAGGCCAACAAACACCACCTGTAGGGAAAACGCTAAACTTTCTGACAAGGTGCTTTATCTCTGTGTGCTAGGTGTGCAGACTTCCGGGTCCTCGATCCAACTCCAGTCAAGGCTGTCTTCAGCAAGATTCGATTTTTATCAGAACACTTTAAAACAGCCTATGATTAAAGCACCAGATTAAATATATTGTCTGCGCAGTGTATGTTAGGGATTATTTGTAGCACACATATTTACCAATATTGGCTCCTTGGTGCTAGAATTCATGATAACTTTTATCCAAAGTTAAAGCACAATGTCAAAGTTAATAATAAATAACTCAGCAATCACACACGCTAGTGATTTGCTAGTGGGTGCTCCCTTTACTAGAATTCCCCGGGCATGGCTAAATTTTACACACATTCAATCAATTTATACAAAATAAAATGTATAGGTCCAAATGTTAGCTATATTTTTTTAAAGAAACTTAGAATCCCTCTAGTGTAGTCAATGTCAAACTGACAACGTGCCCACGTTTAGGGATAAAATAATGGCCACCTCCCTTATGCGGAAGCCTGGCACCGTAAATGTGTGGCACATGCGGTGCCCGCAGCGGCAGCACATCACAGGTCAAGGGATGCTGAGTCTTACACAGTGGTCGAAGTGGGGGGAACAAAATAGGGGAACAGTGGGCGGAGAATCAAAGGGCGGGAATAACCCAAGGATTGGATCTGTGGGTGAAGCCAGAGGTGTGGCCAGAATGCGCAGACATCCCAATTTATAGTATTTGTTTGGCTTTTCACTGCCCAGTTTAATCAACCAATGAATACACATGATTATTTAAGGGTTATAATGAGTAATTGACATTAAAATATATTCACAAAGTGGGATATGCTTCTAATCACAGAATGTACCAAATACGATAAAATGTGGAAACACAAGCCATGGAGTTTCTGTCATCAGCACTAATCCCTTTTTCCACAACAGCAGTTCAAACATGAATGGCAAAATATCCTAGTTTGCAAATATTTTCTCTAAAATGATGGCTCTGCCATATTTGCCTCATTTAAACTAATAAATTGTTTGTAGCTCAAACATATCAAAAGTTAATATAAAATGTGACTTGTGTTGCTGCGGAGTGGATGGCCTATTGTAAAGGTTGACTGGTCACCTTTCTCACTGCTGCCTTTGTATGTTACACTGGTACTAATAAGGCAAAATCTTTCCAGAGACTGTTAGCATGTGTACACACATCAAAATAATAAAATATCAGAAAATATACTGCATTACGCTGCAGCCTTTTTTTAATGCATAATTTAGCCAACACTACGGCATAATGTTGTCATCCTTTGCTGCATAATTAATCCCAGTGGCCCCACAGCAGGCAGCACATGTTACAAGTTCTTGTGAATGAAGCCGGGTGACTAAGTTTACTAACTTAGTTTGGTGTGCGTGCAAATCCTGCAATGCCAATCCCTGGTGAGTTGCAGCTACTACTACGGGTGAGGCAGACTGGCCTCAAGGGCAGAGTCAGCCACAGCACTGGTGGTGTCCTGTGCATTAATGTTTGTTAGTGCCCCCCAATGACCACCTCTGCCATGGATTCCCTCACTACCACCCGTTAACTGTGCCCCCCATTTTCCGTAACCACTCTCTTCCAGATGCATTTAATTTGGTTTACAGCGCCATTCATCCCATTGTAGGGTGTCAGAGCACTTTACATCACACACATTACACAGAGACAATCAATATGTGTGTAAATCACTGTATAGAAAAAGTTACTTAAGACTAAGGACTACAAGGTGTAGGAGTCACATGACCATACTAGTAGCCCGTATAGTTTTCTAGTGATTGGTCTGGAGAAACACAATACCCAGAATTTAAAATCTAATACCTTAATAATCTGAATGTATTTCTGTCCAAAAGAACACTTTTTGGGGCATTAGGATAATCAAAGACTGGGGGTAGAGGGGGGGAGACATAATTTATACCTTGCAGTTTGTATGCAGCTCTTAGATGACAGTTAATAGCTCACTGTTCTAAGTTAGGATTTTAACTCATAAACTCCAAGTAACAAAAGGATCTCTCTGGCAAAAGCAGTAGCCCACTGACCTCTTTACATTATGTGCACTTTGTGATCTGCATGGCGCATGTTCTTTGCAGCCGGTACATTAACCCTCTGAGCTACCTTTCCATGAGTCAAAACTTCCACTAGACAAAATTCTGATCTCTCTCTAGGAAGAACATTAATCACCAGAATCATCATGTCATTTTTATTGTTGCAGAAAATTGCTGGAGGCCAGGAAGGAGACCGCAAGCGTTTTTAAAACCATAATATACTTGCAAACATGATGCCTCCACCTAAAGTCAGCACCTGGTCCAGTCACACTGGTTCCACCGCCCTAGAGCTGGCCCTTCTTAAGGTTCCTGTGACCTCAGTGACTGTTCTTCTAGGGTATGCTGCTTCATAGGACTGCCCGCAAGACTGGAGGTGAACTTCAGTATGGATAGTGGTGGACAAGCCTTGAAGGTTAACCTACACTTGTCATGCTAGGGTCCACCTGCTGGTGCGAAGACACCAGGACTTCTAAGGTGTTGGGAAGCCTTCTAAGGTCTAAGGTCTAGCATTTGATTGTGCTCCCTCAGGAGAGTGGTCTGGTGGACTGGTTATTAAGGCTGAACCTGGTTCCCAGTTCCAAATTCAGCAGCTCTGACCATAGTGTCACATCCTCTCCCCCACTGAACACCGTACTGCCCCACTGAGAAAAACTCTCACTGTCTTCAACTACAACCCAATTGTTGCCCGCTATAAACACCTGGATGCGGCTCACTTTAAATTACGCACTAGACAAGAGCAATATGCGGCCTACAAAAAAAAAAGTAACAACATCCTGGAAAAAGCAAACACTTATAGGGAACGCAAAATTTAGCAAACCATGGGAAATGTAAGCAGGAACAACATGGTTACCGTAATGCTTTTACACTCACTATTCAGAAATCAATGAGTGCTTTTGCCTGAAAAGTTAAGGGCACGACTACAGGGCCCTGAACAGACCCATTTCAATGGCCATTGCTTATACCCTACTAAACGTAAGCTGTTTGGTAAAAAGACCACATCCCTGGACGCAGAGCCGCAGCACACATTTTGTTTTCCAATCCAAACATTGCAATACCTCCAGGATTGGTGCACTAGTTCCAAGTCCAGGGAAAACAAAGACAAGAAAACAAAAATAGCGCTTCCCTGGCAAACTCTGTTATTTATCTATTTTTCATGTTTTTAGCCTTTTATTCCCAATGCTGCACTTTATAATTAAAATGTCAGAAAAATATGACATTTCCTGCAAAAGCGTCTTTCTTTTTTGGATCCATTTCACAGGGAAGCAAATAAAAGAAAGGAGAGGAAAGAGAGGAAAGAGAGTGAGAAACCCGTCTTGAAGTCACGGTTTTCATGGGTGTCTGCAAGGGGGGCAAGGAGGGACGCTTCAGGGGGGGGCAAGCGCCCCTCCTTGTCCCCCCCTGCGGACGCCCAGGCGCAGGAACCGAATTGTAATAATTTCGGATGGCAGGTAAATGCATCTGCCTAGTCAGTCCCTGCCTTTAAATGCTCTTAGGCTCTTTACACGATACGAAACATAATAATAGGCATATGCTACAACAGACTCTAAGCTAAGTGGAAACATAAATTACGTTGTTATATATTGGTGTCGGATAGCTCGTTAAAGCGAAAACTAGATTTAGAAAGATCAACTGAAGTGTAAAACAAGCATTGACAAAACCTACAGCCTGCGAAAGTTGCCAAATTCAAGCAGACATGTTCACCCTCGTTACAGCCCATGCGTATTTAGCATGCATCAAGCAGTGGCGGTTTCTCCACTGGAGCAGAATAGCGTCGCCCCACTTAAACCCCTCCCCCTCCAAATCCTTAGAGATGAGAAATAAAATGGTAATGTATTACCATTTTGTTTTTCATGCCGTGCGCCAAACAGATCGTCAGCACAGCAGCATAGAGGAGGGTGAGCTGACTGTTCACTGTTTAAAGTGAGCATGGGGCATATGTATGAAAGAATGCTTTTGCGAACCTCAAATAGCGATTTTTAGGAAATCGCTATTTGAGAATCGTAAAACGACATGTAAATAAAAATTCAAATTTTTTTTGTGATTCCCTCTCAGTCAGTAAAAGCTTTATTCGATTTAAATTTTCAAATCATAAAAGCATAACATTCATAAAACATACATTGCAATAACACAAAATATCTACAAGTTAAAATATGAGCCCATCCTTTAAATGCAAATTACTATCTAATTATGTTCATTTCATTGGATTTAGCATTTGAAACAATACCGTTACAGCTGGTTGTCCCTTAATTAAAACAATTAATCACAAACAAGGTGAATCTATTGAAACTTTTTCATATGTAAGTTAAGGGTAGCTGTTATACAATGGTTCAAAACAGTTAAACGTGGAGATATTACAGCCACTCAATGCGCGGATACTTCCGCCCATCGGGTGGTTATATTTAGCGGTTGGTCTTGATGAGCGAAAGCATGACATAGTAGGGTAAAAGTCATGTAGATCCCAGGTGGATATAGGGCCATCCCCTTTTTGGGTCTGCAAAGTCTGAAGATATGGGACAACGTGTTTGTTCCTAAATTTTACTAGGACCAGGTCACCGGGGATATCTTTTCGGAGGGATCCTAGCCAGCCCACCCTTCTAACTCTCATGATTCTCCCATCTATAGTGGGGGGCAGATGTCTATTTTTTGTTAGCCAAAAAGTAACCTTATTTAATAGGTTCTGATGCCTTTCGGTTTTTCCACTTGTGAGTGCTGGCACTCCCGAGAGAACGCAGACAAATGGAGTGACCTCCGGTGGTAGGTGAATGCGATTAAGTGATCTTGGCCTATTCCCGTGGTTAGGAACTGTCCCCTTATGGAATATTGGGTCTTTACTCCATCCTACTCTGTCGGAAGTTCCTTGTAATGTAGGGTTAATGGATACCCTAGGAGTATTTGACACTGGCATGAGTGAGGCTATTGGTTGAATTTGGACCTTAGTACTTTGTGCAGATGGTTTAGGCACTTCTGTGGTAGCGAGAGACTGGGGTTGGTTAGATTTTGTAATGCTTTTTAAGAGTGTAGAACTGGCCTTGATTGTTTCCTCTAATTCCGTGAGCCTATCCCCTAGAATGTTCATTTTTTCAATCACTGGAGATATTATAGATTTGACCAGATGTTCAATCTGGGCCAATAGTTTTTCATCGATGGAAGGTGCAAAAAAATTTGCATTTTTTGAATTTAGATGTAAATTTGAATTAGAGGCGACCACTGGGGCTGGCGGGGAAGTGATAATGGCCAAAAGGGGGCTCGAGCACAATTTCAGTTGTTTTGCCTGGCTTCTCTGATGTGTAATCCCATTTTGCTTTCTTTTAGCCGGGGGATCCTGAGGGAGCGCTACATTTAGGGTGATAGCTTTTGCAGATAGTGAGTGGGGGGCACCTAACAGACTATCATTTTAGTGGAATGGTGTACTATTCTGGGGATTAGTGCTTGTTTTGGGGCAGTTAAATGCGGCAGTTTGCTTAATTCTTGGTTCCAGCAAAGCATACTTTGTTTTACATATATTATTTAGTTCCTCCAGTAAAGATAGATTTTGTGCTGTGTCGACTACCTGTAAGGGAGATCGCTTGTTAGGTGTACTGTCTATGGACGGGGATAGTTCTAAACTCTCTGTTTCATGGGGTATGGGGAATACTGTCCTACTTAGGTAATGGTCAAGTGTCCCATTCACCGAATCCCTCTGGGGGGTGGCATTTTTGGTATCCCCCTTGTGAATCATAATGTAACAAAATTTAAAAACAGTGAGTACCAAAACTGCAGCAGGATCTGGTAATAACAGAGTTCACAAAACCAAACAAAAATAACTGTTGGGGAGGTCTGTAAATTAGAAAGTCCGAGTCTCTTTACCTCCTCATGTTCTGATGCCAAGGGGGGTGGCCCTTCCCGTCCTCCTCGTGCCTCCGAGGGCCACAGATGGCCCGCCCTTTGCCCGGGCTTCGCCCGGCAGACACCTGCCCGCGCCCGCGCTTCGGGGATGGACAGTTGAATTTATATCCTTCCGGTTTCCTTAGAAGGAGGTGTGGCGTTTTTCTAGCGCCTCCGGCGCAGGCAGAGGCGTCGCAGGTGCGCCTTGTGAACCCCGGGGCTGCTGGTAGTGGTAGTCCTGCTGGCCGTTTCCCTCACGGCGCAGGAAGGCAAAGGAAAGCAGAGGAAAGCACCCAGCCGTTCCCCTCATGGCTCCCGGACTGGTGCAGCAGGTAGGTTCCTTCACGTCCCGGACTGCGGCGGGAGCTTGCCGTTTTTCTAGCGCCTCCGGGCGCAGGCAGAGGCGTCGCAGGTGCACCTAGTGACCCCCGGGGCTGCTGGTAGTGGTAGTCCCGCTGGCCGTTTCCCTCACGGCGCGGGAAGGCAAAGGAAAGCAGAGGAAAGCACCCGGCCGTTCCCCTCAAGGCTCCCGGACTGGTGCAGCAGGTAGGTTCCTTCACGTCCCTCTCATTCCTTAATTGAGTCGCAAGAGGGAGATTCACACCAACCTTCAAAAATAACATCTATCTTTATATATTTTTAGGCATAGAAAAAGTGTTCAGGAAAGTAAATTTTCAAATATAAATTCTTTTCACTTTAAAAAGTGGAGACAGCGCAATTTCTGAGTTCTGCCATGTTACTCATGAAACAGATACAGTACATCAGCTTACAGGACCAACTGCCAGGAGTTAAGATGAGTGGTGGGCACAGTCCAAGGTAACACCAACAGTACACTGCCAGCGGCATGAGGGCAGAAGTGTGCAGGGTGCAAACCAGCTTCGGGGGCCCAATATATTTCAATGGGGATTTGTCTCTGTAAAAACAGGCTACAGGTTCTGGCTAGGAAGCCTTTCAGGCTGAACCAGCAAATGGCTCAGGCATTGCGATGCTCTGGGATGTGGGGACACCTTTGAACCTCTTCTCCAAGGCCCAGAGGCAGTGTGCGCAGTGGTGTCTTCAGGCATCAGGTTTTTCCTATTGGAACAGCTGCAGTCGAGGGGGGACTGCGTGCAGAGGCTGCAGGTGATGTGGGGAAGTATTTGCATATCATCTGCATACAATGTCAGCTGGAACCCAAAATATTTTATGAAGGCCACCAGAGGTGTCACATACACATTAAAAAGTGTGGAACTAAGGGACGAGCCCTGAGGTATTCCACACGGAAGGGAGAAAGGTTTTGAACGAACTTTATCTAAGTCCACAGTTTGAATTCTTCCTGTGAGGAAAAATTTCAGGAGGTTCCAGGCGTTACCTTGAACCCTGCCTTCTGATGAGAGATTCATCAAAACATCATGACAGACCGTATCAAAGGCCAAGAGATCCAGCATGATCAATGCAGCGTTGCCTCCTTGATAAGGAGCTTCCCTTATTTCTTCTGTGGATTTTGTCTAGGCCAACTCTGTGCTATGCTCTGTTCTAAACCCATATTGTGTTGGGTCTAGTATATTGTTTGTTTGGAGGAATGTGCTGAGTTGAGAATTCATTACTTTTTCGATCATTTTGACCGGTAGGGGGAGGTGAGAGATTGGTTTTATAGTTGTTGGAGTCCTTAGGATCAAGATTATGTTTTTTGAAGCAGCAGAAGAATGGCTCCTATTTTCCATCTTTTGGGAAACTGGCCAGACTCAAATATGGCGTTATACAGTGCGGTGAGTGGTGCACCAATAAGCTCTGGAACTTGTTTGATCACAGACGCTAGGCATGGGTCGTATGGTGATTCAGATCGGATGGAGGCCAGGAGATTAATAGCATCCTGCTCCTCCAGTGGTGATAATCTGTCTAGAGTGGATTGTGACTTGGTTGCCCTGAGCACCTGCACAGCTGAGACCCCTGTCTCTGCTATCTGGGAGAGCTGAAATGAGGAAAAGATCGCTTCAACCTTCTGCTGAAAGAAGGTAGCTGGGTTCTCACATAGTGCTGGACTGCTTAGATTTTTAGGGTTTTCAGGGTGGTCAGTTTTATTATTGTTTTAAAAAGTTCTTTAGAAGAGGATTTTGCCCGAGTGATTTGCTCTTTTACCTTTGCTCTTTACCTTTGCTCTTTTACCTTTTAGCGTTATATAATAGTTTCTTATAGTGGGTAAGGCTCCGCCTATAGGATTCATTGTCATTGTTACTATTGCCTCTTCTCTACGCGCGCTCTAAGCAATATAGTTTTTGCAACCTCCTCCTCCTACAGGGGTAAAGATCAAACAACTCCCAAAAGTTGATCCTAAAAGTCTGGCACTTCTGGAAGATGTCATCTTCGAAGCTCAGGGAAAGATCTCTTTCCATAGCACCACAGCCAGAGAGGGGCATGGACACGTACTCCATCCTCTTTCTGGTTTAGAATACACCAAGGGCCTTTAGGCACATTCTAGATATACAATAGGTCAAGTCCTGGATAAAATCAGTCCATTTTCAGATGGTAACATTACAGTTTATATTGCCTTTGTGAAATTCAGGAGCTTGGTTGGCATGAATCGATTTAAAGGAAGCCTATGTGCATGTTCCGATCAGAATGTAACATCAAAAGAATCTGTGGTTCCCAGTAGAAAAATGACATTATAGTCCTTCCATGTGTGCTCAATTCCTTTCAAAGAGTGTTCACCAAACTACTAGCACTTCTGCTCACCATTCTTCATAAAGAGGGAATTTTGTGCCCATCCGTACCTTGATGGTCGGTTGGTGCAAGCTTTGTCAGAGGGGTTTTTGGTGTCACATATGAACAGAGTTCTGGACGTGCTCCAAACACATAAGTTTCTCCTAAATTTGAGACAATCCAATTTAAAGCCACCTCACGATTTGATCTTATAGGAGCATGTTTCCAAACATGAGAGGGAAGGGTTCAGTTGCCATACTTCCGGATTCTCAAGCACTATGGTCACATTCTGGATTTGTAGAGTCGTCCAGTCCCAAAAGTGTCTTTGTGGCTGAGAGTTCAGGGGGGTCTGAAATCCATGATTTTTCTTGTTTCCAGTACAAGTTTCCCCCTACCCAAGTTGATGTCTTGGATTTTGGAGAATTGAGATTCTAGTTATCAGAATTTCTCACTCAGGATTTTTCTATCTCAGCAAATGAAAGATGAGCTGTTGTGGTTGGTGAGCTCTCCCAATCTGGAGATTAGGGGTTTCTCTGGATCTTCCTGGTAAAACTGTAATCACGAGGGAGGCCAGCCTGTCTGGATGGGGTGTGTGGTTGGACTCTCAACAGGTGCATGGCTTCTGGTCTCTAGCGGACGCCAAGAGATCATCGAATTGGAGGGAGCTCAAGGCGGTATTCCAAGCTATTCTGTTTTTCTAGTCTCAATCAAGGGGAAGCTAATATTTATCTATTTGCCAACATCCTGCTCCCTCTCACAGCACAGTTCTTCAAGCAGCTGTGATCCAACCTGATTAAACTAGTAGGGGCGGGCCGACAGCCCAAGGCCTCATATTCCCATTAGCGTGCGGAGGACTGGATGCACTGAACATGCAGTTTTATGCCCTCTGTGCCCAAGCAAGCTTTTTACACTTCTGGCTTCCCCCTTCTGTCTTCCAGCCTCATTTAGCAGTGGAGTCTGACGAGGCGTCTCGATGGCCACTTGTTACAGCACTATTCCACCAGTACAAAGAACCTAAGTCCAAAATAAACATGGCGGAATGTGGGCTTTAGGCATGGGAGGGTGTCCGCTGATGCACCGGGCTCACAACACTGTATGCGCCATCCACCACGTTGGTGGACAACCCTATATTCCCCTTACGTCAGGATAAGGGCGTTAAAATATTGGCAGACTTGTACCTGGAAGGCCAGTTTCTCCCCCCATTCACCAGCACAGCTGAGCGCGACATGACGCCCACAGACACATTGCTATTTTATCAAATTAGAGCAAACTGCCACACAGCACACAACGCATTCCCCTCTCCCATCCCAGCCTTCCCGGCATTAGAACACATCCACACTACCACATCGCCATGTAAACTCATTATCCTACTTTAGCCCATAATGCTGACTACTTCCCCGTTGTATACCTCAAGAGCCTGGCTTGGGAAAGGGACTTGTGCTTGGACATTCCTGCAGAGCAACAGGATTATTGCTGTAGTCAGACTGAGGGTCTGTCCCATAACTATAGACCGAGACTAATACATTTCAAGTACTTGCACAGAACATATCTCATACCCTCCCAACTACACAGGATGGGACTGTCCAGTGACTCGAGCTGCCTACGCTGTTCAGCGGCGGTGGCCACATTTGTGCATCTGGCCTGGACTTGCCCGAGGGTAGTGAACTACTGGGTGACTGTGTGGACATCGTCGGTGCCATTATTGGGCCTTCCTTCCCGCCAGACCCATTGGTGTGTCACCTTGGATATGTAAAGGAGGCCACGGACGTACCCCACCACCTTGTCGCGATTCTACTGTTGCTAGCTAAGTGCAGAGTGGCCATACATTGTGGTGGAAAGACAATGCCTACTAGCATAGCGTGGCTGGCCGACGTTTCATTGTGTCAGGAACAACTAACCCATTTTGGGATCTTATGTCTCCAAAAACCTGCTCTAAAGACATTTGGGTCCCCTTCACAGTATACCTCCATCAAAGGGCCACTTAAGAGACAGACACAACCCATCCTACAATCCCCAGGGGTTAGGTTGCTCCCTGAAAAGGACCCTTGCTGGGTCGTGATATCCCATCACTATAACTGATGTACACTGTAAGGCTTGACTAGGCACTTTGCTGTAGTCATTTTGCTGCCAATTGTGAAGTGTGCAGAATGCATATAACCCATTTTGGTGCATGCAATAACAATGTAATGAGATATTGTGTTGCTGTCGATTGGGATCTGTTGGGAGTGTATCTCTGAAATGTATGCCTCATTTAAGCATGAATAAAGTTTGTTAAAACTAAAAAAAAAGAAATTTAAAAAGGGGAAGGCAGTGTTGATTTGGAAAAACTACATCACAGCTAAAGCTTATATACCTATGCGGGGGTGCAGGGTCAAGGGCCCTCGGCAGGACTTCCATCAACCCTCCCCTCTTGATTCAACTCTCTGGTGGCCACAGGAACTCAGCCTTCCCCCTGTCCCTAAGGACTCTGTAAAAAATCTAGGGGTCAAGTGGGACTCTAATCTTTCTTTTAGCAACCAAATACAGACCGTTTCAGCCGCTTGTTTTTCCAAGATCAGGATGATTAGGAAATTCATCACCTATCTCCCTAGTGATACCAGGAAAACCATAGTCCAGGCATTGATTACATCTCACCTGGACTATGCGAACGGCCTGTATTTAGGGTTGCCCGCGGGCCTCCTACATCGGCTCCAGACAGTCCAGAATGCGGCTGTTTGGCTGGTCTGCGAAATTTCCCTACGCACCCATATTTCGCCACATCGCAGAGCATTACATTGGCTTCCAATCCATCAAAGAGCTGCATTCAAAGCCATGACCTTAGCCCATCGAGCAACTAGGGGTAGGGGATCGGCCTACCTCTCTGTTAGTATCCGTCCTTATTGTAACTCTCGGAACCTCTGTTCCAACTCCCAACATCTGCTTTCCATACCAAGATTCAGGAAAGCACGTTCTGGAGGTAAAACCTTCCAGGTCGGTGCCACAACTCTCTGGAACAAACTCCTGATCGCAATTAGGATGATCCAGGAAGAATTACCCTTTCGTAAGGCACTAAAAACTTTTCTCTTTTGTTAATTCCCCCAGGACTATCACTCTGCTTTCACTCAGAAGCGCCGGGACACCCCGTTGGGGTAGCTGCGAGCTATATAAATTACACAAATTACACAAATAATGTTCTCCTGGGTGCAGGACTGCCTCATATCTCTAAAAGCAATTCATATTCAGGGGGCATCCTATGTGACAGCGAATGTTCTCAGCACGAAAATTCTGTCATCACTGATCTTTTCTCTTCATCCTCAAGTGTTTGATCTGTTGATCCAGCATTGGTGAGTCCAGTGTTTGATCTATTTGCATCAGCAACCAACACCAAGGTGCAAATGTTTTGTCCAAAAGACAGGGACACTAGAGCCTGGGCAGTGGTGCTCTTTCATGGCTGTATCAGTGTTGTATATCTTCCCTCTGTTTTCCCTTCTCAGATAATTTCTGGTGATGGTGAGGAGGTAGAGGGCTCTGGTGGTGTTGATTACTCCCCGCTAGCCCAGCACCTATTGTTTTCCTCTTTTGATTACCATGAGAGTGTCATCAGAATGGAGCCTTTCAAGCTTCCCTTCTTCTCTCGAGTTTCCAGTTCTCAGGCAAGAAACCTTATGGAAGCTACAACTGATGAGTTGGAGGTTGAGATGAGAAGGCTAAGGGCTCAGGGCATTCCAGAGGGTCTAGTAGACACTCTACAAGCTTCTAAATGGCTGTCAACTTTGGCATCATATGATATATATTGGAAAACCTTTTCACAATTGTGTGGGAGAAGGAATTTGGATCCTCCCTCTGTTAGTTTGATGATGGCTATGGAATTTTTACAGGAGAGGTCAAGGTTAGGATTTATAGAGGCACCCTTAGAGTACCATGGGCAGCAGTCCCGTCTTTCATAAATCCTTGGAAGAACTTGGCAGGTCAAGGTTGTCTAATAGCTAGACTAGTAAAGAGTTTGGCAAATATGTGCACTAGCTTGTTAATGTCCTTTCCTCCTTGGGATTTCAGTTTCTTGTTGAGTGCATTAACAAAGGCTACTTTTGAACCTTCAGATTATGCAGATGTTCAGTCTCTGATCCTCAAAGACATTTTTTCTTGTGGCCATCACATCAGAAAGACGGTTGGATGGGTTAGGTGCCTTGCCTGGTAAATTCCCGTCCTATTGAATTTTTCAGGATACAGTGGTTTTGGTTCCGCTTCGTTCAATTGAGAAGATGAAGAAGATGAATTTCTTCTTTCACAAATGGCAAGAAGTTATTCTTCCTGAATATTTTCCTTCTCTTTCCTTGGTTAAAGAAAGAAGTTTGCATTCTTTCGATGTTGGGGTAGCTCTCCTCATCTATTTACAAAGGATTCAATCTTTTCAAAAGACTGAATCTTTGTTTGTGAATTTTGGCCCTGCAAGAAAAAGGGAGAAGCCTAAGCAGGTGGATCAGGTATCTAATTGCTAGGGCATTTGAGGTTGACGGTAAGGTCTGGTCTGAAGGGGTACAAAGCAGGTTGAATCTTGGTATGTCTTTAACTTTGATGAAATTACAAGGAACTTCAGAAGTTGATATGTGTAGAGAAGCCACATGATCTGACTCTTCTACCTTTAAAAAGCATTATAGGCTTTCAGAACTCTCTTGCATAAGTGATGTATTTTGTTTCAAAGTACTATCCCCAAAGAAGTATAGGGATTGCGTAAATTCTGTTAAAAAAATCCTGGGGTCCTCTTTCTTTACCACTATCCGTTGTCTGTGTGATTTGCTTGATGTCTTTAATCTGGGAGGCGTCCAAAGTCTATTGCGGCAAGTGACCTGCTGCAAGCGCCGCTTGAGAGTTCACCTACCTGAACGCTGCACGTGGAGCGGGCTCTTAGCCCGCATCTTAGCCGCGAGTGGCGGCTGTTCAAGGGGCTTTGCCGGGCCCTGGGGACTACACTTCCCGGCTCCCCGAGAGGCACCCAGGACCTACATCACCACAAAGCACCCGGAGACGCTTAAATCATCTTCGCGCCTCCCGCAGCGCGGGCGTGCCCGGGTGCTGCCCACTTTGCCACTGGATTCAAGCAAGCCGGGCTGAAGAAGGCTGCAATGCCAGAAACCGGTCCTCCGTAGCTTGTTTCCGGTCCAGGGAAGGCATGGCTTGGCAGTTCGGGCTGGACTGTTCCCATGAGGCACAGGGTCAGACTGATTTGCATATGGCCATGTCTGAACTGGGGTGGCAGAGTGGGCTAAAGAACGGTGATGGATTAAACCCAGATCAGTTGACTGGGGGTGAGTGCTTGTATTGTCAACGCTCCGTCCAGCATTTCCTTTGGTTTTTCTTTGTTCGCCCTAAGTTGGCAGGGTATGCTCAGACGTGAGGCCCTTGCTCACTTTGCCACTGGATTCAAGCAAGCCGGGCTGAAGAAGGCTGAAATGCCAGAAACCGGTCCTCGGTAGCTTGTTTCCGGTCCAGGAAAGGCATGGCTTGGCAGTTCGGGCTGGACTGGTCCCATGAGGCACAGGGTCAGACTGATTTGCATATGGCCATGTCTGAACTGGGGTGGCAGAGTGGCCTAAGAACGGTGATGGATTAAACCCAGATCAGTTGACTGGGGGTGAGTGCTTGTATTGTCAACGTTCCGTCCAGCATTTCCTTTGGTTTTTCTTTGTTCGCCCTAAGTTGGCAGGGTATGCTCAGACGTGAGGCCCTTGCTCACTTTGCCACTGGATTCAAGCAAGCCGGGCTGAAGAAGGCTGAAATGCCAGAATCCGGTCCTCGGTAGCTTGTTTCCGGTCCAGGAAAGGCATGGCTTGGCAGTTCGGGCTGGACTGGTCCCATGAGGCACAGGGTCAGACTGATTTGCATATGGCCATGTCTGAACTGGGGTGGCAGAGTGGCCTAAGAACGGTGATGGATTAAACCCAGATCAGTTGACTGGGGTGAGTGCTTGTATTGTCAACGCTCCGTCCAGCATTTCCTTTGGTTTTTCTTTGTTCGCCCTAAGTTGGCAGAGTATGCTCAGACGTGAGTCCCTTGTCACTTTGCCACTGGATTCAAGCAAGCCGGGCTGAAGAAGGCTGAAATGCCAGAAACCGGTCCTCGGTAGCTTGTTTCCGGTCCAGGGAAGGCATGGCTTGGCAGTTCTGGCTGGACTGTTCCCATGAGGCACAGGGTCAGACTGTTTTGCATATGGCCATGTCTGAACTGGGGTGGCAGAGTGGGCTAAAGAACGGTGATGGATTAAACCCAGATCAGTTGACTGGGGGTGAGTGCTTGTATTGTCAACGCTCCGTCCATCATTTCCTTTGGTTTTTCTTTGTTCGCCCTAAGTTGGCAGGGTATGCTCAGACGTGAGGCCCTTGCTCACTTTGCCAATGGATTCAAGCAAGCCGGGCTGAAGAAGGCTGAAATTCCAGAAACCGGTCCTCTGTAGCTTGTTTCCGGTCCAGGGAAGGCATGGCTTGGCAGTTCGGGCTGGACTGTTCCCATGAGGCACAGGGTCAGACTGATTTGCATATGGCCATGTCTGAACTGGGGTGGCAGAGTGGCCTAAGAATGGTGATGGATTAAACCCAGATCAGTTGACTGGGGGTGAGTGCTTGTATTGTCAACGCTCCGTCCATCATTTCCTTTGGTTTTTCTTTGTTCGCCCTAAGTTGGCAGGGTATGCTCAGACGCGAGTCCCTTGCTCACTTTGCCACTGGATTCAAGCAAGCCTGGCTGAAGAAGGCTGAAATGCCAGAAACCGGTCCTCGGTAGCTTGTTTCCGGTCCAGGGAAGGCATGGCTTGGCAGTTCGGGTTGGACTGTTCCCATGAGGCACAGGGTCAGACTGATTTGCATATGGCCATGTCTGAACTGGGGTGGCAGAGTGGGCTAAAGAACGGTGATGGATTAAACCCAGATCAGTTGACTGGGGGTGAGTGCTTGTATTGTCAACGCTCCGTCCATCATTTCCTTTGGTTTTACTTTGTTCGCCCTAAGTTGGCAGGGTATGCTCAGACGTGAGGCCCTTGCTCACTTTGCCAATGGATTCAAGCAAGCCGGGCTGAAGAAGGCTGAAATTCCAGAAACCGGTCCTCTGTAGCTTGTTTCCGGTCCAGGGAAGGCATGGCTTGGCAGTTCAGGCTGGACTGTTCCCATGAGGCACAGGGTCAGACTGATTTGCATATGGCCATGTCTGAACTGGGGTGGCAGAGTGGCCTAAGAATGGTGATGGATTAAACCCAGATCAGTTGACTGGGGGTGAGTGCTTGTATTGTCAACGCTCCGTCCATCATTTCCTTTGGTTTTTCTTTGTTCGCCCTAAGTTGGCAGGGTATGCTCAGACGGGAGTCCCTTGCTCACTTTGCCACTGGATTCAAGCAAGCCGGGCTGAAGAAGGCTGAAATGCCAGAAACCGGTCCTCGGTAGCTTGTTTCCCTTCCAGGGAAGGCATGGCTTGGCAATTCGGGCTGGACTGTTCCCATGAGGCACAGGGTCAGACTGATTTGCATATGGCCATGTCTGAACTGGGGTGGCAGAGTGGGCTAAAGAATGGTGATGGATTAAACCCAGATCAGTTGACTGGGGGTGAGTGCTTGTATTGTCAACGCTCCGTCCGTCATTTCCTTTGTTTTTTCTTTGTTCACCCTAAGTTGGCAGGGTATGCTCAGACGTGAGTCCCTTGCTCACTTTGCCACTGGATTCAAGCAAGCCGGGCTGAAGAAGGCTGAAATGCCAGAATCCGGTCCTCGGTAGCTTGTTTCCGGTCCAGGGAAGGCATGGCTTGGCAGTTCGGGCTGGACTGTTCCCATGAGGCACAGGGTCAGACTGATTTGCATATGTCCATGTCTGAACTGGGGAGGCAGAGTGGGCTAAAGAACGGTGATGGATTAAACCCAGATCAGTTGACTGGGGGTGAGTGCTTGTATTGTCAACGCTCTGTCCATCATTTCCTTTGGTTTTTCGCTGCCCGGGCGAAGCCTGGGCCAAGGGCGGGCCCGTCCGCGCCTCTCAGAGGGCGGAAGAGGCCGGGCTGGGCCTGCTCTCTTACTCCGAAGCTCGGGGTTCTGAAACTAAGGTACTGTTGACAACAATATTGGCACGTTAAGTTACTTTGGTTATACCCGGGCTTTCATTGGATCATAGTTAGCCCAGTGTATAATATAGAACCTCCCGGCTACAATAGCACAACATAAGTGTATTAAGAATTATCTGCCAACCCTGATTTTCACAACCAATGCACTTATTTTGGTTCTGTCACAAAGCATTTATTGAGCTGTGTATTTACTGCTATTCTGATTAGCGTGTGCTAGTATATTATTCAAACTATAGAGTTAATGGGGAATTTTGCCACAGAGTTTCCAGAATGGGGAGACGAGCTTGTGTGGAGAAGAAACAGGTCCCGCTTAAGCCAACTTCAAAACCTACCTCCATTTATAGGATGCTAGAAAAGGCACTAGGCGCTGTGACAACAGAAATTGAACAGACCGAGAGACGTTTATCCCTGACCCCTAATTTAGAAATTGTTTCTCCTGATCTCAGATCCTCACAAATTTCAGGGGTTTCATTGTCTGAGCCTTCCAGTGACCAATTACTAATAAATGAAGTTGTCACTCAAAAAGAACCTAGGGTCACTCTACAAGATCAACTAGACAGGAATAGTAAACCTAAACCCAAGGCAAAACCAGCTGTAAGGAGGAAGAAGGTTCAGGGTCAATTTGTAGATAAGGGGAAAATTGGGATGGGGATTCAACAAGAGGAGAACGTGGAAATTACAAGTGAACAGCCAGTATGGGTCACAAAGTTGATATTGGACCTACAGATCCAAATGAGGGATAAAGTAAAGGATGGACTTAAGTTCCTTCAAGAGAAGGTCCAGGGGTTGAATGCACTTCTTAATGACTGGATAATTCAGAGGGGTACAACTCATGGCTCCGCCAGTGCAGAGAATAGGACACAACCTCAAACCACCTCTAACCAATCCCTAGATAATGTTTAATCTAAATCTAGTGTTCAAACATTATCTTCAAACACAAGGGGGGGTAACACATGTAATGGAGGCCAATAGGGACAGCATTGTCAAGCCTCCCCTGGTTATTATAAATCAACCGACATGCCCACCCCCATTGATTTCACCCACAGAGCATCCAGTAACAAATTCCAGACAGGTTGGGGGCTGTGTACCTAAAACTAAAGATGACACCAATTGTTCCTAACCCCCCAAGAGTCAATAATCTACCCCCTGCATCAACTCCATATGTTATCATTGTTGCAGGTATCCCTGAACTCAGGAGGGATCGATTTGAATCCTATCAAGACTTAAAGAATAAATGTGTCCACTGGCTAGTAAACTGAAATGAAATTAAATTAAATGAAATAAGGATTTATAGAGCGCATGGCTTCCCTTGAGCGTCCCAGCGCTGGTGAAAGGTAGTAGAAAGAGAGTGCGACGGCAAGAGGGATCGGGGGAAAAGCCAGATTTTCAAACTCTTGCGGAACGTGAGATGGTTTGGTTCCGCTCGCAGAGTGAGGGGAAGAGAGTTCCACAGTTTGGGAGTGATGAAGGAGAAAAGGCGACCTCTTGAGCCGGCTTTTTTGATCCTGGGTACAAATGCCATGTGAAGGTGAGCAGAGCGCAGATTTCTTTTGGTTTCATAGGGTCTGATCCAGTGTTTAAGGATAGGAGGGCAGTTGTTGTGGAGGATTATATGGGTCAGACAGAGTGTCTTAAAATTGCCCCGTTCTTGCACTGGGAGCCAGTGAAGTAGTTTAAGGGCTGATTTTGCGGAGCTTATACGTGTAGTGCCTGTTAACAGCCTAGCTGCCGCATTTTGTACGCCCTGAAGTTTAGCAATTACTTTTTTAGGGGAGCCAAGATACAAGGCATTGCCTTAGTCGAGTCTAAAGATTAAAAGGCTCTGGATGATGAGTTTCCTGGTGTCTTGGGGGAGCAGAGGCAGGATTTTTAGAGTAGTCCTGAGAATACCATAGCATACGCCTGCTGATTTCCTAGCCTGGGTTACGAATGACAGATCCTGGTCCAGCCATATGCCCCAACTCTTAATGGAGGGTTTAGGAATCGGGGCTTCACCCATGCAGGGAGGCCACAGCGAGTTTGACTTAAAGTGGGCTGGGTTGCCTAGTAGCATGATCTCTGTTTTCTCTGCGTTCAGCCTGAGATGGGATCGGTCCATCCAGCGTGAGATGTCACAAAGGCAGGAATGGAGGTTGTCAGGGGAAGGGTCTGGGTGGCTGAGAGATACTACAAGCTGCGTGTCGTCGGCGTACGTCACTAGTTTGAGTCCATAGGGGGACACTATGTCCTGTAGAGGTGACATATAGGCATTAAAAAGGGTCGGGCTCAGGGAGGAGCCCTGAGGGATGCCACAGCGTAAAGGAGTGGAGTGTGATTGAGAGGATCCTTCCCAAATTTGGAAGGATCGGTTTAAAAGGAAGGATTTCAACCACGCTAAGGCAGACCCTGAGATGCCTTGTGCGCTTAGCCTATGGGTCAAAATGTGGTGGTTGACGGTATCAAACGCCGCGCTTAGATCCAGGAGTGTCACTGCCACTGATCCTCCTGAGTCCAAGATTTTGTGTGCTTCTTCCAAGACCGCCATTATGGCGGTCTCCGTCCCCTGACCTGGACAGAAGCCAGTTTGTGAGGGGTGAAGGAGTTTATTATGTTCCAGGTAGGTTGAGAGCTGATTATTAACACATTTGTCAGCTGTTTTGCTCACTAACGGCAGAAGGGAGCTGGGACGGTAATTGCCCAGATCTGTTGGATCGAGATGTGGCTTTTTCAGGAGAGGCTTCACAATGGACTTTTTCCAACCTGGGGGTACCGTGCCTTGGATGAGGGACGAGTTTATAAGTTGGACCAAAGGTGGAAGAATAGTTGGTATGACTGATTTGAGAATATGAGGGGGGCTGGGTCGCAGGGAGAACCACTTTTGATGGATGAAAAAATAGGGAGAAGGGTTTCTTCCGTGGCGAGGGAGAAGGCGTTAAGACCTACGCCGGGTTGTAACTGAGTGGGGGGCAGCAGATCGGGAGAAGTGTCTTCATTTCATTTCATTCATTTCATTCATTTCATTCATTTCATTCATTTCACTTCATTTCATTTCAGAAGAGGGAAGATCACCAAGTGGTATTCAGGTCCTTCCATTCCAAATAGATACAGTTGCTTAGATGGAGTAGATTGACTGGAGGAAAAGTCATCTACCACCAAAGCACAAACTGGGCCAGCACAACTGGAAATTCAGGTTGAGGTGGGAACAGCAGGTCCTTGCACTACACCCAGAGGGGGCCAAAACAGTGGGAGCATGAGCGGCTCCCCTGCTTGCACCCATAATGGTAGTGACCTGGATAGGAATGTTAACATTACAACCACATTGCCAGCAGGGCCAAATCCTAAGGAGGATAGAGGGATACTAGAGGCAATAGTATTTTCACCCGCTATAGAGCTCCAAACTCCGAAACCCACTAATCCCTCAATATTAAGAGCTATATCGTGGAACGTGGCAGGGCTGAACAGCAAGATGGAGGACCCCAGTTGGGGTACCTTTATCAACCAATTTGAAATTTGCATGTTTCAAGAAACCTGGGTTAGAGGAGTGATTTCTAGGTTGGGCTTTGCCACCTTTAGTATTCCTGCAATCTGTGGAGGTAAAGGGAGACCATCTGGTGGCCTTACCACGTGGTTGGGTGTTCACTTAGGTCGTCGGGCTGAGCAGATAGACACAGGGTCTAAAGACATACTATGTGTTCTACTGCAATTTCCATCAAAGATTTTTGTAGATCTCATCAATGTATACTCAAGACCCACAGTTTTGGCCAAAGAGTCACAAACGCTGGAAGAATTATCTAATTTTCTAGGCACCATTGCTGACAAATATATGGTGATTGATTATGGGTGGGGATTTTAATTGTCAATTTGAGCCACTGGAGGGACTACTCAAGGATAGTTTATCTGAGGAGGACAATTTCTGGGCAATCCCAGAGACCAGTTGTCCACCAGTAAAAAAAAGGTCGCCTTTGGTGATGCAAATGAACTGCCTTGTATTGAAATATTCCCTCAGAGCTTGTAATGGCAGAACCCCTTCCGAAACCTCAAATAGTTACACCTTTCATCGAACCGAACGGGGCTCCTTACAAGATTAAATTTAAATTGATTCTAAATCCGGGGAAAGGGTCATAGATTTTAGGGTTATCCAACGACTCAATAGTGATCATCATGCATTGGCAATGGAATTAAAAGCCTTTAATCGAGGGAGTGTTTCCGCTATGGAAAACCCTATAGACCATAGGTTGACTATCTCTAATTGTAGGTGAAGAGCGAGATAGTCGGACCTTAGTCAATCCCAAGCCAAAATGAGCTCCCTATATGAAGTTTTGGTTCCAGTGCTTCAGAGAGCATACCCTCTCATTAAGTCAAAAGGGGGATGGTATAGATCGGGAGATGGTGAAGAAGAACCACGCCAGATTAGAATAGGTCACATTGGATTTCTTCTATCCAAAGAAAATCAGTAGGATAAGTAAGAAGCCCTCCCACCCGTGGTATAATGACCATTGCCGCAAATTGAAAAGAGCCCTGGTATTATCTATCAAGGCTAATGATCGCCCGTTAATCAAATTCGCCAGGACGACATATGAAAAGGCAATTTTAGAAGCTAAGAAAGGGTGGGAAATGGATAAATGGGAGGCAATGAGAAGCGCTTTGGGAGCAAGGGATATGAGGTCATTTTGGAGAGTAGTCAATCTGGATAGCTCTGCCCCTAGATCAGTGGCAGACCCTAATTTGGGAGAGGAAGTTTGGCGGGAACACTTTCAATCCCTCTATTCTAAGGAAGAAGTAGTGGTTGGCGACCCAGTTGATGGCTGTCCAATGGGGATGATCTTTCCATTGATCTAGGAGAATGTACAGAAGCCACTGATTTTACAAGTAATATAATCATAAGCCTAAATGAAATTAAGGGAGCTTTCTCGAAAATAGCCCCCGGGAAAGCTCCGGGTTTAGATAAAATCCCGGGGGATCTTTTTCACAATGAACCCTCTGTATTGGCGCCATATTTTTGGGTTCTATTCAATGCGATATTACAGGGTATGAAGATTCCTCAGAGTTGGGAGGAGCGGAAATAATTCCTATCTATCAAAAAGGCTCCCCACTCCTGCCAAATAATTATAGGCCAATCAGCTTGATTGATATCTCACAAAAGGTTTTGGCGTGTGTAGTGCTCCTTAGGCTCCAATCCTGGATGGAGGAACAGAATATACTAACCTCCCTTCAGGCAGGGTTTAGGGAAAAAATGTCCACTATTGACCAGATTCTTGGGCTCCAGATGCTACACTGGAAGACCGTGTCCTTGGAGGGTGGCAGCCTCTATTTAATATTTGTTGACCTCCGGTCAGCCTTCGATTTGGTCCCTAGGGAAAAGCTTTGGACAGTCCTCTATGAGATGGGGCCCCTACATATCTAATTCACCTTATTGAGCTGCTACATGAGGAAAACTTTGCGCAAATTAGGTGCAGTAAGGATGGGAATCTTACTGCACCGATACCAATCAAGCGCGGAGTACGTCAGGGCTGCCTGCTTAACCCCACTTTGTTCAGGCTCTACATTAATGGTCTAATAGATTTTTTATTAACAGAAAAAGATCTTGATGCCCCTAAACTAGCCTCCCGTCCCATTTCTGCAATGATGTTTGCGGACGATATCCTATTAGTATCAAAATCTCCCATGGGGATCCAGAGGGTTCTTGATAAATTTGAACTTTTCTGTAGCCAAAGAGGTCTGGAAATTAATCTACAGAAAACTAAATTCATGACGTTTAATTGCCCCAAAAGTACAAGATCTAACCCTACATTAAATGGTAAACCCATCAAAAGACTTACCTCATTCAATTATTCAGGGATAACAATTCCAGAAACAATGGATTGGGGGGCTCAAGTTAAAAAAACTCAACTCTTAAACTAGCGCAATCTTCAGGAGGCATTATGAAGGTATTTTGTAAATCTAGTCAAAAACTATTGAGCCCGGCCATCGAAATCTATAAAGTACAAGCTCGGGAGGGGCACTATATGGTGCAGAGCTTTGGGGGTATGTAAGCCAAGAGAATCTTATCCAAGTAGAGAATAGTTTCCTCAGACAGCTAGTAAATCTTCCACGGAGCACTCCACTTATTCCATTACGATTAGATTTGGGCCTTATGGCAATTGCGGGTGTAACAAATTTGAAATCTTTACTCTATTCGCGTCGCGTCTGGGTTACCCCCGAACTTTTACCATACAGGGAGGAATTCATGGAAATATTGAATCTGCGAAGGGCTGCCAAAATCCTGTGGTTTTCCCATATTAAACATTGGCTAGTTCGTCTCGGGTTGGACAAGCTTTGGGATCATCCAGAGACCGCTTGTGCCATCCAGCCCAGGACATTATTGAAGGCTTACTATGAGGAGTACAAACTATCTCAACTTCATAGTTGCCCCCGAACAGGCAGATTAACTATAGCTTTTCTAGAAATTAAAGATAGGTTTAGCATTGAGCCGGTTCTAGACTAAATTAAACCGGCAGCGTCTAAAAAGTTATATCTCCAGTTCAGGTATGCGACCCTCCCTCTTCGATGTTTTACCCATAAATGGGGGATATGCAAAGCGCAAACTGTCCGACGTGTGATTGCACTGAAGAGACAATTCCGCATGCTCTGTTTATCTGCCCCGGCTACCAAAAGGCAAGAAAACGATGGCTGGTCCAGATTTGCAGGAACCTAGGAACTAGATGTTGTTCTGAGGCTTTCAGGATTCTGAAGTATGATACTAGTATCCCGATAGTGTACTCAGTCGCTGGGTTCCTATTTTCTATGTGGTGCACACGCCGGATATACTTGAAAGCGTTAAGTTAGGAGCCATAGGGTCTTTTTTAGGCAGATATGAATTAATTCATGACATTAATAAATTAGTAGCAGGACAACAACTACAGTACCCAAGCCTGCCAGTTTTAAAATCAGGCCCTGCTTTTTATTAGAACAATTTAAGTTTGCCGCTGATCCTCCAGCTAGGCTTTAATGAATTGGTGAATTTTTTCACATTATTAATCTATAAATTTTCTGCAGACCTAGCCTCTAGTATAGAGCGCTTTAAATCCTAGGTTACACTTATGTAGAATGATAGTGCTTAGGTCATCCTTTTTAGCAAACCCGCTAGGTAATTGTTTTTAGGTAATTTATTTATTTATTAAGCAATTTGCACTTCCTGAGTATGGAGCATTATAGACTGCCATGAACTAACCTTTGCTTTTTGCACTCTTCCATGATAAATCAATTTGATATGTATTTCTCCTTCTAAGATGTGTTGTATAGACATTTTTTAATTATCAAACGTGTTTATTATCGTCATTGTTGTCAATTTTAAATGCATGTGTCATATTTTGTGATTGTACTTTTGAGGTCATGTTGATCGAAATATAGTCTTTTGAAATGAATGAATGAAATGAGTTAAAGAGAGGGAGGGATGTGAGGGTAATGCTTCTATTTCTTATCGGGAATGGCATAAGTCTTGAGTCCTACTCCCTCACTTTAATTCATATTCCCTCCTGTCCTGCCGATGCCGAACTGACTAGCTGGCTAGTTATGAGCTTGTGTAACTCTTATGTTGAAGATGTATGGCGGGGTTGGGCTTTTATTGTGTGGTGTTTCTTGGGAATGAAGTCTAAGGGACGCAAGGAGGCCTCAAGTGAAATGAATTAAAGTGAGGAAGTAGGACTCAGAGTAATGCCATTACTGGTAAGTAATAGAATCGTTACCGACAAGGGAGAGACTTTGAATATTACGAAATGGCCTGTCTGCCCTTATCCAGCATACCTGAAATCTTGGGTAGTAATTTGTGCTAACAGGATCTCAAATTAAGATACCATCTGAAAGTGCACCTAACGAACTGTCATGATTTAATTACTACCTAAATCGTCTTTTGTGTAATTTGCATCTAGTTTTCATTTCCGTATGTTTGTTTTATTTTTCCTTTTAGGTCTGTTACAATTTTTGGTGTGCTTCAGATCCATTTATTTTTACTCTAGAGGTTATTGTTATTCCCTTGATACATCCTTCCCAGTGCCATGCGCTAAATCAAGGTTAGACTTCAGCTCAAGCCATCCTATTCCAGCAGCCTTAAGGGTGCTGTCAATATTAGATTTCTGTATCTCTAAAAATGATCAGGTCACCATATGTATTAAAGTCTCAATGTCTTGTAGTAACACCACTTCTGTTCCTTAGGATTCTATTTGGGACAATTGATTTGTTGAATGTAAATTGATACTTGTATAGCGCACTACTCACCAGCAAGGGTCTCAAGGCGCTTGTATGAATACCGCTGTGGAACCCATCCTGGCTTTCCCTGTGAGGAGTCCACTCCTGGGCACCCCCAAGGTGGAGGCCAGGCATCCTTAGCTTTGTGGGGGCCATTGTGGAGATTAAGCAAGCTATTGCCCAGACTTGCAGAGTGGGACTCCTTGATTGGAATAGGCACCGAGGCGTGAATTATCAGGTCCGTGGAATTTTGAACCCAAGACCCGCCGAGGCGGGGAATTGAACCCTGGTCCCGGGCTAGACCTCTGCATCAGGGTCTGCCGCTCTAACCTTTGAGCCACACTTCTCTTGAAGAATGTTGTTCATCCATTGCGTTTCCCGCTTTACCCTTTTCCCTGCTGTGTTTTTGGGAAAGAGCTAACTTGTAGGTTCTCTGTCTTAGCTAGCTCTAAAAAGGTATTAGAATTAGCTGCTAATGTGTTGCTGAGATCAGCAATACGAACAAGGTGATAGACCTCCATTTTGTCTCACTGACATGGACTCTAAAGCCAATCTTGACATTTAATGAACAAATTGCACTTGCAATTGCTGCCATTCCAAACAAGTAAAAGGTAGCCCAAGCAGAAAGAGTGTTGTTCTTGCACTTTATTAATGGAGGGAAGCGATAAATTCTCCTCCACCGGCCGAGTCACAGGGTTCCGTCAAAACTCCACCAACCACCGCATGCCAGAGTTTTTTTCTCATGCATGACTCACCAACGGTAAGTTGGCAAGTGTAAGTGAGATTTGATGTCCCCTAGTGAGAAAGTTGCTGCTCAAATAAAAAATCTACTCAAGCAGCAGCAAAAAATTTGCACCCTCTGGTTCGTCACGTTGTGCTGTTCGTGCTGATTATGCTGGGCAGAACAAGTTCCCGATGCTAAAAATCAGCACAAGCAGCGTGATTCCGCCGACCCCTCATTTTTAACCAGTTTTAGTCCAAATACACCTCCTCCTCTTGTAACTAGTGGTATTATTGGGATAGAATCAGTAAAGATGAGATAACAGACATGAAGATATCAGTGGTTATTTATGGCGTCCAAACCATGTTCTTCTTTCCCCTTCTCACAGTACCACTAAAGTTTTCAAGGAACACACACTTATCTTGGGCACTTCTGGCTCAGTGCCAACATACCTTTTGAGCAAACCACTGCAGTCTGCTTCTGTTACTGTTAAAGCAACATTTACAATATATGTTTTGTTTTTCTTAAAAAGACATTAACATGTACCATGGCTTTGTTAAAAAAAATAGCCATTGGGTAAAAGATTTTGCATGCTTTTTTAACCATTCAAATGGGTGTTTTAGGGGCTATATTACTCATTCTGATTATTGACTTCTATTAGGAGACCCATAGGAACACCTCAGGGTAACAGAGGCTCCTCCTCTGTTCTCTAAGCAGAGTCCTACTTGCCATAATAGTTGATCCCTGCTGACTTATTGGGACATTTGTGCCAAATGTCTTCCCAGCAGTAGGGTGGAAGCACTTTCAATAGCAGGGAAAAAGTACTCCCTGCTATACAGTCTAAGGATATTGCATGTCACCAAGGAGTCCATAACCATGTAGAGAAACAAGGCCGAAGGCCAAGTTCCTTTATCAGGTTATGGAACTCTGATATAATACATGGTACATAATCGCCTTTATTTTTTTACATTTATACAGCACGCAGCTACACGGAGGTTTCCCGGCGCTAGAGAACACAAAAGGTCAGGATGAAAGGCTGGGCACAAAGGAGTAGGGGGACTACTGATTAAAAAGCCAGGTCTTTAAGTCTTTGCGAAATTTAAGATAGTGTTGTTCAGTATGTAAGTGAGTGGGAAGAGAGCTCCAGAGGGAAGGAGCTATATAGGCAAAGGAGCGTCCACCTATTCTAACTCGTCTGATCCATGGGACTTCGAATTTGTGTTGATTTGAGGATCGAAGAAGGCGTGGGGGATGATAATGGTGCACTAAGGCCTTTAGATAATTGGGTGCTACGCCGGAGTTAACTTTATGCATGTAGCATAAGGCTTTAAATTTGGCTCGACTGCCAATTCGCAACCAATGGAGGTCACGTAGTGAGGTTGAGATGGCAGTTCTATTGGGAAGTTTACAGATCAATCTGGCAGCAGAGTTCTGAATTACCTGCAGCTTGCACAGCACTTCCTTGCTTGCTCCTAAGTAAAGAACATTACCATAATTCAATCTCGATGCTATAAGGGCTTGGATGACAGTTTTTTGGGTAGACAAAGGGAGCATCCAGAGAATTTTCCTAAGCCGTTTAAGAATGAATGGCAAAGCAGGTGGAGGCCACTTTGCCCACTTGTTGCTTCATTGTCAATTGGTCATCAATAATGACACCTAGATTGCGGGCAGATTGGGATGGGAGAGGAGGAGAACCCATTTGTGAGGTCCAGTGGTGGGGCCCCCAGAGGGTTTTATTATTACAGAAAAGAAGGAGTTCAGTTTTTCCACCATTAAGTTTTAATTTATTGGCATGCATCCAGTCAGCAATGTTTATTAGTCCAGACCGCAGCACTGATGTATTAGAGGTGTCTTTAGAAGAAAGTGAAAAGATGAGCTGTGTGTCATCTGCATAGGAGTATGTAGTAAGCCTAGCTTGCTCAGCTATCATAGCCAGAGGGCTAATGTATATGTTAAAGAGCAAGAGGCTCAGTATGGAGCCTTGGGGGACTCCATACTGTGATACATGAGTTTTGGAATGAGCAGTAGGGGAGAAAACTTGAAAGGTCCTGTTAGATAGGAAGCTGGATAGCCACTTGAGTGCTAGGCCAGTGATACTATGGGAATGGAGAGTATTTAGGAGAGCAGTATGAGAAACGCGGCACTTAGATCCAACAAAGTAAGTGCCACGTTTTCTCCTTTGTCGACCTGTTGACAAATGTTTTCAGTGACACCCAACAGTGTTGATTCCGTATAGAAGCCTGCCCTGAAACCAGAATGGGACTTGTGAAGGATATTTTGTGTCTCCGTGAAATTAGTGGACTGGGAATTGATATGTTTCTCCAGAACCTTGGAAAAAACTGGAAGAAGGGAGATGGGTTGAAAGTTTGATGGTACCTCTGGATTGGAGTTAGCTGTTTTCAGCAGAGGCACGATCATGGCATGTTTCCAGGCTGCAGGGACCCTAGCTTCAAATAAAGAGATATTAAGTAGTTCCATGATTAGATTAAGTATGGGATGGACAAGTTTTTGAAGGATCGAAGGAGGAAGTGGATCCCTAGGGGACCCAGATTTAATACTGGTAAGAATATCACGGAAGGAGGAGATGTAAAGTAGAGTCCATTTGTCTAAACAGGTGTCGCTGTTGGCTTGAATGAGTTCCTGAGAGAGACTTTGTTTTGAGAGATTATCAGATTGTGAATTTATTAAAGTAGACGTCTGTTTCTCAAAATCAGCGTAGATGTTATCAATTGTGTTGACAAAGAAATCTGCTAAAGCATGGCATTGCTTAGAGTCCAGGCATGGTGTTTTGGGATGACAGGTGGCACCCGAAAGATCCTTGACAACTTTGAAGAGTACGATTGGTGTGCTCTGCCCGAACCGTATTACATAATGAATGATATTTGCTGAAGGCTGATTTATATAGTGAATTTGTTCTAGGATCGTAGTTTTTGCCCCAACGTCTTTCTAAGTTTTTGCATTTATTTTTTTCTTGTTTCAGTTTTTCAGAAAACCAAGGGGCTGGTGGGTGGTGGTGGTTATATTTCTTAATCGTCGAGGTAGACATGCGTTAATAGATGAGCTGAGCCATTGATGAAGATCCACGTCATCATACAGATTAGTAATGATGGTAACCGGCATAGTGTTTTCTAAAAAAAGGTTAAATTTGTTTATATACAGATCTTTCCAGTTTCTGCTGTTCCTAGACCCTGAGGGGTATAAGGGGTTCTTGGAATGTTGCTCATGTTTAATTTGGAATTCAACCAAAAAATGATCGGACCAATGGATTGGGATGGCAGGTTTACATAAGACGGTGGTGAGGTTGGAAAAGATAGGATCAAGTAAGTTTCCTGCTTTATGGGTGGGGCCTGAGTTGTGAAGAGTAACGTTCAAAGCAGCCAGGTCAGCAATAAGATTGGCACTAGTGGGGCAGGTGGTCTCATTAAGATGTCTATTAAGATCGCCCACAATCAAGAAATTAGTGGCTTGAAGTCATAGAGGGGCAATGTAATCAGGGAGTGAGGTGGCCCAAGCACTGACTGGTCCCGGGGGGCAATAGATTAAGGTTCCTGAGAGAGTGAAGTTAGGTGAAAGAAAAAGTTTTAAAAAAACGGCTTCACAGTCCTGGAAGTCTAGATCATCATATTTAAATTTGTAGGAGGTTTTAAAAATGATTGCTATCCCTCCTCCATCCTTGCCGACATGGTTTCTTCCAAGGTATGTATAATTAGGGGAGGTGCAGTAACAATATCCGGGCCGGAGCTATTGCTTAACCATGTCTCTGTGAGGAAGATGGCATCTGGTTGAGAAACAGAGAGCAGGTCATAGAGGTCTCTTTTATGTCTTGGAAGTGATCTACAGTTTAGGCTAAAGAAGGTGAAATCCGAGACTGTCGACGTTTTTTTGGTATTAGAAGCATGTGCGAGACCTAGTTTGCTAGTATTCAGGTTAGAGGAGGAAGGTGAAAAAGAGAAATCACAACAAGAGCAGTGTGAGGGGCTTGAGTCACAACTAAGGGGAGCACAGTGTGTAGTTAAGCGGCCGGAAGGACAAGAAGCCTTCCCGGGGGGTATTTAAAAGGGCCATGGTGAATTTGGGCAGGGGTTCTGGCCCAGGCCCCATCCGGCCGCGGACAGGCGCAGACGGGATTGCCTTTGCTGCGCCTTCTGCACGCCAGCGGCGCGGCTGCTGCGCGCGTCCGCTGCGCGTCTTGAAAGGCATCTAGTTTTGAGGGCGTTGATTTGTGAGCTGCAAGCAGCTGATTGGCAGCCTGGCCCGGAAGTTGTAAATCACTTCCTCAAGGCCCGGTTCCCGTCCCTCCACACAAACCAAACTTTTAACGGTGGACCGGGGACACAGAACACAAAGTAGGTAAGGTATTACAATCTGCTTGTGCTCAGTACAATCTGCTCGTGCTCAGTGCAAGGTAAAGTGGTTTAAAAAGCTAATATGTAGCAGGAGAGAAAACGAGTGAATTAAAAACACAGAGTGTAGAGAATGAGTTAAAAGTGAAACCAGAGCCCTTTCCCAGGCGCTCCTCTTCACCAAGCGTACACTGTGCCTGCCTTTCATCCAGCGCGTCCGCTGCGCGTCTTGAAAGGCATCTATTTTTAAGGGCGTTGATTGGTCAGCTGCGAGCAGCTGATTGGCAGCCTTGCCCGGAAGTTGTAAATCACTTGCTCAAGGCCCAGTTCCCTTTCCCACAAACCACTTAAAGCCTTGGTGCGTAGCTCTTTCAAATGAAAGAGTGAGCGTGTTAGCAAACCGGAAGAACAAAAATAAAACCACTAGCGAAAAATTAAACACATCTGAAACCTGTTAGTTATTTGTTGCAAACAGATATTAGTAACAGTTCAATACCAGTCAGTTTAAAAAAAAAAGCTGCACCATCTCATAAAGATTCTAACTTTTCTCTAACTATATAAGGAATACAAAAAAATAAACAATTTCTCACTGCTTGTCATAGTAAGCTACACAGTAGAGCACAGGAAAGACAAGCTATGTTGCTTTTTGTTGCTTTAAACAGCTGATTTAATTATGCTCCATGACCTGACCTGGCTTTCACCTCTGCCACTGGCTTTGGCAGCAGGCATTATGACATCATAACTCGACTGCAATAACTTATAACAGTCAGGTTCGGATGTCTTTTCTTAATAATTGATGACTGGGTGCATCACAAGTTGTTGATTATAAAGAAATTAGAGACTGGTATTTATACATGGATTACAGAATCCTACTTAGTATAAAAATATAATGCCAGCTGACAGGGAAAAGAAATCGCTGTGATAAGACACTAAATAGAGCGTGTCTTTAGATTCACATCAAGTGATAGCCCTGGGATAGCAGCTATGGATTTCCAATAGCAGAGCCAGCTGATCCTCTGCCCTAAGAAAATCAGTGGTTTTCCTACCTCTCAATGAGAATTGATGTTCTAGCACAGGTTAAACCCAATTTCAATATGTCACTGGTCTCAGAAGGCCGAAGTTAAGCGAATCTGCACTTTAAGGCAGTTTTCTCCCTATTAGTATAATAAAGTGTCACTGCAAGCAAAACAGTAAATCACACTGACTGACCTATTAGTGTACACTTACACTTTAAGGTCTACCCCAGGTCAATACCTAATCCTGCAGAGTCCCCTCAGTGACAGGTTGCCTGTGTGCAGTTACCGGGCTATGCCCAACAGTAGTTTCCCACATGTAGCCCTCACACTTGTCTTCACATATAACAATCTAAGTGCCTCTTACCCTTGCTGCATCGCAGCGGGCTTATCTCAAAAGGCAGACACTTGTGTTAAACAGGCACAGTTCATTTGCCATGTAATTACTGTGGGTGGGACACATGTAGTAAGAATCACTCACCATAAAATGTCCAAAACTGGGTTATCCAAAAAGCAAGAAAAAATCCAAGCATACTGAATGGGCGGCAGCTAATTGCAACATATATGCATTGCTCATGCAAAGTGACAACGTTTTGGCGATGTGTGGAATTTAGGTGTAGAAAAGTGTAATATTCTTGCCACTTTCAAGATGTCTGAACCTTTCCTTGACTGTGAGGAGCTTGGTAGCCCACCCCCACAGGAAAATTGGTTTCGTTACAGCATTACCCTGTATTCAACTTGTCTACAGGAACAAAAGGCATGCTGCTCAGGAGTGTTGCACACGTGGCCCTTCAATGGCAGCTTCCCCTTTGAAGCTCACCTTTTGGGCTAACAACCCCTGCAGCCTTCCTGAGAGAGGTAGCCAAACCTCACTCTGCGGTAACTGCCTCTATTTGTTCACACCTCTCCCCAGGCAGGCAGAAAGCTGTCTGTGTGTCAGGGCCTTTGTGAAACCACTGGACTAGCTGGGGCCCAGAGCGGCAACTTTCTAAAAGTTATTCATCTATCATAAATCTCAATTTGAACATAAACTCGATTTTAATGCCACGATTAATTTGATACCTTACTGTACCTAGTTAGATAGTCCTATGCAGGAGTTAGCCAGGCTGGGATGCCAGCTGGTAAACCTGTGTTAGCCAATGAAGCTACTAAATTTCCTCAGCAAAAACAACTTTAGGGGTTTTGTTGCTAATATATATACATTATGCCTTAACACCATCGCTGCTAGTGATATTTTCCTCTTGTGCTGGAATTCTCATAAGTCCATTATTCATGACGAGCTGGGCTCGTCATCAGCCTGGCAGGAGGCTACTTCATGACGAGCCCAGCTCGCCATGAGCTTGGAAGGGGTTAATATTATACAGCTCTCTGCCATAGGGCTTGAAAGGCCTTTCTTAAGGGATATTTACACATATTGTTAAGGGAGGAGTGGTTTTGCCATTGGTTTTAATGGTAAACTCAAACTAGCAGTGTACACACTGTTCTTCCAGTCTGTTGTGGCAGGCGAGTAGCCATGTTGTACGTAGTCACACTCAGGGTGACAAAGACAGTGCTGCAGCCCTGGGTGGACTCTCTGTCTTACATGCTCTGGGTATCCTGGTTCCCATATACTAGGGAGTTATAAGTAAATGAGTACTTGCCAATTAAGGACATCCAATTCAAAAAATCTTTTGTAATGGGTCAGAACACCAGCGTCGGTGGACCCATGAGCAGTTGTGCCTTGGCAGGGAGGGCAGGAGGGTGGGTCTGGGTGGGGGCGACAGCCAGCTACACTCGCTCCAGGTGGGGCAAGGGTTTTGTTCAGCGGTGGTGGTGGGGGAGAGGGATTTTCCAAAGGGCATAGAGAACGCTCTAGGGGAGTGGAGCCTGGGTGGGGGGACAGGATGGGGTTAGTTTCATGGGCAAAGACTGGTCAGGCCTGCATATTTTTTGTGGCCAGAGGGGAGGCACACTAGGAGAGGCGATGACTTAGTGTCGTGCCTGGATGCCTATATGAGTAGAGGGGGGTCTCTTGGAGTGCGGTGAAGGCAGGAGTATTCAGGGGTAGATGCATCCTGGGAGGGAGGGGAAGAGGTTACAAGGGGGCAGTCTTCCACTTTGGTGGAGTCCATGCTAGATTGGAGTGAGGAAGAAGGGGATTTTGGGGAGGAGGACTCAGGGTGGGAGGATCTGGGTGTGGGGGTCTTGAGGGGCAAGGATTTTAGCATATGCAAGCAACCCTCTAATGGGGGTTGGTCCCTGGGGGGCATGGGAGACCCCGGGAACCACTCAGTCTGGGGATGAGGACGGTAATGACGCCAGGGTTTAAAGGGGGGCAGGTTTCAGGGCGCCAGCACACCAGACCTGTTTTCTTTATTGCAGGGTCAGATATGGGGCATGGGAGTGGAATCCGCAGAGCTGGGGGCGGCTCCATCACGCCAAGGTGAAGAGAGGGCTGGACCCCTCAAGGTCTGCCCAAAACCCGCGAAGGATCCCAACGTGGCCAACATAAGAAGGCTAGGAGCGACCTTGTAGGCCCCAGCAACCGGTAGCTCACGCACAACCTCTGGTGCACGAGAGACTGCCAAATAGCGTAGGGTATCAGCGAACCAGCAGGACAGGGTTTTCTTCAGCCCACCCCCCGGATGCAGGCACCCCAGCTAAGTTAGCAGAACTTGAGGAACCTGTGGTGTGGCTCAGTGAATGGGAGTGTGTGGAGGACCGGCTGTGTGGAGTAACATTGGATTATGAAGAAGATAGCCAGGGGGAGCCAGAGGAAGGTGGGTGCGGGTCCATCTAACAAAGTGTCTAGTATTTTGCAGAGGCAGGAGTTGGATGCAAGGAAGCCAAGCGGGCCGGGAGTGGTGAGGCGGATAGCACCAGCATGGGTACCGACCTTGGCTCTAGGTAAGGCCGCAAAAGAGGTTGCCGCTCCTACAATGGTGTCCGCAAGCGGGATGCTAGCGCTGGCATGACAGCGGGCAAGAGGCTGCATAAAGGCAAATGTGTGACCAATGTGGCAGTGGGCATGGAGGAACAGGTGAGTACTGGGGGTGCAGGGGCCCCAGCAAATCAGAGGACCTCAGGGGTTCTGCAGGGGGAGAGAAGGACAGCCCTGACAGCAAAGAATTGAAGTTTAAGAAGTTAACATATATGGGAGTGATGAAACCGCGGGGGCCCATTTAATGCCAGCAACAAAAGAGTGCATTTGGAAAGGGGAGTACGTTGAAATGTTGAAACTCCTGCATAGAGAGGAGCGGTCCTAAGAGGGGTTTAAGGAGGAGGAGTGGAGGAGTATCAATAGGCCAAGCAGCCAAAGGTTCCCCTTACAATAGCGAATTGGACGGCTGCGTTCTTGATATATGCGAGCGTGTATTGTGAAAACTATCCAGATCTTAGCATAGCGATGTTTAAGTACATGGAAGGGATTAGGAAGGCGCAAATCACAGGGGATACGCATGGGTGCAATACCACAAGGAGTTTCAGGCATGTTTAGCGTGGGACCCAGAGGCCAAGTGGGGTGAGTTGGACTTGGACCTTTGGCCGCACACTATGGGGGCTGCAAAAGGAGGAAAAACACTATTTAGGGCAAGTGTGCTGCCCATAGTATACCAGCCCTATCAGGGCTGGCCCACCCACGGAGGGGTGGGGGGCCATCAAAGCCTTTGTCGGGGGCAGGCCGGTCGTGTTGGGATTTCAACAAGGGGCTGTGTATGCGGGAAAATTTCAAATTCCGTCATGAATGCTCTAAGTGTTTCGGCAGACACCGCCTAGTCAGTTGCTATGGGGCAGGGGGTACGTACAGGGAGGAGGAAATTGGTAGCAGTATGGGGGGCCACCAGCAACAGCTTACAGGGGACAGGGGGTAGAGGCGAGCAAGGACTTAGCACGAAGGGCTCATACTCTTGTTAACCTAGAGAGGCTGGAGTACTGGTTGGGATTCTAAAGGCAAGTGGGGGATGGGGAGCAGTTGAGGGAGGGGTTCAATTACAGGTTGAGATTGAGGTACGAGGGTCCGCAGATTTCAAAATGGGCTGACAATATGCGTTCTGGAGCCGAGCAAAAGCAAGTAGTGAAAGACAAATTGGAACAAGAGGTGTGGGAGGGGAGAATGGTGGGACCATTCACTGACTGGCCTATGGAGAACCATATTGTGTCCCCATTCAGGGTTGTGCCTATGAAAGAAGAAGGGCAGTTTTGTTTGATTCAGCATTTATCATAGCCGGCGGGTCAGTCGGTGAATGACTTTATCACGGAGACGGCATCGTCAGTGTCTTACTTGTGGGTGGATGAGGCCATGTCACTGGTTGCAATGGTGGGCCCAGGGCACGTTGGTGGCAAAATGCGATGTGTAGTCAGCCTTTCAGCTTCTTCCAGTACACCCAGAGGATTTCCAGCTACTGGGTATGCATTTCAAAGGCAAGTGGTATGTGGAAAATGTGCTGCCAATGGGATGCTCGGTATCGTGTGAATGTTTGAGTGCTTTAGTACCTTCTTGCAATGGATTTTCACACGGCAGACAAGGCATCAACTGATAACACAATACTTTGATGATCTCTTTTTGTGGGGGTACCCAGCTCAGCAGATGGCCAGAATGGCCTGGCTAGCTTCCAGGAGCTCATGGGTGATCTGGGGGAGCCTTTGTCCCCGGAAACAGTGGGCCCTGACACGGTGCTGTCGTTTTTGGGTACTGAAATTGATTCAGTGAGAATGGAGGCCAGACTACCAGGAGACAAGCAAGGAAAGATGCTGGACTTAATGAAGTGCATGCCGGGGAAGGAGAAAGTCAAGGTGAAGGAACTTCAGGTACTGCTGGGTCACCTACATTTCGCATGCAGAGTCATACGGGTGGGTAGGTATTTTTGCAGAAGGTTGGGAAGGGCATTATCGGAGAGGGTTCTCCCCCGCATTTCAGCTGGAGTTAAACAGGATTGGAGGATGTAGCACATGTTCTTAAGGGACTTCAACTGTATTCCGCTGGCGAGATAGGAGGATCTGGAGTGGGACGTACAAATTTCTCAGGCGCGGCTGGAGGTCTGGGCTTTGGCGTGTACTGGCAGGGCAGATGGTGCGCTGAGCAGTGGACGGCGGCGTGTGCCCATGGAGGGAGGAGCATTGCTTTCCTAGAGTTGTTTCCCTTGGTAGTCGGGGTGATGTTGTAGGGTGCAGAATTGGTGCACAGGTGCGTGTGATAATACAGGTGGACAACATGACGGTGGGTCTTGTGGTAAATAGACAGTCGGACAGGGATTTGCAGGTGCAGAAGTTGTTGCGGGCGTTCATGCTGTGTTGCTTGCGTCATGACATAACTTTCAGAGCGTGCTACGTCCCTGGGCTGGACAATGACATTGCAGATGCTTTCTCTCATTCACAGTGGGCGAGATTCCATGGGTTAGCCAAGGACACGTACAGAGATCTGACACCAATGCCGGAGAAGGTATGGCCCGTCGGCAACGCTTGATGGGGTGACTGCTGGTAGGGTAGTTGGCGGATTCCTCTTGCAGGGTTTATTTGCAGGCTTGGGAGGAATTTATAGCATTGGAGGCGTAGTGCAGGGCACCTGGGATGGGCAAGTGGAGAAGATGTGGTGCAATTTATGTTTGCTTTGATTGACCGGGGTATATCGAGAGTAGCGATTGCAGAAAGTTGGCAGGTTTGGCTTTCATGGGTAAATTATTATGGGGTTACCCCCCTCAGCAGGGGAATTGGGAAGCCAGATATTGGAAGGCTGGGTGAGAGAGCAGGGGCAGGACAGGAGAGTAAGGAGACCTCTGTTGGGAAATTTGTTAATGAGAGTGCTGGAGCAACTGCCGGCAGTGTGTCGTAATCCTGAGGAGACCAATTTGTTTTCCACGCTAATGGTCTGGATGTTTTGCCGGACTTTCAGGGTATCTGAACTGCTGGGGAGCAGGGGTAAAGGGGGTCTGTTGTGGGAGAATGTGATGCAGGTGCTTGGGAGATGGGAGGTTATGATACAGAGATCCAAGAAAGATCTGAGGGCGCAAGGGAAGCGGGTTGATTTGCACGCCACAGGTTTACCTGGACTGTACCCAGTTGCATGGGGGGAGCGCTGGGAGCAGGAATGTGGGAGGGATATTGGGCAGATTTTCATGCATTTACAAGGGAATGGGGCAACAGCTTACCAGATGCTGGCGATGCTGGGAATGCTGCGAGCGGCGCTGGGTAGATTGGGTTTGCAGGCGGCAGAGTTCAGCGCACATTCTTTCTGCATTCGGGCTGCGTCTGAAGCAGCAGCCCGGGGAGGGACAGAGAGCAAGATCATGGCTTAGGGCAGTGGTCATCTGGCTGTTTGAGGCACTATGTCTGAGTTTTAGGTGAGTAGGCGGGCGCGCCATTGTAAATTCTAACTGCTTTTTTGTCTCTTTCCAGGTGCGGTTTCGGGGCCCGAGTCAGAGGCGGTGGAGATTTCTATAGTGGGCCATTCGTTCATAAAATGGGCAGAAATTCAAGCAGGACAGAGGGGGCAGGGGCCAACTTGGGGTTTAATGCCAGCTTGTTTCAAGTGACTTGGAAGGGTAAAGGGGGCATGATGTGGAGGGATTTGTTTCCTATGTTGAGTGGAATGATGGCAGGGCCTAGGTGCCCCAATGTGTTGATTATTTATTTAGGGAACAACAATTTGGGCAGGGAAAAAGTGTTGTCTTGATGAGAATCATGAAGAGGGACATCTTAGAGATTAAGGCACAGTGGTAAGGTATGTTTGTCTTATTGATGGAGTTTTTTCCGTGGTGGTTAGAGGGGCGACTAAGCCAGCAGTGATTGACAGGGCAAGGAGAAAGCAGAAAAGAGAAATTATTCTTTTTTGTAGGGAAATCGGTTTGGGAGGATCTGTCATTCTGACAATGAGTTTGAGGCAGCAGGATTTTTTAGGAGGGACGGAGTGCATCTCTCTCATATATGTATGGATTTGTATCTGTTGAAGATCAGGGAGGTGTTAGGTAAGGTATTAAAGGTGACTTGATAGATGGGAATTGGCATGAGGAAGGATCCACCGAGGGTTGGGGCAGAAAAGAAGGCTTAGGGTGAACCCCCTTCTCTGGGTGGCGGGGGAGCGTGAAAAGCTGGACAGGAGTTTGTGGAAGTTGCATGGCATTGTCAGTGGGGGATAATTGTGCAAGGGGAGGGTAGGCAGGCAGTTAAAGGTTCTCTTTAGGACATTTGATTACTTACAGGTTCATATAGATACTCATAAGACATAGGGGGAATTCAATTTGGAAATGTTGAAATGCAATACAGTTAGGGCCAGATGTAGGTAATTTCCATTTACTGATTCGAAAATACCGACTCATACCGAATCGGTATTCCTGAATCGGTAAATGGTATGTAGCTAAAAAAATCGGTAAAAGTTACCGACTCGGTATGACTCGGTAAGCCAATTCGGTAATTACCGAAACAGAATTGACCGAGTCGGTAAAATCCTAATTGGTGAAACCCAAGCAAACCTATGGGCCACATTGCCCATAGGAATGAATGGGATTCACCGAATCAGAAAATCCCGAATCAGATTTCACCGACTCGGAATATACTGAATCGGTAATTATCGATTTGGGAGTTTGAAACACGCCATGTGAGCCTGTCAACAATCAGGGAGAGCCTTCACACCCCACAGCCAAGGCCCTGTGAATCCAACCAATGAGAGAGAAGCACCTCACCCCAGTACCTGGGAGTGGCCACAACCATGCAGGTGGAAACCAACTGAACAAACAAATCTGCAGAGGAGAGAGGAGCAGAGCATCCACAGGCAAGCAGACTGACAGAATGGAGGCACAGGAAGGACAGAAGGATGCTGGTGAGAGGAAAAGGAAGCTGAAGTTCAGCCCAGAGGTACTACAGGTGGCTGTGGATGAAATAGTTAGCCACTACAGCCAAATATTTGGGAGGCAGTCTCTGCATGTTGCAGAGACTGTGAAGAGGAACATCTGGCTAGCTATTCAGGGCAAAGTGAATGCCATAGGAGTCACCCACCGGGACATTGAGGACATCAAAAAGCGGTGGTATGACCTGCGCATAGTGACCAAGAAGAAGATTGCAGGACTGAAAAAGGATGCAGGTGTGACTGGAGGTGGCAGGAGCAGAGCCCCAAAACTGACACCAATAGAGGAGCAAGTTGCATCCACCATGGATCCTGAATGCATCCATGGGATAGGAGACCTGGATAGCACAGCGAAAGCAGCCAAGAAACAAGGTAAGAGGCGTGTACCCACATGCACCCCCAGCTATCCCAACCATGCACCCCACCGTGTACACACATGACACAGCAGGAGAGGTCAGATTTTGTGGCAGCAATGCATAATGGTAGACGTAGTCATGTACACACAGATGCAAAGTACACCACGCATGACTCAGCAAGGCATACCACACACATACCCAAACAAGCAATGTGGACTGTGCAAAGGTGTGCAGACCATTTAATTAAGAAACACACACAGACAAACAACAACATTGGCCCTATGTCAATTTCATTCCACAGGAGAGTCGTCACGCAGTTCTGCATCACCGAGGGAGGAGAGGGCAGCACCAACTAAAAGAGGGGAGAAAGAAAAAAGGAAAAGTCGTCACAGCGCAGGAGAAGGTGGAGACGACCCTACCCAGGACCCCTCATCACCAGACCCCCCCACTACACCTATCCCAATGTCCCTTCTGTTGTTTGGGTCTCCTGACCTCACAAACACGCCCATGCCGGGAGGGGAATGTAGCCAGGCGGAGCCCCCCTAGAGGATCCTGCAGACCTCTGATTCAGAGAATGAGGAAGATGTCTCCCAGAAGAGTGTGCCAGTGCCTGACAGGCCAAGACCAACTATGTCTGCAGGCTCAGCGCACACTACTGTCCTTGGCAGGAGGGCACGTGATGGTGGGGAGGGCCAGGATGGGGAGAGCGTGTTCTGTGGGCTGGAGGGCACGATGGTGAAGGTTCAACGCCAGCAGGCCAAATCACTGCAAGACATGCAGCGGCAGGTGCGCAGTTTGAGCGCAACAATGTCCAACATGGACAAGGGCATAACCCAAATGGCTACTAGCCTGGACCTGATAGCACATGGGGTCTCTGACATATCAACATACATGGGAGTCCTCTCCGACAAGCTTGACAGGGAACATCTCCAGCGTGCCAGGGAACGGCAGTACATGCGCCAACAGACCAAGGCCATGAATAGGTTCGCTGCCAACACAGCTCTCCTTTGCAGACGCTCCATCTCAATGCAGGAAGCAATAGAGCACTGCTGCACTGACTTAACCCGGGGCATGGGTAGAGTGACCTCTGCAATGGAGCAGATGTTGACCTCAAACCTAGGCAATGCTGGTGACATGGGTGTGGAGGAGACTGAGAGGTCAACCAGCAGGAGTGGCTCCAGTACACCTGTCCAGGAGGTGCGCAGGAGCGGCAGGCACAGCCATGCAAAGTCAGGCACCAGCAGGGAACCTGAAGGACAGGCACCTAAATCCCGCAATGTAGTGCGAGGACGCAAGCACTGAACTATGCAGGGGACTGACTCTACTGCACACAGTGACAGCAACTGAGTATGTGCAGCCAGTGACATTGACGTACAGTCATGTGACCATCATGAAGTAGTGCAGAATAAACTACTCATGTCCTGAAGTATACCTGTGTGTGTGTCATACTTTACCTAGAAATATCGTTGTGTAATTTCAGTCCGTCTCTATCTGCCATCTAGTGCGGCTGGCCCTGTTGCCTGGGGCTTTGCATGTTCTTGGTCCTCATCTATGTTCTCATGATGTGTCAACTCCACCTCTGTGCCTTCCTTGGTAGCAAGATTGTGCAATATGGCACAGGTCACTATAATTTTGCAACACAGGATGGGGGTGTACTGTCACGCACCTCCACTTTTGCCAACGGAACCTGCTCTTCAGGAGTCCAAAGGTTCTCTCCACAACATTGCGGGTGGATCTGTGTGCCACATTGTATCGCCTTTCTGCTCTGTTGGTTGGGTTCAGGTACGGTGTCAGCACAAAGGAACGCAGGGCATATGCACTAGCACCTGGGAGAGAACGAGAGGTACATGAGTTTCATACACATTTCAGATAGAGCTGAGATCCATTTCAGGGTGTGTGCAACATATTTACCTAGCAGATAACCATCTCCAAAATCGCCATTCAGTAGCCGTGTGTATATTCCACTGTTCTGGAATATGTAGGAGTCGTGCATGCTCCCTGGAAATTTGGCAACTATGTTGGTGATGATGTTCCCTGCATTGCATATCACCTGCACGTTGATGGAGTGCGTAGACTTCTGGTTTCTGTATATGTGTTCGTGGCTGCAGGTGGGCATTGGGGAATGTGGGTGCCATCAATGCAGCCTATCACATGCGGGAAGTGAGCCAGTTCATAGAAGTCTATTTTAGTTTTGGCAGGTTCCGCAGGTGTGTCAGGGAACTGTATGTAGTGTCCCATTTTCCGAGTCATGACATCCAGGAACTTCCTGAAGAAACGGGACAGACAGCTCTGGGATACACCGCCTACTGCAGCTATCACACTCTGGTAGCTCCCAGAGGCAAGCAGGTGTATGCTGCACAGCACCTGGACATGGGGAGGAATGGCGTGGGCCCTGGGTGTTGGATGATCCAGGTATGGGTGGAGGTCCCTTATTAGGTCCATGATGGTATTGGGGTGCAGCCTGTACCTCTGGAGTATCTCAGGCTCAGTCAATTGGAACAGAGTGATCCTCTGCCTGTACACCTGCTCCTCCCTTTGCCATACCCTCAGTCCTGATGCCTGTAGCCTTCGCCTCCTTGCTATCACATAGAGTGCAGCCATTTTGACTGGAGGGTTGCATTTTGGGAGCTTTTTTATAGCATCCACATGGTTACCACCACCTTTCAGTCCATGGTAAATACCGATTCAAAAATACCGAATTTCGATGAATTAGGTATTTTTGGCCTTTCCTACATCTCGATGGGCATGTTTTCCGATTCCTTATTTACCGATTCGGTGTATGCCGACTCGGTAATTTTCCTATCGGTGAATACCGATTCAATAAATATGAACCTACATCTCTTTCTCGCTATACCGGTCGGTAACAGCCGATTTTACCGATTTTGGGCCGTTACCGACCGGTATTTGGCGACCTACATCTGGCCCTTTATGAGTTATCTGCAGAGTGGCCATGTTTGGTGGGGATGGTAGGGGTGGAGATGGGATAGAGGATAGTTTCCATGGATGTATAGCAAGGTTTTAGTTTTGTAAGGCAGTTGGCCAGGACATTTTCTTATATGCACCGGTTGCAATAAAGCGGCCTTTTTCACACAGACACAAATGGTCAGTGTTTGCCTGTGCAACTCCCTCCCAAGAGGGATTGGGGGCAGCTGACCTGGGGGATGTCTACCCCCCCCCCAGCAGATATGGAGGGTGGTGCAACACAAAGACTGCCATTTTGTGGTTGGGCTCGTTTAGAGCCCAAATGCAGCCCAACAGTTATTTTGGGGCAAGTTTTGTGCTACCGGTCACCTTTGTAGGTACAAGTGACCTGGTGACTGGTAGCCCAAACTTGTGGTTTTGCTTTGTCCCTCCCTCCCATCCCTTCAGCAGGGATCTTGCGGGGAGGGGGGGTCAGCAGGTTATTGACCCCCCCCCTTTTTGGGCTGCGCATTGAGACAGGTGGGCAGGGTTAGGTTTTGTATTCACTGTCTCTTGAGCGGGTGCATAGGGGGAGCATGAAAAGCTGGGCAGGAGTTTGCAGAAGTTACTTGGCATTTCCAGATGGGGAATACATGACCAAGGGGAGGGTAGGCAGGCAGTTAAATGTACTCTTTAGGACATTTGGTTACTTACAGGTTCATATAGATGCTCATAAGACGTAGGGGGAATTCAATTTGGAAATGTTGAAATGCAATACAGTTAATGAGTTATCTGCAGGGTGGGCATGTTTGGGGGGATCATAGGGGTGAGGGTTGGATAGGCGGTTGGCCAGGACATTTTGTTACATGTACCTCTTTCAATAAAGTGGCCTTTTTCACACACACACAAATGGTCAGTGTTTGTCTGCGCCCCTCCCTCCCAATGAGATGTTGCATGATCCTGCAAGAGCGAGATTAGGTCACAGAGATAGCTACCAACTCCTTTGAAAAACTGGCCCAGTCTGAACACAGTTATGCACTCCAGACCAGATCAGTCCAAAGGGGTATGGGGAATGGGATTTAAAGAGAGAATAACATCTTCTGTACAGCCTGGCCATTTTCTTCGTAAGCATCTGTCCTATTCCTCATAGTCCGGTTATCTTCAGTAGCGGTGTTGGGTATGCCTCCCTCCAAGAAGCAAGGGGTAAATAAAGATTACGCTGAACAAGCTGCTATATCAAACCTCAACTCTTCTACCATCATGTTTCCCCGCTAGTCTTACCGACTTATCCATGCTTTCCCACTGGGGAGTTTTAAATCCTTTTATATTTGACTGGACAGTAGTATTTTCCAGAAGGGAAAAATGTCAGGTAAATATTTCATGAGCAACAAAGAAAAACTTGCCTTGTAGTCCTTTCATAGAATTTCGCTAAATACTCCCCTGTAGATTACCTGACTTCCAACGTAGGATGCCAGCTCTTGTTTTTGTTTTCAGGAATTCTTTTCATTCCTTAAAACGTTCGCAATCTTACATTAATCAAAAAGGAAGTACTTGCATTGTAAAACCGTGCTGATACCCAAGCATTGAGCAATCAAAATTATCCTGATGAACAGTTCACAAAAGTTATCCTGGAATTAAATTACAGTTTTGCATTCAAAACACTTTTCTTCATTGTCGAGGTAATCTTTTTGTCTTTTTAGGAATTTTCAAGTTCCAGATAATTACAAAAATTGAGGAGTCTCAGAATGGTAATTTAAAAGTTGCTCATTAAAAAAACACAATGGTCTTTGTTTATTTTATCTTAAAGGCTGTTTGTACCGCGTTTGTGCTCCTGAAAGGTTGTTGCATTACTGGACGATCCTGCTGGGCTGCCCGCTGTGTTTCCAAGCCAACTGCTCGCGGAACCCGCTTTGCGGGTTCTGCTTCGTGGAGGAGGTCTGCTGCAGGAATCAGCTGCTGTCACTGGGGAGCCTAGGGGCAGGGCAGGGCTGCGAGTGTGAGTGCGGGGACTCCATCTCCCAGGAGTCCCTGCTCGGCCAACTTGAAACACCTGGCCCGCTCTCCCTGCTAGCCCCGCCCCCTGTGCACAGGTCATAAAAAAACTCTCCCTAGCTGCTGACCGGTGGGACTGTTTGTACCGCGTTTGTGCTCCTGAAAGGTTGCTGCATTACTGCCCGATCCTGCTGGGCTGCCCACTGTGTTTCCAAGCCAACTGCTTGCGGAACCCGCTTCGCGAGTCCCGCTTCAGGGAGGAGGTCTGCTGCAGGAATCAGCTGCTGTCACTGGGGAGCCTAGGGGCAGGGCAGGGTTGCGAGCGTGAGTGCGGGGACTCCATCTCCCAGGAATCCCTGCTCGACCAACTTGAAACACCTGGCCCGCTCTCCCTGCTAGCCCCGCCCCCTGTTCAAGGTCATAAAAAAACTCTCCCTAGCTGCTGACCGGTGGGACGGTTTGTACCGCATTTGTGCTCCTGAAAGGTTGCTGCATTACTGGACGATCCTGCTGGGCTGCCCGCTGTGTTTCCAAGCCAACTTCTCGTGGAACCCGCTTTGCGGGTCCCGGTTCGTGGAGGAGGTCTGCTGCAGGAATCAGCTGCTGTCACTGGGGAGCCTAGGGGCAGGGCAGGGCTGCGAGCGTGAGTGCGGGGACTCCATCTCCCAGGAGTCCCTGCTCGGCCAACTTGAAACACCTGGCCCGCTCTCCATGCTAGCCCCGCCCCCTGTGCGGTCCACACCCAATAAGAACTGGACTTACCCCCCACTGCGCGGGAGCGAGCTGGGAGAAGCCCGGGACAAGGGCGGGCCATCTGTGGCCGTCAGGGGCTGCAGGAGGCTGGGCTGGGCCACTCTCTGACATCCAGCTTCATTTATCGGACTTGACTGCGTAAGGTGTAGCGAACACTTATATTGTGTAGCTTTGTTGACGGACCGTAGTTTAAGTTTCCTTCTGTATTTCGAGTGCTCCAGTCGCAGTTCACAGCGTTCTTGCTTATCCCTCGTGCTGTAAAGACCGCTCCAACTACTCCCCCTTTGAATCCTCTCCCACCCACGGTAGGGGTTGCAATCTTGGGACCCTTAGACAAGTATTTTTCTAGGGCCACTAGTGATATTGATAGAGAGATTGCCCTAGCTGAGAGACGCGCTGAGCGCAGGCAGTCTATCGCTCTCCTCAAACTCCCCCTAGAGAAGCGGGCATCCCTGGGTTCTCTGGCATCGGTCCCGTCTTCTTCACCCTTAACCGTGCCAGTCTCAGTGGAAAAGCCCCAGGATTCATCATTGTCTCCCAGTCTGGCCAGGGGGGAAGGTACATTAGGTTTCGACTCCCTGACCGGAAATGAGCCATCGGTCGTAGTCTCTACCAACTTACCTCTCCCCATGCCGTCAACTTCAAATATTACATCTACTGACGAGGAAATTCCTGCCTTACACAGCGTGTTAACCCACGCAGCACCCAAAAACCCTCATATTAAAAGAAAAAGAAATACTAGTCCCCGAAAGGGTTGTCATCTTATACACCCCAGGAAAATTAGGAAACTTGGTTTAGGAACGGGAGATTCCTATAAGTCTAAAGGGGCTGGTTCAGGTGGGGCTCAAGCTGTCAAGGGTGGGGTGTTCTCTGGTGATTCACCATGTAACCCAAGCGACACTCTGGCGTTGGCTCCTGCCGAGACTATATCCCCAGATTCACCCTTACTCACGCAGATAGAGAAACTGATGAAATCTCTACTGACCCCTATTGTAGAACGAGTCAAAAGGTTAGCGGACCGTTTGGACAGTTTTGAACAAGCTACCCTAGACAACTTTTTCTCAACTAAATCCTTAATTAAAACACACTTTAGGACCGGGGTCAGCAATAAAAGGGGGGTCCAAATGGCTACGACGACCTCTATCACTCCACAAGATTCTTCTAACATAAGTGGGTAGGCTAGTGGGGTACCTGCTCCAGAGTCCCTTCCTCTTGCTGTTGCTACAGCCAAAGGGGGGCCTCGTTCTTCAGGCCAAACCCATAAATGCAATCCCCACCCTCCAGACCATTCACAGGCAAACACATCCCAGCCCAAGAAGCGCTTAGCTATCGAGGCCACGGGCACTATTGATAGATCTAAACCTAGGAACCCTGGATCCAATAATTGCAACGCCTTGACCCAAACTACACTGACTTGCCCCGTCCCTCTCCCCTCTAGCCAACCCGACACAGTTCCTCCCAAAGTGCCCCGTAGAATACCTCCTATGAATCTACCCCCAGACTGCTATCCCTTTGTCGCCATTCTTACCAACGTACCACCATTGTTGGTTGGGCAGCAAGAATCCTTCCAGATGCTAAAAAATAAAACCATGCACTGGTTAAGGATTAATAGACCACTGCTGAGGGAAGTCGATGGGCTGATTCTTGGTGTCAGAAGGGTGGGTTGGGTTGGTAGTAGCGCTTTGAGGGGGACAGTGTGGTTGTCAACTTCAAGGATCCCAGGGTTGCTCAGCTAATGTCTAGCTAGAATTTAGGCACTAGCAGTGCTGGTATTGGAGTAGTCGATCTGACCTTTTTCTACCCGAGATCAGTTGGCATTCATTTTGGTACCGCCCCAGAAGCAAGTTGCTATTACAATCTTGCCATTCCCAGACTTGACCCCTTCTCTGTGCCTTATCAGCAATCCCCATGGCCAGGGACTTATGGAAGAAAAGTAGGCTATTGAAACAACATTCTCCCTGGGACAGTTCTCTTACCCCTGGGTATGAGCCCACAGTTGGATCCCTGCTCCTTGTAGACTACCACCAACAGTTGGATATCCATCTCCACTGAGAGTGGTCTCCAGCCTCAGGGTGACAGTCCTGGTAGTGGATCTGAGGGGGGAAGCAGAGCCTTTTGCTCATTCCCTGAGGGAGGGTAGGATACTAATTGTGTCCCCGACGCTGAGCCAATTATGGCCGATTCTGTCATAAAGATTCTTAGCTGGAATGTTGCTGGGATTGCGAGGAAGTTCGCTGTTCCGGAATGGAATATCTTAGTGGAGGGTTTCTCCATCTGTATCTTCCAAGAAACTTGGAGTACGGAACCATGCCACAAGGTAGGATACTAAACCTTCTTCCTGCCAGCAGTCCCTTCCCCTTCTGGGAAAGGCCGCCCCTCTGGAGGTCTTCTTATATGGGTCGCTATTTCGCTTGGTTGTCAGGTCACCCAGCGCGTGACTGACTCACTTGACCTCTTCAGTATATCTCTCACAGGACCCAAGAGAGGGCCAGCCCTAGACATTTTTAACATCTATATTAGGGGATCAAAGGGAGGTTTACTGTCACCCATTGTTTCTGAGTTAGAATCCCGGTTAAGAGGGGGCCCCAATAGTTCCCATGTTCTAGTCACAGGTGACTTTAACTGTACGTTCGAGCCTCTTGGGCTGGAGGATTCCCTAGGGACTGTTGAGGATGATAACAGGAGAGGTATACCAGCTCTGACCTTACCTCCTATCAGAAGGTGGTCCCAAGTGGCAGTCCAAATCTATTCCCTAACCTTGGAATTCGATCTTAAGGCACTGAATGGTAGGACGTCTCTGGATCCTTCTGGAGCGCATACCTACAATAGGGTGGATCATACGTCTAGAATAGACTATATCCTTCTTGATGTTAACTCCTGGGACCACTTGTTGGACATGGAGGTACTCCCTTCAGTAGAGAGCGACCATAATCTGCTCTCCCTTGCTCTTCGCCCCTTCTGGACGGAGTATTCGGGAGTAGATGCGTCCTCTTTAGCGCTAGCTCACCAGGAGCTTTACCCTTCTAATTGTGGTAGGCGTTTAAAATGGGGTAATATTGTCATGGACAAAGAGAAAGTCCTATCCATTTCAACACTTTTGACCTCTGCCCAGTCCAGGTTAGCTGAATCCTCGCTACATCCAGAGGAAGTAACTTCACTCTCTTGTGCTACCACTAAGGCTCTGAGTGAACTATGTTATCTTCCTAACATGGCTTCTTGTGCTGGAAAGCCCAAACCTAGGCAGAATCCCTATGCGTGGTATACAAAAAAATGCAGGGAGATGAAAAGTTCCTTGATTTGCGCTGTGAAGAGCAAGTCCTTGGCCGACATACGTTTGGCAAGGAAAAACTACTCACTGACTGTGATCGCAGCAAGGAGGGAATGGGAGGACTGCTTCTGGGAGGACCTGAGGAAAGCAAGTCTGGACAGGGATGCTAGAGGTTTCTGGACCCTTATTAGATCTAGGGACAGGCCAGACAGCACATTAATGACGTGCAATATCCCCCCCTCCAGAGCTGGTTCAACCACTTCTCATCCCTCTATGTTGTAAGCGACCCACCTACCATTAACGCACCCCCACAGGAATTCCCATAACGGGATTAGAGATTGTTCCTTTTACCGCTAGAGAGGTGATGGACGTAATTAAAACCATGGTTCAGCTGAAAGCAGCGGGGCCCAATGGGTTACCTGGTGACATAATATGGGCAAGCCCCAAGGAGTGGGGGATTCTCGTATCCGCACTGTTAAATGCCATTAATGAGGGCGCGCCCATTCCTGAATCCTGGAAGGGGGCAGAGGTTGTCCCGATATTCAAGAAGGGGTGTCGGGACAACCCTGCCAACTACAGGCCAATAAGTCTAATTGACTCCACCCAAAACCTGGCGGGGAAGGTGATATTGCGAAGGCTGCTCGAATGGATGGACGACAACAACATTCTGTCGGACCTCCAAGCTGGGTTCCGTTCTGGTACCGGGACCATCGAGCAGGCCTTCAGACTAACTCTTCTCCACTGGAAGGTGGTGGTGTTGGGAGGGGGCAGCCTATACCTGGCCTTTATAGATTTAAAAACCGCCTTCGACCTAGTTCCCAGGGAGAAACTATGGAAGGTCCCGTTAGACTTAGGGTTGCCCTCTTACATTCTCTCCCTACTGTTAAAACTTCACGATGGCAACTTTGCACAGGTGCGTTGGGGCACGAAGGGCAAAAAAACAGAAAGAATTCCTGTAGGAAGGGGAGTCCGACAAGAATGTGTCCTAGCGCCCACTCTGTTTTCGCTTTATGTAAACGGAGTGGTTGAACATCTGCTTGGCACTCCCTCGGATGCTCCCTCCTTGGAGGGCAAACGGATCCCTACACTGCTTTTTGCGGATGACACTCTCCTCATTTCAAAGTCCCCTATGGGTCTGCAGAGCCTTTTAAATAGCTTCCAGGAGTTTTGTCTATCGAGAGGCCTAGTAATTAACACAGACAAAACCAAATTTCTGGTCATGAACCTCCCCAGGAAACTTGGCAGACTTCCGACCTTGAACTAAGAGCCATTAGAGAGAGTTTCCGAATTTGACTATTTGGGTATCCGCCCCAACGACTCCCTTTCCTGGAACCCTCATATCTACAAAATGCTACTGGGCCACAAAAGGGTAGGAGGAGCACTACTCAAGAAACAGCGCTCCTCATCTTGCAAACCCATTGACCCAGTAGTGGATATATACAAAGCGAGAGGGGTCAGTGCCGCTTTATATGGGGCAGAGTTGTGGGGTACCTGTAACCTGGACCCAATAGTCAAATCAGAGAACAAGTTCCTGAAAGACCTGATGGCATTGCCACGAAGCACTCCAACTGTGCCAGTGCTATTGGACTTAGGCTGTAGACCTATTGGGGACCAAGCGCAACTTCGCCCACTGCTTCTTTGGGCAAGGTTGTGGCGGGTGCCCAAATTGGTCTCCTACGCGGAGGCTCTGTCTGAGGTTATGGATATGGCAGGGTGGTCTAGGATCAAATGGTTGAGGGACTTCAAAAGATTACTAATGGAGATAGGGTGAGTAAGCGTGGGCGGAAAATCCGTTACGCTCGCGGATTTTGCGGATTTTCGGTAAATTCGCAATCCGCGAGATTTGCGGATTTCCCGCAAAATCCGCAAATTCACACGCAGCGGATTTTTTTTTTCTTGGTGATACAATTTTGCGGCGCGCGGCGTTTACTTCCCGTCATTCATCGTTTGCCGAGTTATTTTTCTTGATATTTTGCGAGTGCTGCGCCATTTTGGATCTTGCTGCGGGATCCCGCGGGAATTTGGCAAGCGCGATTACGTAATCGCGGCTTGCCAACTTTTACAGCGAGAGTTTGTCAACGCGAGTACGGCGTGATCACGTATCGCGGTACTTCGCAATTGCGAGCTTTGAGATGCGGTGAGCAGCAACAATCTTGCACTCGCGAAAATATAAAATTTGCAATTCTGCACAAGAAATCCACCAGCAAGCAGCATAAACCTTCTGGAAATGATGATTTTTATCTGAATAACTCCTCAGGTTGACATTTGCCTGCACTTTTTTTGCGAGGAGTCCATTTTGGGGAGGGGGGGGTGGGAGGAAGGAAGTGCCCCACAGTCTTCAACTTCCTGTTCCTGTCCAGCAGGCTCCTCCCAGTGCTTTGTCCATCTCCTGGTCACTTTTCATTTGGATCTGGAGCTGGAAGGATTACTTTTTGTGGATGCTGCTGGATATTTGGATTTGAGGCCTTTTTGACTTTCTTTGGATCACTTTTGGATTAGAAATTTCACAAGTAAGTTTGTTTGGGGCATTACAGTTGCTGCAACTACAATTTTGGAATTTTCGATATTTGGGCTGTTTTGGGGCCTTTTGCCCAGGGGTACTCAGTGGTGGGTGCACTGAATCTTTCTGTGGGGTGTTTTAAATTTAAACATCATGGAGGGGCTGGATGGCTTAGGATTGTGCTGATTTTTCTGTGATTTTCGTTTTTTTGGCCTGTTGTGGCCTTTTCACCCTGGGGTAGTGAGTGGTGCATGGGCCTAGTCTTTCTGTGGGTTGTCTTGAATTTAAACATCATGGAGGGGCTGGATGGCTTGGGATTGTGCTGATTTTTCTGTGATTTTCGTTTTTTTGGCCTGTTGTGGACAGGCCATGTGGTTGGGGGCCATTTTTAGTGCTGCTACAGGCCCTGGCCATGTGCTGTGATGGAGGGGGCCATTTTGAATGCAGGCAGTGTTCTCAGGCCTGCACCCATTTTGCCTAGCTTTCATCCATTATGACCAGGGGTAGTGAGTGGTGCATGTGCCTAGTCTTTCTGTGGGTTGTCTTGAATTTAAACATCATGGAGGGGCTGGATGGCATGGGATTGTGCTGATTTTTCTGTGATTTTCGTTTTTTTGGCCTGTTGTGGACAGGCCATGTGGTTGGGGGCCATTTTGAGTGCTGCTACAGGCCCTGGCCATGTGCTGTGATGGAGGGGGCCATTTTGAATGCAGGCAGTGTTCTCAGGCCTGCACCCATTTTGCCTAGCTTTCATCCATTATGCCTAGGGGTAGTGAGTGGTGCATGTGCCTAGTCTTTCTGTGGGTTGTCTTGAATTTAAACATCATGGAGGGGCTGGATGGCTTGGGATTGTGCAGATTTTTCTGTGATTTTCGTTTTTTTGGCCTGTTGTGGACAAGCCATGTGGTTGGGGGCCATTTTGAGTGCTGCTACAGGCCCTGGCCATGTGCTGTGATGGAGGGGGCCATTTTGAATGCAGGCAGTGTTCTCAGGCCTGCATCCATTTTGCCTAGCTTTCATCCATTATGCCCAGGGGTAGTGAGTGGTGCATGGGCCTAGTCTTTCTGTGGGTTGTCTTGAATTTTAAACATCATGGAGGGGCTGGATGGCTTGGGATTGTGCTGATTTTTCTGTGATTTCCGTTTTTTTGGCCTGTTGTTGTGTCCTTTTCACCAGGGGTAGTGACTAGTGAGTGTTGCATGTGCCTAGTCTTTCTGTGGGGTGTCTTGAATTTAAGCATCATGGAGGGCATGGGATTGTGCTGATTTTTCTTTTTTTTTTCGATTTTTTTGGGGTGTATAACTGAACTGATGTTCCTCTGTCTTCCATTGCTTTTAGGTGCACAAGACTCAAGAGAACCACCAGTGCCAGGAAGAAGTCCTGCAGCGGTGTGTGTGTGCAGCATAACGTCACGCAACGTCACGTCTGGCCTCAGACAACTCTACAATTCGTGCAACTGCAGCCTGCTGTCTCACCTGCTCTGAAGAAGATGGCCCCCAAAAAAGGTCTCCGTAGCTGCTCTAGCTAGAAAGTTGCTAGTAAGGAGCAGAAGAAGCAAGTTACCAAGGAGGCTGGTGTGCCGGCCGCCGCGTTTTTTGGGAACAAAAAAAAAAGTACGCCTGCAGCAGCAGCAGGATCTGCTGGGGACCAAGCTGGGAGCAGCACCCCCGCTGCATTGGGTTCAGTGCCTCCACCACCACGCCAACTTAAGTCAATGCCCTTGAGTGCTTCAGAGGCAGTCAGTGTACTTCTTCAATCACCATCGACCAGTGATGTTGGCTCATCGCAAGAAAGTAGCAGCAATGTCCCTGAATCAACACAGGTTGTTGTAACTCATCTGACAAGTGGTGAACAACCACAGCCGCAACAACAACACCATGTGCAAGTACAAGCCCAAGTACATGTGGAAGGAGAGGCAGAGCAAGGTGATATGCAAGCAGAGGTGCATGGAGGGTCACAAGTGCCCACAATAGTTGTTCCTCCCGAAGTAGGGGCACATCAGGAAATTGACAATCAAACCGAGGTATCATTTGAGGAAGCCACTCCTCCTGATGATCATTCATTGTCTTCCACATCCCTAGCAAGGAAAAGATCAAGGGGGGTGTCTACATCTTCTTCAAGCCCACCTCCTTCTGATGATCTGGATGAAGATTGGGAACCATCATCACGGCAGTCTGAGAGTGAGGCACACCATGATCTGACAAAGATACCTAAGCGTAAAAGGAAGGTCGTCGAAAAACTCATAGCTATGGAGTGTGATGAGGCTCAACAAGAAGTGACGGATACTGCTGCTGATAAAGCTTCTCACGATGACGACGAGCCAGTCATCATAAAGGTCACTGCAGCCCCAGCGGGCATGCAGCAAAGAGACATTTTGACCCTATGCCGAGAAGTTGCTGAGCGTGATGATGATGTCGACGAGGAGGCAATGGAAATGGAAACACAACAGTCATTGGATTTGGAGTTAACTAGTACACCAACACCTACCGCTTCCATATTTCTTCCTCGCAAGAAGGGACCTCCATCCACCTCAACCTCAATTAGTGGTGGTGAAAGTGCAAAACGTACTGAAGTTCGGCAATCCACATCCTCCACTTCATCTGGCATTAGCAGCAGGACCACCACCACCAGTATCGCCGCCTCCTCCGGCCCCTAAAGACATTTCAAGTCTCCAGTTTGGGACTTCTTTAGTGTTTGCCCAAAAAAGGAAAACGTAGCCATTTGTAGCATTTGTAAGCTTCGAGTTAGTCGTGGTAAGTTTGGTACCTACTATGGTACCGGAGGCCAGAGAGGTCATCTTAGGAGAACGCACGCTGTCCAATGGTTTGCGAACCTAGAGGAGATCAAGGAAGCCCGAATTGCACGTAATGAAAATGTTGATTTTTCATCTGATGATGACGAGGAGGAAGAAGACGATTCAAACACTTCACTTACACCCAGTACCCCTGTCAGCACCACACCCCATGTGAGCCACACTAAGAGTGTGGGAGAGAGTGAGACACCAATGCGAAAAAGTTCATCAGCGAGCGTAACTGGGTCGAAGATATCATCATTATCATCCCGTAAATCCTTGGTCCAGGGCAACATTAAAAAGATGTTGTTTACAGAAGCGCAATATAAACGCAACCACCCACTGAAGCGTCTGTATAACACTAAGCTGGCTAAAATGCTAGCTCTGGACCTTCTCCCTTTTTCTTTTGTAGAAGGGGTTGGTTTTCTAGAATTAGTGGCAGCGCTCTGCCCTAAATGGAAGGTTCCTAGCCGGTTCTATTTTGCCCGAGTTGCGGTTCCAGCACTACATGAAGATGTTCTGGAGGTGATTGGGGCAGCTTTGCCGAAGAGTGCTGTTCACACTATACATCTGACAACAGACATGTGGACCAGTGGCGCAGGCGCTGATTACATGTGCATCACTGCACACTGGGTCTCTTTTTCAGGGGCTAAAGCAAAGCTAAACGCAGGTGTTGACCCGGACATTGTTTTTAAAGCTGCTTGGAAACATGCAACACTAGCCATGTTTGGTTTGGAGAAACGTCGCACAGCACAAGACATTTTGGATGTGTTTAACACAAAGGTCCTTGACTGGCTGTCCCCAAAAAAACGCCAGGTTGGTTATGTTTCCACGGACAATGGCGCCAATATAGTTAAGGCCATGCAGCTGGGTGACTATTTCAGAGTGCCGTGTTTGGCGCACTGTATAAACCTGGTTGTCAAAAAATTATTGGGTGATAAAGACAGTGCAGCGTACAGAGTAGTGGACACCTGCCAAAAAATGTGCAACCATTTCAGCCATTCTTTTAAGGCCCGGAAGCATCTGAGGAGCCTGCTATATGAACGTCAAATGCCAGTGACAGCACTCATCCAGGAGGTGGTAACACGTTGGAACTCAACCTTCTACATGCTTGAGCGTCTGTATGAGCAGTATACGGTACTCGATCACTATTTCTTAACACAGGGTACAGCTCAGGAGGAGGACCTGAGGATGGGTGCGGCGCAATGGAACATAGTTAAAAGCCTGACACGCATGCTTTGTCCTTTTGAGTTCTTCACGCGTGCAGTCAGCAAGGAGGACTGTGTTTGGGAAAAGCTATCCCATTGTTGTACATGCTGGAGCACCAACTGAAGGAGGTGTGTTTGAAAAAGATGAAGAAAACCAAGACCCTTTTGTTCTGGCTGAGAAATTATTAGAGCACCTACAAGGTGATGAACGTCTTAAAATGATCCACTCAAACCAGCATTACATTTGTGCTACTCTTCTGGATCCACGCTACAAAAAGGCGCTGGCAGGCAAAGCATTCTTTCCTTTTTCTGATGAAGATGTTACAAAGTACAAACAGTGGCTAGCCTCCTCAGCCAAGAGGTTTGAAAGAGAACGGCAGCAAATTGAAGGAAAAGGCAGTACATCAGCATCAGCAGGCCATCCCCAGTCACAACAATCCACTTCTGCACCTGTGGCTGCGGCACAAGTGACCTCTCAGCCGTTAAAGAGACCGGCAACCGGATCATCTGCACCACCAGACACAACAGTAACATTGGAGGCTGAAGAGGATTGGCTAGCTCGGCTTGGGTTTGGTTCTCAAAAGGTCACAGCAACAGCTAAGCAAAGTGGAGGAACCTTGGAGGAGAACCTTGATTCGATGGTCAAGGACTATCTGAATGACTCAACAGAGGTCTATGTTAATGCTGACCCATTGGCGTATTGGCATGGGAAAAAAGAATTGTGGCCACAGCTCTCCAACCTGGCTTTAAACTACTTGTCTTGCCCACTCGCAAGTGTGTCTTCTGAACGTGTTTTCAGTGCTGCTGGAGGCATTGTAACTTCCAAACGGAGCCGCCTCTCGCCTAAAAATGTGGAGAGGTTAACAATGATCAAGATGAATCAGCACCTCATACCACCAGATTTCAGAGTACGAGAAAGCGCGCCGGATGAAGACGAGGTGGACAGCAACATAGATGAGGGAATTTCTTCTCTGTCAGGTGACACTGAGCTCACCCTGCCTGAATTCGCAGAGTATGATGACGAAGCCTTATTCTTATTCATGGACCGTGATACCGAGCCCTGAAAATGAGACAACGAATCAATAACTTTCTTTTTCGTCCTTATTCACTTTTATTCCTGTGTCTGTCTTTCTTTGTTGGGCACAGTTAATATAATTCAAACTTTAATCAGATAATCACAAAAACAAGCCCATCAGCAGAACTGTCTTCACTTGTTTGCTAATTGATTTGAAGGTGCAGCAGTCTGCATTCCTCAGGTTCACAAGTTCAGAAGAACATGCTCCTCTATCCTCCTCCTCCAGACTCCTATTTCCATCAAAGCAGAGGGCTGGTTTACGCCCAATGAAGAAAGACTCAGCACTTGTGAGGGTGTTGTTCTAACTCTTTGCAGGTGAGTTGACGGCTCTGGGGCCATTGCTGGGAAGCTCTAATACTGGATAAAAGTGGTTCGGCCCAAATCCGAGGCGGAAATTTTTTGGTGTTTTTGCTGACTTGCTTGCCTTTGAGGTGCTCTTTGGGGGGGGGTCCGTCTGCTTGTGGGTGAGTTTCGGGGTCTGGGAGCACTGCTGGGACACTCTAATCTTGATTGCATTTGCTTTTCAGGAAATCCGTGGTGGTAAACCGGACTTATGGCCTAGCTACACAGCGCGTTTGGACCGAAGGCCGAGAAATATTGTAAGTATGAGATTTTGCTTTTGGCCTGTTTCGGGGTGTTATGCTTTTTGGCGGGTCTTGGGGCATTCCTGGGAAGGTCTAATACCGGATAGAAGTGGCTGGGACAAAATCCACGCCGATTTTTTTGTTGCTATTTCTGACATTTTGCTCAATGTAGCGTTTTTGGGGGCCTGTTTGGGGGGCTTCCTGGTGTTTGTGGGAGGGTTTCGGGGTCTGGGAGCACTGCTGGCTATGGATACTTTACTTTGCAAGAGGTTTGAAGCAAATCCATGGTGGCAGAGGGGAGTTAGGGCCTAGCTGCAGAGCGCGCGGAGTGATTTGGGGAATTTGCCAAAAAATGACTAAGTCCCCATTTTTGTACTTTTGCTCTTTGGCTGTTTAGGGGTCTTCTACTCATTTTCTCCTGGGTTGACGGCTCTGGGGCCATTGCTGGGAAGCTCTAATACCGGATAAAAGTTGTTTGGACCAAATCCGAGGCAGAATTTTTTGGGTGTTTTTGCTGACTTGCTTGCCTTTGAGGTGCTCTCTGAGGGGGTTCCGGCTGTTTGTGGGTGAGTTTCGGGGTCTGGGAGCACTGCTGGGACACTCTAATCTTGATTGCATTTGCTTTTCAGGAAATCCGTGGTGGTAAACCGGACTTATGGCCTAGCTACACAGCGCGTTTGGACCGAAGGCCGATAAATATTGTAAGTATGAGATTTTGCTTTTGGCCTGTTTGGGGGTGTTATGCTTTTTCGCGGGTGGGTTGGTGGGTCTTGGGGCATTCCTGGGAAGGTCTAATACCGGACAGAAGTGGTTGGGACAAAATCCACGCCGATTTTTTGTGTGCTATTCCTGACATTTTGCTCAATGTAGCGTTTTCGGGGGCCTGTTTGGGGGGCTTCCTGGTGTTTGTGGGTGGGTTTCGGGGTCTGGGAGCACTGCTGGCTATGGATACTTTACTTTGCAAGAGGTTTGAAGCAAATCCATGGTGGCAGAGGGGAGTTAGGGCCTAGCTGCAAAGCGCGCGCGGAGTGATTTGGGAAATTTGCCAAAAAATGACTAAGTCCCCATTTTTGTACTTTTGCTCTTTGGCTGTTTGGGGGTCTTCTACTCGTTTTCTCCTGGGTTGACGGCTCTGGGGCCATTGCTGGGAAGCTTTAATACCGGATAAAAGTTGTTTGGACCAAATCCGAGGCGGAAATTTTTGGGTGTTTTTGCTGACTTGCTTGCCTTTGAGGTGCTCTTTGAGGGGGTTCCGGCTGTTTGTGGGTGAGTTTCAGGGTCTGGGAGCACTGCTGGGACACTCTAATCTTGATTGCATTTGCTTTTCAGGAAATCCGTGGTGGTAAACCGGACTTATGGCCTAGCTACACAGCGCGTTTGGACCGAAGGCCGAGAAATATTGTAAGTATGAGATTTTGCTTTTGACCTGTTTGGGGGTGTTATGCTTTTTGGCGGGTCGGTTGGCGGGTCTTGGGGCATTCCTGGGAAGGTCTAATACCGGATAGAAGTGGTTGGGACAAAATCCACGCGGAAAAGCCTTTTGGCACTTTTTGTAACTTAGGGTTTGTTAGGGTTAGCCCTAGCAGCAGGATTGCATGTGTTTCGGGGTGTTCTAGATTTTTGGAACTGAGTTCTGGGGTCTTAGATCACTCGTGAGAATGTGTAATTTTGGTTGCAAGTCATTTGAAGAAAATCCATGGTGGGAAAGGGGGGATTTGGCATAGTTAAAGAAAGCCTTTGCCACTATTCTTAACTTAGGGTTCGTTAGGGTTAGCAGTATTTCTATTGCATGTGTTTGGGTGGGGGGGTTTTCGAGTCTTGGAGCGATGCTGGCTATGGATACTTTTGCTTGGTTGCTTGCAAGTGGTTTGAATACAATTCACGGTGGATAAGGGGGTATTTGGGCCTACTTTTACTTTCAAAGTACGTTTTGTCACCAGTTTTCTGCTAGGCCTCGTTTTTTGAGATTTGATTGGGGGTCTTCTACATTTTTGCGACTGGCTTTAGTAAGGGTCTTGGTGGGAGCACTGCTGGGAAGATCTAATTTTGTTCTAAAACACAGTTTACAGTACACCTAGCTTGAGGGGAAAGATCCGCTACATTAATTTGCCCATACTTAGTTATCCTTCAAAAGGTGACTCAGACAGAGTACGCACTTTCAAAAATATTGTACTGTCTACTAGGAAAATCAAAGTGTGACTTTTTGCACTCCACAGCCTACATACCTTATATTTATTTATCGGTGGTGTTGTAATATTATATCACTTCCTGTTTTTCGTTGAATAATTACAGGCCGGGTTTCAGTCTGTGCAATGGGGAAAAAAGGATGGAGTCAGGCTTCACCTTAGCGAGCCGCAATTCAGCCTCTGCCAGGAAGGCAGTGGACAGGGTGTCTTCTGGTGACCAACATTGATGGACGAAGCGTCAGATGGAATGGAGGAGTGCCGCTAATAAGAGGAATTGTTTTCTGCATGCAACTTACTTACCAATTTCAACAGGACAACTACAACAACATACAGATACAGTATCCATTGTTTCTTTCTATGACTGTGACTGCATTTCTTGGATCTCTCTCTGCTTCTAAATTGATCCCTTAACACATCACTTAGTCCACTACACTATCACATCTGCACCACACATAGTCATTTGTAAGTGCTCCTACGTAATTCGCAAGTCGCAGCACGCCCCAGCCCGTAGAGGACTGGGATGGCCCCAATGATGAAGCATGTCACCAAGGGGCAACCCTAGTGAGTGAGGGGACACCTAGAAAAAGAGCAATTTCTCCTTTTCTATCTACTATACCTTCCAGACCAACCCCATTGAGTGTTGTGAATGGATTTATAGTGACCAGCAAGGCTCTCAGGTATCTGGCAACAGAGACCTTATGTTGAATATAGTTATCAATATTTCTACACACGCCCTGTACTGTCGCATTCTTTCTTCCACAGTTGTCGAAAGTACTACTTACTTTTCACTGGCATGCATGCAGTAGTGCATGCACTTTCAAAGAAGGATGGATAGGTTTGTACCCAAAGATTTGTTTATGTTCACAATTGTTTGTCCATGCTGTGCTATTTTTTCTTGTCTCCCAAAACCTTTCCCAAAACCCCCCGTACCCATCCATTTTTCAAACCCTAACCCTCTTCCCCCGGGCTGTGTGGTTTTGATTGATGTGTGACTAAATTACAGCAATAAATCCACACACTTGCTGGGGAGGATAAGGTGATAGCAACAGGCTGGTGAAGAAATCCGAGGATATATTCTTACTCTGCTTGACAAAGACCCATGGCTAATGTCAAAGAACTTCAACCGAATTAGTAGTTATACTTTACCATTTGTTAGGCTACAATGTGGCACTGTTCTAGTGTACTGTCACCTGCTATATTCTCTATTGTACCGTTGTATTGCTCAGGAGGACAAACCAGATTTCATTTTCTTTTTTTTCATAGGCATGCAACTGCCACTATGTCACACCAATAGTATCACCGCTATGAGGATATTTTATCCGCCCAGGATTGCCAACCTTATTCGCTGTTTCCCGTGGAGCCAGCCCTGGGTCTAGCCCTACTTTCAAACACAAATTACAGGTAAGATAAGCGTTTGGTGGGAGGGAGTATAATGGAGTATTAGGAGAGACAAGAGACTGACGGTAGTCCTACTAAAGTCCTAGGACTCTTGAATTCACTTCACTTACTCTGTGAGAGGCACTTAGTGTTGAAAACATTTGGGCATTTACACTTAAAGGAAGAAAATGGAACTAAACTTTCAGGAAAACAAAGTTACTGTTAAACCCCCACCCACCAGGCAAGCAGTAAAAAACAGGTATGCTCAGATAAAGTTTGAAAAAGTATATTTATATCCCTAACAAAATAATCTCCCACAAGACCCTCCCTAACCCCAACGGTTGTCCTTTAAAAGTCCCAAACCCAACTCCTGATTCCCACCCCCCAAAAGTCTCTAAAAAAGGGGCAAGGGACACTATGGGTGGATGCTGTTTACTTTTTGGGCCAGGGCATCATACTCCTGGCGGAGCAAGACGTGCTCCACGCGGAGCCCCTCCAACACGTTTGTAAAGTGGTGGAGCTCCTGCTGAAGGCGGGACACCCTCAGGGTACTGCGGCTCAGGCGTGCCTTGCAGTTACAATGGCTGTGAGAGGCAGCTGTTGTCCTTGCTGCTCGGCGTTGGCGTTTGGCTTTGGCAGCCCGGCTCAGTCTGGCTGGAGCACTGTGCTGGGTGGCAGCCCGTGGGGGCACGGAGGCCGATGCAGATGACGTTGTTGTTGTGGTCGACTGCACACTTTCGTCGTCCTCCAGGGCCACCAGCCGCCGATATTCTGCAACAGTGGCAGCGATCCTCCGTTGCCGGGCCGCTCTAGCCAGCTCCTTCCTCCTTGTTTGTTTGGAAGGAGCATCTATATGAAGAAAGAAAGACATAGTCTGTAACCAATGCTCTTTACGATTAACTCAATCATTAAGCAGAAATTTGTGTTGCAGTACAACTAGCAACTTGCAAGCGCATTACATAACTATTGAGGCCAGTATCTATCTAACCACCCACTTCTTCATCCTTGCTCTAACATTAGTGGGAGTACAAATTCTACGAGCACTATGGACTTCCATTGGAGTCGACTATGAAAGTACACCAGTCTTATTCTTCTTCTTGTCTCTTGTTTAGGAAAATTGGTACGTTATCTTCTGCAAGCCGGCATAATGCCAGCGCAGTGAACTTGCACCCGAGAAAAAGAGACGCACGCCATGATGAGTGACCTAGACTTGCGTTACTGTACCGGTCCAGTACATGCAGGTGGTGAAGCTCTTACTTTTCTATTACGGGTGGCACTGAGAATACTCTGTTACAAGGGCTACTGCTTAATTAATTAAACTTTCACCCTACAGTGCAAATGAGTACTAGAAATGGAAAAATGAAGAAGATAAATAATCTGATTATCTATCACTTCACATGGGATGTTTTTGCTTACAAATGGAATGACTTTAGGTGCTTTGCTTTTTATTGAGTGACCAGTGATACATCCACACATGAATGACTGAGTACTACTAAACTTATTAAGAGAGGTAGGGAGTGGCCACCGTAATAACCGGATCTATGCTGTGCTTGCAATACAAACTACTGCTACTATTGATGGTAGTATTTGGACACAATTACAACTTCTTTTCCTTGCCTTTCCTACACTGGAACGGACGTGCGGGTGCAGTGTTACATGCTCTTCAAAGTTACACTTAGTTCATCCACTGACCGTCTACTCTCTCTAGATCATGGGTACTCATAAACTTTCTCTCAGGGGCTAAATTTACAGTGTAGTTTGTGGCCGAGGGCCGCACTGGTGGGGGCGGAGTCAGAGGGGGCGGGGCTAAAGCAAAACAAAAACTTGTGACCATGAGGTTGCACACAGGTCCCTGCAGCAGATGCCTTCATCCACTGAGCCACCAGACCCAGCATTTACATACATCTCTCTCCCTCCTGCCCTCCCTCTCCATCTCTCTCTCCCTCCTGCCCTCCCTCTCCCTCCCCCTCTGTCATCTCACTGTGTGTGTGTCTGTCTGTGTCAGCCTTCAGCCCGGGCTGAGACAGCTTCCTCAACGCGCACACACAGACAGCCACACCAAAGTACTTAACAGGTCTTTAAAAGACCATTAACATATTATTGAGGCTTTGTTTGTTGTAGCGCCCCTGCATCTCCACCCTGACAATCACTGCTTGCCCGGCCCCACAGAGCAGAGGCTTTGTTCTATTTCACCTCTTTGTGGCCCTGCATCTTCACTCTGCTCTGTGGGGGCCGGGGGAGCAGTGATTGTCAGAGTGGAGATGCAGGGGCGCTAACAGGTGAAATACAACAAAGCCTCTGCTCTGTGGGGGCCGGGGGAGCAGTGATTGTCTGCAAGGTCTGCGCACCGCCAAGGAAGGCTTGCCAGGCCGCCAACGGCCCGCGGGCCGTACTATGAGTACCCCTGCTCTAGATACACATATGCTATCTAAGAGTCAGATAGTAGCATGATCCAGGTATATTATGGACACATACAGTTTCTGTGTCACCCACCCAGGCTGTTGTCCTTCCACCAATCATTGCTTCATCATTCACCCAGCCATGCATCTCATATTCTTTCCTTCCCAGCCACGTCTTCAATCTCAATAAGTAAGGAATATATAAGAGCTTACCTCTGCCCGCCACCACCACCGTCTCAACTCTCACAGCCGGCACTGGAGCCGCCGCCTCCTCCCCTGAAGAATTGCCCTCCGCCTCCGTGTCGAGCACCACCACCTCCACGCTGGCCCCGCCACCAGATGTTCCACCTACAAAGTACATTTAAGAATGTTAGAATAAACCACTCACTAGTATTTGGTCTAGGAATGAAGACATGTGAAAACAATGTAATTTGTGACTGTCTACTCGAAAGTAAAAAAAAATGTCCCTTTTTCCAGGGAAGGGTGCTGTCTTGCTGCACTTTTTGGCACAACTGATGAAGGCTGGCTTTTTAACACGCACCATTTTTCTCCACACAGACAGAAGATGGACTTCTAACAACAAGATCAAGTTGAAACCAGGTGAGAGTTCGGCCCGACCACAAGAAATGTCTCCAATTAATCGTCAGCACTAACCACTTTTCCATTCTCGGTTAAACGTTTAGTTTTTTTATTATGACTTCATTTTAATAAATGTGTTTACTTTTAATAAAGCTTTTAAACTTAAATAGACTCTGTGTTTTTTGGTCCAGACTAGAGTGACTGAGCGAAAGGTTTTGCAATTTTTGCAAGCATGAGTCCGTGCCTCTGACACTTCTTGACTCTGACTCCGAGTCCGTACTCTTGAGCTACGTTGGATAATCATGATTGGGATCAATGATCGATGAATTCGGGAGGTAAATGACTGTGCCACACTATGTAGTCAGTCAGTAAGGACATTGGGGGTTCAAAGTCTGTTATCACAGAGGTATGTGGAAACTCTAACAGCGCCTATTATAATTGATAAGCAATGCACTATTTATTGTCCATAGTTCTGTTTCTGCAGAAGAATTGTCCCCTCAACAGTAGTGGTATGGATTGTCCTCCTATCCAAACCAAAAGGTAATATCTTATTCTTTCTTGGTGGTCATTCACATTTTATAGTTGGGAATTTTCAAAGCAGATAGAACACTTCAAAAGACATTATGGACAATCCCAGAGGACTGCACTGCACTAAGTTGATAGAGCTATTGCTGACTAGAATGGGAGTTTCGCCAACCGTGCAATCTTAGTTAGCTACACAGACAGACTAAAAAGAATAATCTAGTAATACCACAGGGAGTCATAGTAGAGGCAGGATAAGAATTTAGATACAGTCTACAAGAAGATCAAAGACGATTTTGAAAAAATCAAATGAGGAACGCTAGGAAAAATAGGTACTAGTCTAAAATGAAAACTTACTGGGGCCAGCAAAGGAGCCCTCGCCTGCCCGATCCTGGCCCTGTTCAACAGCATCCGCCGCCTGCTGCTCCTGTGTCCCCTCGCCCCTGGGGGGAGCTGACGTACAACATGAAAGAAAGAACAGAAAACATGGCTGATAGTTGCTTGTCAATGTCAACCAAATCAAACATTTCAAAACAACAATAACAAAATATTTCCGCGAAATTATATTGATTAGGGTTAGTTTTCATTGATTTGCGGACCTGCGACTTCGAAAGTCATGTAACTCACTAAACAAAGTACTGAAAGGTTCACCTAGGACTGGCAGGCAGCAGTCCGCAGGCAAGACGCAAAGTGATGGACAAACTCCATTGTGATTTCAGTCAGATCAGTGACAACACTAACAGTTGCCTGCTACATAACCAGTCATTTAAATAGTCAAACTATCAATCCACCGCCACTATTTTTCTTATTGTCAGGGGTACAAAGGAAGGGGCAGATTTAAGCCACTTGCGGCTCTTTTGCTCCGTTCTTGCGTGACTTTTGTGATGCAGCAGCTAAACAAAAGAGGCGCCATGGTGCGGCGTATAATATTATAACAACGTGATGCATTTGGGAGATGCATCCCGTTATAAAGCCCTGCGCCATCAGGGGGCGTTCCGGCGCAAGGGAGGGTATTCCTGCGCTGGAACACATCCTAAAAGTGGCTGAGGGAAATCTACAAAATTTCAATCAGTCACCTTTAGGACAATGATGCGTCACACAAACCCTGCACCTGCTTGAAGCAGACGTTCGGCTTGACCCAGCATTGGGGAGATAGGGTACCCCAGAGCATTGCTGGAGCTGCGCCATCGTTGCGACGCAACTCCAGCAGTAAAGCTTCGGTGACGTTTTGGGCCCATGGTGCGCCGCATTGCAAATACGGCGCACCATGTTTGGTGGTGGTAGCGGGCCGCACAATTACTGGCGCATCCCTGCTACTTTGCAGGGATGCGAAGGTAATTGCAATTCTGCCCCTTAGGGGCATACTTACTTACGCGTTCTGGCGCATCTCCAGAGATGCGCAAGATCAAATGCGTCATGCAAAACTACCCTTGCGACACGGCAGATGCGCCTCATTTACAATGCGGCGCGCCCTGGCGCAAGGGTAGGCACTTGCGTGACGCATCTCGTCACGTAAAAGCGGCGCATCGCTGGAGTCACGTCGCCAATGCAATGCAACTCCAGTAATGCTCAGGGCCACCCAATACTTAATATGCTGTGTCAGTCCTTACGCCTGCTTCAAGTAGGCATAAGGAATTGAATTGACGTAGCAGCGTCGCATAAGTGCCTGCGTTAAATCTTGTAGATTTCACGCAGGCACTTTTGCGAGGCGCACAGCCGCAGGACCGCCCACCCTGCGTACTAGGAACGCACCCATTGTGGCGCAGGCCCATGGCTTTATAACGTGACGCATCTTCCTAGATGCGTTACGCTGTAAATGACTCGCAGGGATGCGCCACGTTTACGCCGCTGTTGCGTCACGCAAGGCAACGTAAACGTGGCGCAAGGGGCTTGTAAATGTAATCTGCCCCCTAGTGTCTAGCATTACGCAGTTCTGTAAAGTACACTCATACATAATTGTTATTCAGGCCAATGAGACCACAAAATAGAAAACAAATAAGCATAGTAGCAACGCCACTGAGAAGGAGAGCAGTGCACCTGAAATGCACAGAAGATTTTGAAATATAATTTAACTACAATGTAATCGTCAGCAGCATTATTGGCTTGCTCCATGTAAAAAACAAATATTTGCAATACAACAACACAGAGCAGGAGAAAACATAGTAGTGAGTGATGAAATAGCTACTACTACTCACCAAGCCCGGGGATCTCCAAGCCGAGCTGGTCCAGCAGGTCGCGCTCCCTGTCCAGGACGTCTGTCCAGCGGTGGGTGACCTGGCTGTAGGTGCGCTGGACCCCGGAGAGTTGGGACATGGCCCAGCACACCTTCTGCCACCGCTTCCGGCGCTCCCGGATGTTGTAGCCGGCCGCGATCCTGCCGCCTCCCGCGATGGTCCTGGGCAGGCGGCGCTGGACGAAGTAGACCAGCGCGCCCACTTCCTCCGGGCTGAAGATCTCCCGTCGTGTCACCTGCTCCCCCCTCAATCGCCCGCATGCTGTCCTGGCACGGGGTCCAGGACTCCTCCTCCCCGCCGCCGCTGCGTCCCTCAAGTGCCTGGGCAGCTTCACAGCGCCTGGCTTCACCATGGTCTGGGCAGGTAAGGTAGGAAGTAGAAAATTAAGAAGGAATAGGATAGGGAAGAAGAAAAGAAAAGAGTTTAAAAAGTAGTTTAAAAGTAAACAAAAATAGCAGAAAAGAAAAAAATATACAGCTAGGAAAAGAGAGTGATAGATAAGAAGCAAAATCGTTCGAAAAAAAACTGAAAACAAGCAAAGGATGGCAAAGATAGCAAGAGGATAAACACCATGCCCAGACACAAGAAATTAATGAAAAACAAGATGGCCGCCCGTTCACGAGCGCAAAAGTAAGTTCGCACGCAATTTTCCTCGCGATCTCGTGCGAACTTGTACTCGCAATGCGCTTACCTCGCAAAATTATACATAGCGGGCGGAAACGGAAATACGTCACGCAAACAAAATGGCCACGCCCGTACTCGACCTTGGGGTAAATTTGCGTGTTGCGCTGCAAGCGGCTCGCGAATACTGCAAAAAAACTCGCGAAATAACACGCTGCAAAAAAATATAAAGCTCATTCGCATGAATTGGCGGCTTCCGCGGTCGGTTTCGCACGACGCCGAGCCCCGCAAATAGCGCGAAATAACCGAAAAACGATTTTTGCAAAAGCAAAACAAATGAGCAGGTGCAAAAGGTCAATCTCATGATTTGTAACGATTCCCTGTTGTGCTTCCTGAGGGGGCCCTCCAGAATTCGGTTGCCTGCTTGCAACAATTGTGTGACCCTGCTATGACTTAACTGTATGCCACAAAGGTCCTGATTTACAGCTAAGGGAGCAGACAAGCAGGTGCCAGGCTGGAACTTCAAATTCAGTGACACATTAATTAGCTCCTAATTCATTATTGTCAGTTGGGGCAGGGCAGGTGTTGTTCATAAACTAACCCCAAATTAATTCATGTCAGTTGAAGCAGGGCAGGTGTGCTTGCTTTTCCCCCCCATCTTCTACAGTGATGATGAACCAGAGGGTGGCATTGATGTAACAGAGGGTGGCATGGGTCAAAGAGAGAAAGTGGCAGTGGTGAAACAGAGGGTGCTGGGAGGCTGTGATGATGAACCAGACGTAGAAACAACATAGTCGCAACCGTTGCGAGCCGACAAGTAAGTTCGCAATTGCGAACTACTACCAAATCCTCGCGAACTGGCAGAAACACTTGCGAACACAAAAAAAAATCCGGGAATTCGCGGATTTTACGGATTGCGAGTTTGCAAATTCGCTAAATTTGCGAACGGCAGATTCTCAAAATTCCCCATACTTAGTTACCTGATGCTTGGTCCACAAAATCTGCCCCACCTAAGGCTACTATCAAAAAGTTGTATTGGAACTGGGTCTCTGCGAAATTACATCTAGACTCACGCCATTGCAACACAACAGTAGCTTTTGTGAGAATCAAGGATGTGGTGTCATAGGAACCCTATCTAGACATTATCACCATCCCGTTCGACCGCACTCTGTATTTCAAGTTTCGTGTGGGGACCTTACCAGTAGGGGAGGTAGTTACCCGCTGGAAGGGGCCTAACCTACTTTCACCTTTTTGTGCATCCTGTCCCACTCAAGTAGAGTCAGTTGTCCACATCTTCTTTGAATGCCCGGACTATCGTGTCCCGCGAATCCGTTGGCTTAAACCACTCTGTAGACTGCTGGGCATTCGTCAGTGTATAGTGGCAATGCGCATTTTAATGACTGACACATCCCCTGTGATTGTATGTGCTGTGTCAAAATTCTTGAAATGGGCTTGGTTGATTCGCAATAGAAGGCTTTCTGTGTCAATTTAATCTTTGTTTCAATTCGTCTAATCATTTATTGTACCTGCTTTTATCAACTGTGTATAAATAGTAAGCATGGGCGGAAAATCCGTTACACTCGCGGATTTTGCGGATTTTCGGTAAATTCGCAATCTGCGAGATTCGCGAATTTCCCGCAAAATCCGCAAATCCGCGAGCAGCGGATTTTATGGCTTGCTCGCACTGTTCGCGTGAGTTCGCGGCTTCCCAGTTCAACTTCGCGCCCCGCGAATAAGCGCTAAATTGCAGAAATACGATCTTAGCAAAACTGAAACTACTTACCAGGTTCAAAAGTTCAAGCTCATCATTAGTAGCCATTTCCTGTAGTGCTTCCTGAGGGGCCCCTCCAGAGTTCAGTTGCCTACTTGCAACTATTATGTGACCCTGCTCTGACCCTCAGAATAGTTACACAAAGGTCCTGAATTACAGCTAAGGCAGACAAGCAGGAGCCAGGCTGGAAGTTCAAATCCATTGACACATTAATCAGCCCCTAACTCATTATTGTCAGTTGGGGCAGGGCAGGTGTTGTAACTAATTTTGCAACAATGAAAGCACTTAGCAAGTGCAAAAGATCACTAATCAGGAAGCACTAAGGAAGCAGGTGCCAGCTAAAAAAATATTCTGTGACACATTAATCAGCCCCAAATTAATTCAGGTCACTTGAGGCAGGGAAGGTGTGCTTTGCTTTGCCACAATAATGTACACTGGACAACCAGAGGGTGCTGTGATGAAACAGAGGGTGGCATGGGTGGGCCAGAGGGTGGCATGAGTAGTCAGAGAGTGGCAGTGGTGACAGAGAGTGGCAGTGATGAAGAAGAGTGTCCCAAACAGGCTGGACAAGTAGAAACAACAAGTTCGCAAAACTTGCGACCCGACAGGTAAGTTCGCGTTTGCGAAATTGTACAAAACCCTCGCGAACTGGCAGAAACCCGCCCGAACACAAAAAAAATCCGCAAATTCGCGAGAATTCGTGGATTTTGCGGATTGCGAGTTCGCAAATCCGCAAAATTCGCGAACGCGAGATTCGCAAAATTCGCCCATGCTTAATAAATAGATTTTTATAAATTGTATTTTTGTACTGCTTTTATGGTATTTGTATACCGAAATAAAGCCTATCAATCAATCAATCTTAAAGGCTCTGTCCTTACGACATAAGAATGCTTACGACAGCAAGTAGTAGTCGAGAAAACAGAAGAAGCATCAGCAGTTGGACCGCTTTGAAGAAGCAGGTGATAGAACAGAAAAGCTCTCTGGACAGCCAAAAGCAACAGAGGATTTCCTGGAAACACAACAGCAAGTAAGTAAAAATAACAGACATTTGTTTGTCAGGTGGATACTGCTTTTGTCAACAGCTGCATGCAAAATGTCTGCCATTTCTGTGAGAGTTGGAATATTCCTGAGAATGCGGTTTCCTGGTCTTGATTTGTGACAACAAGACACGCCTGTATGCCTGAACCCGGCTCTCAAGTGTCAATAGGCACTATACAGGGCCTTGTGCATTAGCGAAGTCCATGCATAAACGTAGGCAGCCTTGACATGGGTTCAGGGAAGTGTGGATGGTAGCACTGTTCCAGGCAGATGTGAATTGCCATCTTAATGCCACCTTGACACTAGTGTCCTGGTTCATAATTTACGAATACAATCTCTTCTCTGAGATTACCACATTGTCCCTGCAGATGTCTGTCAGGGATACACGCAAGAGAGCAGAAGTGGAGGGGGTATGGTGCAGATCTGGGTTGGTTGAGGTGGTCACTAGAACTTGCTGCCTTGATATCTTTCCCCATGCACCTTTCTCTGCTCATCATATCCTGGTAATTACTTCTCCTGCCGACCCTCGCGTGACATGCTGTGCCGCCTGTCTGTGCTCATCTGCTGTATAGAGCCGCCAACACCACAAATGCTGCTGGTAGCGGACTCACAGTGGAGCCTGATGCACTGTCTAATATGCTCAACAAGATGGGGCTTTTAGTCCTCGGTTGATGTCTCTTGGAGCCTACTTTATTTCATCTTTCTTGCTTTGGATAGCCTCAGCCATCTGCTTGAAATTGTCTGTCCCTGACTCCATGCACACTTTTCTGTACTGGCAGGAGCTGGGTAGGGCCGGTAAGCAAAGGTCCTGGATGGCCAGATATCCAGGGAAGGCACCGCGGGTAAGTTTCCTGTAGTGGGGGCGATTTTCACTACAGCTCACTGACATTAAGTAGAGGGAGTATCCCAAGGGTGCACAACTAAAGTTGATGTTCAGCGTCTGGCAAGAAAATGACTGTAAGGGGTGGTGGCAGCAGTGCTGTAGCACAGCTTTATTCACTGCGAGCAAGATGAAGAGGTAAGTAAATTTATTGTAACGTTTTTAAGGCGTTTAAAATAAATATTAGGAATGTACTGCGATCTCTGTTAAGGCTGCCCTGAGATGCCTCCCAAAAAAGAAAAAAGGTATCAATCCCTCTGTGACTGCAAAGAGTTAAAGAAAATGGTGTGGTGCCAGTCAATAACCCAGAAATTAGAGACTCTCTAGGCCCTGAGATAATTTCTCCCTCATGTCGAGATGAGGAAATCCATGTCGGATTTGAACGATCCCCCATACAAGGAAATAGGCAATCCTCAGCAAAAATCTTGGCAGTTTTGATTACGAACTTTTCAGGAAAACACTTCAGGTTCATTGCGAAACAGGATTCTACAAATGTGGGCGTAGCGGCCTCTCATTTAGGAGGTACCCTAGAGTTTTTAGATACCTAGAAAAAGGAGGCTTTGGACTTGATTGAAAATACTGAAGGGGTACATGCCAGACTTTACTCCACTCCCTGTCTGTTCTGTCCTTCTGAACTGAACGTTGCAAGCTCTTAGGAGGGGTTGGAGTAGCAGGTGGTTCAGGGGGTATAAAAGCAGCAGTGAAGTACCGGCTAACAGACAGCCCAGGAGAATACTGGCTTTTATTTATGATCTGGATTATGTGTCACCCCACAGAGGGGACCAAGGGACAATGGCCACTTCAGCTGCAAATATTGACTCCTTATTGACTGGTCCTTCTCTGATGCTAGATGTTCTTCTTTTAATGCAGAAAACATTTCATTGACTATTCAAATCATCCCCTGCTAAGAATGAGTCCCTATGAGTGGTGGCTAGTATACTTAAAGAGATTCTCTGTGAACTAAGGCTAATTAACTCTTGTATACCTACACTGGTAAGGCCGGTAGCCTCCCAAACTCTGGAGCTTGGGTGAGAAGGTACTGGCGCAAAGGAGCGGGGGGGACAGGGAAGCTCCACTGTGAATGTATCTAGAAGACCAATGCTGGTAAGAAGATGGTATAACTGGTGGGATGGAAATTGGCGTTTACACTGTATTATTGCGAGGAAAGGCATGGGTAAAATCTAAGAAACCTCCCATAGAACTCTAGGTTAGTGGAAGACCAAGACCAAGATGCACAAGCCTGACATACAAAGAACCAAGGGGAAAATAGGAGAGTATGTAAAGGGGAGTAGGATATGATCAAAAGAGCAAAGGGTATGGGTAGGAGGTATTATCAATCAACGTAACAAGAAGGGATATAAGGACCCCACAGGATCAGAGAAATTGGTTCTTGTATCTGCAAAAAATACTCCTCCATACACTGAAAAGAGCCTTAAGATTATGTTTTAGGATTTATCAACTACTAGACCAGAGCAGCCACAGGTTTTTGGGAGAGATCCCAGAGCAAAATGCTTGTATTTGGATGTGACCTGTAAGAGAAAAAAGAAGTAAATGGAAGCCACTGAACAGGGAGAGTTTGCTAAAGGTATTCTCATATTGCAAGGCATTGGGGGAGGTTCTGTCAAGGGATATGGAGCAACTAGCCTTCAAAGAATTTAAAGCAGGGAGAGAAATCACAAAAGTCAGCTTTAGCTCTTCAGTTTTTGTGGGCTTGGTATTAAAGGCCAAAGATGAGCTCGATAAACTTGGCCTAAGAATTGTGTCTATAACAGGGGTTGAGATCCCTCGACTAGAGTTGCCTTTATTGGCCAATCATGCAGGTCCTCAACTTGAAACAACTGAACATGGTAATAGGTGCTGAGGTAATCCTGTCCCTCCCCTAATTGGTGGGTTATAATTGGGGTACCCTTGAGGAAACTATATCGACCCACGTAAGAGAAGTAGTGGTAGACCCAATCCCGCTTTGCAATAGATTTGTTCATCTAATCGTTGATAAGGGGAGAGTGTCTTCTCATGGAGGGGTGGGCGGGTGGCCATTTGGAATAGGTAGTTGCCGCATCGAGGAGCTTGAGAGTTTATTCTTGGAATGTCCATGGGTTAGGAAACCTAAATGGAATGATAGATCTTACTAAAATCTGGGAGGAGAATGAGATAATATGTTTTCAGAGACCTGGTTGGTGGGTGATCAAATCATTCTGAGCATGTGTATGCAATATGTAAAAGGGGGAACAGGACACATAAAAGGTGGGCTGATTACATTTGTATCAAACAAAATGCAGTAATGGAGCAAGAGTTATACAGGCAAGTAGCAACTGGCTGCTGGCTTGCTTCCTGGACCTGTATGATGGTTGCCAATGGATCAATAGTTTAATAATTGCCATTGTTTATGTAAACCACTGTGAGACCCAAAAGGAGATGTGTGAAGTATTCCAGAGGGACTTGACAGCTTTGACAGAATTTTCGGCCCCCCCAACACCTTTTCTCCTACTAAGAGACTGCAATCACCATTTAGTTCCAGCCCAGGTAGAGGCCGTTGGCAGTGACATGTTAGAAAGCTACGGAATTCCTGAATCGATTTTACTAGATTGCATGCAGTGTAAATATCCACAACTAATAACATTTATCTCCTAGTTAGGATTTCTCTGCCTAGATGGCTGGCTCAGGGAGAACATGCTGGCAGCCCAAACATTAGTGCACAACAGTCAGAACGGTCCAATTAATTATGTGTTTATACAGGCGTGGTTCTTTGACATCTGCACAAGTTTTAAGGTGTTACGAATTAGGGGTAGTGACCATTGGGGCTTTAAAACAGCTTTATTTGCAGTCCCATACCAAAAGGAGCTGGTGATTCCAATGGAAGTAGCTTTCCCAAAACGATTGACTACAAGAATAGATGTGAGATATGTGTCCCTACTAATGCAATTTCAAGTATCCAATTACTTGGGGCTCGTTGGGGAACAGGGGCCCAAAGTTTACAATGCCAATAGCTTAAACTCTCGTAAATGCATGACCTATTGCATTGCAAATGTGTGCTATAAATCTTTTTTAAAGCATTAGGAGAGAGCGTGTCCTGCCTGCAACAGCAGGCAGGACAATTCTATTTGAGGCAGTAGTGCTCGAAGGCAGTAATTAAAGCCTACCGAGCAACAACACACGGACCAGGTGGTAGGCCATGTAAGGTTACAAGATGAGACATGGCTTTACTAATGAGGGACTACTAAGCCTTTTGACAAATGAAAAGCCACAGTTTACAGTGGGCAATAACTCCCTGAACTTTGCCGTCACCTCGTCACGCTGCAAGTGCAGCCACCACTGCCCTGCCCTGCATTTGGCCACCACCGGACACAACAGCAAGTACCAGGGGGCAGTGCATTCTCGCAGCTGGAGCCGCATCATCCTCGCGCCAAACCAGGCGTATTAAGCAACGGGATGGCTCCCGCTGCGCGGGATGCCCTGAACTCTGCCGTCACATGATCACGCTGCAAGTGCAGCCACCACTGCCCTGCCCTGCATTTGGCCGCCATACAACCACTGCGGACCGCCACCGGACAGGACTGCTAGTCCCAGGGGGCAGTGCGGTCTCGCGGCTGAAGCCGCATCATCCTTGAGCCAAACCAGGCACATAAAGCAACGGGAGGGCTCACAGCACACGCCGGCTCGCTCGGGCAAAGCCCGGGCCAAGAGCGGGTCCGTCCTTGCCCGTAAGAGGCTGGGCTAGGCCACTGCTTTTGATTGTTTGCTGCAATACTACTTCCCGAAAAGGTACTGTACTGCACAAACTAATAAAGGGATCTGCCCCATCATATATCAGTGCTGAACTAATTGGGATCACTAACTGACTGGTTGAGCAGTTGTAATAACGAGACATTCTGTGTAAATAGTGATGGACTATACTGCATGAAACGTAGGATCATGCATGTAATTAAGTCCTGTATTAGTAATTGAGGAGACTTTCTATATTTAATAATATACTAAACGTCCTAGTGGGTCAATATGGGGAAGAGGAAAACATCAACTATACCATAGAAAAAGCAGAGTAAATCTGGGGAAGGTCCCTGCTTATCATTATTAAATTATCTAACAGGTGCGATGGGTGCAATAGAAAAGCAAATTTCAACAGTAGAGGAGGCTATGAACCCAGATAAAAATAATATAGTAGAGGGCCCCACCATAACTGTTAGTGAGAATGATAAGGTGATGATTGAACAACAGATGGGAAGGAATATTGGTCGAGAAGGTAGTAATGGATGTATTGTGAATATATCGGATCACGTCAAGGACAGTGACTCTGAGAGTGACCCCCAACCACCTCCGAAATGACCCAGAAATCTAGATAATTTAGTTAAGCAGAAAAGAAAGACCAGTTCAAAGAGCCCCGTAATAACAAATTAAAAACAATTAAAATTGTCAAAAAAAAGGCAGGACTCGTGCACTGAATAAAATGTGTGGGTGGGAAAAGGCGCTAGCTAGCTAGGATTCCCGCACTCAGAGTGAAGTCCAAAAAGTGAGTAGTAAATTGGAAGTTCTTGATATCTATCTGAGAGAAACCTTAAATAAAAAAAGTGGAAGACTGGGGGCTATAGAAGAGGTTTTATTTAAATGTGACAGTGGCTGTAAGTCACCATCTGAGCTAAATGACATACAGTGCGCCCAAAGAGCACACACTTATTGAGATCCTAGTATTAACTCAAACCCACATATCCCATGTGTGCAACCTCTTAAAGGAAGTGGAATGGAACGGAGCAGCCTCAAACCAAGTTCCCATAAAGGAAAGTATAGACTACCAGATAGAAGGGCCTAAGGCGAAGGAAGATTGGAGAGCAAAGGATGGGTTGGAGTTCGAAAAACAAGTGGCAATTCATTGATTTAACCCCACCGGCAACTCCTTATACCCTAGTACTTGCTAATGTTCCTAGGCTACAAAAGGGGGTGGTTGAGCCATGTGAAGGTTTGAGAAACAAAACGCTATCCTGGCTTGGGTCTAGGACTGATCTAATGGATAGATTCTTCAATGAGTTTAAGATGGCAAGAAGGGTAGGCTGGATAGGAAGGGGGAGTAAGGACATGGCCGGTGACTGCTTGATATTAAATTTCAAGACCCCACACTTAATTCAGTCAATCTTGAGTAGAGTGGGAAGCAGACCAATCCTAACAGAACAGATTAATGTTGTCCCACTTGGATATTTTTATAAACCTAACCACCTTGATGGTGGAGTTCATAGCAGGGCGGTACCGATGATAAATCACAGTATTGGATATGGTATACCTATTCACAATCGTTTCAAAGCTCTAGCCAACTTGGAAAAAGTAGATTGACAGAAGGGTTCGGACAATTATGAAATTAAAACAATGTGTCTGAATAATATATTTGAGAATTCTATGGTTGTCCAGTCCCTAACATGAGTATTGTGGAAGATGTACTAATGATTTATGAGGCTGAGAAATGTATGGGGGGGATGATTCACTCGGACTAAATGACACTGTTGCATGTGACAATACATTGGGTATAGGCTCGGTAGAAAGCTCCTGGAGAGGAACTACTGCTATTATTAATGATGAAAGTCTCACCCCCTCATTAATTATTCCTGTACCAATACTGTCAACCGTGATAGAGGACAACTTCTTGAGGTCAAGTACAGAGGAAACTCTGGAGCTCAATGTTTGTGACAAAGGAAATGGGAAATGTAATTTTACGTTCTGGAATATTGCTGGCTTGTAATGAAAGGTGACAAATGGTCTGTGGGAGGAGTTTATTCGGTAGTTCGGTCTCATAAATTTGCAGGAAACCTGGGTGGTCAATCCAATTCATATTGCCGGCTATAAAACCCTACATACACCTGTGATAACCTCTCTACATGGAAGGGCTAAAGGGGAGCTATGCACCTATGTTACTAATTTTGCAAATTGAAAAAGAATTGACATGTTGTTTGAGGATTGTTTTTATCAGATTATTAGATTAAGGGTAAATGAAAGCTGCACAGTAATATTGGTGAATTACTATAATAATGTCCAGCCTAACCTACTTGAGGGATTATAAGGGCTTTATGCTCCCACTTGCAACATTTACAGGAGGTAGGGAGTAAAGATTTGATTATAGTTTGGGGAGGCGACTTTAATACCTCTCTTTGTCGTTATGCTGACAGAATTACATATGATAAGGAGACTACTTTTTCCCATTTTCTGCACTCAAGGTATGGTGATAGTTTAAATGTAATAATATTTAAATTTGATTTGGTGTTTGCCAATACCTTAAGTACTCCACTTGTTCCTTTTTGCCCTACCTTTTCTAAATTAGATTTTATTCTGGTTTCAAACCGGTATAGCTCAAGCATTGCCGACTTTCATAATCACAAGATTGTATTTAGTGAACATTTTGCACAGAGTGTGGGTATCCTGCTTTTTAGTCAGGAGAAGAGTAAGACTGATAGTCCCAACCCGATAATGGAGAATATTTTATTATCTAGGCAAAACGGTTACTCCTTAATAATAATAATAATAATAAAGAGCTTATAGAGCGCTCAGTAACGCCATCACGGCGTGTCCCCGCGCTAAGCTACCAGAGAACCTGCCAGGGCAGCCAGCTTCTATGCAGAATATAGGTGAGTTTTGAGCATAGCCCTGAAACGCAGTTCATTGTCCTCCAATCGCAGCACAGGAGGTAATTTATTCCAGTTTTGGGCTGCAAGTAGCGCAAAGGAACGTCCTCCTATTCTCGCCTTCCTAATCCTGGGGACTGTCAGCAGACCGGTACCTTCTGAGCGGAGGGTCCTGGTAGGCTCATAACGGCTGACTAGGTCCTTCAGATATGCTGGTGAGTTGTCCCAGACAATACGGTGGCAAAAAAGGAGGCATTTAAATAGCACACGCTTCTTCACCGGCAGCCAATGAAGCGCATCCAGCGCCAGTTTTGAGCTAGCTCTCCTGGGTCTTCTTAACACCAGTCTGGCGGCGGAGTTCTGGATGACTTGTAGGCGACCTATGCTGCCCTCGGTTGCCCCAAGGAACAGAATATTGCCATAATCCAACCGCGAGGTCACTAGTGCCTGCGTTAGAGTTCTTCTGGCTGATATAGGCAGGAGGTCTAAGGTTTTGTTTAGGGTCTTTAGGACTCCAAAACATTTGCCCACCAGGCGCCTTATGTGGCCTTCATAAGAGAGCGAAGGGTTCATCCAGATTCCCAGATTCTTAGCCTCCTGACATGGTATGGGGGTAGGGCCCAGGCATGACGGCCACCACTCATCCGACCATTTTTCGCTTTTTCCCCCTACCACCAACACCTCTGTTTTGGAGCCATTGAGTTTTAAACAATGGACATCCATCCACTCTGCTAGTGCCTGCATACAAGATTTAAAATTTTTTGGGGTGTTGGCGGTGCTCTGAGAAAGGGAGATCAGCAGCTGAGTGTCGTCAGCGTACGACACTAGTTCCACCCCAAAAGAGTGTACAACTTTCGCCAGGGAGGCCATGTATAAATTAAAAAGAGTGGGGCTCAGGGCCGAGCCCTGGGGTACTCCCTGGTCTAGTGACATCTCCCTTGAGCGGCATGTCCCCTGCTGAACCTGGAAACATCTCTCTGTAAGGAAAGATTGTAGCCAGCCCAGCGCAGGACCCGCGACCCCAGCTTCGTTCAGACACCGTAGCAGGATGGAATGCGCTACGGTGTCAAAAGCCGCGCTTAGGTCTAGCATGATAAGGGCCATTGTGTGGCCAGCATCTGCCCCTGCTCTTAGAGTCTCAGTGGCTCTTAGGAGGGCCGTCTCTGTAGAGTAGCCTGCCCTAAAACCTGATTGTGAGGAGTGGAGTAGATTACATTTTTCCAAGTGCTCCGTGAGCTGAGCATTAACCACCTTCTCGGCTACCTTCGCCACGTACGGCAATAAGGAAATTGGTCTGAGGTTTTCTAATACCTCCATGCTGACGTTGGGTTTTTTCCTTATTGGGAGTACAGTGGCCTTCTTCCACTCTCTGGGGACTTGTTGAGTGGAAAAGGAGGTTTGAAGGACGTGCCTAATGTGAGGTTCCAAGGCTGTCAGACCCTCAGATAAGACCCAGGCAGGGGCCGGATCATTGGGGGAGCCGGACTTGACGCTCCGACAGATGGTTGATAGCTTGTCAGCTGTCGGAACCTCGAAGGTTAGAAGTGAGGAGTCCGGGACTGCCAATGAGCTGTTTGCTCTAAAATCAATGCCCTTAGTTGGAGTATGGGAAAAGGAAGCATAAATCTTCTTGACTTTACTAGAAAAGAAGTCAGCGATTTTATTACATCCCTCCTTGGAAGGATTTACAGGGGAATTGGAGCTAGAAACCAGCGATATTTCTTTGTATATTTTAAACAGTTCCCGTGAGGAGCTCTCGGCATCCTCAATACGAGTCTGAAAATATTTGGCTTTAGCTCTACGCACTGCATATTGATAGCTCCGGTGTGCTGAGCTGTAGCTATTTTTAGCTTGCTCACTCGGATTCCTTCTCCAGGTTCTTTCTAGCTTCTTGCATTTGGATTTGGTTTGCTGGAGTTCAATCGTGAACCATGGGGCCGTGCGTTGTCTACCAGTTCTAACTTTGCCTTTACACATGGGAGCTAGCTCATCCAGGGTGGCAGTGACAAGTAGGTTAAATTCCTTATTCGCCTGGTCACTATCCAGAGCACTTATTAGTTGAGCTTTCTGGATGGAGCCCACAAAGTTTTCTTTGGAGAATTGTCTCCATTTGCGTTTCATAAAGTAACCATCCCCATTGTCTTTAGTCCTCGAGGTCTGGTAAAAACAGTGAAACGGGACCAGAAAGTGGTCAGTCCAAGGGAGCTGACGGGGAGTGAGTACTTTTATTTTATCCCAGCTCGCAAAGATGGGGTCTAAACAGTGACCCTTCTGATGCGTGGCAGTTGTACTTAGCAAAGTCAGCTGTAATTCCTGTAATACAAGGCGAACATCCTCTGCCTCCTTCTGAGCAGGGTCCTCTAGGTGTAGATTCAGGTCACCCAATATCAGAACCTTGTTATGTTTAATGGCAGTCTGAGTAGCCCCTTCAAGTAGGCTGCTACGAAAGTTTCCCAGGGACCCAGGTGGCCTATAGATAAGGATGCCGGCGATGGTGTCATGTTGCGTCAGTTTGATGCTAAATTCACCAGCTTCGCAATCATCAATCTTTAATGGCTTTAGAAAACACTCGAACGGGTGTTTGACAATAATAGCGATCCCGCCTCCCCTTCCTAGTGTCCTATCAAGTCTGTGTAGGGTGTAACCAGGAGGGATAGTGTCCAGTATGTCCGGGTCGGAGTGTTCTCCCAACCAAGTCTCAGTAAGGAACAGAATCTGCATGTTCTCATCCAGTAAGAGATCCCACAGCTGGAGAGTGTGTTTGCTGATGGATCTACAGTTTAGGAGACCCCCTTTGGCCAAAATAGTATCTGGATCAGGAGCGACTGGCACTGCGCAGCTGCCTGTGAATGAACAATAAGGACATGGTCCTAGGTCCAAGGGCTCCATCAAGTGTTGACAATAGGTAGGTAGCCCGGGACATAAGTCTCTCAGCCTCTTACTTGTATATGTCTGCCTGGCGCACGCCCGCCGAGCAGGGGTCTGGGCCCCTGGTCCCGGCCGGTCGCGGACGGGCGCAGACGGGCTTGACTTGTGCGCGACTTCGGCGCGCATCCGGCGCGCCCGCTGCGCCAGCCCGCTGCGCCGTCTGAATCCTACGCACATTTTATGGGAGATGAGGAGGGTGGGAGGCCGGCGCGACTAGAGCGCTGCACCTGCCCACACCCAAGATGGCGCCCGCCGCCGCCTCGAGCCGGGAGTAAGAATCGGCTGGGCGAGGCTGTTTCAGAGCGGTAGTGTGTTTAGAGGTGTCAGAGTGCCTATAGATCAATTCTCTTTTAAGATTCTGAAGGAGAAAGCCCCAAGTATTAAAAGTACAACTGCAATAAAAACACGCTATAAAAACACAGGCTGTCGCTGTTTTTGTCAACAGATTACCCAGTAGCTCGCAGCCCTAGTCCTCCCTCTAGGGAGAGCTCTAACAGGCAGCGAGCAGTTCAAATCACCCCACTTAAATATTCTGGGAGGGCGGGAGGCCGGCGCGACTAGAGCGCTGCCCCTGCCCACACCCAAGATGGCGCCCGCCGCCGCCTCGAGCCGGGAGTAAGAATCGGCTGGGCGAGGCTGTTTCAGAGCGGTAGTGTGTTTAGAGGTGTCAGAGTGCCTTAAACTGGGATAAAGTGGAACCCCTAAATTTTATGGCCGATGTTGTAACAAATTGCTGTGTCAATATTATGGCCTGCCTGGATGATACTACCTCACCAAAGGGAATTGTTGATGGTTTTACACATATCATAGACTATATCAAGAAGGCACTTACCGTCAATGTAAATACTAGGAAAAAGAATCAAAGGAAAAAAAGGGTGGTTTGATTCAAACTATACTAAGAAAGCTTAAGAATGCTTTACATAGGGAAGTAATGGATAGGGACAAGATTAGAGAGGCCCGGAGAGAGTATAAGTGTGCTCTAAAAGGGAGAAGAGATATGCTAAGAGCAGATGCAAGGATAGCCTTGTGTGAAGCCTCCAGTTCAAGAGATCCCAGTGCCCTCTGGAAGGCAGTTAATGTACCATTTCCGAGGGACAAAGATATAGCAACAATTGAGGTGGAAATTCCAGAGCATCAGTGGATAGAGCACTTCTTCAAGTTGTACGATGAGTCCTGCTCAGGGTCATATGTCAGTACAATTACCATGGTGGAGCACAGTATTTCTTTTAGGGATCAAGGAAATTCGCTCCACTTTAAGTTAAATTAGGTAGATTTAGCCATTGCTTCGAGTACGGGTGGGAAGGCAGCAGGGCCTGATGGTGTCCCTGTCGACATCTTCAGAGCTAATGTCACCTTATGGGGCCCACTGCTGACACAAGTATTTAACACCTGTATTTCTGCTGGCCTTGTCTCTACATGGTGTGAGTCCATCCTGGTACCAATTTTTTTAAAAGGGGATAAGTCTGATACAGCCTGTTATCGTCCAATATCGTTGTTGGACTCAACTGTAAAAATTATGGGCAGGGTCATATTGAATAGACTTCAGGATTGGGCGGAGGATAGATCTGTGACAAGTAATTTGCAGTTTGGCTTCCATAAGAAGCTAGGCAAAATTGAGCAAGGCCTTAATTTAAATATTATACTGAATAAATATACTAAAGCCAAAAAGGGAGCCCTGTATTTGACATTCGTTGATTTATCATCGGCGTTTGATTGCGTAAGGCACAGCAAATTATGGTTGAATTTAGAAGAGCTGGGTGTGGAACCAGTTTTAATTTCCTTTTTAAGGGAGTTATATTTAGGGGCAAAGGCCAGGGTACGATTCGGGGTGGGTGGGGAATGCGCGGGCTACCTTAATGTGAGCCGTTGTGTGAGGCAAGGCTGCCTCCTTGCTCCGTTTCTTTTTACCTGATGTATAAACGATCTCGAAAAGGTTTTAGTCCAGGAATGTAAGGACCTGCCAGAGGCTGGTAAACGCCCTATCCCCGCATTGTTATACGCTGATGACGCGGTCCTAATGGCCCGTACACCACTAGGACTTCAAAGAGTTGTAACCAGCTTTGTGAACTTTATGGCAGAACGGAGCCTCAGTATTGATTCAACCAAAACTTTTACTATGAACTATGGAGCAGGATGCATTAAGACCAGATACATTTTTATCAGGGGAAAACTGATCTAAAGTACTAAGATATTTTCCTATTTAGGAATTTTATTTGACCGTACGGGGTCTTGGGTGCAGGCTGTAAAAACAAGGAGATTATTGTACATAAAAACTCTATGTGCACTCTCGAATTTCTGTAGGAAATTAGGCAGACATCCCACAGTGGAATTATTAAATATTGATAAGGCGAAAAGTGTCACTGTAGCATCACATGGAGCGGGTATATGAGGGTATGCTGATGTAAGTTCTCTCCAGGCAGCCGAAAACATATTTCTGAGATTTATGTTAATGGTACATCCTCCTTCATATGCCACACAGAATTAGGTTTGTCATATTTGGGAGACACTATAAAAAATCAACCTGTTCTGTTGTGGCATAGGATATGGACAACAGAGGAAACAAAGTTTAATCGTGGGATCCTAGAAGACTGCGTGGGCTTGGATCGAGTGGCAAACATTAGATGGCTGTCCTATGTTAAAATGTTTTTATACAATTTAAGTCATCGAGAATTTTATGATGATCCGCCCACTATGGCAAGGTTCTCTAGGAAAGATCTCAAGAACTAATTTTTAAGCTATCTGAGCGAACAGAGACTTAGTGCTGAAATGAGTAAAGCTACAGTACAAGCACATAACCTTACATTAACAACCTTTAAAATGCAGCCATATCTATGCCTGATAACTAATGATTATGATAGATTTTTATTGATGCGCTTCCGCATGGGGGCTCTGTAGAGATCATTAAGTTTTCCAACCATTAATGACTGGTCAAAACAGCTATTTAAATGCCCGTGCAACGACATTTCTGATCAGTCCACCATACACGTCCTATTTTTCTGTAGATTTTACTCCATACAGAGAAAAATGAGGATCATGCCAGTTTTAAAAACACTTGGCATAAGGTCGTGTCACCCAGCTTTTGTGGCTCTACAACAATTAGATACAGAATACGTTGTAGCCTCTGTTACCGTTTAAAAAAAAATGTTTTTAAATATAGGAAAACGATTGCGATGTGATTATTACGCCAATGAAATTTTGCTGTGTATGCAGAACCATGTTAATTGGTGTAAATATTGATACTTGCCCTGTATATTTTAATAATGTTTTTATTATGTGCTTTTATGGTTATTTATATGTAACTGAATACAGTATTATTGAATTGACTCAAGTCAATGAAAAATGTGGGAGAAGAGTGGGCAGAGCTTCAATACCCTACCTCAATACAGCATGACTCACAGAGCAGCGCTGCCCAGCCTCAACCTAAAAAAGGAAGACTGATGTCCCAGGGAATTTCTGCTTGACAAGCCTGCTTGATGTTGGTGCAAAATTGTACACTAAGGCGATTCTCATTTCCCTTAAGAACTGGATTGAGTGCAATGATATTATCCCAATGGGACAAGTAGACTTCAAGCAAGGGCATTCAATGGTTGATCACTGCTTTAGCTTGTGGTCCCTGGTGCAGAAGGCTAGGGAAACAACAGGGAATCTGTTTTATTGTTTTGCCGATTTTAGCCCAGCCTTTGACCTTGAGGATCAGACTATTGTGTTGGAGAAGCTACGACAACAGGCAATTCCTACTAGCCTGCTAGCAATTCTACAATAACTACACTCACAGAATTGGGGGCAAGTTGAGCTTGACTTAAATGGGGCCTTGTCAAAAAGAATACCCTTACCAAATGGGCTGGGGCAGGGCTGCATCCTTCATTGTTTTTTTGTTCCTTGTGGATCTCCCCGGAGTGCTTGCTTCCACCAAATCTTTTTCGATGAATATTGGTTGCAGGCACATATCGTTCCTCCTCTAAGCAGATGACATGGTCATTTTAGACATGAAGCAAGGAGGCCATAGATGTAATTGGATAGATTTAACAACTATTGTGAGGACAATGAACTCAAAGTTGACCTGGAGAAAACTAAAATAATTGGCAATAATTCAATAGTGGCATTTGGGCAATAGGGTGGTGGAGGTGGTATCCTTTTACAAATATCTAGGAATTAACAAAAAATCTGGGCCCTACACAAAGAAACTGTGGCAACGTGGGCAGCCTAAACTATAGTCCAAGTTTGTTTTAAGAACACCTTTGATGGACCATCTTGCCCCCACTTCTAACAGCCTATAACATGATGGTCCCCTCACAATGTCTATATGGACCGATCTATTGACCCTAAGCATGGAGGCAGGCTGGGAGAAGTGCAAGGGTAAATGTTTGAAAATTGTGGGGTATACCAAAAAGTGCAATGGGCCCAGCAATAGACTGGAAGGGGATCTGCAGGCTTGGGATTTCCAGGCCTATAAATTAACCCTGCGATTCTGGAACAGACTCTGGTCCTCAGAGGTTTGAAAGTTATCAGTTCTCTTATGCAAATAGAATTGTGAGGACTGAGCTAAAATGGACAGTTCAGGGCAGGAATAGATTAGAAAAAATCACTGTTGCTTTATAAATGAAGAAACTTAAGATGAGTGAGGCCTCACACCTTTCTAAAGTGAATTAAAAGAGGCCTGTAGAAGAGCAGCAAAGATGTATGATGTAGGTTATGTAAGGAATAAATCTTCAGTAAATTATATGATGGAACCCTGGGATAATCAGGGGGGTTCCTGTATATATCTGCATTACCAGGTGTCCAGCTATGACTATCATTATTACAATTAGGGGTTGCTTTAAATGTTCGGTATCTAAGGTCCAAGAAACATAATGAACTTTTGGCTACTAAGAATAATTGGTCGTGTGGATTGAGGTATCAAAATGTCATGTTAATTTTTTATTAGGCTGTCTTCATTTGTATAGTACTCAATGTCTAATTTTAAAACCGCTTTTTATAAAATATAACAAATCATTGTAACAAAGCGCTTGCACTTTTGGTGAATATGGAATTTTTAGATGTAGCATGTGCTTAAGCAAAATGTTTGAGCTAGCAATGTGATGATTGTAGATTTTAGACCCTATAGGTGAGCTGATGTCTCATCCTAGGGACTATGTGTTAGTAGGGAAATATAGAGCTTGGTTACAATGTGATTCAGAAAGCCTCATACTGCAGGTCGGAGACTTTCCAACTCATCTCGTAGGTTTCACTATCAAACGCCACATTACAATGCCGGTGGTCGAAAGTGGAACCAGCCGGTCATTCCAATTGGATTCGGAAAGGATCAAGGAGCTTGTTGGCCAATCAGAGGCACCACCGTAATCCCTGAGGACGGTGTTTCCGCCATCGGGATTACAATGTTGGTTTCCGGCATGCTGTCCATGTTGGGTAATCAGACATGGAAAGCCGGTCAGAAAGTGACTTCTCACTGCAGCCTCCAGTTGGGGCTGAAAGCACCTATGGTTAATCCCTGGGCCTGCACCATGTGGCAAGCTCTGTGAGGGGCCTGCCACGGGGTGCAGGGTTTAAAAGAATCTCCCATTTCTCTATGGGAGTTTGCCAGCCAGTTTACAGCCGCAGCACAAGATCCCATTGAGAAATGGGAGTATGCGACTGGACCATGTGCGTTCGCCTTGTAATATCGGTGTCGGACAGATGACCAGAGGTCATTTGGTCCCGAGACCACAAGGGTGTCGGGCGGACATAAATTCACCTGACATTTTAGTCAGCCCCATAGTGTTACACGTGCACTTTGGTTTCACTGTTCATAGTAGACCCTGTAGGATCCTGTGAGAAGGCTGAGCTTGGATTTCAGAATGGATTGGGGGTGGTAGGGTTGGGGTCAAAAGTTGTTTCATGCGCATTACATGTATTTATTGTTTTAAAGACAATTGTCTAAAAATTAACCCCTTCCATGCTCATGACGGAATAGTTCCGTCATGAGCACACGTTCAAGTGTGCTCATGATGGAACCATTACATCATGAGCACACTTTCCAAAAAGTGAGGTATAATTTTACTCAGGAGACTGAGGGGAGCGCTGTGGGGTAGGACATTTGTGCCTGCATGGTGATTCCACACAAAATTATGTGGGAATTTTGTTTTTTCAACTAAATTTGAGGTTTGAAGGGGATTATGGGTAGGAAAACGGGGGGGTCCTCGCAAGCCAAACCTCGCTGGACAACCCCGGGTGTCTAGATTTCAGAAATGTGTGGGTTTGGTAGGTTTCCCAAGATGGCCACCGAGCCCGATCCAAAAACACAGGTGACCCCCTTGCAAAAGTAGGTTGTTTTGTGATAGGTCATTTTGATGTACCCTCAATATGTTCTGGGCCCTTGCCTGTTGTGTGTGCTTGACCCACCCACACGAGTGAGGTACCATTTTTATTGGCAGACTTTGGGAAATGCAGCATGGGTGGAATTTTGTGGATCCACCCGATTCCAGAACTTTCTACCACAGAAATGTGAGGAAAATGTGTTTTTTTTTACAAAGTTTGCGGGTTGCAAGGGATTCTGGGTAACAGAACCTGGTGAATTCCCCTGGGTGTCTAGTTTTCAGAAATGTATAGGTTTACTAGGTTTCCTTAGGTGTCGGCAGAGCTAGGGTTCAAAATCTACAGTTCGGCACTTTGCAAAAAAGGGTCATGTATATATCTGCATTACCAGGTGTCCAGCTATGACTATCATTATTACAATTAGGGGTTGCTTTAAATGTTCGGTATCTAAGGTCCAAGAAACATAATGAACTTTTGGCTACTAAGAATAATTGGTCGTGTGGATTGAGGTATCAAAATGTCATGTTAATTTTTTATTAGGCTGTCTTCATTTGTATAGTACTCAATGTCTAATTTTAAAACCGCTTTTTATAAAATATAACAAATCATTGTAACAAAGCGCTTGCACTTTTGGTGAATATGGAATTTTTAGATGTAGCATGTGCTTAAGCAAAATGTTTGAGCTAGCAATGTGATGATTGTAGATTTTAGACCCTATAGGTGAGCTGATGTCTCATCCTAGGGACTATGTGTTAGTAGGGAAATATAGAGCTTGGTTACAATGTGATTCAGAAAGCCTCATACTGCAGGTCGGAGACTTTCCAACTCATCTCGTAGGTTTCACTATCAAACGCCACATTACAATGCCGGTGGTCGAAAGTGGAACCAGCCGGTCATTCCAATTGGATTCGGAAAGGATCAAGGAGCTTGTTGGCCAATCAGAGGCACCACCGTAATCCCTGAGGACGGTGTTTCCGCCATCGGGATTACAATGTTGGTTTCCGGCATGCTGTCCATGTTGGGTAATCAGACATGGAAAGCCGGTCAGAAAGTGACTTCTCACTGCAGCCTCCAGTTGGGGCTGAAAGCACCTATGGTTAATCCCTGGGCCTGCACCATGTGGCAAGCTCTGTGAGGGGCCTGCCACGGGGTGCAGGGTTTAAAAGAATCTCCCATTTCTCTATGGGAGTTTGCCAGCCAGTTTACAGCCGCAGCACAAGATCCCATTGAGAAATGGGAGTATGCGACTGGACCATGTGCGTTCGCCTTGTAATATCGGTGTCGGACAGATGACCAGAGGTCATTTGGTCCCGAGACCACAAGGGTGTCGGGCGGACATAAATTCACCTGACATTTTAGTCAGCCCCATAGTGTTACACGTGCACTTTGGTTTCACTGTTCATAGTAGACCCTGTAGGATCCTGTGAGAAGGCTGAGCTTGGATTTCAGAATGGATTGGGGGTGGTAGGGTTGGGGTCAAAAGTTGTTTCATGCGCATTACATGTATTTATTGTTTTAAAGACAATTGTCTAAAAATTAACCCCTTCCATGCTCATGACGGAATAGTTCCGTCATGAGCACACGTTCAAGTGTGCTCATGATGGAACCATTACATCATGAGCACACTTTCCAAAAAGTGAGGTATAATTTTACTCAGGAGACTGAGGGGAGCGCTGTGGGGTAGGACATTTGTGCCTGCATGGTGATTCCACACAAAATTATGTGGGAATTTTGTTTTTTCAACTAAATTTGAGGTTTGAAGGGGATTATGGGTAGGAAAACGGGGGGGTCCTCGCAAGCCAAACCTCGCTGGACAACCCCGGGTGTCTAGATTTCAGAAATGTGTGGGTTTGGTAGGTTTCCCAAGATGGCCACCGAGCCCGATCCAAAAACACAGGTGACCCCCTTGCAAAAGTAGGTTGTTTTGTGATAGGTCATTTTGATGTACCCTCAATATGTTCTGGGCCCTTGCCTGTTGTGTGTGCTTGACCCACCCACACGAGTGAGGTACCATTTTTATTGGCAGACTTTGGGAAATGCAGCATGGGTGGAATTTTGTGGATCCACCCGATTCCAGAACTTTCTACCACAGAAATGTGAGGAAAATGTGTTTTTTTTTACAAAGTTTGCGGGTTGCAAGGGATTCTGGGTAACAGAACCTGGTGAATTCCCCTGGGTGTCTAGTTTTCAGAAATGTATAGGTTTACTAGGTTTCCTTAGGTGTCGGCAGAGCTAGGGTTCAAAATCTACAGTTCGGCACTTTGCAAAAAAGGGTCAGTTTTCAATATGAAAATGTGGTGTGTTCACTTTGTGTTTTGAGCCGTTTCCTGTTGCGGGTACTAGGCCTACCCACACAAGTGAGGTACCATTTTTCTCTGAAGATTTTGGGGAATGCGGGGGAGGTGGAATTTCGTGGTTCCGTAGAGATTCCGGGACTTTCTACCACAGAAATGTGAGGAAAATGTGGGTTTTTTGACAAAGTTTGCAATTCCCAAGGGATACCGGATAACAGAACCTGGTGAGAGCCAGACAAGTCACCCCATCCTAGATTCCCCTGGGTGTCTAGTTTTCAAAAATGCATATGTTTTCTAGGTTTCCCTAGGTGTCGGCAGAGCTAGGGTTCAAAATCTGCCGCTAGACACTTTGCAACAAAAAAAGTCAGTTTTCACTGTAAAAATGAAGTGTGTCCACGTTGCGTTTTGACCCGTTACCTGTTGCGGGCACTAGGCCTACCCACACAAGTTAGGTATAATTTTTATCAGTAGACTTAGGGTAACACAGAATTGTAGAGCAACTGTTATTACCCAATGACATTCATTGCATTTCTGCCTTCCAAATGAAAGACAATGTTTAAACAAGCATTTACAATGCAACGGTTTCGCCTTTGGAAAAGTTTGAGCTATAGGTATTGTAAATGACAAAATTTGTATTTATGTGTTGGTTTTGAAAACAGATAAATAAATGGCATTGTCATTTACATTGCCAATAGCTTAATCTCTCGCAAATGTGAGACCTATTGTACCCTACGGACGAGCTCAGCAGACAGCAATTACTACCACACACACACACACACACACACACACACAGAGCCACACACACCCAGAGCCAGCCACACACACCCAGAGCCACACACACACTGGAGCAGTCACACACACACACTCTGGAGCAGTCACATACACACACACACTGGAGCAGTCACACACGCACACATTCTGGAGCAGTCACATACACACACACATACACACACTGGAGCAGTCACACACACTGGAGCAGTCACACACACACTCTGGAGCAGTCACATACACACACACACACACACACACACACACTGGAGCAGTCATACACACACATACTGGAGCAGTCACATACACACACACTGGAGCAGTCACATACACACACACTGGAGCAGTCACACACACGCCCACTGCTCTCTTTAACCACTACTGTGCATATATACAATCATGTCCACAGCTGATTAACAAATCAGGCTTCAACTTCTAGATACTACATCTTACAGGCTAACAAAACTTTATAAATAACTAGACCAAAGAACTCTTAGTAATCTACAAAGAGTTCTTCCTCTCCCTCCACCATTCTTCGTGTCGTTTAAACTATACTACGTTGTACCTACCTACCTTCATTTTGTGGCATAATCAACACTTGGCACAAATACATCCCCTACTGAATTCACCAGTTTAAAACTGACATATGCAAGCCATCATGCACATCTTCATCAACACTATTGCGGCCATGTGTTCCCTAAACATTTTCAAGCTGCAGAGGTCTCTCTGCCCAACTGTATACCAATATCAGGCCTGGCCTCGGGTGAAGTTATTGAAAATGTGTCAAAAGCACCTTTCCCTGCTCACTTAACACAGAACCTTTTCAAATGCGACTTTCTGTCGCTTGACTGGAAAGATCTTCTTTTCTTATCTAGCCACAAAACACTCAAACGTCATTTCACCCCAATTGCACTAAATCTCTAAACAGGTGTCTTTTTTGTTAACAACAACATGTTTCGTCTATCCATTTAAAAAAAGATTTCAGCAGATGTATTGTCTATAAAACCAGTGAGTGCCAGGGTACTCCACGGTAAAGGTGTAGTTCCAGAAAAATACAAATAAATAAAGACATCGCCTTACTTAAAACCAATTCAGAATTGCCTAAACTGTCGTGCAAAGTGGCAGTCATTTTAGGGACTGTGACTTACTTTTCATTGACGGCCTTGAACGACATAAAGAAACAGACATCAAAGAAACATAGAAGGGGCGGGGGGAGGGGAGGTCAGAGAAAAACGGAAAATGGTGATAAAAAGGAGAAAGCAGTGATGAAGAGGCAGAACCTGCAAAAGTGAGATGAAGGAATTGCAAGGTGTTAGAATGGGGTGGAATGGAGTTTGCACAGCCTTGTTTTTCGAAAATCACAGCATTTGGAAGCTGTGCCATTACAAACAATCTTTGAGCCCTTGAACTTTAGGAGGTGGGGGGGGGGGAAGAAGTGAATCACACACACAAAATAAGCACTTCTCCCTTTCCCATTCACTTTTAACATTCTTTTGTCCATGCTAAGTACTGTTGAGATGCTGCGAGGAAGCATGTGTGTGAAAGGCACTGCCAGGAAACGGAGGCCAAAACTCTTCCTTCCTCTGCTCGCCTACTGCAGTGGCAGTTTAAGAAGCATTGCCCACCTACCGTGAGTACACCTTTCAGTAAACTTTGAGAAGAGAGAGCCTTCCGGACAGCTTCAGAAACCACCAAACCTTTCAGGCATGGGGACTCTGCCGTCTCCAGCTTCCGATGGTCGCTATCATGGGACTTTCTGACATCACGATGACGTCATCAGAGGAGACGTCACCTGACGGATACTGCGGCCCGTGAGGCTCTTATGTGACAAGACTGCCTTTCATAAGCAGCAATTGATAGACCTTGTTCAAATGTAATTCGAAAGAGCTCCGATAGTGTCTCTCTCACACACACACACAGCGGGCGGGAGGGGGGTGAAAAAGACACGGACAGCGGGAGGGGGCGAAAACAAAGACACAACACACCTCATAAAGGAGAGAACAAACATTCAAGTCAGGTCCCGGGCCGGCAGCCAATCACAGCGCGGCCCGGGGAATGACGTCACGGGGGTGTCCCGGCCGGCAGATTCGGGGGCGTGTTTTTCGCCCTCTCCCCTTCCCATTGGCTGGAAGGTAAAATTCCAGCCAATGGGAAGAGGAGAGGGCGGTACTTAAAAAAAGACACAGAAACGCCCCCGAATCGCGTTTTCACCGGGAAAGCTTGATTGACAGCCTCTTTCTTCCAATGGCTAGCCTCCATTTATGGAGCTAGCCAATGGAAGAAGGGGCGGGTTCAAGTCCCCCATATAGTAAACAATAGCTTTCGACTGGGAGGGTCAAGGTCGAAACCTAAAAACTGCAGTTAAATCAAAATTGTGGTTAAAAAACACTAATGTGTCTTTAAAAGCTTTGAAATGCACTTAATATACACTTAAAATGAAGTTATGGTGAAAAATCCAAATCTAAAAAACAGCACTTACGTTTAGCTGCAATAAGTTACACAGCCGCCATGCAAACCATAACTCGCACACCAAATGGTTTATGCAACATCACTATTTTGCCACTACGTACGTACAAACCATTCTAAGGAATTCATCCATTGCAGACCAGCGGAAATGTAAAAAAAAATTAATTTAATTTAATCAAACGAAAAGTACAATACATTACCCATAGCAAAATACCATACCGAATGTGGTGAATGACATAAGGAAAAGTGGTCAAAGGTTCAGACATCTTATCTCAAACTTCCGCTTTCCCAAATACAAACAATCAACGTGGCTACGGACTGTCAGACATTAACAAAAGATCTTGTTTAACAAAAGATCTTGTGAATATAATACAAATGTAATGGTTTAAAAGCGATTCCTCCACGAAAATGCGACCATCAACAACATACTTAAACTCGGCAGTCATTGGGAACCTTAAGAAAAAAAATGCTGCAAACCTCAATTGGCAAGCGCTGGAAAACATACACAGACGTACAGAGGGAAAAAAAGTCAGAGGTTACGAATGTAAAGGTTACGTGCAGTACTGTTGCTTTAATGCATGCCCTTGTCAGAGACAACACCCCTGTCACACCCTCAGAAACAGCACGTGCTTTTAGCACTGACTACAGAGTGACGCAACATCGCCCCGGAGATACAAACGAACCTAAACACAATACGTCTTCAGCCACACAGCCCTACACTCAGACAAGTAACACCGGTATTCACAAGTCATGTGACCCCTGTCAATCATGTAGTGTCTTCCCTGCCGTACTCTTTCACTACATTATTCCTTTTTACTTTGACAGTAAAATTACAGCTTTCAGTACAGGTTGGAAGACGGTTTACATATATGTAAACCTTTCATGTCACGCAGTAGCGTCAGGCTATTGTTCTGTGATGGTATAGCTATTATGTATCTTCTTACACGCACAGTGACATTACATTTCCCGTGAACAGAAAGCGCGAGCGAGCTTTACTATGACCTAATTCAAGCGTAATGTATTTTAATCAAACCCAGAATGATGAAATGCTGAGTCGGTCATAAAGACGAAAAGAGTCGACAGCGAGTTCTACATTGCGCTGTTTTCTTGGTTAAAGCCACCGAGCTATATATATCCCAGAACAAGAGAACGCCATACAGGCTGGAGACAGGTTACGAACTAAACATACGTAGTATCACTTCCCAAAGGCCACAAAGCCTCCTTTTAACACTGGGACCCAGGTGATCACTGACGTGCCTACACGTTCACGGCAGGAGGTCCACGGGGGATACTAGGGAAAACACGCCCTGAATGCTACCTACCACGCATAATATGTAGCGTAGATCATTCAATTGAGGCGCTGCACGGCCAGGAGCAAGAGCCGCCCATCGTCTCCCACCCATCCCCATTCACCCACCCTCATGAGAAAACGAACGCTGAAGCCGGCAATGGCCGCCACGCCAAGCTACCATCCCCAGCTTTGGAGACTGAAAACAAAAGCATCATGGTGGGAAAAGACGGCTGTGCGATGCCTCTTTAATGGGAGTGGGCGGCCTCTGCAGCCACACACGCCACACTCATAGGCTAACGGCGGGTGATGTCTGCATCGGCACAGCGCACAAAGCCGCTCACACAGGACAATAAATTATACAACCATCGTCGTGTTTTTTTTCTTTACCTGATCTGCGGACGAGCGGGTTCCCTGCAGATGGACGCTCTTTATCTCCCTTTCGCCGGGTGGATTTATTTATTACATTGATGTATTAGAAGAACGAGGCTGCGATTTGTTCTGTCAGAGGAGGAAGCCCCAGCAAGAAGCGTGCCGGATTACTCACGTTTCTCCTGTTTCGTCTCTGACGCGGGGAGACGCCTCCAACAAACCCACGCGACCTTGATCTTCTTGCTTCTCAAGAAATGCTCAATGATTCATTGAGAAAAAAAATTCAATTTAATATTTGTAGCTTGTTCTCTCTACATTCATGAAGTTACACGCTTTTTTCTTTTCTGAGGTGCACCAGCTGTACATACTTAGATCTTTGACTTTCGTCAATGGTTTGAAATACACTTTTCAGTAAGAGATAAGTAATATAAACTTAGAAAGGGAAGGATTTTTTTCTGACTGGAAATTACTGCGTAAACCTGGCCCTGCACAAATGAAACAAAGCAATGCTGTTGCAAGGTTCGCACGTGAAAAAGACACGGACAGCGGGAGGGGGCGAAAACAAAGACACAACACAACTTACCTCATAAAGGAGAGAACAAACATTCAAGTCAGGTCCCGGGCCGGCAGCCAATCACAGCGCGGCCCGGGGAATGACGTCACGGGGGTGTCCCGGCCGGCAGATTTGGGGGCGTGTTTTTCGCCCTCTCCCCTTCCCATTGGCTGGAAGGTAAAATTCCAGCCAATGGGAAGAGGAGAGGGCGGTACTTGAAAAAAGACACAGAAACGCCCCCGAATCGCGTTTTCACCGGGAAAGCTTGATTGACAGCCTCTTTCTTCCAATGGCTAGCCTCCATTTATGGAGCTAGCCAATGGAAGAAGGGGCGGGTTCAAGTCCCCCATATAGTAAACAATAGCTTTCGACTGGGAGGGGCACTGCTTCGCAGTGCCCCCGCCAAGGTCGAAACCTAAAAAGAAGTCACTTTGAAAAATGTCCTATAATTTTCATGCTAGTATGGGTACTCGCCATTTTGGAAATGTGCAAATAGCTACTGTTTCTAAGCTCTATATTTTGTTCCAATTTCAGAAATGTATAGATGTCTTTCATCCCAATGTTTCACTATATATATTTTCCCAAATTAATTGCTATATACCGGGTACAGAATAAAAAACCATTGCAAGACGCTGCTCAGTTATTGTCTCGGAGTTCGTTGGGTTCTTGTGAACCTGCAAGTCCTATAAATCCCCACGACCAGAAAGGCCCTGCAGATGCAACGGGATATTGCTTTCAAACATCTGTCATAAATAGAAGAAGTTACAGGTGAAAACGTTGGCACAAATGGCTGTTTTTTTTAACTCATTTTCAATTTTTCCTATTTTCAACTGTTAGTTTCTATAAAGAAACCTTCAAGCATATACACAAATGACCCCTTACTGAACTTAGAACTTTATCTAATTTTCTAAAATGTATAGCTTTCCAGGATTCATTATTGCTTTCATACCGATTTCTACCATTACCTGGAAGAAGATTGAACGCACAATAAATAGCAAACGTAGGCTTTGTTCCAGGTAAATGCCCAAACTGTGTAAACAAGCATTTGCATAGGCAATAGGTACCGCCTTTGGGACCTTATAAGTGTTTTACCATGATATTGTTGCACCAAGGATATTGTGCTGCATAACTAAATACTTATACGGTCCTGAAAGTGAGACCTATTGGCTATGCCAATGCTTGTTTTTTTGTGGTCACCACTTGGTGCTATGAATGCGCGTGTGCAAGTAGTGTTAGAGTACAGCACACTAGCCTTCGGCAGGGATTGACTTGAAGGAAAGAGTTTACAACGGGGTACTTCAGCATGCGTAAATTTGCCAAGTCTTTAACAGCAGCGCTGCAAAGAATCCTCTGCAAGACAAATTTAATTGACGTGGGGAATTGCTCTAGCTTTAGTTCAAAGAGGGGGAGTGCACTGTTGCATTTAAATTTAAATATTTTTTATTTAGTGGAGATGAGGTCTAACAGTCTGAGTTCGAATGGGGAACCAGGTTATATTTCTGGTGTGGGTTTAACAATCTGTGAAAATTACTTCATGTCCCCGTGTTTTTTTACAAATACTGATCTAGTGTAATGCACAATTGGGTGCTCTTGAAAAGCGCTCCAAAGCCTTTGGGGCATGTTCGCTCTATATAAAAATGTAAAAAAATACATTAATAAAACTCGCAAAATCGCATCAAGGCTGAAGAATACCAAGCTGCCTTATATAGTAAATATAGCGGGTTTTCTTCTTAGCAGATTCTTGGAGGATGTGGGCGAAGTACAGGGAGATTCCAGGTCTGCTCTGGAAATATGTAACTTTGACAAAACATTAATGGCCCCAAACTTCGTGCATGATTTTATATCTTGGAAGCACTGATCCATTTCCTTTTCGATTTTAATCTTTTGCCTTCTCTGAATACCTTTTCGCGAGATTGTATACTAGTGCTGTCTTAATAAAGTGTTAAGGATTTGCAGAGTTGAGAGCAGTTATGTATAGCTCTAACAGCAGAACAGTCAAACCATTGAAACCACGGAGAGACAAAATTAAAATGTTTCCAAAAGCTGAAATGTTCCTAAAGTAGAGTACGTGCCAACTGTATATTTTGTGTGTGACTGCTTGGGGAACAGGGCGGTTTTGGTTCTTTAGGTCTGGTGATACTGACCCTGGAGAATTCCTGCGGGGCCCCAGCCATCCTAGCATGCATGAAGTAACATGTTGCTGTTAATATTGACTTGACATGACTTTGTGCCTTACTTAGAAGTCTGGACTCGTGCACACGTTTGCCCGGTGTCAATAAGAAGCACAATGTTGTCTTTGAAACAGCACAGCTCGGCCTGCTACTTCTTCACAAAGAAGGCAGTGATGCCTCGGATTGCACAGCGCCCGCAATGTTCAAACGATAAATTTAACTTCATGTTTAAGCCGCACATACTATGGCCTTTGCTCTCACTACCTGAGTAACCTCTGACCCCTGAATAATTTGTTAGGGATAACTTAAAAACCCCAAACACATAAACAATTCCTCAAACCTTACTAAAACTGCTATTACTGGTGTTGTTAAGGCCTGACAACGCACTCTGGCATAGTGCTGCAGGGAAACAACAGCTTTTATTTTTGTTTGTACTGTTTACATGGTGTGATGACATAAATATCCATCAGTTAGGCTTCAATGGGATGTGCAGGACATACCATCTTTGACAGCTCATTATATGAGACAAGTGGGCCAACTTAAACAAGCGAGTCCCTCGCTCTAAAAGGAGGCAGCAGGGGGATGGGGCGAGTGTGTTTCACTTGCGGGAGTGAGTAGCTCCAGGAGCGATAACTGCTCCCAAATGGTTCTGCGCGCTCCCGCAAGTAAATCGCCACACGGGCAGACGTTGCCATTGAAGGCAATGAAACGAGTGCACATTTTAGCCTGAAAAGCCGTAGCGATAGCAAAAGATCTTTTTGCCTATTTAGCACATGCGTTCTGCGTAGGCGAGACCTAAAAAATGTTGGCTTTCTTGACAAAAGCTAAGAAAATTGTGATTTCAGCCCCACAAACTCTTTGTTGAAACCATTTGCAGGGAAAAAACAGATGCTTTAGCGTTTGCAGCACTTTTTTCCCATTTTTCCTAAACAAAACAGCTGTATTTTGGCTAATTTCTGGCTCCCCTCCAGAGGAATTCACAAACCCTGGGTAACTTTAGAATCCCCATGATGTTGGAAGAAAATGACGCCAATTTGGCGTGGATACCTTTTGCGGTCAAAATGTTATAGGGGCCGAAGCGCCAACTACCTCAAATATCCATTAAAAGGCTTAGCACAGGGGGGGAAGAGGCCTGGCAGCGAAGGGGGTTAATAAACTTGAACATGAGTAAAGTTTCTTTAGTGGAGGTATGACATACAGCTGGGAGGTTACATCAGGTTTAATCTTTTATCTTTTTCATCAAAATGTTAAAATGTAGTAATCCTGGTGAAACCGGTAAAAGAAACTATCGGCCAGATGTAGGTAAATTCAATTTAGCGAGTCCTTAATAGCGATTTTTACCGAATCGCTATTAAGGACTCGCTAAATTGAATGTAGGTAGGAATCGCTAAAATATTAGCGATTCCTTAATATTTCTTAATAACGAATCGCTAATTGAGATTCGCTATTAAGGAATACCTAGCCATTCATTCCTATGGGCTAGGAGGCCCATAGGAATGAATGGGAAGATATTCACTATTTGCGATTCGGTATTAAAGAATGGCAAATAGCGGGAGCTATTTCAAGGGTGCCACGGTGTCATAAGTACAGTCTGTTCCACCCCTTGAAGTTGGTGGTAATTAGCGATTCCTTAAGGATGAAGTGCACTTTTTTTAGTGCTACTTACATTGCATTTAAGGAATCGCAATTTCCGATTCCTTAAGTGCGAGAGCAAAATAAGGAATCGCAATTTTGCGATTCCTTATTTTGCTAGTAGGTTAACACTCACCTACATTGCTCTCAGCCAAATATCGGTCTGTAATGTTACCGCTCGGTATTTGGCAACCTACATCTGGCCCTATGTGCCTTATCAGCATTACAAGATTCACAGGACCACTGCAGATATGGAGTTTCTGATCAGGACACCTGTACGAAATATCCAGAAGAAACGCTGGAGGAAATATGGTTTAGTATGGAAATTCCTAGGGAACCATTTGGTCATCTCACTATGTCAAAGTGTTTTACCCTCCTTTGACTTACTGCTGCTCACAGTATTGCAGGGCAGTTGTAGGTCGGGCTGGATGTAACTTTCATTGTTAAGATTGTGCTAGTTCTCGTGGCTGTTATGTCATTTATATCTAAGGATTCCATAACGACTCAGTTGCGGCTGCTGTAACTTGAGATGCGAGTGGATGCAACGGAGGACAGCGAACTGTTGTATTTGTGGAGAATAAACTATATAAACCATCTACATGCATTAGCTACTTTATGAAATACAGATACAAAATAATGGCGATGGGTGGAAGCTAATTGTAAGCATTATCAGGAGCCCGCATTTGGTTAGTCGTGCTCAGCGGGTACCTCTGTATCACATTGTTGTTACATGGCTGAATGAAGGGGTGCCGCCGAGTGGGACATCTGGATACCCTTTGTCTGCTGATAGAGGATACAAGCGGAGTTAGTACAGCAGGGCTCCGCATTCAGAAATTCAAATCAAACTGGAGTGTTAAATCAGCATCAGGCATTTGCGTCACATGCCAGCTAATTTGAATTGTTTTTCAGCATCGGGCAGCGCAAGGTTGTAACATACCTGATCCCATAATCACGTGACGTTAGCGGCCATCTTTAAGAGCATGTGACATTTGAAACTCATGTTGTGATTATTTTAGCACCAGGAGCAGACATGAAGCGGTTGCTGAAGGAGCTTACATCAGCTCATCAATGGCGTTCGCAATTTTGGTACATACCCACAGTAAGATTATTTACATTTATCTTGTGTGTCAACTGACACAAAGGTATGGGTGCGCTGGATAAGGAGATAACTGTGTGTTTGAAGTATTTGAAGCTATGGCGGGAGAAGGTCATTGCCTGGGTTTCTACAATGTCCGGGAAGACCTCAACAACAAAGGAAACAATGGATGAGGGTATTTTAAAACTATCTTGTGGCAATTGGTGGAATCTATTTTTCAACATCCAAGAAGTTATCACTTTTATTTCATTGCTTAGATATTGAGGGTCCAAAAAATTAGATCACTTACCTAAGGCGCACCCAGATGCATTTGAAGAAGAGGGTTGGAATGTATATAATGAGGAATTGAGCATTGTTGCAGAGAAATTTACTTTGTATTCATGTAAACAGTCTAGCATTGAACCTATCAATCAATGCATTGGATCTTTAGAGATACTTACATGCGCATGTAATTTTGATAACTGTATGGACCAATAAATTAGAGATCATATTGTTTTGAAATGTGCATCAAGGAAGTTGTAAGAGCACTTGTAGTTTCTTTTAATTTGCTTTTTTAGGACAAACAAAGCATATATCAACATCCGTGCGAATTACAAAGAAATAGAGCAGATGTATCTGTGCAACATCACTTCCACCAGTACAGATAACAAAAACATGTAGTCAATGTATTCCACCCCGTCAGACATCCCCCTCTATGTCTCCTCCGAGACTGATAGGAGATAAGCAGTGAGGGAGGGCCCAAATGTCTTGGAGGGCCATGGTAATTCTTCTGCATACATTTCTAATTGTTCTCTGCAGAAGGGAAGGTCTGAGAGCCAGTGCCGTTTGTGGGTATTGCGTCTTTGTCCCAGTGTAGAGCAACTCTCTGTTTGGCCAATAATAGGGCTACAGCTACAATTCAATGATTTGGCGGATGTAATCCTTTGACTAGTTCTATCAGGCACATGCCAGGGCTACAGTCTACCATCTCTAGCACCATATTTGTCAGAGTCTCCCCAATATGAGCCCAAAATTGCCCGATACAGAAAATCTGCATCTGGTATTCCACTGTGCACGCAAGTTGTATCTACACCCAGACCATATCTGCATAATTTGACCCATGTATAGTACATTTGGTGTAAATACTTTTTTTTTTAAAAAACTTTATTTTTGTTGGCGAAGAAAATAAAGAGGCACAAATTATGCAAGTGACAAGTCAGTTAACACAGACGGACCAGGAAGGTCAGCTCCAAAAAGGAGGTACACAGCCAGGTGCGGCCCACATCCCGGGGGCAGGGCGGCACCTCGTGAAACCTGCAAGACCATGAAGGGATTCGCCTTTGTGCTCCCAGAATCCCCTGATCAATATCAATACCTTCGCCAATTTTCTTGTATGGTGCTATACCAATCCAAACAAAAACATAACAGGAACAAGAACCCCATGAATGGCATTTGTGGCATTGATGCAATCACAGAAGGAGAGGTAGGCAAGGGCCTACTACAAAGTGGTCCTCATAGTAGAATGTGGTCGATGGTAAACACAATAACAAACAAGTGTACGCAACAAGGAATATCGGCGTGACTCAGGGGACTGCTACACCACCTCAAGACCCTGCACCCGGGGATCCCCCCCCACCATCATCAGACTCCGAGGAAGCGGAGGAAAACAGCTCCGCGCTAGTAGCGTCCGAGTCATCCTCCTCCATCCCCTCGATGCACATGGCCCTCCAAGCGAGTAAGTCATCCTGAAGTTTCCCATCCCTTCGTGTGCTCTGCATATGAGTCTCCTCCGCTAGGGCCCATTCCCTAGCGTCCCGTAACCAGCTAGAGATTTCAGGCGCCCTCTGTCCCATCCAAGTAATGGCCACCCGCCTTCTCGCCAGAACCAACAGGAGTTGCAGTAATTTGTAGGACAGACCCCTCTTCCTGGGTTTGGGCACCAGCGCCAGCAGACAGTGAAGCGGTTCCAGTTGGATCGCAAGGTGTGTAATCCGGGTAATGTGTGCCACCACCTCCACCCAAAAATCATGTACTAAGGGGCATTCCCAGGCCAGGTGAAGGAATCCCGCCCGTTCAGCACTACACCTCGGGCAATTATGGCTCCTGTCCGAAGAGATACGGTGGAGGGAGGCAGGCGTCATATATGTGCGATGGAGAAAGTTAAAATGTATCAATTTGTAACGCGCATTACAAGAGACTTTACGAGTCAACATTCCTATCCGCTTCCTCTGGGCTGGATCCAATTCAATCCCCAGGTCCGCCTCCCAAGCCCTCCAAGCAGGCATCAATGGGGGAGTCGAGTCCCTGCGCATCGCCGAGTAAAGAAGGGAAATCAGTCTCCTACCTCTACCACAGGACAAGATGATGTCCAGGGTATTAGTAAGCTCGGGCGCCTCTGGGAATTGGGGCCATGTCGTCCTGGCTACATCCCGGAGACATCCATAATGCAGGTACTGGCCCTCCCGCAGTCCAAATGAGTCCGCCGCTCTCTCAAATGACACAAACGAGTCGTCCGGATAAAGATCCGCAAGTGTCTCGCAACCGCCCATGCGCCACTCTCGGAAAGACATACTCGCCTCCATCTTGAGTATTGGGGCCAGGATCCAAAGGGAGAGCTCCCTATGGAATGGCGCACGTCGCAGAACGCGTTCAACGAAGCGCTGCCAAACGCAGGCCGTGTGCCTGACGACATAGGGCAGCCCGCCGTCGGCGCTCCGACCCTGCATCAGAGCTTCCTGTAGCACCCTGTCCGAAGCCACTCCCGCCAACAATGCCAACTCCCAGTTCTCAGTGTCAGCAAACCATCTGGCCGCCGGGAGAAGTTGTGCAGCATAGTAGTACAAATCAAATCTCGGGGCCTCAAGGCCTCCCGCATCCCAACACTGCGTCACAGTGCGTAACGCAACTCTGCTGCGACCACCCGCCCAGAGGAGAGATGTAAGGAGCGAATTCAGTGTGCGGAACACCCGGGGGGGCAACGGGCATAGGGTATTCTGCAGCACATACAGAACTCTAGGGAGCATCACCATTTTGGCAACTGCTAGACGGCCCATAAGGGAGAGAGGGAGCGTATTCCAGAATACAACGGACTTGCGGAGGGCCACAAGAATCCTGTCCATGTTATGGGTTAAGAGAGCCTCATCAGAAGCGGCCACCTGAATACCCAGGTACCGGAACGCCAGACGTTCACACCGGAGGCCTGCACAGTGAGAATCCTGCGCCGGGACGAGATCATCAGGAGTCAGTGGGAACACCAGGGACTTATTGACATTTATGCGCAGTCCCGAGGCCGCACCAAAGCGGTCCAAGAGGCGCAACAGAGCAGGAAGGGCCTCCAGTGGAGAGGTCAGGTAGAAAAGCGCATCATCGGCGTAAAGGGAGATGACATTAGTAGCGTCTCCCACCACAATACCCCAGTCATGTAACTCCTTACGGGCTAATATGGCCAGGGGCTCAATTGCGAGGGCAAATAGAAGGGGGGACAATGGGCAGCCCTGCCGGGTACCCCTCCCCAACGTCCACTCATCAGAGCGGGCCGAACCCAGTCGCACCCTGGCCCGAGGCGTTCTATATAAGATCCGTATCCATTCCCGAAAGCCGGGACCAAATCCCATTTTGAGAAGTACATGCATCAGGTAACCCCAATGCACTGTATCGAAGGCTTTAGCCAGGTCAACGGAGACCAGCACATGGGGAGTGTCTCGCCCCCGGACCTCGTGCAATACGTGGTTCAGGCGGCGTAGGTTCATTGCCGTATTGCGACCCGGGACAAATCCACATTGGTCTGGATGGACGAGTTGAGCTACGTGTGGGGCGAGGCGGTTGGCCAACAGTTTGGTCAGGATTTTCGCGTCTGAGTTAATCAAAGTGATGGGACGATACGAGGCGGGGTCTGTGCTGTCACCGCCCGGTTTCAGGATCATACAAACTTCACCCTGATTCAAGGTGGGTGGGAGGTCACCCGTGCGCAAGGCTTCATTGTAAACCTGTAACAGGAGGGGGGCCAGAGTGTGCCCGAACGTATGATAAAACTCCGCAGGGAATCCATCCCCGCCAGGGGTTTTGGCTCATGGGAGGGCAGCAATCGCCGTAGAGATTTCACCAAGCGTCAGTTTGACATCAAGGTCTTTTGCCGCTGCCTCTGGGAGGGTCGGCAAGCCAATGTTTTCGAGGTATGGGTGGTAGACCTCCTCAGATATAGACCGGTCAGGCTCATACACAGCCCGCAGGTGGTTCCGGAGAACCGTGAGTACAGCAGCTTCCGAGTGGACCATATCGCCATTGGGCGCTCGCAGGGCAACTATACGCTCAGCCGTGAACTCCCGGCGAAGTATCCAGGCCAACAAGCCGCCAGATTTATCCCCCTCTCGATGCAGTCTCTGTCTATATTGGCCGAGCGTAAAGCGGTCGAGCCTCGTGAGAATATCATGAATCGACCCAAGGGCCAGGCCCTCCGCACGTTGATCCGAGATGTCCGGGTCAGGGCGGGCCTGGACTCGCAAGAGCTCAGCCTCCGCAGTCTGTAAGTCAGATAGTAGTTGTTTCCTGACCCCGTACGTCAGCCCCATACACGCACCGCGGACGACCGCTTTCAGCGCCTCCCACTTAGTGGAACAAGACAAGTCACTCCCCGCCCAGTTAAGTTCCAGATAATCGGAGAGGGACGTTGCCACATGATCCCGGGCCACCTGATCCTGGAGCAGATCAGTTGGCAGTCTCCACGAGCGGGGACGTTCCATCCGGTCAGGCCATTGCGCCACGCACGTGACCGGCGCATGATCCGACAGGTATCGGGCCTGGTGAGTGACCGTCAACGTGAGAGAGGAGGGGAGATTGGCCGCCAACACTCTATCAAGCCGACTGTGAGTGCCATGGGTCGGGGAATAACAAGTGTAAAGCCTCTGTGTGGGGTGACACGCTCGCCAGACATCGACCGCCCCTATATTATGCATCACGTCCCGCAAACACGCCGTCATACGGGGCTTAGTTCCCGCCCGAGGCGGATTACGGTCCAGTTCATGATGTAGCACACAGTTAAAGTCCCCGCACCAAAGGAGGGGCGCGTCTAGGTTAGGAGCCACTAGATCCTGCATCCGGGAGAAAAATACCGGGTCATCAATGTTCGGCGCGTACGTATTAAAGACCAGAAGGACCTTATCGTCCAATCTGAGTTTCGCCAATATGTACCTGCCTTCCACATCCGCATCAATGTATTGGACAGCGCATGGAACCCCAGGGGCCACCCAGATTAGGACTCCCCTAGCGTACGTAGAGTAGGATGAATGAAATAGCTGGCCTCTCCATTTCTTGGCCAGTCGCTGCGCACCATCATCATCCAAGTGGGTTTCCTGTAAACAAGCAACTGAGATCCCATGGCGTTTTAGGAAGGTGAGGACCCTGTGTCTCTTGGTGCACGTACCCAGGCCACGCACATTCCACGTCAAGAATTTAAACCCCATGACCACCATTCATGCCCAGCCGGGCAGCAGTTTACACACAGCCTAGGCCGTCGCCAGTAGGCCCTTGCTACAAAAAAGTCCAAAAATGCATCGCACAAAGCAAGCGCCCCGCTAAGCAGGAGCAACATGCGCCAAATGCCAATGTCACCATTGTCACACCCCAAACCCCGCCCCCCCACAACCCCAACATACAACGTTTTAACTGGAACCCCCGAAACCCCACCACCCACGAGCAATAGGATAGCAACAACCAGAAACGCCACCCCGCCCTTCCCCCGCCAGTGCCAGGACGTGCACAGCCACCCCATTCAACCCTCTCCACTCACACACACACACAACAGAACAACCCAACCCACCCCCCCTCCCAGCTCCCCGAAAGAATCCGGTATGCGAACCCGGACATCTCTCCCCCCCAAGTCAACAATGCGGGAGGAGCGGCCCACACTCACAACTCCCATCACTCGGCGCACACGCAACCCAGTCGCCAAGTACAAGGTAGCGATCAGTGAACAACCACTCGCAACATGCACTCTGAACGAGCAGAGATCCAAAGAGCTGCCGGGCTATAAGGAACTACACTATAACAGCAAGCTCACAGCAGAGTCAGTGTAGGCAGTGCAAGGATCATTCCAAGTCTAAAGTCTGCAAGGCAGTTTCCGGGACCACCAGGGCCGCAGAGTCCACGTTCACCGGCGTCTCCTGCAGGGTATCCGGGACCAAAATGTCACCAGGTGCAGCCGCACCGTGTAACCGTGACTCAGTCTCTTCAGGCGAGGCGTCCATCAGGATGGCCCCATCCGGACCCACCGTGGGCCGAGTCTCAGGAGGGCCACGGGATCCAGAACGGCGATTCCTCCTACCACGCCGTCGTCTCTGCGGCCTGGTCCCCCAGACATCTCGCGATCCCCCTCTCTCACCCGGGGGCAGATCATCTCCTCTGATCTCGAGCCACTCCCATACCTCTGCTGGCGTCTCAAAGAAGTGTGCCCGGCCCTGGGAGAGCACCTTGAGCTTAGCAGGGTACAAAAGCATATACTGTAGCTGCATGTCGCGTAACTTCTGTTTGACCCCCAAGTAGGATTTCCTTTGCTCCTGCACCTGCTGGGTATAGTCGGGATAAATTGAGATTCGACTGTTCTCGATCGTGTGGGGCCCCGACTCTCTCGCCGCCTTGAGGATGCAGTCTCGGTCTTTATAGTTTAGGATTTTTGCGATGAGGGCTCTAGGGGCCTCGCCAGGACGCGGAGGGGGCACCAGGGCCCTGTGGGCCCGCTCCACAATAAAGACACTGGATAAACCATTCGGACAGAGATGCTCACGGATCCAGGTCTCCAGGAATCGTTCAGGGTTCCCTGCCTCCAGCCGCTCCGGGACCCCCAGGACCCGTATGTTACTTCGGCGCACCCTACCTTCTGCATCCTCGGCGCGTCTCTCCAATGCTCGGGTGGTAGAGGCAAGCTGAGAGAGTGACTTCTGTAAGGACGCCACCTCCCCCTGCAGCTGAGTGATATTGCCCTCCGCGTCCGAGACTTTATCCGCCACCTTGCGAAGGTCAGTCCTTAAAAGGTTCACATCCACGGACACCGTTTCAATCTGGCGTTCCAGGGCAGTGTGCGAACCCTGTATAGCCTTAAGAAGTTCCGCCCTGGACGGTTCCGGCGACTCCCCATCCCCCTCTCCAGTGCCCGTCTGGCGCGTAATCCTCTGCGGTGGCAGACGAGGGGTAGTGTACTGTGTGATCGTGTTGGGTTGGGTAGCCTTAGGGCCACGGCCAGACCGGCCCGTCATATCTGCTGCACCAGGGATCAATGCTCTCAGTGGGGCCCTCCCTGAAGCCACCCAAGCAGGGTAGAGTACGCGCCACCACAGCGCCGAAGGGAAAATAGGCAAGCAGTGCACGGGTCCACAAGACCAGGATCACAGTAGGCAATGCAGGTCACAGTGCAGGTGCCACCAGCACGCAGTATCACGGGTTCATCCGCACCAGGGAGCAGGGCAGAGCGGGGCACAGATAGACTCCCCCACTGGCCGCTACCGATCCCAAGGAGGCCGCCCAAAACCCACTCCAAAATGGCGGACAGCCGGGGGAGGGGCGCCGTCCGTCCACGGGCCCAGCAACACCTCTCCGTGAGCTCCCCCGGTGTCCCAGAAATGTCAGGGATCCCGAACTGCCTCAGGGCACAGGATACGGGCCAGCTGGAGGGGGCACAGGAGTGGCAGATCCAGTACGGTCGGACCCCGGCAGAAGCACAGCAGATCAGGGCCCCCACACGCACCTCTGCGCCACAAGGGGGGGGCCAGGGCAGATTGGTTCCACAGCCCCCACTCCCAGAGGAAAGCGCTCCGTCGTCCGATCGTGCAGCGCCAGGAATCAAAGAGGGGGGGGGGGGCCCTCCGCACTGCAGCCCAGCGAGGCCGCGCAAGAAGGCCAGCCCCTCCGTCCCGCTCCCCTCCTCACCGCTTTCCAGTAGAGCCTCGATCCTCCGGCACCGCAGTCGCCCGGCCCGGGTCAGGGATCTCGCAGCAGGCAGCCGGCGGGCATCAGTTTGCGCATTCAGGCTGGGGTCGCTGCTCACTCCCTCCGCCGTCCGGCCCAGCGAGCAGGTCAAAGCCGCGGCGCCGCGTGGAAGAGCACACCGGCGCCTCCCTCAGGAGCAGGCAGGCCGCAGGTCGCGGCGGATGGCCGAGCACAGGTTCGTACCCCCAGGCACAGGGGTTCGGCGGGACTCACACCGCCTCTCCGACACTCTTTCCCGGGAACGAGAGGGTCCGGGCAGGAGAAATGACAGGATTTAGTTGGTCTTCGGGACGGAGCTGGTGGAGCTCACGTCCTGTCGGCCATGCTGCTTGGCCACGCCCCACCTTGGTGTAAATACTTAGGGGCTTATTTACAAGTCCATTGTGCTACCAGTGCATCACTTTTTTGATGCATCGGCAGCACAGTGTACCTGCCCATATTTACATGGCCATGTAAAGCCACCCTGAGTGGCGTTTCATGGGCTTGAAAATATGGCCCCCTTTTGCACATTACTTTGAGTGAAAGGGGCGTTCCATGGGTGTTGCTGTGGGTGTTCCCACCAACTCCATTGAACCTGATGCATTCCCAGATTCACAAGGTTTTGTAAACTTGGGATATGTGTCAGATTCCTATCCCTCCCCAGGGGAGGTGTAAGGGTGGCACAATAAGGGGAAATGCCTCTGCTCGGATTTTCATTTTCTATGAGTGCTGTATTCTGCAGGCCTTTCCTGCACAAAAATAATCACTCCTACAATGAAGACACCCTTGCACCATTGTGCAAGGGTGTCTGCATTGGTACATGCCAGACCATTGCCCACCAGCAGAGGGACAAACAACAGGAATGCCCTGTAACCTTTAGATACAGCACATTCCTGCCCTTTTCTTTTGACATACAGCAGTGCAGCAGGAAGGGTTGCTGCACTTCCATGTGTCAAAATACTGTAACTGAGGCCCTTAAAATGTACGATGCGTAAATTACAAATAGGTGTAAACATATTCACTTGTGTGCAGCAAGACCCAGTCTGCCTGCTCCAGAGGTCAGTCAAGCACTGGATTATGCCTCTCTAGTCCTGGACACAGGACACAGGTCTCGCCGCCTGCACCGCAATATATCATTTAGTGATCAAGCTCCTGCATCTGTCACTAATTAGCGTGGTCTGCAAGGCACAGAGTAGTGTAGGGGGTTCTCTAGAAAATTTAGAATAGAACTTGTGCAGGGCAGCTCTGAGGGAATAGTTTGTAAAGGTCATCATCAGGGTGTGATGCTGCATCCATGAAATGTCATTAAAGGCCATGAAATTGGCACTGGGATAGGCTTCCCCTATTCTTTTCAGCCAAGCATTCCCAGCGTCTTACTCACTCCTAGCTGTGGAATATAGTCATAAGGAACATTCCAACAGTGGGAGCAATGAGCTTGTGCACCCAGACAGTATAACTGCAAATCCAGTGCATTGAAGCCCCCAGGAAGTATGGTAGTGTGATTATATCCCAGCATACCCATGTTTCTCTGCCAACGCCAATGTAATCATGTGTACCCGGGGTGTTTTAAAAAAGTGTTGCAGCAGTACTATTGAAATGATAATAAAAAGGTATACGAATTTGGGTAGTACCACTATATTTACAATTCAATCCAGTCAGCCAAAGATAGCAGCAGCCTGGACCAGCTTTGAACCTGAACCTCCAAGGGTGAGATTGGCCTGCCATAGTAGTAACACATGACGAGATCCGGATCACTATGGATTTAGATTCCCAAGTTCTAGTAGGGTCTGTGCTCCACAGCAAGAGGACGTCAAGTGGGTACGGTATGGTGTTCGGCCTTAGGGGGAATACTACAGATTTTGACCAGTTACCAAATCTAATATATTCTTGGATTACAGCCACCAGTTGTGTGGTAGGGTCCCTAATGTATATTGCCATATCATCTGCATTACCCCAAGGGGTGAGTTGGAATTAGAGTGCAGAAGCAGCATGGTGCTGCAGGATCACACAAGCCAGGGACTCAAGAGTGATCGCAAAGAGTAACAGTGACAAGGGGCACCCCTGTCGCATGCCCCTCGAACCACTCAAATGTGCTACCATTAATATGCACCTGGGCCAAAGAGTCTGTGTATAGTAAGCGCATCCATTATAGGAATGCTGCAGGTATCCCCATACGAGCCCTTATTGTGAACATGTAGCCCCATTCGATGGAACCAAAAGATTTGGCAGCATCCAGTAGGACTGCCGCTGTCTGCAATAGTTCAGCTGGTGTAGCAGTGCAAATACAGTGTGCAAATGATGTCTGGTGGAACGGGTTGGTATTAAACCTGATTGGTTCTGTAATTCCAGGCTGTAAGGCAATGGCTGCAACTGCGTTGACAGAATCTTGATTAGGATCTTTGCGTCGATATTAATTAGGGACAACGATCTGTATGACCAACGCACTCCATCGAGGGTGAGGGTGGTAATGTCTACCTAGTGTATGCTTTTTCATATAGGGCATGCAGGTGTAGCACCAGCAGGTCAGCAAATTATTTATAGAACTGGCCCCTTAGGCCGTCCAGGCCTGGAGCCTTACCAGTAGGAAGTGAATGTATGGCGTCTTTAATCTCCTCAAGTTTAATAGGTTTTATCTGATATCCTCGCTGTTCAAAGGATAGCCAAGCCAGTGCTATGTCTTTAAGGATCCTCCCAGTTTGGCCTCCGTGGCAGAATGGCGGATACTGTATAAGTGAGCATACACTTCTGTGAAGTCAGTTAGTGTAGAGGGGGACTATCATAATAGTCTACTCCCTCCGGGGAGGTGGTCCTCACAATATGGAATTGCCTCTTCGGTGATCTCAGCTTCGCAGATAAACTGCGTCTCGGTCATCCATCCTCTCCATATGTTCTAGCCATGTGGCGCTTTGATAAAAAGTTCAGTTCTTGTCAAGACAACTCATTAAAATTGGTAATGTGTTCTCGAATGGCAGCTAGGGTGGAAGGGCAAGATTTAAGGTTGTATTCTAGTTAAAGGGACCATCAGGTGTTGTCGATATTTTGCAATTGGGTGCTTATTGCCTGCCGTTCTCCTGCCTGCGTACTAATACACACCCCGCTGATTGTGTTCTTAAACAGTTCCCATAGCGTATTCTCTCCCTCCACGCAGCCAACATTGTTTTCAAAGTATTCAACAATAGTATAGCAGAGCCCCTTCTCTGAACACAGGATCCAGGAGTACCATTACCTGAAACCTCCACATGAATTAAAAGGGTGTATGAGTAGGAATTGAGAGTACAAGTTTTACAGGTGCATGATCAGACAATGTCTTGGGCAGAAGGATAACATCTGTCACCCAGGCACAAAATTCTGAGGGGACCAACCAATAGTCTAGGCGAGACCACAACCCATGCACAGATGAGATGAACGTGCCCTTTCTGCAAGACAGATGCCGGAGTCTCTATATCTCTAAAAGCCCAAATTATTCTAGACCATCACGGACAACCGTGGCAGAATAATTGATGTGCCAGGCCATCACGACAGACCGGTCAACCGTAGGGTCCAGATATGTAGCTAGATCACCCCCATATAACGATCGTCAGATGAAAGGAGTGAAAGTGGAGCCAAAGTGTAATAAAAGTCAGGAACGTCAACATTAGGGACATATGTTTTGACTAGAGTGACAGGATTTCCACATAGATTACCCTACGCCATGAAGGGCGCCCCTTATTTGATCAAAATCATGCTGCGTATGAGGAGTAGGAAGAGGTCAAGCCATAGGCAACCCAATGGGGCCCAATGACATGATCTGTGTGGCATGTTAAGTGTGTTTCTTGTAAAAATGCAATCTGTATATGATGTCTGTCTAGACAGGAGAGTACCGGTCAAATTTTGAGAGTATTACTAAGCCCTCGAATATTTCAAGTAAATACGGTTAAGTATACCCGGGGGGTTCATAAGGATAACATGTAGGCAACAATTGTATGGTAAATCAAGGTGGACTGCGTGTGATGCACAAAATCAATATAATAATAAGTAGCACCATGATTGTCACCAAAACAACAAATTAACAACTCTGTCCCACCCACTTCAGCATTACAATAATGGCAGCCCGACAATCGAAAGACAAGGAAGCGATAAGCAAAAAAATAACATCAAACATCATCTTAGTCAGTAGATTACCATATGTAGATGTCATACAGCGTGCTCCCTATGGGTGCCGTCAGACTCAAAACACTCTTCCAAGTGACCAGAGGTGGCTGGGAACAAAAATATGAGTAGTCCAACTAGGATGTGTGAACCAGTCAATTAAAGCAGAGTGTAGTGCAGGGATGTCAGGGCTCCAACTTTCCCATTGCACCATTCACAGATCATGGACAATATGGATTCCATAGGGAAGAGTTTCAAACACTGCTGGTGAGGCAGTGCTCCTCCACCGCTCTCCCCCTCAATGAAGGTGGGAATAGCACCCCAGGTGAATGCAGGCCAAAGCATGTAGTCGGATCGCAATAATCATCACAGGGGTAATGCTAGCGGAGGGCCTGAGGAGACCAGCCTGCGAAGCCTGAGCCACAGAGCTCGGCGTCAATGGTGCTCTACTACACTGAAAGTAGCTCAGCAGAGCTCCAGCCTTGACGGTACACCACGGGCAAATGAGATGTCCAGAGCTGCTGCATCATCTCTACATTGCACTGACCCGGCCTCGAGCACACACAGTGTCTCGTTCTCTCTGCCAGCAGGGACGGTGCCTCTCATAACACCCATTCATCTCCGCACACCCCAGTGATTACTCTCCACCTGTGAATCCTTGCAATCGGAGCTGGCGCCACTCTGCTGCCATAGCTCGCAGTCCCACAGTGGGATCCTCTCTCAGCACAGCCCAAGCTCTGCCATTAGAGTTCGCACCACACAGTCTACAACTGTGGGCCGCTTGAGTCGCGAACTAGCTACAGTGTCAGGAAGAACCGCAAACAGTACTTTGGAAATGCAGGGTGTGGTGGACCTTGTGATGAGCTCTGAATATGTAGTGTCAGCAGGCAATAGATTGCAAATAAATTGTACATAAACAAAAGAAACCCCCTGTTGTAGATAGAGCACCTAATGTTGCTACAGATTATCTGATTCACTTACCAGGCCCTACCCTTCCCTCTGACTGCATTTAAGGCACACCTAAAGTATGCCAATGATACCCCTGAGGGCAGAGTGCAGTGTGTGCGGAAGGTAGGACATGTAGTAGTGTGCTTTACATGTCCTCATTGTAAAAGAACTGTGCATTTAGTTTTTCACTATTGAAAGGCTATCTTTTCCATAGGTGATCATTGGAGCTGCCTTCTAACAATTTACAAGTGTAACTTTCAATAGCGAAAAGATAGAGAAATAGTCTAGGTTCCCTTAGATCAGAATTTAATAACACATCTTTTAGTAAAGGTTATTTTTGAGTTGTGTGTTTGAAAATACCAATTTAAAAAAAGTGTTAGATATATTAGGGGTGAACCCTTAACTTTAAAAAGTGGGCATTTTCTTGTTTAACCCTCTTGTGTATCTCTTCCTGTTTGTGTATTCACTGCCTGGTTTTGGAGTGACAGGAGCCGGAGATGTGCATTCACTTTAGACATTCGGGGTGGGGTGTGTTGAGGTGTGTCCTGTCTTTCCTGGGTGAATCATAGCAAGGCTGATTAGATCTTTCTGCACAGAGTGGTGGGAGGAGTTTCCACTGGCACCTGAATGGGGTGTGTCTGATCTGCACAATGCTCTCTCCACCTCCTATAGTGAAGCTGGACAAGGGAGGAAAGAACTGGATTCTACTGAGCAAGAGAGACTTGCTGTCTAAAACTTTAAAGGGAAAAGTAGTATAAGCATTGGGGCCCTGACCCCAGAACTTTAGAGATCTTTTGGAATAAGGACCCTGCCAAGAAGAAGAGCTGGAAAAGCTGCCAGAAGGAGTACTGCCCTTTTGCTGTTTGTTGCTTTATTTTATTGGCCTGCAGTTGCTGATTCTGTCTGGACAGTGATAGGAAAGGACTGACCATTCTGCAACTTATTTCTTGAGTTTCTCCAAGGGCTTGAGGTGGAGCTTGCCCCCTGTTCAAGAAGTCCCAGGGACGTCAAAGACTTAAGGTTCATCTGACAACAGCACTGGGAAATGTGTGTTTTATGCTCCAACAGAAGAAAAAACAACAGGAATGGCATCAAGGATGCCACTGCCGGCTTCGTGACCTTCTGGCACTGTAGAGAGCACCGCTCACTCCGCACCGCAACCCTGGTCTCACTGATGACCCCACCAGCTGCTGCCACTGTGCTGCTGCTTGTACTATGACATGAGGGCACCACAGTTTGCACCTCCTCACTTCAAATCACCGTGCTGGTATCCCTGACGACGATGCTCCATTCAAACATCAACGCAGCTGCTTGCACCATGGCCTGAGGGCACCACTCGTAAGTTATTTGATGCACCATCCTCTCCCACACTGCAGCCTTGCCCACCGACCCCCGGCGCCATTGATTCCTGATCGTCTAACGATGACAGCGCTTCAGCAATGATGACACCGTTGTTGGTACTGTCACCTGCCTGACATACAGTGAAACCACGGGGAAGGAGGTGCCTCGAACAATACGAGGTAAGGTACCAGTGAGAGGGACCGAATAGGTAAAATTTAGTCTTGAGATAAGAAACATAAAATAACGAGTCCTCCTACATATATTTATATTAGGAGCCCTTCATTGAAAGAAGTGATTGAAACCAACCTGAGCATTTTAACCAATTGCCTGTTGAAGAAACAGAAATAAGATCTGTCTTTATAGAACAGTCTTTGACAATTTACAGCAATCCAGCCCAGTCCTCAGTTCGATTGAGTCCATTTTGTATTGTATCCAGCAATATAATGCATTTTAGTTCCTCCTTGTTGAGAAGCTGAGCCATACAACCTCCTCTGGGTGGTAACTTTAGAGCCTTCAGCACAGTCCACTTTAAGTCATTTTTTGTGTGCTTTGCACTGATGAAATGTTCCACAAGTGGGGCATTCTGGATTTGGCAGCGAATGCGGCTCTTGTGTTGGCAGATCCTTGTTTTCACCTTCTGTGAGGTTTGTCCTACATACAATTTTAGACATGGACATTGTACCAAATAAATCACATTGCATGTGTTACAATTTGACAGTGAGGAACTGGTAAAAGTGATGTTATTAAATACCCTGGTCTTTCCTTCAATAGTTATATCACAAACACTGCAATTGCCACACTTCACATGCCCTACAATGGGGGACAGACCCCATATAGTTTCAAGTGTAGATGGCTGACTGGTACTGGGTAATGCGGCCCGGACTAAATGGTCCTTCAAATTTTTGCTTTTTTTGAAAGCGAATAGGGGACGCTCAATTTCTAGTGCGCCCGCATTAATAACAGGCCAGTGGCGGAGTATCATTTTTCTCAGTTTGTTTGACACTGGGGAGAACGTAGTGACACAAGCTATTCTTTCCTGTGGGGTTTTTTGGATTGGAGTTAGCAACGTTTCTCTCGGTCTGTACCATGCTCTTTTGAGGGCATTCTTGACAATGCGTCTAGGGTAGCCCCTGTTTTTGAGTTTGGCTGCTAAGATGGCACTTTCTTTGAAGTAGTCCTGCCTACATGAGCAGTTTCTCCTAATTCGCAGGAACTGTGAGAATGGTAATGAGTCCCGTAAGGCTCTGGGGTGATTGCTGGAATAATCTAATAGTGTATTCCGCTCTGTGGTTTTTCTGAATAGGCGCGTCAAAAGGACTCCATCCTGGTGAAAAATGGAGAGATCCAGGAAGTCAATAGAGATTTTGTTTGATGTGAGGGTAAAGTTGAGGCCACAGCAATTATTATTCATCCAGTGTTGGAAATGGCGCAGATCATTGACTTCACATCTCCAAATCATGAAGATGTCGTCAATGTATCTGCGCCATAGTCCAATTCCCGAGTGGAAGGGATTGGAGGGCGAGAGTATAACCTCAGTTTCAATTTCATTCATGAAAAGTATAGCCAGATTAGGAGCAAAAATTGCTCCCATACTTTTCCCCTTAATCTGTTGGTAAAAGAGTCCATTAAAGGTAAAGAAGTTTCTCGTCAGGCAGATTTCAAGTAACTGTAAAATGAATGATGTTGGTATTGTATGAGGGCGTGGGCGTGTATCCAGGGTTTTTTGGATCACCTTCAGGGCCGTTACCTGGGGAATATTTGTATACAGGGACTCCACGTCCATGGTGCAGAGAGTGTCTGTTGCAGGGTCAAAGGGTAAATTCTCTACCAGTGAAATCATGGACATGGAGTCTCTGACATAACAGGGAGTGGAGGGGACAAACTCCTTTATAAAGAAGTCTATGAAGGCTCCCAGTGGCTCTAAAATGGACCCACAAGCTGAGACAATGGGACGTCCAGGGGGTGCAGTGAGACTCTTATGGATTTTCGGAAGAGTATATATCACTGGCGTTCTGGGGCTTTTTATGTTCAAGTAGTTATACTCTTTTTTGGATAAAAACCCTTCAGTCAGTGCATCCGTGGTGATTTTCTTTATCAATACTTGAATTTCCTTTGTGGGATTGGACGCTAGCCTTTGATAGTGTTCCTTATTACCCAACTGTTTTAGTATTTCTGAAGTGTAGGAATCTAGATCTTGTAGAACAATTCCTCCACCTTTATCTGCACTCTTTATGATCAAAGAGTTGTTCATTTTGAGTGTGGTAATGGCCTGTTTTTCTTTAAGCGAAATATTGTATGGAATGAAGGCATGAGAATTTTGTAGTATTGAAAAGTCTTTCAATATCAACTTCTCGAAGGTGACTATTTCAGGGGGAATCATCCCTGAAGTAGGAGAGAAAGTCGATGGTGGGCGGAAAGGGGTTAGGGCATTACTCTCTTGGCCAGGGTGTAATTGAAAGAATGCTTTTAACCGGATCCGTCTAAAGAACCTCATTAGTTCGGTTTGTAGTTCTAAATAGTTGGGAGGGGTAGTGGGCACAAAAGTCAGTCCTTTTTTGAGAAGAGACAGTTCGTCTTTTCCTAAGGAGTAGTTGGAGATGTTAAAAATTGGGATTGCTTCTATGGCTGCGGACGGAGACTCTACCACTGATAGAAATTGTTCCTCGTCCGGCGTTCCCCCGGTGGGTTGACCCATATCTGGGTTTTCTTCACTTTTCCTCTTTGAGGTGTGCCTTGTTGGCCTCTCTGTAAAAAAGGATTTGTGCCACCGGACTGGTGTGACCCGCCCCTTCGAGCTGTGCTACTGCCTTCGCCGGCGTCCGAATTGTCGGAGGATTCGGCTGAGGTTTCTGAGAAATTTACCAAATTTCTCCGTCTATTGTACCTGCCCCAGGGTCTGTACTGTTGAGGGTTAGAATATGTTCGGTTGGTATAAAAGTCCTTTTGTAAATAAGGATATGTGACTTCTGTGTTGTATGATTTTATATCTTTTTTGATTTTGTTGGACTTTTTATTTTGTTCTATTCTGTGATACTCTGCAATAGTTTTGTCAACTTGTTCTAGGAGTTTCTTACTATCCTCAGTAGTACCTGAGTCTTGGATCTGTTTTAGAATGTCCGAGATCTCAGTTTCAAGTGACTTTAGCGTCTCAACAGCAGTATCGATTCCAAGTGCAAGCCAATGACGTGAACAAGTCGTTCCAATGTAGCTAAAGCTAGTTATATACTTGGGATTATCTGTGAAGATTCCTGGCACGTTGCGGACTTGTAATCCTACAGGAATTACCTCTGCCTTCAAATAGTCCGTTAGCATCAATATCATTAGTTGCAAACGGACTTGCTTCTTGCGGAGTTTTTCTAATTGCTCCGGGATTGTGGTATTCTCTTGACTAGGGATTTCTGAATTGTCTGATAGGAGGGATGGACCAGAGCAAAGTTGTTTTAGGTATTCATCTGTATACAGTGGTGCATGACCTGACATAGTGCCGCAGAGTAAAAAAGAGGAGAGAGGATAAGGGAATAACAGGGTGAGGGATGGAGAAGTATAAAGAAGGATGGGGTACTAGGGGACCCAAAACCACTAGGGGTTTGGACAATCGAGAGCCCTTGCAAACCAGCGTTTGCGCTCAAGTATATTTTCACAAACAAGGGGGACCCAAATAAGTACCTAAGGACCTTGGGCAATCATTTATTTCAAAAAACAGAGGTCCGTAGGTGCCTTCCCCATTAACTCTAATTATCCACTGTCTAATTTCAGATATTAAATCCAACGCAGTACCTCAAGGGGTCTTACTTAATATACCGGCCGATTCCAGCGGAAAGCCATAGCTGGTTAAGGAACCGATGGCCACCATACTATATGTAGTATAACGGGACATCGAGGTAATATTCTGTTCCCACTCGCCACAACTTCACGGGCACACTCACTCAAGCCCAGGACTTATTTTACTCTTTGTCTTTTAGGCATCAGCCTCTACCCCTCAGTCTCTCCCTGCACCATAGGAGACTCGTGAGGACCGTCTGCAGAGGTGTGCATTTCGCTTTCTTATCACCTAAGTTGAGGCATATAGAGACCTCCGTCACGCCCGCCCACATAATGCATGAGCCTGACACTCACAGAGTTAGTATCTTGACTACGTGGTCGATTAGGCACCTCCATCGGCATGTCCTGAAATGCTATAAATTCACATGAGCCTGCACCACGTAACAACTGATCACTAGCCACAATGGTAGTCACCACCACATTAGCGCCAAATCCTCACGGTACGATAAACCGAACCCGCTCCCACCAGTCGGCACAGCATGAAATTGGCACATTGGAAGATAAGTTGTTTGAAATCAACGTCACAATAGTATGAGATCAATTTATGGTTTGTGTATTTCCTGTAAAGAACAATTTCAATTAGTGCCATATTTAAACATATTCTTCTCTTTTCTCTTTTCTCCCATTTTTGTTCAATGTCACATATATCAGAAAAAGCACATACAGGCAAAACAATGTTTATGTCCTGATGATGATCCCAGTTCACTAGGAGCCGGGGATCGAAACGTCGTCGACACTTTGCCAAATTCTGTAACCTTACCACAGTGTTGAAACTGTTACATGAATTTGTTGTCTGAACTTGCCATGCAAATATGCCACTGATGCAAGGGACAATTGGCTCCCATGTTCTTTTTGCCTGATATTCTTTACCCTCTTTTTCTTGCTTTCTTGCCTATTTTTTTCAATCCTTTTTGAATGTACTTTTGGATAGGTACAGTCTTGTACCCTATCAACGTTCGCACCAGACCTCTCTGATGGTCTTTTAAACTTGTTGATATTTTGAAATAAATTTTCAGGCCCGGCTGGGTACTGAAAACAAAATATAGTACTGATTGGAGTCTATATTTGTATCTGTCCTTTTGATAACTTAATCCTACGGACCTCTGTTTTTTGAAATAAATGATTGCCCAAGGTCCTTAGGTACTTATTTGGGTCCCCCTTGTTTGTGAAAATATATTTTCTTCTGTTGAAGCATAAAACACACATTTCCCAGTGCTGTTGTCAGATGATCCTTAAGTCTTTGACGTCCCTGGGACTTCTTGAACAGGAGGCAATCTCTACCTCAAGCCCTTGGAGAAACTCAGGAAATAAGTTGCAGAATGGTCAGTCCTTTCCTATCACTGCCCAGACAGAATCTGCAACTGCAGGCCAATAAAATAAAGCAACAAACAGCAAAAGGGCAGTACTCCTTCTGGCAGCGTTTCCAGCTCTTCTTCTTGGCAGGGTCCTTAGTCCAAAAGAGCTCTAAAGTTCTGGGGTCAGGGCCCCAAAGCTTATACTACTTTTCCCTTTGAAGTTTTAGGCAGCAAGTCTCTCTTGCTCAGTAGAATCCAGTTCTTTGCTCCCTAGTCCAGCTTCACTATAGGAGGTGGAGAGAGCATTGTGAAGATCAGACACACCCCATTAAGGTGCCAGTGAAAACTCCTCCCACCACTCTGTGCAGAAAGATCTAATCAACCAAGGATTAACAGAGAGTCCAACAAAAAAGTACCTTTACATGCAGGAAAGGGAGTGGTTTTGACTAAGCCGAGTTCCCATCAGTCCACCATCGAGACCGCCCTTCATCATTTGGGATCTCTTTGGCATAAATGATTCACAATCAGGGGTGAAAAAACCTGTATTGGTACTTAATTACCATACACAGGAAAAACCAGTATTTTAATCCTGATGTGGAATGCTAATGTGAATAGGATAGCGTTTCTAGTGGTGAACTGAATAGCAGTGCTTGAAAGAAAGTGAATGGTGAAAAAAGATAAGAAGATCTAAAATTAGGTAGTGATTGGGAAAACAATTTAATAAGCACCCTCACACTCCTAAATCAATAAAAACAGTGCTGAATAGTGGTTTTAACAAATGTCCACTATAAGAGAATATTAGGTCGACATGTTTCTGCAGACGAATGAGGTCAAAGGATCCCCTGCTGCTTCCTCAGGACCATTAGAGCTACTGCTAGGTTAAGATAAAAGAATCATATCACCTGAAAGTGTATGTATTAACATCTTCTCATCCTGAAAGACAAGATGAAAATGGTTTGTGTCAAGGTAAAGGTACAGTTTATAAGCAACAAATTATGTCCACATTATGCTAAAAGTTTATAATGTGCCAGTCATCCGGTGAGTAATGACCAAAAAGTACAGAACGTCAGAGTCAATCTGAACACGCCAAATATAATGGTTATATAAGTATATGTTCACTCACCCAACTGATGAGAAGGAACAGCCCCACCTCACCTGGCACGAGCTCAGGTAGTGGATGCACCGCACTAAAAAAAGGATAACAAACTAAGATGTATTTACATCTATATACACTCCGTGGCGAAAACACCTCCGTGCAGGCGCCACCCCTGCGTCACACGCATACAGCCACCAGAACCCTCTCCCTGGTCAAGTTTATCATTATAAACACAATGGTCTCAAACACTCTTTAGACCAACAAGAACTACCTAGGTTAATCCTAGCATAGCACATTAGTCACTCACCTCTCCGTCGGTACACCGGTCGTCCCTCAAAGCTCTTTCGTAGGGAGGAAACGACTCGGTGCACCGACGGGGCTTTTAATGTCAGATCTGGGTCCGCCCTGATGCCGCGTCGCGCAGGCTCTGACGCCCCTAGCGCGTCATCAGTGCACACGCGTCAGCCATCGCGCTAGGGATAGAGGGAATTGTAGTTTAATTCGGCCTAAGATGCCGAGTTAGATTGAGTAAACCTGCGCGTCAACACGGCACACACGTTGGAGAACGGGAATTGTAGTTTGACATGACCCGCGGTGCTGTGCCAGTCGGTGTTCGAATCCCCGAAGGGGGGCAAGCATCTAGTGAGGCAAAACCCTGTGATATTACCGCAAAAGGCGGTATTCAAGGAAACATAGACGTTAATTATAAAAGCAGTGGTACGTAGGCTACAGAGATATATGGATATATGTATATATATATGCCCATACATCACATTGACAGGTTTTGGAAGCCTTTATTCATATAAAGGGGCACACTTTTTTCCACAGTTGTCTATGTCATGTTCCTATCGGGTGACAGAGCATGGTTGTACACACAATACAGGGGGCATCCCAGAAATCACAATGACATCCATGGGATTTCATCGTTCAACCCGTTTGTGTCACTGTGAAGTCTGTACACCCATTTTTGCTCACATTTAAACAGGAACTTTGATATATCAGTGACCGAAGAGGGGATCCATGGTTGGTCCAGTACCGTCCATGATATATCAGTGGGTTGGTGGCCCATTTGCAAAAAATGACTCGACATTTTTGTAGCTTGTTTACAGCAACGGATAGAACTCTTGTGCTCAGAGATCCTATGCTTGATTTTTCTAGTGGTCATCCCCACGTAGTTTAGTTTGCAAGGGCAGGTGATTAAATAGATCAGGTTTGAGCTGTTACAGTTGGTGAACCGTCGCAGCTCCCATGGTCTATTCGTGCCTATGTCAATGGTTACCGTTTTGGTAGTTTGGGGACAGGCTGCACAGTTCCCACAGGGGTGGTGCCCGGTAACTGATGGCATGTCCCACAATGTACCAACTGCACGTGGCAGGACGGTTTTAGGTCTAGTATGGACCAACTGGTCTCTCAAATTTTTCGTCTTCTGAAGGCAAACAGAGGAGGAGGTATGGGATCAGTGCCTGTTTTAAGGATCTTCCAATGTTTTTTAACAATTTTTTGCATTTTATTGGAGAATGTGCTGTATGTGTTTACGCATGTCATCCTCTCTTGTTGATTTCTCGGAAGTGCCGGTTCCAGTAAGCTTTCCCTATTGTTGTTAGCAGCCCGCTTTTTGGATTGTTTGATGAGCTGTTTAGGGTATTTCTTGTCTAGCAAGTTACTCTCTAAGGCTAGAGAATGAGTGCCGAAAGCCTTTTTAGTTGAACAATTCCTCTGGATGCGCAGGAATTGCCCAAAGGGCAAATTGTCCCTTAAAGCCCTTGGGTGGAAACTGTCATAGCTGAGCAGAGAGTTTCTCGCCATTGGCTTACGGTACAGTTCGGACTGTAAGCCCCCTCCTGATGCTGAAATCAGTAAATCTAGGAATGCTAGTTGTTTTTTGTCAAATTCTATGGTGAACCTCAGGTACTGATTTCTCCCATTCAACCACGTGTGAAATTGGCGAAGTTCATCTTCTGTTCCACGCCATACGACAAAAATGTCGTCTATGTACCTTTTCCATACTCGCAGACACTGAAGATGGGGGTTAGTGTCTGCGAGTACGTGTGTTTGTTCAAAGGTATGGACATACAAGTTAGCGAGACTAGGAGCAAAAACGCTTCCCATGCTCGTCCCGCTAACTTGTAGGTAGATGGAATCCTCATACTGAAAGAAATTCTCAGTCATTGCGATCGTGGCCAGAGTCATGATAAACCTGACCGGGGTAATAGAATTGAGCTCTCTGGTGGTTAGAAGGGCCTCAATAGCTTCTAGTGTTTCTGATTGTGGGATCGATGTATACAGACTCTCCACGTCGAGAGACACCAAGAGGTCGAGATCTCCATTGAAATCGATGTCTGGCAAGAGTCTAAGAACATCCTTAGTGTCTTTAAGGAAGGTGGGCATCTCGCGCACAATGGGTTGTAAGAAAAAATCTACAAAGGTAGACAGGGGTTCCAGCAGTGAACCTATCCCTGATATAATAGGTCTCCCGGGCGGGGGACGTTGTGGCTTGTGTACCTTTGGAAGTGTGTAAAAGTACGGCATTGTAGGGTTGACAGTACGTAGATATTGAGACTCTTTCTCAGTGATCCATCCTTCCGCAAGGCCTTCCTCAACGATATGGCCAATAACTGTAGTTAGCCTATCTGTAGGATCGCTATCAAGTTTACGATACGCCCTAGTGTCATTAAGCTGGCGCATGCATTCCTTGCGATATGTATCCACGTCCATTAGGACGGTAGCTCCACCTTTATCAGCTGGCTTTATTACCACTGATTCTAGATTGGCCAATCTCACAACCGCTTCCTGTTCACTTTTGGACAGATTGACAAAGCATTTCTGGGGTTGAAGATATAGCTGATTCAGGTCATGATTCACGGCTTCTTCAAAGGCTTGTACTTTAGCCGGTAACCCCACTGTACTAGGGTTAAAAGTGGATGGCCTCTTAAGGCCCGTGTTCTCTGTGTCTCCACTTTGTGTTACTGTTGTTTTGTTGGCAAACAAGTAGTGAAGCCTGATTTTCCGATAGAATTTGGCCATTTCAGTTTGTACAAGGAAAGGATCGCCCTTGTTAGTTTTCACAAAACCTAATCCTTTATTAAGGACCCGTTCTTCGGTGTCAGTCAAAACATGTTTGCTTAAATTCATCACGAGGCTGATGTTCCTGCCTGTTCCCTCGGGATCTTCTTGCCGTCTCTCAGGTCCATGGTCGCTGGAGGGAGATTCCAGCGCACCTGGCCTTGTTGCTGATTTCTCCGTTTGCCTCTCGGACGTCCAGGGCCCTGTCCTAAAAAAGGCTGCTGGTTGAAATCTGGGTATGGTTGTTGAGGTCCAAAGGAACCCGGCGGGGGAAACGTAGGTGGACCCCAAGGCGAGGGTTGCCACCATGCTGGCACTGGGGGTTGTGTGTAATAGGGGTAATATCCCCTTCGGCCTCTCCCATTGGTGCCCCTACCCCTCACATTAGTCTTAGTACTATCTCGATTGGAGGAATCCGAGTCAGTAGAAGCCCCATCTGAACTGGACGTGTCATATGATGATCCCCGTCGGCCATTGCTGTTAAAAGCCGTTGGTACATAATTATCCGCTGTATATGGATAAATGGTCTCTGCCGCAAACTTGGCCAGATCCTTTTTGAATTTCTCAAGTTTCTGCGACAAGATAGAATCTCTCAGATCTTTACTAGCTTTGTTCCCTTCATCCTGTCCTTTTGTAAACACTTTGCTGGTAAGGGTTGTCTTGATCTGGCCCTCAAGGGTTTGAATTTCAATCAATATGTCATCGGCTTTCTTTTTGGCAGTTTTGATGATCAACACTAGCCAGTCACGTGTGCATTTCCACGCGATGAGGTACCAGTCTCTGCAGAAGTTTTTATTATCCAGAAATAAGCGGGGGGCATTGGTAACAATTAGCCCGCTCGGGGCGCAGTTACCCCTAAGGTATTCGGCCATAATGATCCCGTGGACACTGACCCTTGCTTGGTTCTTCTTAAGTACAAGGACTTTAGCCCATCCATCATCGCTAGTTATTGGAACCGATGATATAGTATCCAATATACTCGGGTTATCAGCTAATATCGAGTCAATTTCTGCATCGTCAAATGCTAAGCCAGGGTTCGTGGCCATGGTCACTGTAGGGGAGACACACGGCGATAGCACACACGCAGAATAGTGCGAGCCAGGAGTGTATGTGTGGCAAGTTTGTAGAGGTAAACTAACCGAGGTGAAGTTACGGTGAAAAGGTCAAGACCTGCAACAATATGCTGCACAGAACTATTAAACACAAAAGAGGTCCTAGGGGAAAGTTTATAGACCCTGACTGTTAAGCCCCCTAAACAGAACTGACACCAACCAAGGATTAACAGAGAGTCCAACAAAAAAGTACCTTTACATGCAGGAAAGGGAGTGGTTTTGACTAAGCCGAGTTCCCATCAGTCCACCATCGAGACCGCCCTTCATCATTTGGGATCTCTTTGGCATAAATGATTCACAATCAGGGGTGAAAAAACCTGTATTGGTACTTAATTACCATACAACGGAAAAACCAGTATTTTAATCCTGATGTGGAATGCTAATGTGAATAGGATAGCGTTTCTAGTGGTGAACTGAATAGCAGTGCTTGAAAGAAAGTGAATGGTGAAAAAAGATAAGAAGATCTAAAATTAGGTAGTGATTGGGAAAACAATTTAATAAGCACCCTCACACTCCTAAATCAATAAAAACAGTGCTGAATAGTGGTTTTAACAAATGTCCACTATAAGAGAATATTAGGTCGACATGTTTCTGCAGACGAATGAGGTCAAAGGATCCCCTGCTGCTTCCTCAGGACCATTAGAGCTACTGCTAGGTTAAGATAAAAGAATCATATCACCTGAAAGTGTATGTATTAACATCTTCTCATCCTGAAAGACAAGATGAAAATGGTTTGTGTCAAGGTAAAGGTACAGTTTATAAGCAACAAATTATGTCCACATTATGCTAAAAGTTTATAATGTGCCAGTCATCCGGTGAGTAATGACCAAAAAGTACAGAACGTCAGAGTCAATCTGAACACGCCAAATATAATGGTTATATAAGTATATGTTCACTCACCCAACTGATGAGAAGGAACAGCCCCACCTCACCTGGCACGAGCTCAGGTAGTGGATGCACCGCACTAAAAAAAGGATAACAAACTAAGATGTATTTACATCTATATACACTCCGTGGCGAAAACACCTCCGTGCAGGCGCCACCCCTGCGTCACACGCATACAGCCACCAGAACCCTCTCCCTGGTCAAGTTTATCATTATAAACACAATGGTCTCAAACACTCTTTAGACCAACAAGAACTACCTAGGTTAATCCTAGCATAGCACATTAGTCACTCACCTCTCCGTCGGTACACCGGTCGTCCCTCAAAGCTCTTTCGTAGGGAGGAAACGACTCGGTGCACCGACGGGGCTTTTAATGTCAGATCTGGGTCCGCCCTGATGCCGCGTCGCGCAGGCTCTGACGCCCCTAGCGCGTCATCAGTGCACACGCGTCAGCCATCGCGCTAGGGATAGAGGGAATTGTAGTTTAATTCGGCCTAAGATGCCGAGTTAGATTGAGTAAACCTGCGCGTCAACACGGCACACACGTTGGAGAACGGGAATTGTAGTTTGACATGACCCGCGGTGCTGTGCCAGTCGGTGTTCGAATCCCCGAAGGGGGGCAAGCATCTAGTGAGGCAAAACCCTGTGATATTACCGCAAAAGGCGGTATTCAAGGAAACATAGACGTTAATTATAAAAGCAGTGGTACGTAGGCTACAGAGATATATGGATATATGTATATATATATGCCCATACATCACATTGACAGGTTTTGGAAGCCTTTATTCATATAAAGGGGCACACTTTTTTCCACAGTTGTCTATGTCATGTTCCTATCGGGTGACAGAGCATGGTTGTACACACAATACAGGGGGCATCCCAGAAATCACAATGACATCCATGGGATTTCATCGTTCAACCCGTTTGTGTCACTGTGAAGTCTGTACACCCATTTTTGCTCACATTTAAACAGGAACTTTGATATATCAGTGACCGAAGAGGGGATCCATGGTTGGTCCAGTACCGTCCATGATATATCAGTGGGTTGGTGGCCCATTTGCAAAAAATGACTCAACATTTTTGTAGCTTGTTTACAGCAACGGATAGAACTCTTGTGCTCAGAGATCCTATGCTTGATTTTTCTAGTGGTCATCCCCACGTAGTTTAGTTTGCAAGGGCAGGTGATTAAATAGATCAGGTTTGAGCTGTTACAGTTGGTGAACCGTCGCAGCTCCCATGGTCTATTCGTGCCTATGTCAATGGTTACCGTTTTGGTAGTTTGGGGACAGGCTGCACAGTTCCCACAGGGGTGGTGCCCGGTAACTGATGGCATGTCCCACAATGTACCAACTGCACGTGGCAGGACGGTTTTAGGTCTAGTATGGACCAACTGGTCTCTCAAATTTTTCCCTCTTCTGAAGGCAAACAGAGGAGGAGGTATGGGATCAGTGCCTGTTTTAAGGATCTTCCAATGTTTTTTAACAATTTTTTGCATTTTATTGGAGAATGTGCTGTATGTGTTTACGCATGTCATCCTCTCTTGTTGATTTCTCGGAAGTGCCGGTTCCAGTAAGCTTTCCCTATTGTTGTTAGCAGCCCGCTTTTTGGATTGTTTGATGAGCTGTTTAGGGTATTTCTTGTCTAGCAAGTTACTCTCTAAGGCTAGAGAATGAGTGCCGAAAGCCTTTTTAGTTGAACAATTCCTCTGGATGCGCAGGAATTGCCCAAAGGGCAAATTGTCCCTTAAAGCCCTTGGGTGGAAACTGTCATAGCTGAGCAGAGAGTTTCTCGCCATTGGCTTACGGTACAGTTCGGACTGTAAGCCCCCTCCTGATGCTGAGATCAGTAAATCTAGGAATGCTAGTTGTTTTTTGTCAAATTCTATGGTGAACCTCAGGTACTGATTTCTCCCATTCAACCACGTGTGAAATTGGCGAAGTTCATCTTCTGTTCCACGCCATACGACAAAAATATCATGACTCTGGCCACGATCGCAATGACTGAGAATTTCTTTCAGTATGAGGATTCCATCTACCTACAAGTTAGCGGGACGAGCATGGGAAGCGTTTTTGCTCCTAGTCTCGCTAACTTGTATGTCCATACCTTTGAACAAACACACGTACTCGCAGACACTAACCCCCATCTTCAGTGTCTGCGAGTATGGAAAAGGTACATAGACGACATTTTTGTCGTATGGCGTGGAACAGAAGATGAACTTCGCCAATTTCACACGTGGTTGAATGGGAGAAATCAGTACCTGAGGTTCACCATAGAATTTGACAAAAAACAACTAGCATTCCTAGATTTACTGATCTCAGCATCAGGAGGGGGCTTACAGTCCGAACTGTACCGTAAGCCAATGGCGAGAAACTCTCTGCTCAGCTATGACAGTTTCCACCCAAGGGCTTTAAGGGACAATTTGCCCTTTGGGCAATTCCTGCGCATCCAGAGGAATTGTTCAACTAAAAAGGCTTTCGGCACTCATTCTCTAGCCTTAGAGAGTAACTTGCTAGACAAGAAATACCCTAAACAGCTCATCAAACAATCCAAAAAGCGGGCTGCTAACAACAATAGGGAAAGCTTACTGGAACCGGCACTTCCGAGAAATCAACAAGAGAGGATGACATGCGTAAACACATACAGCACATTCTCCAATAAAATGCAAAAAATTGTTAAAAAACATTGGAAGATCCTTAAAACAGGCACTGATCCCATACCTCCTCCTCTGTTTACCTTCAGAAGAGGGAAAAATTTGAGAGACCAGTTGGTCCATACTAGACCTAAAACCGTCCTGCCACGTGCAGTTGGTACATTGTGGGACATGCCATCAGTTACCGGGCACCACCCCTGTGGGAACTGTGCAGCCTGTCCCCAAACTACCAAAACGGTAACCATTGACATAGGCACGAATAGACCATGGGAGCTGCGACGGTTCACCAACTGTAACAGCTCAAACCTGATCTATTTAATCACCTGCCCTTGCAAACTAAACTACGTGGGGATGACCACTAGAAAAATCAAGCATAGGATCTCTGAGCACAAGAGTTCTATCCGTTGCTGTAAACAAGCTACAAAAATGTCGAGTCATTTTTTGCAAATGGGCCACCAACCCACTGATATATCATGGACGGTACTGGACCAACCATGGATCCCCTCTTCGGTCACTGATATATCAAAGTTCCTGTTTAAATGTGAGCAAAAATGGGTGTACAGACTTCACAGTGACACAAACGGGTTGAACGATGAAATCCCATGGATGTCATTGTGATTTCTGGGATGCCCCCTGTATTGTGTGTACAACCATGCTCTGTCACCCGATAGGAACATGACATAGACAACTGTGGAAAAAAGTGTGCCCCTTTATATGAATAAAGGCTTCCAAAACCTGTCAATGTGATGTATGGGCATATATATATACATATATCCATATATCTCTGTAGCCTACGTACCACTGCTTTTATAATTAACGTCTATGTTTCCTTGAATACCGCCTTTTGCGGTAATATCACAGGGTTTTGCCTCACTAGATGCTTGCCCCCCTTCGGGGATTCGAACACCGACTGGCACAGCACCGCGGGTCATGTCAAACTACAATTCCCGTTCTCCAACGTGTGTGCCGTGTTGACGCGCAGGTTTACTCAATCTAACTCGGCATCTTAGGCCGAATTAAACTACAATTCCCTCTATCCCTAGCGCGATGGCTGACGCGTGTGCACTGATGACGCGCTAGGGGCGTCAGAGCCTGCGCGACGCGGCATCAGGGCGGACCCAGATCTGACATTAAAAGCCCCGTCGGTGCACCGAGTCGTTTCCTCCCTACGAAAGAGCTTTGAGGGACGACCGGTGTACCGACGGAGAGGTGAGTGACTAATGTGCTATGCTAGGATTAACCTAGGTAGTTCTTGTTGGTCTAAAGAGTGTTTGAGACCATTGTGTTTATAATGATAAACTTGACCAGGGAGAGGGTTCTGGTGGCTGTATGCGTGTGACGCAGGGGTGGCGCCTGCACGGAGGTGTTTTCGCCACGGAGTGTATATAGATGTAAATACATCTTAGTTTGTTATCCTTTTTTTAGTGCGGTGCATCCACTACCTGAGCTCGTGCCAGGTGAGGTGGGGCTGTTCCTTCTCATCAGTTGGGTGAGTGAACATATACTTATATAACCATTATATTTGGCGTGTTCAGATTGACTCTGACGTTCTGTACTTTTTGGTCATTACTCACCGGATGACTGGCACATTATAAACTTTTAGCATAATGTGGACATAATTTGTTGCTTATAAACTGTACCTTTACCTTGACACAAACCATTTTCATCTTGTCTTTCAGGATGAGAAGATGTTAATACATACACTTTCAGGTGATATGATTCTTTTATCTTAACCTAGCAGTAGCTCTAATGGTCCTGAGGAAGCAGCAGGGGATCCTTTGACCTCATTCGTCTGCAGAAACATGTCGACCTAATATTCTCTTATAGTGGACATTTGTTAAAACCACTATTCAGCACTGTTTTTATTGATTTAGGAGTGTGAGGGTGCTTATTAAATTGTTTTCCCAATCACTACCTAATTTTAGATCTTCTTATCTTTTTTCACCATTCACTTTCTTTCAAGCACTGCTATTCAGTTCACCACTAGAAACGCTATCCTATTCACATTAGCATTCCACATCAGGATTAAAATACTGGTTTTTCCTGTGTATGGTAATTAAGTACCAATACAGGTTTTTTCACCCCTGATTGTGAATCATTTATGCCAAAGAGATCCCAAATGATGAAGGGCGGTCTCGATGGTGGACTGATGGGAACTCGGCTTAGTCAAAACCACTCCCTTTCCTGCATGTAAAGGTACTTTTTTGTTGGACTCTCTGTTAATCCTTGGTTGGTGTCAGTTCTGTTTAGGGGGCGTAACAGTCAGGGTCTATAAACTTTCCCCTAGGACCTCTTTTGTGTTTAATAGAAAGATCTAATCAGCCTTGCTATGATTCACCCAGGAAAGACAGGACACACCTCAACACACCCCACCCCGATTGTCTAAAGTGAATGCACATCCCCGGCTCCTGTCACTTCAAAACCAGGCAGTGAATGCACAAACAGGAAGAGGTACACAAGAGGGTTAAACAAGAAAATGCCCACTTTCTAAAGTTAAGGGTTCACCCCTAATATATATAACACTTTTTTAAAATTGGTATTTTCAAACACACAACTCAAAAATAACCTTTACTAAAAGATGTGATATTAAATTCTGATCTAAGGGAACCTAGACCATTTCTCTATCTTTTCGCTATTGAAAGTTACACTTGTAAATTGCTGGAAGGCAGCTCCAATGATCACCTATGGAAAAGATAGCCTTTCAATAGTGAAAAACTAAATGCACAGTTTTTTACAATGAGGACATGTAAAGCACACTACTACATGTCCTACCTTTCGCACACACTGCACTCTGCCCTCAGGGGTATCATTGGCATACTTAAGGGGTGCCTTATATGCAGTCAGAGGGAAGGGTAGGGCCTGGTAAGTGGGTGTGCTTGCCTTGTCAGCGTGGCAGTTAAAACTCCACACAGACACTGCAGTGGCATGTCTGAGACCCATTTGAAAGGCTGCTTGTTTGGGTGGCAAAATCAGTGCTACTGGCCCACTAGTAGGATTTAATTTACATGCTCTGGGCTCACACACAGTGCACTGTACTAGATACTTACTAGTAAATCAAATATACCTTTCATGGAAAACCAATCATAACACAATTTACAGTAGGAGCACTTTGTACTTTAGCACTGAAAAGCAAAAAGAAACTGCACATTGACACTAAACCAGCAAAAACGGAGTCCAGCATACCATAAAATCAGGAGGTCACAAAGCAAAAAAACTGGGGGAAACTCACCAAAAGATGCCAGGTCTAACAGATCGCATGACCGATTCTTGTTCGCAAGAAACAATGTTAGGTGTAGGAACTTTAAAAAACTTTGGAGCAGCACAAGTTTATGCAAGTCAGATATTAGAGCTGTTGTGTAAATAAATAAGGAAATCGGAACACTGGGATTTTTTCAAGTCATCATTAGATTCAGGGACATGGAAATTCAAATAAACATGTACATAGTTGCTATCTCATTTGTATCTCAAACTTCCATATCAACTCCGTGGTGGCTGTTGGAACCTACGATGCGACGGAGGACAGCAGGTTCTTGTGTTTGAGGCGAAAAAACGATATAAACCATCTTCGTTTAAGTGGTTCTTTATAGAATATACCCATAGATTCATCAAACATCCATTTTGTGATTCCTTATTAGCGAAAAATAAGAATTCGCTAATAAGGAATAGCAAAATGCAATGCATGAAGAACTTGCTTGAAAAATAGCGATTTCTTAAAATTCCTTAATTGCGAGTCGCAATTAAGGAATACCTCTCCATTCTTTCTTATGAGCCTAGAGGCCCATAGGAATGAATGGGAAGACAATGTCAATTTGCGATTCTCAATTAGAGAATCGCAAATTGAGATTGCAATTTCAAGGGTGTCAAAAGGACACCCTGTTGCACCCCTGAAATCTGCATATGGGTACATCTTGCACACACACATGCCTTAAGGGCATGCTTGTGTGTAAAATGGAACTTTGAAAAATGCACTTTAGTGCATTTTGCAAAGTTTTTGCAAATTACCATGAAGTTCAACTTCATGGTAATTTGCTCCCTCTATTAGCGAAATCGCAATTTTTTTTACTTTAATGCATTGCATTTAAGGAATATCAATTTGAGATTCCATAAATGCAATAGCAATTTGAGGAATCGCAATTTTGCGATTTCTTTAATTGCGATTTTTGCATTTGGGATGATGCATCCCAAATGCAAAAATAACGGTTGCAAAGGGGCAGATTCTGAGAATCTGCCCCTTTGCGAGCGGTGTTTAGCTTGATGCATCTATGCCATAGACTACAACAGGGTGGTCGGTCCGTTTTCTGACCAGCTTGTAATGGGCCCCTTTGTGATTTTGTTTCAATGTATTATTTATATGTGATGTATTGTAGCACCTTGTTATAAAACAATTAAATAGTACTAAATAGAGAAATTATTAGCAATACCCGAACTTTGTTATCAAAAGGTGTAGAGTTGATTTTTCAAATAAGTCTTAAAGGTCAACAATTTGGGAGCAACATTCTCATTAAATAAGTACGTTATTTCCACAAGAAACGAGTCAGTAGCAACAAAGAAAAGGCAGGAGGAGGAACATACGACAGACACAAGGAATTCGAGAGCAAAGAGCAATAAGGACATACAGTAAGATTAAAAAGTAGAGGTTAGGTGTGGGTAGATGTTGATAACATTTAAAAATAACACACAGAACCGAAATGTGCACTAAAAACATGATAACCAGTGGAGTTCAAGCAAATAAGAAACCGAGGAGCGTAAAAGTGTTAATTTAAAAGGATTGTTATATGAATCAAAAGATCTGTTTTTTGTTAAATATTGGAATATGACAAAACATACACAAATTGTGGCCAGGCACACCTGTTTTTTTGATGTATCTCAATTAGGATGCCTGATATTGCTGTCAATGCAGGTTCTATTCTGAGAATGTTACCCTCTCCCCCAGTAAAATGTACTGCTAAAGCGATGATTGCCCTGTCTGGGATATGTCGGTTCAGCAACGAACAATACTCTTCTGAACAAATATCACAGCAGTTTACTAACTGAAAAAACACAATTTGAAAAACTTTCTCTGTAAGCTTATGTTCACTTTGCCGGCGGCAGAGTAAGTACTGTATAAGAGTCGACCTTTATTTTTTCCGAGAGAGCAGGTACTCCGTGGGGACTTTCAAGATCATCTATCACAATCTTCTACTTGAATAAAGTTGCAACAGCTGAGCTTAGCCCACCTGCCGTGAGGCTGCAGCACACTCAGTTTTCACCTTGGCTGTTCGTCTTGCAAGAAGGCGAAACTATTGAAATAAAGTTGCCTGCCCACATCTGCCCTTTTGGTCATCTCAAGTAGACACACACGTTGAAGCCATTGCCAAGAATGATGATTTTTGGAACACTTTTAAGAGCGTACAACCAGTGTAACAGTGTTAAGTTAGGAGCGCACTATTATTGTAACACTTAAGTTAGGAGCGTACTACGAGGACTACTACTACTAGTACATGAGAAAGACATTTTAAAGATCTCTGTTTTGGTTTTGAAAGATTTAAGAGGGCATTGAGGTATTAATGGTAGACAATTTTTTTTAAGGGTTCTTTCATGATGACTTAAATAACCGCTGAAGGAAGGATACAGCACACTTTTTTTAAAAATCTAAACCTGTTGGTGGAGATGTCAGGGGAACATTTTAAAGTTAGTAAGATATGTATACATAGAGTTGGTTCCACAGATCACACAATTTGTTATTTGGTCTAAATCTATTCAGTAGTTTTTGGGAAATGAAAGGGAATTCAAATTTGTATATCTGTGGCCATGTGTCCTTCATGACGATTTCATGATGGTCACGGCAACCCCGTGGAAGCACATGCCAACAGAAATGCTGTAATTGGCTGGTGGCAACCTGAAGAAAAAGTTGAAGCCGCCATTTTATGCATGCTGGTATGGTCCTTGGGGCTGAAATGTTGTACAAGGGGCCAGGGTGTAGGTACCCTGACCCTAGATTTGACATATAGGGGGGTTTGAAGGACCCTGATGTGTTTAATACATTGAAAACCAGGTTTTTTCCATGTGTGATATTCGCATATACGTCATGACCAGCAGCGTTAAGCGTCGCAGTGATGGCCTGAATGTAGAGAAAAAGTTTTTTAAAAAAACCTTCTGAGACTCATTCAGAGACTCATTCAGAGAATAATGCATGGACTCAATCAGACTTTTGCAACCACACACATCCCCATTATGGCACTCATTTACCTACTCACACCCCCACTGAGGCATCCATGCACTCACTCACAAATGCACTCTGACACCCACGCACACACTCAAAGACCCACCCAAAGACTCATGAATCCACTCAGAAACCTACTCTGACTCATTTAACCACTCACAGACCCACTCAGTCACACATGCACCCATTCACTTATACACTTGGACTTATGCACCGACTCACTCATGCATCCACTCAAAGATCCACTCAGAGAGTCATGCACCAACAGCCACCCATGGATCTTCTCAGAGACTCTTGCACCCACTCAAACCCTCACTCAGAGACTCATGCACCCACTGACACACCCACTCAGACACTCATAATGCTACTTGCAGATCCACTCAGACACTAATACACTCTTCAACACTCCCACTCAGACACTCAAGTACTGACTCATGAAACTAGTCAGAGACTCATGCACCCACTGACACATCCACTTGCACCCACTCAAACCCTCACTCAGAGACTCATGCACACACTGACACACCCACTCAGACACTCATAATGCTACTTGCAGATCCACTCAGACACTAATACACTCTTCAACACACCCACTCAGACACTCATGTACTGACTCATGAAACTAGTTAGAGACTCATGCACCCACTGACACATCCACTCGGACCTTCACACTCCACTTTACAGACTCACTCACAAGCTCATGCACCCAGTTCAATCCCCATTCAGGCACTCACAGATGCACTCAGAGACACTTACACACACACACACTCTTAAACCCACTCGGGGATTCATGCATCGTCACACATTCACCTAAACAATCATGCACCCACTCTCAGACCCTATCAGAAACTCATGCACCCACTCAAATCCCTACTCAGAAACCTATGTGCCCACACACATGTGCACTGAGACACTCATGCACCTACTTACAATTGACTCAGAGACTCATGGACCCCCCCCTCACACCAAGTCAAACACTCATGTACTGACTCATGGACCTAGTCAGAGATACATGCACCCACTGCACCCACTGACACATCCAGTCACACAGTCACCCACCTGCTCACATACTCATTCAGAGACTCATGCACCTAGTTCAACCCTCATTCAAACACTCACCTATACATTTACCGATGTACTCAATGACTCACACACCTACTCAAACCCCCACTCGGAGACTCATGCACCCATTCAGAGGCTCATGCACCCACTCAAACCCCAATCAGAGACTCATGCATCCAGTCAAACAGTCACTCAGACAGGCATGCACCCACTCACAGACCCTCTCAGAGACTCATACACCCAGTCAAACCCCCACTCAAAGACTCATGCACCCACTCACAAATCTACTGAGATACTCATGCATCTACTCACACATCCTCTCAAAGACTCGTGCACCCACCCACACACCCATTCAGACACACATGTGCTGACTCATGGACCTAGTCAGAGACTCAGGTACCCACTCTCAGACCCACTGAGAGTCATGCACCCACTCATACACTTGCGCATCCACTGATGGCGTCAGTCAGACACTGACATACCCACTCACAAACCCATTGAGAGTCTTATGCAGCCTCTCAACCACCTAGGTAGACACTCATACACCCACTAATCATTTCACTGGCAAACTTATGCATTCACTCAATTAAGCACTGAGAGACTCATGGAGGTAGTCAGAGACTAATGCACCCACTCACTTATGACACTCATAGACAGTCTCATCAATGTACTTATACTCTCATGGATCATCTAACAGAGCTTCTTAGACAGAGAGTTTTGTATGTACCGACAGACACACTCAAACACTTCTACGTGCTTTCAGGCACACTCAGAGTAATATACATATGTGTATAGTGTTATTTAGCTGGTCATGCACCCAGTGTCATGCACAGAATTACTTTTTAGCTATGAATTTTTAATGTGCCGGTGTCCATTAAATGTCTTCTTTTGTTTTGCGTATTCTCGTATATTATGACGTTGTGAATATTTCACCAATTGAAAAAATATATATAAAGAAAATTAACAACATTTTGGGCAATAGGGAGAGCCTTAGTGTTCATTATGAGTATGTGACAGCTACACATGAGTGGATGCAAAGTTTTAGGTTGCTGAGAAACACCCTGTTGCCTTCATCCGTGAAGTGAACTTCATCACTTCTATAGATTCCATGCATGTCAAAACACAGGTTGTTTTTGGAGATACAGCCCATGTTATGGAGTCTGAAGAATGCAGAAACTGTTTTATTAACATGTTTCCTAGCTATGTCAGTCCATTGGCATAATTGATTAAACCACTTCCATTTCTGTCTTTGGCATATATTGTAGTACACACAGAACGTCTGTGGGAAAAGTGTTATCAATTCTGCAAAGTTTTCCTTCTTAAGGATTTCCAGTCCTACCCCAGTCAGTGTGCTAAGAACCACAGATGTCGCAAAGACAGGAAGAAATTTACCAACAAACATACAGACATATGCGATCAGACTCCCACATAGGGACTGAGACAGTCATTTAGATGTCTGCTGAAGAACTCACACTTTCAAGTCTAACATCCAGAGAAAGGGGCCTTGCATCATCTCTCAGGCCTGCTACACTCCTGTGTATGCAGTTTACTGCTAGTGCTATCTTCTCATTTAAAAGTCCTAGAAAAGGCATAACCTGCTCTTCTACCACGTATTACTCACCACTAAGGTAGGCTGTAGTGAGACCATAGGGCAGGGTGTTAACGGCTTAAAATATAACAAACGTACTCTGAAGATTCAGTGAGCTATATATGCCCTCGTAGAGACAAATGTGCCTAATTATACATCCACCCTGCCAGCCAGAGCTCAATCTCAGATACCCAAGTACAAAAGCAGACAGATACTGAAACACTAAGTCAGACTGTGACAGAAGCACCTAAACATATGCTCACATAGACAGGCACAACAGTTATGTATCTGACAGTAATGGAGCCGGTTGCAAACACACTTAAATACCCCAATAATCACTAACACACACAAGAGGAAATCCATGAAGCCTCAAACACATTTAGAGAACCATGGATGTCACAAAGAGAGACAATCATATACTAACAAACTTACATACACATGCAATCACACCCCCACATAGGTACTGAGACATGTGCTGAAGAATTGACACTTTCAAGTCTACCATCCAGAGAAGTAACCCTTGCATCATATCTTGGGCCTGCTACACTTGAGTCTGTGCATCCAGTGTTACTGCTGCACAAGGCTTTACATTTCAAACTCCTAGACAAGGCAGTCTGGCACTCGTTGCTATTCACTCTTCGCTGCATTCAGGATCCCATTTTGTTTAAAAAAAACTGAAAACATTTATCTTCGCTTGATCTGGTCCCCACTCTCTCCTAGGCTCGCACTGGGACACTCTTCTGAGTAGCCGTGCATGTTATAAATATAAATAACATAACATAATATGTTAGTATACCAATTGAGACACTAATGCATACAGTGTTACAGAGAAAGACACAGAGACATAAACATGAAAATTAATAGAGTAATGTTAGCAATATTGCTATAATAGAACTGTTAATGTTGGTACTTCACTGTGTGATACTATATATTGAAAAGCTAAATGTAGTTTTTACTTTCACACATCAATTTCTGGTAAAATGCAGGCAGTTACTATGGCAACAAATAGTGAGAAAAGAAAGAAACTGAGACAAGGATACTATGGCCTCACAACTGACCACAAAAGGGCAAAATGCAGAAAAAGTGATGAGAGATAAGAGCTGATGGTAAGAGGACAAGCAACATCACAAAATAAAATGATGGATGGAGTATTGAAACTTTTTCAAACACTCACCCCAATCACATATCAGGGTTTAATCCATTGTTATTTTGCTCACCATGTCACCCCAGTTTGGACCCAGCCATATGCAAATCAGTGTTGAACCTGCCCCCGATGGGAACAGTCTAGCCAGAACTGCCAGGCCAGGGTCTCCCTGGACCAGGAACAAGCATCCTGGGACCAGTTTTGGGGTATCACCCCTCATCAGTCAGGCTAGCTTGAATCCAGTGGTGCAGCGAGCAAGTAACCCACATCTGTGCATAAGCATAGCCACTTAGGGAGCACATAGCAACATCAAAAAATAAAATAATGGACATAGTGTTGAAACTTTTCAAACACTCAGCCCCAGTAAGAGGACAAAGAAATGTCTTAAAATTGTATTTTGACAACTTAAAAGTGTGCAAAAATCAAGAGAATAAAAAACAAAGTTTAAAACCAACTAAGAAAGGAGAAAAAGTCTGCCATATGAAGAGTACAGAATCATGCAAAAAAGGAAAGTTTAACCAGGAGGGAGAGGTACTTTAAGAAAAGCAGAGTTAGAATGTTTTGTAGTAGAGTAATTCAGAATTTATTAAGAAGTATGAAGAAGTGTAAAAGAAGAAAACAATCATTCAGACAAAAGGAACATGTTGAGGCTGTAGTCGATAAGTCCTTTGCACTCAAGAGGAAGCTATTTATTTTGATTTTAAACAGAATGAAGAAACTAAACAAAATAGTGTTGTCCATAAGGAGACGAAGCCAAAAGAATAGATTTGTCGATTCGATTCAAATAGCCATTTCGATTCATGAATAGAATCATAAAAGTATATACAAATTTAAAAGATCAATAAAATATTAAAACATAAAGTTATCTTAAGAACCAAAGTACATGTTACATATTGGGATTACAATACATTTGAAGCAAACAGGTCAGATTTATACACATTCCATAAAGTGCATATGCATTTCAATAACAAATCCACATAGTGGTCTTTTACAGAGGATTACCACTCATAATACTGTTCAGTATCGATTTCTGATACAGCACTACATATCACTGGAGTTGACAAGGACAATAAATGCTCATAGCCCTCTTAATAACTGGATCCTAGGGTTAACAAAACAGGCTTAATAAACTGATTTCTTGGGTCCTTATACAAAGCACAGAAAAGAATAAGGTGCAGAGTACTTTGTGAAACCCTATCATTGCAGGGACAAGGGGGTAGCCTCTAACACCACCCCCCTTGTTTTGGAAAAGCAAAAAGAAAATGTAGTGAGCTAAGACGAAACCTTGTCAAATAAAAACGCCATTGAGTGTGCATGATATTTGATAGGTAAAACTTCTGCTGCAGCTTACCCCTCTTATATAGTGCCCACTCACTATTTCTCAAGATACCTAAACTGGTATAATAGGCATTTTTAATTTTCAACTTGGAATCCTTACCACCCATGTCAGGATTTTGAAACATATGCCCCAACCCAATCTTGTAAAAAGTGTCCCTAACATATAGCAGCCATGGGATCTCCATAGAGTGGTCAAGTTTGAGGCAATCTTGCAGGATTTCCTTTGTCAAGTTCAGTTCTTCAGATTGCTAAACTTTAGACCATAACAACAAAGGAGACACATGAATGATGTCGCTCACATACTCAATACCCACCTCCCCATGGCAAAAGCTATTTGAGGTACCAGATGGAACAGATAGGAGACGCTTTATAAATTTGTTTTCCATGACTTGTATCTTGTCACAATTTAGGGTCCCCCACACTCCTGCCCCAAATGTTGCGACAGAAAGGCATTTAGCTTTCTATAGAGGTATTAATTCTACAATCGGCCTTTGACCCAATTTACTAGAAAAGCGGAAGAGGGCCTCAATCGATTGTGTAACCTTTTGTACACAAGCTGAGATTAAGGGGTCCCAATTCAGTTTTTTGTTAAATAGATTACCCAGGTAGTTAAAATTGTCAACTTTCGCAATAATTGAGTCCTTCACCATGTACCTGCGAGATTTTACCCCTTTCGGACCGCAGGGCATAGCAAAAGACTTAGCGAAATTGACCCTGAGGTCTAAACCTTCCATAAAGACTTCAAAGGCATTTAGACAAGTCTGCATGCCATTAGCGGTGAGGGTCAGTGAGACCGTGTCGTCTGCATATGACAACATCGGTATCCGTTTACCATTAGCCTGGGGGAAATCGACACCACTGTCCAACAAAAAGCTTTCTAGCCCATTAGTGTATACCAGGAATAAGAAAGGGGCCAAGATGCATCCCTGGCAAACCCCTTCGGTAGATGGAAAAGATTTTGTCTTTTCGCCACCTCGGCCGAAACTAACTCTCACTGATGTGGCAGCATGGAGTCTATGAAGCAGGATGACCAGCGGTTCTTTAAACCCCATGGTCTCCATCATTTGCCACAACTTACCCCTACATACAGTGTCAAAGGCACTAGATAAGTCCATGAAGGCCAAGTGGATACAACTATGCTTGGCCCTCATGTACTTACCCATTATTAATGCCAAATTGAGACACTGCTCAACGGTTTCCTTACCTCTCCAAAACCCACACTGGGAATCCACGATAATACCTGCAGATTCCGCCCATGTTTTGAGGCGTGCCAATATCACTCTGCCCATCAATTTGCAGGACGCATCTATTAAAGATATTGGCCTGTAGCAGAACGGGTCACCCTTGTCACCTTTTTTAAAAATCGGTACCACTACCGCCTCTTGCCAGGAGGTTGGGATACGCCCCACCACAATTGCTCTAAAAACATTTAATAGGAGTGGTGCCCACACCTCCACATTATGTTTAAAGAAATATCGAGGAACTGCTTCTGGCCCGATAAATTTGTCAATAGAACTAACTTTTATTAAGTTTTTAGTGGTAAATGGATTCATATTTCGAGTACTGATCCTTTCTTCAATGAAGATAATTACTTCCAAGAGAACAAATTAGTGTATGCACTTGATGAATTGGGATGATGTTATGAGATGAAGAATGGTACTCCTATTCCAAAAGAAGTGATGGTAGCTAGAAATAGAAGAAGTGCTTGCTGAAGAGGTACAGGGAAGGCGTAGACAGGCCCCTGTATACAAATGGAACTGTGTAGTGTTCGCAGTATTCAACAGCAATCAATTGATATATTGAGGTCCTACGTATTTTTTCTCGCAGAAGTTTGAAATAGAAAATAGGTATGAGTAAGGAAGCATACTAAATTACAAGAACTCTGACTAGCATGTCTATCACAAAAGGTGTGCCAAGTCACCTTTCATCATTTCAGAATGATAGCTCTACTCCACACAAAAATGCGAACTTTAGTTAGTAGGCTTTACTATGTGACAACTCTTGCTGTATGTTGAGGAAAAATGTATAGAGCTCTTTTACATGGTACAGTAGCAAAGGTAGAAAAGGTTAATGATGATGTGCAGTTACGTTTCTTTGGTCCTGAAGAGGAGTGTCGGGTGGATGAGGATTTGCTATCTGCAGTTCTAGCAGAACAGGACAGAGGTATTACTATTGATAATTGTCAAAAGGAGGTGACAAAGTGTGACAGTGTTTCTTCAGAGAAACCAAACTGACTTAGTATTTGTTCTTGACTCACTCACTACAAAAGTCAAACTCAGACTGTTGATTTGTAGTTAAAAACTGAATAGAGAAGTATAAGTGGCAATTTGCTGTTTAGTTATTTGTAGAGGAACGGTTTGACTTGTCCACACAACAAGTTATTTGTAAGTACTGTTACAATAACATAGAAGAAAATAAAATGCCTGCTTGATGCAGCACATAAGTTAGAAATAGTACTGATTCCAGAAGTACTTCAACGTTTGAATGTTTATGAATCTATACTTATACAAGGTATACAGCCATTCCAAGCTATATTCCGTATGGAGCCAAAGACAAGTAGGTTGCCTTCAAATGAGTTCCAGAAAGGTCTTAAAGGTAGAGTTGTGTACTTGCCATTAGATTTCAAGCAGAACATTGAAACTGTAGGGACGCAGAGAGATTGTGAAGAAGCACTTATATTTCTAGTCAATGGTGTCCCTACCAAGAGCAAAAAGATATTGCAAGAGTTAGTAGATGATATTAAAGTAAAAAAAAGTGACATTATCACTGTTACAAAATAATATTTACTATAAAAATGCAGATGTTCTTCAAGATATTAAACACATGGAGGATGACAAATTACCATCGACAGGTCACAGTGAAAAGGCGGATCGATCCACATCAGAAGAAATTGATGAACATTACAGTATTCACCCTCTCCAATTTAAAGAGATAATAGGTGATGCTATTGATCTCTTTCAAATGAAAGATGCAAAAGGAGCTTACTTAAGTGTGTGGGAGAAAAGTTTAGACGCTCACTGTTTTCTGCATCTATTTCCTACTAGAGTAAGCAGTGGGTATGATGAACGGCCTGTACAAATACCAGGAGCCGAGTTTAGATCAAGTAGACTTTATTCAGAGGACCCTAGATTTTGCCAGTGTATTCTGTATGTATTTGATAGCAACTTTCCTAGGCTATACTATGCATTAAATCACATTCTCAAAACAGGAGTGAATCTACAAAATCTGTCAGCAAGGGAATGTGTTGACAAAATACATGGTCAAGACAAAAACCTGGACTACAACTTTAATCATTTGATGACGTGTCAACGTGGTACTGCTGTTTACTATTTTAGGATCCTATTGTGATTTTCCGATTCATGCCTTTATATAGGTATAAAACACCATATCCTTATATAGGCATAGAAATCATAACCATATTTGGCCTTAGCTCATGCAGTCCAAATACGGCAGGGATACTTCCACTAGTTCTGAAAATCTACAACGATTTCTTGGAAAAATCGGCTTCAGCATCTAGGGACTTCCCCTTGCTCGAGAACTGACTAGTCCAAGAACTCATGGAGTTTTCAAAGAACTGAGACTCTTTTAAGACGCTATTATGTCCTCCTTTATGTCAAACTCGGCAACTTCAAGGTATAAATATGCCCACACTTACCTTAGCAAAGACACAGTGGTTTGGAGCAGTTCGACTATCTACTTGCCAGACGCATCCTGCTACAGCAAGTGCCGAAGGAAGCCGACCCTCCAGCAGACGCACTGAGAGAGACGCTGTCTTTTCTCTTGCCGAGAAATCCAGCTTCAGTGTTTCCAAGCTCCCCTTGCGGGGTGTTGGGAAATCGAGTCCTGAGCCTGACCTTCTTCGTTCTAACCAAGGTACGGAACTGATTAGACCCTAAGAGAAATCTTAGACAGATTCTTGGCAAAAGAATACTATATTTATGCTACACCTCACTTACTTCTTCCCTCGTACTATGCTTAGGTTAGGTACATCGGGGTAGGCATATTTTTGAAGCACCAGTTGAGTACTTTTAGCCTCTGTTATTTATGTATGTATTTGTTTATGGTTTAGGAACCATACAATGCTCTTACAGTATTATTTTATTCTACTCTCTCTACTGTATGCATTATATTTTGCAACCAGTTTTACGATTGTAGCAGTTCATTTCTTATGCCTGAGAAAGAAGACTGTTCAATAAATCCTTTTATTGAAAACGCCCGTCTATCTATTTTCTCGGCACCTCTGGTGAAACGAAGAATGCACAATTGACTAAGTGAAATATCTATCTATTGTTTCCACGACTCTGAAGATCACTTTTATCTTGGGGAAACAAAGTTGTCATGTCTATGTGGTTGTCAGAAACTAATCCCTTCTTGTTTATTCGAGAAAGTTTCTAGTGACCTCTGAGCTAGCTGGCACCCACAAATTAAGTCTAGTATATTCGATAGAGACCTAGTAGACATCAGTCCTACGTCTAATCTATATGATATATTATTCCAATACGCAGAGCCTATTGGGAATATAGGAACTACACTACATGGCGCCCAACATTTGGTAAGGCACTAACGTAACGCTAGATACTAGAGTAAATCAGTCGTGCTTTTCACAGAGACCCCTTTTTCCCCGTAAAATACTCCAATGGACGTCTGGAGTGGGTTAAAGGATAAAAATATCTGCCATACCTGAGTAGGATGAAAATCCTATGTATTAGTTTTTTTGGTTTTGTTCAACGTTAAAAGGATACAGTGTTCCAAAATATTGTGCACCTTATCTTTGTTTCCTTGAAACTTGCTCTGCAAACTTTCAGTCAACAAAATGACTGAAAACGAAGCCGGTGGAGCTGAAGCAGCAGCCCGACCAGGTTTTAACACCACAGGGTTTAATGAAGACGACGAAGATGCTATAATCATCCCGGAAAACTTAAGGAAAACCATAGCTAAAAAGCTTATAGAAAATGGCCTATCACCAAGAGGTGGTAGGGTCATTTTTGTCATAGAGACACATGAATATCGGCAGACAGAGTTATTCTATTCATGTATTGTCTTCCCTGAAGAAAATCCAACAACACATGTGTTCCACTTCTACAAAGTAGAGGAACATCCAACGGAATACGTTCCTTTCGAGGACGTTGAAATTCCACTAACTCACCAAGAGCATCAGCTCTGGTTTGAAGGCGCCCTACAACATCAAAATCACCTTACCAGGCTCGGTCCACTAGGTAGACCAGGAGCAACATGGTCGGTACTAGCCCGCTATACACCACATCCTGCCATTTAACAAATGACAGATCAAGAACTGTTAGCTCAGCTAAAACAATTAATAAAAATATATAGACAATTGTTACAATATGTCATGCGGACTCTAACAGTCCAACCTGCTATAAGGAGTCCACAGCACACCCCTCATCAGGGGAAGACAAATAAAATCACACCACAGACTATATAGTCAGTCATTGGTATGTTGCCCGCAAAAAGGGAACAAATTCCATCCTGGTTAGCACAAAGAATTACTCAAATAGAGGCAGTATTTCCCGATAGTACACCTCATGGGAAACACAGGATTCTAACAATCTGTTTACCAATAGGGATAGCACCACACGTGGAGGACCTGAACACTTGGGGTACAGTCTTTGCTCCAATCTACACAAAAACACATGGTGTCCCATCTATGGCAGTAATACCAGACGTCCTGGGACAGATTAAAAATGAATACGGACCAGAACCGGCATTGAATCTTGGTATGAAATTACTGAAAGATTTCAAACAGGTCTCAGCTATTTTATAAGCTAAGATTAAAAAGTGAAGCAGCATCCGTGGCAATCCGCCAAAAATTAAAAGAACTCCATATTACTGAGCAACCGTATGAACTTGCCAGAATTATTGGGAAATCCTATGAAGAACTAGGAAGAGAGTTTGGGAGGGAAACCTGTAAAGCCCGAACTAACAGAAAATCCTGAAAAAGTTTTTATCAAAAATAATCTACCGACTCCTAAAAAGAAATGGGAAAATAGTAAACAGTCACTTCCTAAAGAGAAACGTTCTCAGTCCAGAGGTAGCTCTCCTCAAAAAGAGCACTCTGAAAAGAGGTATAACCTCAGAAATAGGGATAATTTGGGAAAACCTGATAGATATCAAGATACTTATACACGTTCCTCTCGTACCTTTCAGACTTCCTTGCAGAAATCAGAAAGAAGAGGCCGATCAGAACACAAAGAAGAACACGTGAAGTCCAAAGACGATCAACACGTTCCAAAAAATAAGAAAACTCAATTCTCCAAAAAGAAGGTAGCAAGTATTAAAATCAGACATGCCGAGGATCTTGAGGACACAACTCAAGGACGGGGAGTGGGCCCAGACAATGCTGGACAGCGCAGCAGCGGTCACCATAGCTCCCAAATATCAAGAAAGATCATCTGGAGACAGTGGATCTGAATGAATACATTCAGGTTGAAACTGCCGACACCAGGGTGAGTGTACCCCATAAGTTATACAAAGTAACAGTCCAGGTAGACGGGGACATAACTAGGAAAATAAAAACACTCTTTTGGGAAAAACTATCAAAGGGGTATGACATCCTTCTGGCTGAACAAGACTGGCCGCCATAATTTGTCAAGGAGTGCCCACATGGCGAAGAAATCATTATGTCAGCCTTCTCCAATCATATTCCTATTCATAAAAAATACACCTATGCCAGATATGCCAGAAAATGGGCTGTGGCCCAGGCTCCAGCATTATATAAAAATCATGTGGGATGGGATGAGGACTCTCCTCACCATAAAAGCATCCTACTGCTCAGAGGCAGTATCCAGTAAAGCAGGAAGCTAAAAAACAAGTCAGGGAGATCTTAGATCAACTTGAATACCAGGGGGTGATTGAAATATGCACCTCGTCAATGAACAATCCTTTGTTTCCTGTATCCAAACCAGACGAAACACATTGTCTAGTTTTGGATTACAGACATTTAAACTCCTGCTGCAAAACATTTGCAGTACAAAATGCACACAGAGCAGCACTGATGAATAACATTGTGCGCAAAAAATATAAAACAACATTAGATATTTCAAACGGTTTCTTCTGTCAAAATATCGCACCAGAAAGCAGGTATTTGACCACTTTCTCAATAATGGGGACACAGCGTCAATTTTGCCATATCCCCCAAGGATTCAAGAATAGTCATGGGTTATTTTCAGCTAGAGTAACAGAGTTACTACAAATGTATGATGATGAGCCATTATCTTATGTCGATGACATCTATCTTACAGACGATGACTTGGATGTGCACTTGAAAAGAGTGAACACCATAATACATGGATTCGCTTCTGAAGGGTACAAGTTCAATTTTAAAAAATCAAGAATTGCCCACCTCAATGTCCTATTCTTAGGATACGAACTTTCAAGTGAAGGCAAAAACATGGCGGACAACTTTTTAGAAAAGTGTCAGCTGCTCCAACCTCCAAAAACGCTGAAAAACTTGCAGTCAATTCTGGGTTTCCTGAATTTCGGAAGAACTTACATTCTAAACTACGTAGAAAGGGTAAAACCTCTACGAATTAATCAAACCTGATTTCAAACAAACTAATTAGACTCAAAAACGCACAGAAATTTTGTGTTCAGTGCAAACAGACATTTTAGCAACAAAACATTTACAAACACGCAACAATGTACTCAACCTTGTTATCCGAATCATCCCAGGGAGATGTGTATTCACATACCTAACCTTTCATGAAGGTGAAAAGGTACCAATAGCTCACACATCACACTTGTACACACAAGCTGAAATGAAATTCACTTCAACAGAAAAAATTCTGACAGCGGTTCAAACTGCAGTAGCAAAAGAGAGAGCCCTGGCACAGGGAAAACACATAATGGTCGTTACGCCTGTACCTGCCTTGGAGGCAGTGACAAAAGCAAGCATTCAAAATGCAAAAGCTTTACAAGATGGATACAATGGGTTAACTTTCTTGCTGCAACAGACGTTGAATAGGTTTTTGATCCCTACTTGAAAACTCAAGAATTTCTCCAATACGAACAAGAATGTCCTCTGCCCACTGAGATTCTGCCTCTAGAACATTACAGATGTATAATCTATACAGACGAATCAGCACAGCCCGCAATTACGGGTAAACAAGCGTATAGTGCTCCGTGCGCGATTGTTAAAGGTCGCTGGCGCAATGGTAAATTCAGACCCATGGTCACAAAAACTCAATCACTAGGAGACTGTACAGATCAGGATTCCAGTCAAAAAAAGAATAACCTTCAAACTCCTCACCCATACCTACAAGGCCCTTCACAACACCAGACTCGCATACCTGAAAAGCCGACTCTCCTTCCACACACCCAGAAGACACCTCCGAATAGCCCAGCTCTCTCTGGCCACCGTCCCACGTATCAAAAAGACCAGAATGGGAGAAAAGTCCTTTTCCTACCTCAACGGAGCAGCCCCCTCCCCATCTCCTTGAGACCCTAACGGGTGAGTAGTTGCACTTTACCATCCCTGATTGATTGTAAAAAGATCTGCGAGGCCACCAGGACCGATGGAAGTCTCCTCCAAGCAGAAAAGACACTGGCCCGTCGACAATGGCGGCATTTACTGGATGGTGTTTGCACCCAGGCGGAAGAAGAACAGATGGTGAGGTAACAGCTGTGGAGGGTGATGAATGAGCTCAGTGAAAGCCGAGATTACCTGCTGCTATGTGGACAGCTGATTATGATGCCAATAAGTCTATGGTCACTTGTGATTAACCTGGCACACCAGCAGCACCAAGGAACAGCAAAGACACGGCTACGCAGCAAGGTGTGGTTCCCAGGCATGGATACAATGGTTGATGAAATGCTGCGAAACTGCCACATGTGCGCAATAATAAGGAGACCTGTCACCTGCCCTGGTGCGGAAGGAGGAACCATGCCTCAAGCCCTAGTCAAAAGTCACTATTGAAGTTGGGAGCTTCCCGAACGTTTCACTGTGGTGATGATGGGCTGGTACACAAAGTTTCCCGTGGTGGGGTTGGTGCCATCCATGGCATTCTCGCACATCAAGCAGGTCCGGGAAAAAAACATTTGCAATGATGGATCTTCCAGAAGAAAAAAAGTCAGACAATGGGCCACCCTTCCAGGGACATGATTTTCAAAACTACCTAGAATCACTTGCCATTCATCACCGGAAGATCCCCACAATGGCCCCAAGCCAATGGGGAGGTGGAATGATTCATGCGGACTCTCAACTGGGCCCTAAGCACTGGGGTGGACATTGGTGAGGGTGCGGAATGCTGTCTGCATAAGTTCTTGTGGGTGTACTGCCAAACCGCACACAGCACAACCAACTGTTCTCCTGCAAACCTACTATTCAGGAAGCCGACTCAAGACAGCATCCCAGCAGACATTGAGTGAAGACATGCTGACATCAATCTTGAGGTTACCCAGGCCCAAAGAAAAGTCACCAACAACAAAGCCAGCCAGCATTGCGGGGAGCAAAACCCCACAATACGTAGCCAAGCCTCAGTCATAATGAAGGACAGACACCCTGGGTGGAAGTTATGGACGCCGTATGAGCCAGAGTTCGGGAAGGCCATCAAGATTGATGGAACAATGATTACTGTACAAAGAGAAGCCCGACTGACCAGAAGAAATGTATGGGGGTCAAGGAAGTTGCAGATATCCCAAATTGATGTGTGGACGTGACTGGAGAAAATTCCAGAACCGCAGAGGAGTATCCTTTCAGCCCCATATCCCTGCGGATCAGTGTCACAGCACAGTGACCCGGAAGTGGAAGTTCCGACAACTCCAACAAAACACCCATTGATGGACAAAGTCAACTAGCAAACTCCCCACTTAGGGGAAATCAAAAGTATTAGTTCTGCAGGGTATGGGACTGGCAACATTTACCAGAGCCAGAAGTATGGTCTTCGACCAAACCCTGCACCAAGTCAGAGATAATGATACTTTGCGAGTTTGACACGTGTGGTCCGATTTCCTATTTACAAACTTTTCAAAAGATGGGAGACATGTAGAGTGCCACCCGGCTTCTAAAATACAAAGTATCCACCTTTCACTCGGAGGGCCGGGCTTGGTCTGAGAAGATAAATAAAAGGGCAGATGGTCGCTCGTGGACATTGCCTCTAACGTTACTGTGTGCGTGTTTTATTTCAGCATCCTGCTGCGAGGCCTACTAGCATGCCTCGGCCTGCGCCGCAACGCTACACCTGTGTAGACTGAAACTGCTCATGATGTTGGCAAGATACTCATGATTCCCTGTTTCCCGCTGCCCTTCAAGTGTTGCACCAGTGGAGAAATGGGCCATATGTCCCACAGTGGCTAACAGCACCGCTCGGTATTCTGTACTACAATCCTGCTTCGGGAGGTTTAGTGCCAGCCTGCCCTCAATTCTACAGCCAGCTCCATACTCCGTGTACCAACTTAGAGGAGGCGCAAGTGAGACTGCCCCTAACCCCCACCATCCCTCACCCCACTTGGGAATACCATACCTAACTCGTACAGACAGCTTGCTTGCTGGCCGGCACATGGGGAACCCTTGCTGGATGGTCCCAGGTCTTGTGTGGAGTTCGGCTGCAATCTTCAACAGCAGGTGGGTAGCAAAGAAGTAAGACATCACTATACATTGTGCTTCTTGTAGGGCACTGGAACTTCGGGCACCGGACACCTGCCCTTTCTTTTAACTTTCACTACATCACCTGGTTGCAACTAATTAATACCTCAACAGTCGGGTTAAACTTTTGCTCAGTACCTCACAGTAGTATTTTCCTACTGTTGCGCACGCCCAAATCTACAGCCAAAAGGCTATAACCAGGCACTACGCCCAGTCCACTGCCTTCTGCTGTGCATATGCCTGTGCAATGGGCCTCCGTCCTTTTAACTGTGATAGCTTCGTTTTACCCTCTATGAATGTGTTTTGATGTATCGCTCAGAACATTGGGTCTATCTCTATCACTGATACTCTGGCAGCATAAACCACCAGAATTAGCACATTGTATATTATACCCAACAGCTAACCATCTATTACCTAGTCCCTCATGCACAGAGTAAGTAGCAAAGGCTTGATCTTTAGTACACTTGTTATCTGATACAGAAGGCCCTCAAGGCTTTAACCAGCTCACAGGATTCGGGTTAATACTATAGAAAGTTTCAGAACCACTTTCCCCTTCTGTAAAGTGTGAGAAGCACTGAATAGTACATTGAGAGGCTTAAGTATTCCCCTCTGAGGGAGAGCAGCGATATATATTCCACCTAAGATTCAGAGAAACATATTCATACACACATTTTGTTTTTACAGTCACAATCACTCAACTTTTACCTCAAATGAATAATGACCACAGAAGTGAATGAATGAATGAATGAAAAATATTTGTAGAGCGCACGATGGCCAAACGGCTTCCTGGCGCTGGGAGCTCTGAAGAACCGAACAGACAGGGCCAGGAGGTTTAGCAGGGGTAGGCCAGGGCAAACAGAAAAGTTTTCAGCGCTTTACGGAAATGAGAAAAAATAGGGATCGAACGCATAGAAAGAGGAAGGGAGTTCCAGAACCGGGAAGTAAAACATTCTACATTTGTAAGAATATCTTATCAGGATTTATTTTGTTACTTTTAGGGCAAAGAATCGAAATGTGAGTTTTTTTCATTATAGTAAATTAAAATCTAGGGTCATTTATTAAGTCATTCACTCAAACTACATAATGTATGACAGACAAAAAACATTTATTGAGAAGTATCAGATTTTAATAATGCGATATTACAATGCATTACTCTGTCATTGTCAACGAGTGTGTGTAAAGAAGCAGAATGCTGCTCTGCAAAACTCTTAGGAACAAAGGATACTTCCAAAAGCAGCATTGCATGTGAATGAGCGTGGTGTTCAGCGATTAACTGGCAAAAGTACAAGTGTTATGATATGTTATGTTGATGTGTATAGCACACTAATCTCCTGTGTGGGTATCCAGGTGCTTGAGAAGGTGTGTGGGCATGTGGTCCCCGTATAGTTAATCGAAGAACCAGGGGGCATATTACCAAGCAATAGCGATAATTATCGCTATTGCTTGGTTAGAGACATAAATTTATCGCCGACCTGCGGCGATTTTTACCGCAGATAAACCTTGGTATTACCAAGGTTTATAGCAAATGCGATAAAAATCGGCCGCAATGCATGAATATCGCTGAAAAGTCAGCGATATTCATGCATGACCGAGCTAATGCTCTTAGCCATGTTATCCACCTCCCATTGGCTAACATGGCTAAGAACTGCTCAGCGCGAATATCTCCAAAAGTTGGTAATAGGAGATAGCGATGTTAGCGACTGGCGCGCCCACTTTGCATGTCATTAGTGATAAGTTTCTCTGGCATGCAAAGTGGGGCCCAAGATGGTCGCTATCTCCTACTAGCTGTCGCTACCTGGTGTTAGCGACAGCTAGGTAATAGGGAGATAATTTTATCTCCTTTTTCTTGGCTTTTAAAGCCAAAAAAGCGGAAATAAACCCCCTTGATAATATGCCCCCAGGTCTTCGCCTTTTTGCGGAATTCCAGAAGTGAGGATGGGGCTTTGATACGTTGTGGGATGTTGTACGATGTTTTGGGTGCGATGTAAAATGAGCGACTTCCTGCTCTGCTTTTGTGAATGCAAGGTGTGGGTGACAGTGAGGCTGAGCATTGGCGTCTGTCAGGCTGGTGAAAGTGTATGCGGCTGTCCGTAATGTTTATTCTTTATCATCATTAGAAATATTAAGGAAGTAGCAGAGTGGCTAACGATACAGTGCCAAAGACAATCCGGCCACAGAGAGGGCCTTTTTCCTTGCCTACATTGGGACTCATGGTAACCTTGCTAATTAAGTGGATTAACCTATAACATTACAAGTTATTTGAAAATAAATCAGAGACTTTCAGATGCACACTAGAAATCAGGTTGTATCTGCTTCAACCCACAGCACCTTTTGGTCAATCAGGCATATGTTTCAGCAGCAATGCATAGCGAATATATATGCATCTAGGAGAAACAAACAACTAAGTAAATTCAAGGTAATAACTTGATTTTACGTAATTGTTTTCATATGGCATCCGTTACTGCATGGAATTGAAAACGCTGCACTATTATTAAGGAAACTTCATACTTGCATTAAAACATCCAAAGCTGGGCTGTCTTCTCTATTGTTATACTAGAGCTCCTTCTACTGGAAATGACAAATATCTTATCTGTTTAATTCAGCATCTTGTAATACGTTTTGTGCATGATGTCTTATACCCATATTTTCCATATTCATTGAGTTAGTTAACATGGCCTATCACTTATAAACTTCCAATGCATTAAGTCTGAAAAATTCATTCAGCTTGTTAAGTATCTAAACACTGTATAAACAAGATTTCCACTGTAAATGCTTTACTAAATGAATGAACGGCAAATTTCCAATTGTATTGATTGTAAAATAACATGTTTGTTATAAAAAGAAAAGACTGCCAGCTAAAGTGAATAAAATGGCCTGATTTAGATCTTGGCAGATGGGATTCTCCGTCACAAACGTGACGGATATCCTGTCCGCCGTATTGCAAATGCCATTGGATGTAATGCACTGTAATATGGATTTCCATCACAATGGCGACAGAGTGTCCCATCCGCTAAGATCTAAATCAGGCCCTGTGTATTGAACTCACTGGGTGATAACGCGCTCTACAAGCTCATAATAACATAATAATAACTCCAATGTTGAAGATACTTGAACCAGTGTAAGAGTTGCTTAGTTCTATTACCTGTTTTGAATTATCGATTACTAAATTGACCTGACAGTACACGAAAAAGTGGAATTTCATTGATAAATGTCGTAGCTATACATTGAGTCAGAAGCAGCTAAAATGATGTCCTCTTGAAGTTTAAAAATATAATAAAAGTACCATCCTACCAGTGGAAAAGTGTGGCTCAGGGGTTAGAGGCGGCAGACCCGGAAGCTGGGATCGGCCCTTGACCAGGGTTCAATTCCCCGCCTCGGCGGGTCTTGGGCTAAAAAAAATCCACGGACTCGATAATTCTCGCTCCGGTGCCTCTCTCACGGGTTCACACTCTGCGACTCTGGGCAATAGCTTGCTTAATCTCCACAATGGCCCCTCGCGGCGGGATGCCTGGCTTTCACCTTGTGGATACTCTGCCGGGGTTATCTCACAGGGGAATACCAGGACGGGTTCCCTAAGCAAGCGCCGGGAAACCCACTGCGGGTAGCTGTGCGCTATATAAGCTCAAATACATACATACATACATTCTCATAAAGGTCCAAGATTCATAATGTGGGGTGCTACCGAGGCTGTAGGAGCTATTGGAGGGGACTACAAGTCCAAGCGACCATCATTCCAGGAGGGGCCACCTTCCTGCACTTTTGCGCTCAAAAGCGTTGTTGGTCTACGCAGCACAACACGCGCCCCGGTCTAGGGCTGGTCTGTCCTACATGCATCGGTCTAAGGTACTGTCTCTCGTTCACTTTGTGCGGCATTTGGTTCGCTGCTGCTGAGCTCGAGTATTGTTTTGTTGAGATCCTACCCGATTGTGCCTATTTAAATGTGAGACCAGGTCTCCGGTCCCTTACTTCTACCCCGCCACATCTGGTGTCAGAAGTGGGATCCGCCTTCTCCATCAGTCATCTAGGGATGGAGCAAGTTATTCAACACCTTATTAAGGGACAGGAGAAATTAGAATGGGCCATAGAAAGGCAAATGACGTCGGCCCAGGCAGACCGCAAGGTGTTCAAGAACACCATTACCGCCCAGATCTAAAGCCTTCAGAAAGTTATCCATGACCCTGGGGCCCCTACACTAGGAGAAAGGCGAGCCCCTATACACCATCCATCGGGGGTATCCCTCCAAAAATACCTTGCAGGGGGAAGGCCTGGACGCCTTTCTGACAAACTTCAAGAGGGCCGCCCGAGCCAGCGGGTGGCCAGAGCAGAAATGGCCATTTTTTGGCACCTCTTCTGACCGGAGAGGCGCAGTCCGCTTATCAAGTGGCTAACGCCACTGAGAACACTCCCTATCAGGAGATAAAGGAAATAATCCATGATCACTTGGGTCTAGATGCAGAGGCCTATAGAGTCAGATTCCGGAAGGAAAAGGGTATACCGGGAGAAAACCCCAAGACTGTGTTCTTCCGACTAAAAATGGCTGCTGGTAAATAGCAGAGACCATCTAGTAGCAGTAAGGAAGACATTATGAACAGAATATACTTTGAGCAGTTAATGGAAGCACTGCCTTATGGGACCTGCATAGCTAAGTGAATTACTGCTTTTGTCACAGAGACCCTTTTGTTACTGTGCAGTTCATATGATACAATCATAATCTAGCACAGACCGCTATTAAATGTCATCAAATAGCTACATGCAAACTAAATGGTACAGGTTACAAAGTTATATTATTGTGAGTCTTTCATTATCCAAATGTTGCTAAAAAGGGTTTGCATGGGTAGAAATACATTCTTTTTAGTAAAGCCAACCCTAACTACTGGGTTACATTCTCAATACTGGGTTTGTGGTTCTCCACATCATGCACTCTTCAAAAATGCCTACCAGTATGGATGACATGAATCCTACACCTTGTATTTCCCTTTCGTCGTAATATTTTCTGTACACTAATTAACACATGGATTATTCATTGTCTCTTTATTTGTGTATGATGTTAAGTGCTCCACCTACATTGGTATGAGAGACGCTATAAATCAAATTAAATACATGTGAGAGAGGGGCAATGGAGATTAGAGGCACTGTTATACGGTGATTGTGAGGGAATCATGTAAGAGCCCCAAAGATTGCTGAATTCCAGGGCACTCCAAGGTCATCATTTACTATGCTTTGAAAGCTAAAACACGAATATATAATGAAAAATGTGTTGTAGAATGCGCCATTTTTGCCAAAGTTTTCCTGGGGGGTAGACTGCCTCCACCCCGTCCTCTTTTTAGTGGTCAGGCTCACTCATAATATGCACCGTAGGGAGAATCATGTAACAAAATTTGCCAAGGCTGCTTGGGGTTCCCAGTCCGCCCCTGATGTTATGCCTCCATACCAGCTTTGAGCATTCCCTGCCCTGCTTACCAGTCTCACTGGAAGAAGAAGAATGAATGAATGAATGAATGAATGAATGAATGAATGAATGAATGAAGGCAATCTTATAATGCGCAACTTAGCTCAAAGGACATCAAGGCCCGATGTGCTTCAGGGTTGGAGCAAGTATTGGTTACTGCCCTAAGTTCCACATGTGCATGGCATCTCTTTACTGCTCCTCCTCTTGGGGCAGGCTTGCGGTCTCTCTTGGTCTCGCCACTAGATTGTGACAATCTTAGAAGTTCCTCACTCCCAGGTACACAAAGGCAGGGAAAGTATATGGGATTTTCGGAGGACCTTCTGTGCAGTTCCACTGCATTATAGAGTTCTAAGATGGAACTCTTTTGAATACATTCCAGATCTTCCGTCTTCATTAAACTGTACTGACATAGATTCCTTTCTATATTTGCTAGGTGATGAAATCAGTTACAGACAGGGGATAATAATAATAATAATATTAATAATCCACATTTGTAAAGCGCACAATCACCAGTAAGGGTCTAGGCGGGTCAGGAAGATTAAGCAAGCTGTTGCCCAGAGTCACATGGTGCTGGGCTAATCTGCCGCCGTTGCCGGGGATCGAACCGTGATCCCCAGATTCCGAAGTCAGTCGCCCTAGCCGGGCAACACACCTCTCCCTAGTGGTATAGTCAAACGCACTCATAACTCCTTCCACAGTTTGATCTTATTGTGTAGAAAAAATGGTTGTTTAAATTGAAGGCTGTTTAAAGCTTAGAGGAACTCTTGAGACCCATGAGGTTTACAGCTGCTGGGCACAACACTATAGTCTTGCCTTCTGTAAGTAAAAAGAAATACAGAGTATTGCAGCACTCCACTAGATTGCAAATAACAAACAAGTACATCAGGCAACTATGAAGTATTTTTAACTTTATTGTACCAGCTGCAGCAGTAATGCTCCTGTTCCCTGGGAAAAACACTTAAACGTCCTTACATTTCCCCACTTAGCCAATGATTTTTCGTTCTTTTGCTCCGTGCAATCAAGCCATCTTTGAATAGTCAAACTCCCATACTTATTTCTTCCTTACCTTCGTGTGCTTATCCTATGCTGCCATTTCGTGCTCTAACAACTTGTCTGTTTTCATTTGTTCCTCTCATGCAGAAGAGCGGGTGATCAACCTGTTCCCAGTCCAATACGGCGATGCTCTATTTGTCTTTCATATAAAAGGGGTGAGGGTTAAATAAAGGAAAAGGAAAGACAGAAATGGCACAGAGAGAGGAGGGAAAGGGCACCTGCCACATTACTCTCTGTTGTTAATTTACCTCTGTTGTCTTTACTCTTGTTTTCTGCTACTGGGCTTTCAGACTAATCTATTTAAATTCTATTGAAACTAGTCGTAGGAGCGCTATCAAAATCACCCTCTTAAACGGGACAGTTCCAATTTTTTTTTACCACAACCAATGATGGTTTCTTTACTGGATGAGGCCCCTATTCTATATTCAACTCAGAATTCCTTTCCCAACCAAAAAGAGAAATTAATCCGTCATTATAAAGAAACGTTCACCACTGTCCCTCCTTGAACCATCTACTAGGGAATTCAACTCTGTCTCACACTTTTCCCCGCCACCCACCGCGATTCAAAGAAAAAATGGCATTCTCTTCTATACACTGGACACTCAGCCTTTAAGACTTCTTTAAAGAGGCATTATCTCGAGTGCCAAGACTGAGAGGCTGTTTATTGCTATCTGGGATGACTGGGCTCCTGTGCCTGAAATCTTGTGGACTCCCTTGCATGTTTTTAGTCAAGTACAGATACTTCACCTTGGCAGTGCTTTTCTGTAATGAATAACTGACAATAATTACTGCTCTTCCAATTTTGACTGTTCAAACGGAGATGATGCCTCGTAAAAATACATGGTCAGTATTAAACCAACTGAGAAATCTGCTTCTTTCACTGTGTTCCTTGACACTCGAATGTGTGACACTCTTACTTTCCAATCTTCCCCCAGGATGGGTTTGTCTCTCAACACACAGCTGATGCTGACCAGACTAATAACTGAATGATATGCTCCATCGCTCAAAGGTTGTTTCTTTCAATCTCTGAGTCGGACTCTAATACGATCATTTCAATCTTGGGCAAATCTCGCTATGACCCTAAGAAGGGGTTGGGTGTCTAAAGGCCCGACAAGATAGACTGCTAGACGTAATTCTGCTGACCTCAACTTGTCCCTCTTAAGGCCCTATTTACTAGTTGTTATTTCACCCAAGGGTGAATTACCTCTACTCTTCAACTATGAGTTGAATACACACTCTGAAGTACTGGGGGAGCGTAAAGGAATACTTTTTTCTCCATATATTTATTCTCATCTGATATTTTGCAGTGTGATTTTTCCATTCAGATTCAAGATTGCAAGCTTCAGGAGAAGCTCAGAGAGGAGAAAATATACCAAATACATTTTCCTCCAATTTGGATCAGGATGTAAATGTTACAATAGCGTATATTTCAATCAATATAAAGAAATACTATAAACATATAAGATACATTATTTTTAAACAAAAATAAAATTTCTTTTTCGAGAACGTTGTTTGAAGTGCACTAACCCACTGATGAGTTACGTGTTGGATATTAGGTGAATGCAAGGCAAGTCTTGACAGTCAGTGTAGGTGAAACCTGTCCCCAATGTAAGCGACTGAAAAAAGGAGACTCAGACTATGGCCGGGATATCAGAAGAACCATGGAAGAACTACTGGAGCAGCATCACTTCGGACAGCATGCAATACAAATTTTACTAATGCAGCTGTAAGTACAATTTCAGGCAACAACAAAGGCGCAGAAGAGGCTTGGGCCAGTTAAAAAGATGCATCAACCCACTAAATAAGTCCAAATTATACATTCTCAGCAAGGACCAGCTTAACATGGAAACTATGCAATGCCTGTTGGATGCTACAGGCAAAGCCTAATTGCCGAACATAGATATACAGAGTGCAGTAGGCAGAACGGCAACCAGCCCTGGCAGATTGCTGCTTGACTGACCCTGGGAGTGGGGGGAGGTACTAGCAAAAAGCACCAATCCCGCTTTTTTGCTGCAAAACCGGTCCCCAAGGACAAAAACCGACCCACACTCCTCCGGCCCACAGGGGAAATGCCCTATGCCCGCTACGGCTAGTACGGCCCTGGCAATAGGTCCCCTTCACCCCCTGATGAATCTGCCTATACTGTAGTTTCTGCAGACCGATGTCTTCCAGGACCCAGTGAGTTTCATGCATACCATGTAACACACATTTTCTAAATCCTGAAGCAGGAAATGTATGCCCTCCTGAGACACAGTTCCAACAAATTAAATACATACAGTCGTCAGCTTTATTTTCACAGGCCTTACATTCCGGCTCTTTCTCTGCTTTTATGGCTTTGATCTCACATAAATATCACTCTGGTATTTTTCTGGTTGTCAAGGTCTTTTGAAGTGTTTCTGGGAGAATAATTTATATTTTTATTAAAGTAACAATGGCACGTGTCTCTGAGAAAAGTAGGGACTGTGATGAAGAAGAGTAGTATCATTAGTAATGAGCATTTTTATTATTTATGTAATCTAGCATTAAGAGAAAAGGCATCTACACTGCCAAAGGACATAAGCATTGGCAGATCAAAAAAAGGTTTTGCCTATGCAAGATCTGTTGGCTTTGTGAATTATTATTTTTTAGTCATGTTGTACAGCAAAGCGACTACTGTGCAGTATGACTGAAAGAAAAAAAAAACACTGAAACAGTCAACGCTGGCTCGCATCATACCTCTTTTTATGTTCAGTCAGGCAGCAAACCAGCCATGTTGCTGTAGGACATGGCTAAAGCAAGCGTTGGCAAAGACAACAGCTCTCACCTATGAGAGGATGGGGTGAAAAGGGGGTCAAGCAACAATGATGGGAGGGGGTGGGAGGGGCAATCAACAACTATGGTAGGAGGAGGAGGCAAGCAACAATGAAAAGAAAGAGGAGGGAAGACACAAGCAACAATGACAAGACGCAGGTACCACAAACATCAACGGGAGGGTGCAAGCGACAATAACCAGGCAGGCAATCCAACAAGAGGCGGCAGTAACAGCCCCCTCCTCCAGCGTCTTGAGACCCTCAAGGGTGAGTAGCCATGCTATACAAAACCCTGATTGATTGATTGAACAAATAACATGGAAAGTAACAACAACAGAGCAGCAATGATCTGGCAACCATTTCGCAGTGGAGAGCGGAGGGTTTAGGGGGAGACGGCCTGCAAACACTTACACTCTTATTGAGTGCAACAATTAAATTTGAAAAACTACCTGAAAGAAAGAGCGAGCAGCAAAAGGAGGACATTTGGATTCCACCATACATGGTCCATGCTCCAGATAATAGAGGAACACACAAAGCGGAAATAAAGCTGGTAACCACTGAACAAACAGGTGCCAGCAAATAAGAGTGACAATGAAGCCAACCAATGGTAAGCAATGGGCGAGCTTTAAGCACTCTTTAACCCCTTCCATGCTCATGACGGAACGGTTCCGTCATGAGCGTCGGTTGAGCTCTGCTCATGACGGAACCGTTCCGTCATGAGCCGATAGGCTCATTAGAACCTTCAGCACAGCGCGAAAATTCACGCCGCGCTGAAGGGGTTAAGCTAGCGAACAGTCTCGCAATCAACAGTGCATGTGCTGTCTCAGACAAGACATAAAGGGGTATATGTATAAAGCCCTTTTCCCGTTCCCAAACGGTTTGCAAACGAGAAAAAGCCTTTTGGGATGTATCATCCCAAAAGGTGGTCGCAAAATAGAGAATCGCAAAATTTACTATTCCCTATTTTGCAAACTCATTTAAGGAATCGCAAATTGCGATTCCTTAAATGCAATGTGGAAAGCACCAAAGTTGTGCTATTTTGGCTTAAGAAATCGCAAATCACCAACTTTAGGTTGGTGGTAATTTGAGATTTCTTTGAAAAATTGACTTTTTTGCATTCTTCAAAGTGCCATGTGGCGCACATTCATGCCCTTAGGGCATGAATGTTCGCGACATGTGCACACATATATATTTCAGGGGTGCTACAGGGTGTCCTTTTGACATCCTTGTACCCTTGAAATTGCATTCGCAATTTGCCGGCACCTAATGGGTACTCGCAAATTGCGAATTTATTCCTATTCCTTCCTATGGGCCTCTAGGCCCATAGGAATGAATAGGAAGGTATTTCGTAATTGCGAATCGCAATTTGCAATTAAGGAATAAGTAGGAATCGCAATTATTATTGCGATTCCTACATACATAGCATTTTGCGAGTCTATAATAAAGGTTCTCCAAAAATCGCTATTAATACATATGCCCCAAAAAGTATTGACATTTTTCTCTGTTGGAGATGACAAAAGACATATTACAAGCTGTACAACATTCAGCATTTTTATTCCTCTCCCTTTATTTAACCCAGTTTCCCTTCGCTCCATGCTGTGAACATCGTTCGTTTTTTGGTATTATCTATTAAACATTGTGTTTTCAACCTCTTAGTATTGTCCCTCCACATTACCTTTGCATGTAACTAATGCTGCCATATGACCCACTACTTCATTCTTGCAAAGATCTGTATTTTGATCAACGCTAACCACTTGCACACGAGGAGCAGGGCCTTCATTTTTGTCAATTGAGTTGCGATAAGCCTCGATATTCCTTTTTAGGTCTCAACTAGTCAGCGCATGCGCTGTCTCGTTGAAAGATGTTGTATACAGGATACCGGGGGAAGCTCCGCATACTTTTTGGCCATGAATTTGATTGGCTGCAATGCAAAATTCTGCATTTTGATTGGTTTTTACCTTCTTAGTCCAGCCTCCTGATTACCATGGCGTCATGTTTCCCCTTCCAAGGCTATCAGCCCCTTTACTTCTAAAACCATTTTGTTTTCCTGTCTATCCCCGTTGCCTCCCGCAGTCCATAACTTATTGTACCACAACCATCCCCCACCCCTTCGTTCGCGTCTTCACCCATGCCGGCAATTCCATTTAAAAAGCAATAGGTCTCGGGTAAATCCCAAGACCTATTGCATTTTCAATGCTTTTTTGCGGTCTGATTGGTAGGTGACGGAGCATTCTTTGCGTCGCATGCGAGTGATGCCTAAATTCATGCGCATGTGCTTCACGGCGGTAGGCATTTACTCTCACCCTTCACAAACCCTCTAACACCCATGTAGTCTCTCCGCCCTGGGTGCTTGCTATCTCTTTATATTTCGCTTGAGGAGGGGTTGGCTTCTTTGCTATTGCTGCCTGCCTTGAATCACAAGGACTCTAAGAAAAACAAGGAGAACCCTACTCACATAGGAACCAGGGCATTAAATTATATCATAGAACAACGGTTCCTGTGGTATAGTACTTGTATAATAAAAATTCATTTTTTTGCTTAATAGCAGATTCTGAAGACACAGAAAGGGCTGACTGGGATGTCGAAAAGAATTGCACAAACAAGTTTGAATAAATCTCAACAATGTTTATGTTTCAAAATACTAGTTGCATAATTATGTAATTATATTCAGTTTGTCACATAGTCATGTGAAGACAGAAAACAGGAAGGTGCACAGTGTCCCAAGTGTACATGTGAAATCAAATAACAATTCAGACGACATAAAATAAATACAAGCACAGTGGTTTCTCATAGGATGACCAAAAGGAAGGAAAATGACCAAAATATTAATGAATAATTATATTTAGTGTCCATATATGATCCTAGACACTAATTGTAGGTTCAATTCCTTGTGGCGTCGACGGCGTTTCGACCCTCAGGGATACGGGTCTCATCAGGACAGGGCATTTGGGGACATCTACAATTAAAAAGGACGGAGTGGGCGAAAGCATTTAATGTGACAGTTTTATAATCTAATAGGTTTGTATACAAGGGACCAAAGTACCCGAGTGATGACTTGTTCTCACCCATGCATGGTGAAGAATTAAAATGACTTACAGGTAGCCCAGCCGGGTACTGTTGTCGTATGTAAGAAGAAAGTGAGTTAGGCAAACAACAGGCTAGCTCATTTTACCACTGGCATATTATATATAGGAATACAATATGGGCAGGCAAGGTACTCATCACTGTAGTGGTCAGCGACTCAAAATTATAGTGCTCACACGTGATAGTGTTTTCCATATATGCAGGACGATGCCTGAAAGCATGGGAGTGGCGCCTGATAGCACACGGTATATCCACGTCGTAGTATGGCTTTAGGATGATGCAAACAATGTTATGTACAGGACGGTGCCTGTTAAGGAAGAGTAAGGACAACGCATCATGAGTAATACAATGGTGTGAGCGTTTTTAGCCACATTATCTGACGACTCAGATAATGAAATCTACCTGAAAAAATGTCTGGCGCTCGATCGCGTACCGCAGTTCCTCTCAGCAGGTTGGTTGCGAGGAGTCTGCCTGCACTTCTGGATAAAGCCATTGGCAGACCTGATGGGGAGAGTTACGAAAACTCAATCCCCGTAAGGGCCCACAATGGAATGTCGAGTGAATGAGCGCAGACTGATTGTGTTGCCGGCCATATGTAAAAACTTTACTGATTAAGGTTGTTAAGAGCCACAGGGGAACATGTTAGAAACACCAAGTGTATATCGAGTGAAAGCATGTAATTACCACGTTTCTGAATTTTAAATATACAGTATTCTGATATCTTGAAAATCTCCAAATTTCCTTTCTATTTACGTTCCATAATTACATACTATTTACAATTTTTATTCACAGTAATTGTAAAGGCATGAAAATGAAAATGATACGAACAGTAATGTAGATCTAGGCACATATATTCAATTACCTCATTTTAAAAGGTATAGTCATACCAAAGCTTTTTATCAGTACGTCTAAGGCAATCATGAGTGCATACCTCCAGACCGATGTATAGCAGCAACATATTGATCTTAAATCAATGTAGGGGAGGCTAATTTGTTATATTGGACACATATCTTCTCCATTCATCCGCCGAGTTTAAACCCTGGCTAATGGAGTCAAGTCTCTCAATCCAATGGCACTCCCTACGTTGTAGAATCTGGGAGATGTCACCTCCTCTATCAGGGTTAGTTATGTTGTCAATAACCTGCCACTTGATTTGATCTTCGGTGTGGTTGTGATCTTTGTAGTGTGCTACTAGTGGTGCTGTCAAGACTAATTTTCTGATCCGGCTTCGATGTTGGCCTACCCATGCTTTAATGGGCTGTTGCGTCTGTCCAATATAGGGCAGGCCGCACGGACACCATATGCAATACACAACATTGCATGTGTTGCAATTTGAAAATGCTCCCAGTGTATGTGTGACTTCCCCATGATGGAACGTGGTAGTCTTGGACGTGAAGGGGCAGGCCACGCAGTTGCCACACGGGTGGTGACCCACCACAGGTGGCAGGCCCCATACAGACTCCAATGTGACTTTTTTGTAAGCAAACAATGGGACCTCAAATGATGAGTCAATGCTCTTGATAATGTGCCTGATTTTAATTATTAGACTGCTAATCTTGTTCGTATGTGTACCAAAAGTGGTCACACAGACAATTTTCTGCATCTCTTTTTTCGGTCGTATCACTAAAGGTTCTTCACGTGGACAATACCATGCGCGGTTTAGCGATCTCTTCACCAATTTATTAGGGTAGCCTCTACTAAGTAGCTTAGATTTCAAGATTCCTGCTTCCCTCATATAGTCGTCCCTTCGGGCACAGTTGCGACAAATGCGCAAAAACTGCCCGAAGGGAAGGCTATCTCTTAAAGCTCTAGGATGGTGACTTTTATATGAAAGTAATGTATTCCTTTCTGTGTAGCGAGGTGATCAACTTATCCCCCTCGCTCATGATGTTAAGGTCCAGAAATGCAATGGTGTCCTTTTGAATTGTAAATGTAAGATGTTTCTGAATACCATTTAAATACAACACAAAAGCATTGAAATTTTCAGTGGTGCCACTCCAAACTAAAAAAAATCATCTATATATCGATACCAACATTTAATATTGGTACGATATGGATTGGAATCATTAATGGCAAAGGTTCGTTCGACTTGGTCCATATAAATATTTGCCAGATTGGGAGCAAAAATTGCTCCCATGCTGGTCCCACAGCATTGTTGATAATATACACCATTATGCACAAAATAATTCTTTTGGAGGGCAACACGTAATAAAGAGATTATAAATGAGGTAGGAACAGTAATGGGCCTCATTCTAGTATCAAGAAGACATTCAATACTTTTAATACTGTCATCCTGTGGTATGTTTGTATATAATGCTGAAATGTCTAGAGTAGCCAACCAATCAGTATCCTCATTACATAGCACAGTATCCACCAAATTAATCATGTGCATGGTGTCACGAACATAACTTGGTTGACTTGGTACATATTCTCGAATGAAAAAATCCACATATTTACCAATCTGCTCCAAAATCGAGCCACATCCCGATAGAATTGGTCTACCGGGAGGATGTGTAATGCTTTTGTGTATTTTAGGTAAGGTATAAAGTACAGGAGCAACGTTCTCTGAATTTAAAAAATCAAATTCATGTTTACTTAGGAAGTCAAGGTCTAATCCATCTTTAGTAATACTAAGGATTTCTTCTCTAATATCACTGAGCGGATTATGCGTCAGTTTTCTATAATGTTTCTGATCAGAAATTTGTGTATTTATTGCTATTTCATAATCAGAACGATTTTGAACAACAATACCTCCACCCTTATCGGCTGGTTTCAGTATTATTGAAGAGTCTCGTTTTAGATTGTTCAAGGCCTGACGCTCCAAGAGTGTAATGTTGTAGGGAGTAAACTGTCTGTTAATCTTCGTAGTCTCTACATTTTGTAGAATTACTTTCTCAAACGGGATCAGTTCTGGGGGCATCATGCTGTTATTTGGGTAAAAAAACTGAAGGGGGTCTAAGACCTGTTACTGATTCCTTCGCGGAATATGCCCTGTCTTTAAAGAATATTCTTAGACGAATCTTCCTAAAAAACTGGAATAACTCAAATTTTAGGTTGAAGAAATTTGTTTTCTCTGTAACCACAAATGATAGACCTTTATTTAATAGAGATATTTCAGAGGTAGACAATATATGGCCTGATAAATTAAAGATAGGTACAGTTTCGATGTTCTGTGGGGCCGAAGTTTGTTCTAGTATGAATCACAAGGAAGCAGGCTCGAATCGCGGCTTCAGCGCAATACCAATTTGCTGTGATTCTGGGCAACTTATTGTGCCCCTCATTAGGAAATACCTTTTGTGCCCGGATTTCTTCAGGTTCCACGGAAGCCATGTAACGGGACCCCGGTAGGGGTGGTGCACTCACCGGAGTTTTTCCACCCGACCACACATCCCCGAGGGAGGTGGTAGGGCAGCAACTATGTGGGGGCCCTACTACAGTAGGTAGGGAGCAGCAGCTCCGCCCCAGAATCAGCCTGCTGGAACCAGTTTGCGGACGAGGCACTCCAGCAGGGCTGTCGCATCTTGGACGCGGACAGTTGGGGTGTCTGAAGGTGTATACGGTGCTGTTTGGGAGCCCCCCTCCAATTAGGTTTCTTTTTGTGGGCTCCAGTTCAGGTCGGGCTAATGGGTCCGCTAGGCATGATGGCGTCCCTTGCAGCTGGCGGGGGTCGGGGCTCCTAGGGGGCTTTGGGGGAAGAGGGTGCGGGCCAACACAGGCGGTGGGTGTGACGGTTCCCATACAGATCTGCTTGGGTGGCTTCGGGGATAGAGGGTTAGCAAAGTTAAGCCCGCACCAGCAGCCATAACTCCCCACAATGAATCCTAGGTCTCTGCCCTCGACCGAGTTTGTGGCCGTTGAGCATCACATATGTGCTCCAGTGGCACAATCGGTTAGCGCTCGGTATTCATACAGCAGTACTTGCCAGTTTGTAAATTCGAGTCTCACCTGGAGCAGGACATTTTGCTAACACACACTAAGAAATAATGAGTCATTACTACTTTTAAAATAGACGTGTGTATATATATATTTTTTTTTAATTCCTACACTTGGTCTGTGTTCTGTGCTAAAGAACCCAGGATGGCGAAGATCATATCAGCCGAAGCTAAGCCCCCTCCTGCGCACTCCCGCCTGGCGTAGTGCCTCTCTGCCCTGTCCAGCTATGTGGTCAGTTTTGAATACGTTCCCATTATGCAGTTTCTAAATACTGTAAATGAGAACTGCAAGCACCTGTATTTGCATCTGTAATATGCAAATTAATTAAAAAAACATGAGCACTTCTGGCAGTCACAAGTCACCAGCATGCCACAACTCTACAACGTCATTTACTAACTAATGTCAGGTTTGTTAATACTTATAAGGTCCCAAGGGCAAGACTAATTTGCAACCTCTCTCGTGCAACACTCCTACCACTGGGGAATACGTTTTTTCCTGAAACTGCAGGGTATCCGCACAGCCTTGCATGACAGGTGCAATTTAAGATAGTTTCTGACCTGACTGGTCAGTCGTGCTGTTAAGATATTGTTGATGCTGCCATGGTCGCGGGTTCGCAAGGGGGCACTCCTCTCGCAGTGATGCATTGATTTTGCCACTAAGGTGTGAAGTTACTTCTCATCGAGTAACTACAGGGTCAATCATTGTTGATTTTAGCAGTTTCCTGTGTGTATGTAGTCGATGAACCTGTGAGGGGCTCCGAGGTGAGAGCAGGCTGCATATAACCACCGAACGCCTTGATATTGTATTAAAAACAGACCTTTGGTCTATACCATTTCCTGCTAAAAGGCAATATTTCTCTACATGGGTTCCCATACCTGGCATGTCATTCAGTTTGGTGCTCACTTTTCCTCCATGCTTAAAAACAGCAGATGTTTCACCACCCAGGCTAAGGTACTGCATAGCTAAATACATATAAGGTCCCAAAGGGGAGACCGTTTGCATTGCAAATGCTGGTTAGTGCTCATAGGTACTGTGTAATGTGATAGTTCGCTTCACAATACTGGAAAATTGCACTCTAAGAGATGTTTATCATGCGCACTGCTTCCCCACTGGCCGGAAAAGGAAGAAACAGTATGGTTGTGACGTCGCAGACAGCTAACCTGAAATAGTACTTCTGTGTGCAGTGGCTCGATTCATATAATCGGACAAATATATGTCCGCATATTATCTTATTTTTTTGCCACATTATTAAGTAAGAAAATGTCATAATTTCAAACAAAAACATTGTTTGATGGGTTGGTTTGTCACCCTGCTTCCAACTAATACCCCTCACTAGTTAATACATGACTAAAAAACTTTTTTTTTTGTTGTTGCTTGTGACATCACTAATATTCCTTCTATATCTACCGACCGTGATTCTTTTCCAACTCAATTTTCACACACCCATACTTGGCACGCCCCCTCAAAACAAATGGACATTCGATTCGATCACACTCAAACTAAACATTTATTTACACATACAGTTTTACGTTGAGGTTTTTGGATTAAGTGAACCCCCAACAATTGCTCTAGTTGCGATTTTACTATGTACAAACGAATTTTGTTAGGTTGAAATTATAGGAGGTGTTATTTTAAATTATGATGGGTAAAAATAAAAAGAACAATAAACAAACACACATTATGGAACTCTATAAAAACGTTATCGCCTCAAAAGCAACTTGTTTAATTCGTTTTCTGCTGTCGACAAAGTGATCTTCTGAAAGCAATTCAAGGTGGGGACTTTTGACATAGAATGACTGATGAAATGTCATACTGTGCAGATTGTACTGTGGATCAAAACCCAAGGATCAGGTGTTACTGGAGCAGCTGCTATCTCATCGTGACAGCTAAAAGAAATATTCAGCAAATCTTTTATGCCCTTTGCGAAGGTCATCATCTTTTTTGTAATTCAAAGAAACTAGCACAAAGAAACATCTATTTTGCACCCATGATACACACGACCAATTTCCCGAGCTTTCTATGCCTTCGTTTTTTCGGTCAGTTATCAGAATGCAGAGTAGATCATGTGAAATAATTTTTATTTATTATTTTTGCAGTTTTATACCGCGCAAACGTAGCTCTAAGGCATCAGAGAGGATTACATATAGACCAGATCACACCATGCAAGGTTACAACATATATATATATATATATATATATATATATATATATATTTTTTTTTTTTAATTCTTTTTTTACAAAGGGAAATAAGGTGATTTGCTCTACAATTCACAAGATGTTGAGGTTACGCCAGGATTCTAACCTAGTTCCCCATTTGCAAAGTCGGTTAGGCCACGACTCCTCTCTTAGTAGAACCAATGAATACTGTGCATTTATGTTCCAACATTTTGCCTCTAAGGTGCTGACAAGCGCGATTGTGCACTTCCTGCCACTGAACAAGTCAGACACGGAATCGGGTGAGAAAAGCAGTAAATGTCTTCCGTGTTTTATTACCTGACAAAGTGACAACGAAATTTGGAGGACTTGCAGAATGCTTTGATTACTGGAGGTAATCCCCATTACTCTTAGTCCTACTCGTCCTCGACCCAGTCATAACACATGAGGTATTCCACCCGACAGGAAACAAAACAGGAAACGCTTTTTAAACTCCACCCACCCTCCTGTCAGGTGCTATAATACACCTCACCATCAGAAGCAAATCCTGATGTACCAAGCACCAAAGGCCTGGAAAGGGAGGGCAGGCGGGTTGTATGACTGGGTCGAGGACGAGTAGGACTAAGAGTAATGGGGATTACCTCCAGTAATCAAAGCATTACCTCTACGTCCCTCGTCCCAGTCATAACACATGAGGCATACCAAAGCAAACCCAAAAGGCCTTTGGCAGACCACACCCAGAATACAGAACAGACACAAAGGAGTGCAGCAAGACAGAGTTTAATAACAAACAAAATCAAACGGGGGGGAACCCCCACAGCTTGCAACACACCAGAACCAGAATTAGGGCGGCCAGACAGAGCACAATTCAAGCGATAATGTCGCACAAAAGTGGATTCGGACGCCCACGTCCCCGCCTTACAAATCTCATCAAGGGGAACCCCAAGGAAAGCAGCCCACGAAACAGAAACACCCCTGGTAGATCTCGCCTGAACACCAGAAGGGCAAGGCAAACCAGAGCCCCGGTAAGCCAAAGAGATCACAGCCTTGATCCAACGACCCAAAGTAAGGCGAGAGGCAGCTTTCCCCCTACCAGCCAGACCAAAGGTAACGAAGAGGGAGTCAGAAGACCGAAGCCCAGCAGAACGAGCAACATAAACAGACAAAGCACGCCTCACATCTAAAGAATGGAGCAAGATGTCAGAAGGCGAGGAAGGAGAAGGACAGAGAGAAGGAAGAATCAATTCCTGGGAGGAATGGAAACGTCAACGAATTTTAGGCAAAAACCCGGGATCCAAAGAAAGGACCACCGCATCGTCCAGAAACCTCAAGAAGGGGGGGAGAACAGCGCAACACCGTAAGGTCGCCCAACCTCCGAGCAGATGTAACAGCGACCAAAAAGGCCACCTTGAAAGAGAGGAACTTCTAGTCCACGGACTCCAAAGGCTCAAAGGGAGGGGACTGTAAGGCACCCAAAACCAAAGCAAGATCCCAGGGAGGAACCGGGGAGCGGACTGAAGGAGCAGAAAGAGAGAAACTCCGAAACAGACGGGAAACGAACAACCCGTCCGAAGGCAGAAGAGAAGCCGGATCCCGAAAGGCCCGGACAGCAGCCCACTGACCCTTCAAAGTGGACAAAGCATAGTGTTTTTGAAAGCCATCCAGAAAAAACTGAAGAATAGAAGAAACATCACAGGAGGCAGGGGACAGGCCCAGGGAAGCACACCAAGAAGAAAAGGAAACTCAGTGCTTGGAATTGGAGGAAAGAGTGGACTTCCGACGAGAAGCCTGCATCACAGTGATGAGGTGGTCGGGCAAACCCCGGACACCAAGAGACAGCCGTTCAACCTCCAGACCGCCAAGGTGAGAGGGACCAACAGGGAGGTTGACGGGGAACTCAGGAGACAGGTAGTGGGGCAGGATCCAAGGAGGGCCCACCGCCAGACTCAGCAGTAGAGGGAACCAGGAGCGGTGAGGCCAATAAGGCAGAACAGCCACCACCTGAGCCCCCACCCGCTGAACCTTCATCAAGAAGGCAGGGATCAGAGGAAAGGGGGGGAATGCATAGAGGAACCAAGGAGGCCAAAGGATGGCCAAGGCATCCACTCCCCAAGCCCCCGACTCCGGAGCCCTGGAGCAGAACAGGGGAAGCAGGGCATCTGTCCGTGAGGCAAAAAGATCCAGCACCGGAGTCCTGAACCTCAGGCACAGCAACCGGAAAATCCGAGGAGACAGACACATGGTGAGAGAGGACGGGAACCGCCGACTCAAGGAATCTGCAACCACGTTGTCCACACCCCGGATGTGTTGAGCAGAAAGGGCCACCAGATGACACTCTGCCCAACTCGCAATTGCACACGCCACCAAGTTTAGGGAAAGGCAGCGGGTACTGCCCTGGTGGTTGATGTAGGCCACGGTCACAGTGTTTTCCGATCTCACCAACACGTTGCACCCCAGAAGATGATCCTTGAAAAGGCGAAGAGCCCTCTCCACCGCCGACAGCTCCCTCCAATTCGACGAACTGTGTGACTCCGAAGGAAGCCAACGTGCCTGCACCGCCCAAGGGCCCAGAGTCGCACCCCAACCGGAAGCGCTGGCATCCGTCGTCAACACCAAGGGGGGCAGAGGATGGAACCACATGCCCCTTGTCAGATTTGAAGAATCCAGCCACCACTGGAGAGTCGACACCAACTCCGGAGACACAGAAACAGGAATCGAGAAGTCCTGGACAGGAAAGGGCACCCAACGCTGAATATGCCACAACAGAGGCCGAAGATGAACCCTGGCCCAGGGCACGGTGAACACAGTGGCAGACATGTGGCCCTGAACCACCAGCCACTGCAGGAGAGGAGCCGAAACCTTGGAAAGCAACCTCCTCAGCAAAGACCGTAGACGTAAAATCCGGGACTCTGGGAGAAAGACCTTGCCCAGCACAGAGTTGAACACTGCCCCAATGAAGGTCCTCCGAGTAGCAGGGTCCAGGTGACTTTTCGGCAAATTGACAAGGAAGCCATGATCCTCGAGCGTACGCATGGTCAAAGAAAGGTGGTGGGACATGACCACCGAAGACGGAGCCTATAGCAGCCAATCGTCCAGGTACGGAAACACGGACACCCCCAGGAGATGGAGATGAACCACCAAAGGGGCAGCCACTTTGGTGAACACCCTGGGGGCAGACCGGAGACCGAAAGGAAGGACGCAGAACTGCCAATGACGACCATCCAGGCAAAAGCGCAGTAACATCTGATCCTCCGACGCCATCGGGACATGCAGGTAGGCATCCTGGAGATTCAGCGACGTGAACACCCAACCCTCCTGGATCAGGGGAATCACCTTCTGCAACGTCTCCATTTTGAATGGTATTTTCTGAACAAACAAGTTCAAGGCCCGAAGATTGATGACAACACGGAACCCCCCCGTGAACTTCGGAACAACAAAAACAACGGAATAAGTCCCCAGTACACGTTCCAGGGGGGGGACCGGGACAATCGCCCGTTTGTCGAAAAGCAACTGAACCCCCTCCAGCAAGGCCAGACGGCGAGCAGGGTCCGCAGGCAAAGAAGTCACCACCACACCCGAGGGAGGAGGAGGGGACAGGAACTCCATCCCGTAACCCCGCGAAAGAACATCCAGCACCCACTGGTCCGAGGTCGTCAGCAGCCAAGCATGTAGGAACAGCCGCAGTCTCCCACCAACCGCGGGCTGACCACCAGCGAGAACAGGCACTGGAACGGAGTAGTCAGGAGCGAGGAGCACCAGACCCACCATCCGGCTGGGGCTTCATCTGGAACCTCCGAGGAAAGGACCTGCGAGCACCACGTTGGCCCCTAAACGAGGACTGCTGGAACCTGGAAGGCTGGCGAAAGGACCTGGCATTCGAGAAGGAGGACCCCTTCTGAGAAGGAGCATGACGGAAAGACAACGAATACTTCCTCTCCTTGAAGACCCTATGGAGCTTGGTCTCCAGGGCGTTCCCAAAAAGAGGAGTACCAGAAAACGGCAACCTCAAAGCCATAGAACGCTGCGCAGCATCAGTCTTCCAACCACGCAGAAGTAAGTTCCGACGGGCAGCAACTGAGGAACCACAAGACAGAGCAGAAGCCCTGACAGAGTTAAAAGCGATGTCCGAAAGGAACTCAGATTGACGTTCCATAGACTCCAGCAACTCCGGACAATTGATCCCCTCCTGCATAGCAGAGAACAAAGTCTTGAAGTCAGCCAGCAAAGACTGCGCAACATATGCACCATATACCCCTGACCGCAGCGCCAAGTGAGAGCCAGCATAGGACTTCTTTAGAGCAGAGTCAATCTTTTTATCAACGCCATCCTGCAGGATATTATCATCAGCCATAGAAGGCCGACCAACCAGAGAAGCAACCACAGAGTCCACCTGCACAGAATCAGGCAGGGCAACCTCCAAATCCTGCAAAGGATATAGCTTAGACATGAATCTGGGCACAGAAATATGGTCCGGGTCCTTCCATTCCTTAAGGAGGACATCCATGACAAACGGGTGGACGGGCATAGAAGAGGACTAAGGGTCCGAAACTGTGGCTAAACAGCATCCTGGGAGGTACTGGGCACAGACTCCACAGGGAACCCCATATTCTCCCGAACATGGCAAAGCAGATCAGGCATCAACTCCCTCGAAATGTATTTGCCCTGTAGATCCACCGCACCCAAAGTAGACTCATCAGAGGAAGCGGAGGAAGAAATATCCGAATACAGGGGGGCAGCCGCCCCAGAGCGACCCCCCGCACCTTTCTTGGAAGCCTTGAGACTGGACAGTGTCTCCAAAAGCAGGCGCTGCAGGCGCTTCAGGCGCCTAGAGCCCCCCAGACCAGCACTCCGACCAGCAGGCGCAGAATCACGACTGTCGGAGGAGGATGAGGAGGAGGAAGATGACCTAACAGGAGAGACATGCTTTCTCTTCCTGTGGTGTTTCCCCATCATATGCAACGATCTCCACAAAACACAGGAAACAGCCACACGCAAAACCCAGCAACATAAAAGCGTCACAGGAGAGAACTGAACTCCCGCCATAAATAGGAGGAAAACACTCACCCCTGCAGCTGTAGACACTGCGAACGAAGAAGGAGGGGCAGAAACCAGCCTCCCAGGAGTGGCCAGCTAGGGAAAGACTGCCAGGTCACACAGGCCGAAATGAGACTATGACGTCATCGTCCAACGCCATCCAGCCAATCAGGTGAGGAGGCAGGGAACCCGGAGCCCACCCGGGCGCCTGCCCAGGCAGAAATGAGGCACCGAAGCCCGGAAACGTCCTGCCGATACCCGACATCACCAGGCCCCGGGAAACATCGTAGAACCGGCGCCCGCCAACCAGGGGCATCCGCACCAGAAGGGAGGGCGTCCCCGACTCCTCCGAAGCGAGCGCGTCCCGCCCATAAACACCGGCAAAGGCAGGACGCGCGGGCAGCAGTCTGCCCCTCCCAGCAGCAGCCACCCCACCGGAGCCATGGAAACGGGCAGAAAGCTCCGGGGTTCCGTGAAGCCAGGGCGAAAAAGGAAATCCACAGGGACCCGAGAAGCCCCGCAACCCAGGGTCCCTGTCAGGAGGAAAGTACAGGAAGCCCAGCAGCCTGACTTTTCAAAAGGTCCCACACGTAGGTCCATGAGCACCCCCAAGGCCCCATCAAGGAGGAAGTATTTTGAAAGACGTGAAAATGTCCCCACTAGAAATGGACAAATCTAAGATGTCCAATTGCGAGGAGTCATTTACTCAGTTAGGATTACTTATCCAAAAAACAGCAAGCCCTAAATTAGGCGGGAAAGGCAAAGGTACAAAATATACCCTAAATTTCTAATACGAGGCTAAGAGTTAAACTAGACACCCCCTGCACATTGTGTTCATAGTTCTTACTGTGGTACGACATTACATTAAAACATAACAATTTGAAATTAAAAACCTTTTACAGAAAACCATACATGAGTTCAAAGAACAGAGATGTATTCACACTTTGCGTTTTGTAAAAAACTCAATTTTCACGTCTTTCAAAATACTTTCTTCCCCCCAGTCCCCTATAAGTCTGTGCGGGGTCCTCCTTCAATTTTATGACCCATCAAGGAGGAAACCACAGGACAACCGTAGCAGGTAAGTGCCCGGCACTCACCCCAGCGTCACCCATCAGTAGTCCAACCGACAGGAAACAAAACAAGATTTGCTTCTGGTGGTGAGGTGTATTATAGCACCTGACAGGAGGGTGGGTGGAGTCTAAAAAGCGTTTCCTGTCGGGTGGAATACCTCATGTGTTATGACTGGGTCGAGAACGTGGGACGTAGAGGTAATGTATATTTCTGCATGCTGTAGAAAACACAGCCAAACCAACATCCGTAAAATAAGAAGGAAATGCAAACAAATAGAAGTGGAATGGTAACACAGTAAAAGCAACAAGCATTGGCAAGGCCAATAGGTCTCAGCAATAGCCAGGTTCCGAGGTTTTGGGGTTGTCAATGTGAATGTTTTTTAGTCGTATGTTTTGGAGGTTGTGTCATTTGTGCCTGTGTTCAAATGTGTGTGTTATTAATCTTGAGGCGATGCTGTGGCTTTGTGTTATGTATGTATGTTTGTGCAAATTATACATCCACCAACATCGGAGCAGTCGGACACAGGCTGAACATATTTAATTTTGAAATGTTTATAAAAAGAAAAATATGTCCATAAGGGTAGCGCCTAGAGGAGATCCGAATGTGTCTAGGTGCCCCATGCAACACCTACAGACTGCTGAGGCAGCACAGGGTGCTTCTGTGATATAACTAAGATCAAACTAGTCACAAAAAATACAGTGGAAGAAAAACAATATTTAAATATGTCTGGGTAAAAAGAATGTGTTCCGACAGGTCATTTTTACTAATGCAAGTTGTCAGTGACCCGCTCCCTCCCCCTACAAACTCTTAATCAATAGTACAGAATCTCACCACAATCTAGAAGGGAGGATGCAGTAATATTCTGAAACCCAGACTGGCCCGATCACATTTCAAAGCAGCTCATGCGTGCAGGGAGTTTGGCTGTTGGATGTAGGTGAGAGCAGAGGAAACATCCAGAGAGGGCAGAAAGATACAATCAGAGAGAGAACAGGGGAGTGACAGTAAAGAGATGGGAGAGTGTTCAAGAGGCAGTGATAGGAGAGAAGGATCAGTTACAAAAAAGGTTGGCAGTGAATTAACTTTGCAACTTTGCATAGAAAAGCACCAGTATGTAGTGAGTTCAGCCAAGACTTGGTGCAGTAGCTGTCCACTCTGCAGTTACATACTTGGATCGAAAAAATAGGATATTATTATCTATTATTATTTCTTCAGAACACGTGGCAAATCACTCAGACTTCCAAAAGCGTAACAAGGTCACACTAATGGCAGACTGTGCACTACATACGTAACACAACATAGGGCTTGATTACAATGTCGTTCAGAAAGCATTCCGACCAAATCGGATCTGGGAAGTCCGACCGACTGATTATTATGCTTCTGGATACGATTCAGTTGGACTCCCATTGACTTGAATGAGAGCTGTGTTCCAACAGAATACACAATCTCCCATTGAAGAAAGGGGTGGTTGGGGAAAATCTTGCACCCTTTGGTGGGCACCCCTTGATGCCTGCAACACTGTGCATGGTTGGAAAGGGGGGGTCACTTGGGTATCCCACACAGGACCGATTTGAAAGGCCCCGGGTGAAGAAGGGCCTACTATGGGTCGCCAAAGTCCGATTCGAGTCAACCAATTCCGATTCAGAAATCGCTTGGTCGGAAACTCAGTCCGTAGACCTGTACAAGTCAGCTCCGAACAACTCGGTTCCTTCGAATGCCATCCAGAACTGAGTTGAAAAGTCTGAACGCTTCACGAACATCATAATCGGTCGTTCGGAAACCATTTTGAATCTGCCAGAAAGACGGGTTCTGAATCGGATTCAGAGCCTTTCCAAACGTCATCGTAATCAACCACATAGTGTTGTCAGTTATTTGTTGCCGCTGGTGTGATGTAGAGTTTTGATCTTGGTACCATCAGTACTTTGGCGAAATTGTCTTATCTGTCTGTAGTTCAGGATCAGAGGAATCGGACTGTGCAGAAAGGTACGGCACTCAGTGAGTGACACCAAGACATACATTCACACCCGGCGAGCTAAACAGTACTTTAAAATGTAAGATACAGATTCAGTGAGTGACATTGTGCTCTGTGAAGTGAAACTGAAATCCAGTGAGTGAGACTGTGCTGCAGGAAGTGAGACTCACACATGAGGGAGACTGTGCGTCATTGTATAGGACACAAGGCCGATGAGTGAAACTATGCACTATGGCATGGGAATTACTTCAGATTGCTGAGGCTGTTCTCCAGTAAGCGAGACATGCAATTAGTGAGCTCCAAGATGTGGAACTGTAACCGAATGAGTGTGTCAGTCCTTCTAGGCATTTCGTGAGACTGGCTCCCAGTTTGAGAGAAGGTGCAGCAAGTTGTGACTTGCGCAGAGTGAGACAGACTGTATTCTAAAGAATGGGGTTCACACAAAGTAAGCGCCCTCACTAGAAAAAGTTGTCTCGCCTTAAAAATACACAAACAAGATAGCCTGGGTCATTCGTGCCTGTGAATTCGAGCGTCATCTTTCCATGGAAGGCCCTCAGTTAACAGGACAAGCGGTGCTTATACATTTAAAGACTTTTTCTATCAATTCAAATAATTTTTTATTACTCAAAATCTGAAAATACAGACTAATTTGAAACCACGCTTTCATTGTACTTGAAGCTAACCTATAGTGCAACACTTTTCAAATGTCCTGATTTTCTTTTTTACATTCACATTCTCTGTATTTATTTTTTGCTAATGCAAATGTTAGTGCCATTTTTTTGGCACACTTCCTTCTATTCTTCGAGTATACCGCGCAGTCCAATAGAACTCTTACATTTCGACAAGGAACAATGCAGTCGGTTTTGGGACAAAATACAGCATATTTAGAGACTATAAGTAACATACCAGTATAACAAATGTGCAAATTAGTGTTTCCGATTCCATTTTCAAGACGGAGACTTGGGTTCTCCAGAGAAATGTGGCGTCGATAAAGCAGTCTATTGGCTTTGAGGAGGTAAGGGCATCCATCTTCTGTTTCTATTGTTAAGTGCAATGTTTGTTTGCAGACAAAATATCTACACAAGGTACTGGCAAGCTCCGAGAAGGTAATTACAAGAGAATTGTTTTAAAAATGCAATGCCATTCAAGTAGATTAATCACTTAATCCTTGGCCCTCTTCTGAAAAGAAGGGTAAAAAATGGGGTTTATGGTGAGGTGGGGAGATGTGGAACACTGGATTGTGTGCAAAAATATTCGAGAGGCAGTGTTGTCGACTGCTGCAAGTAAAAAGAGTCCTAAAACAGTGCCCTACAGTGCCCCCTGTGTATGTCTAACAGTAGTAGGGCAGATCGCTTGGGAGAGCTACACACGAGAAGAGGCATGACCTATGCTTGCCTTCGACAAATTAGGAGACTCAGACTGGAGAGACGATGGTTACAGAAAATGGGAACTCTATGGGCGGGTTGTTAGCCCAGGAGATACATCAAGTCTCTGTTCTAGATAGTGCATGCGTGCTGTCTTAATGCAGAGACCTAAAAAGGAGAGGATCTGGAATGTGACAATCTGTGGATAAATTATAAGAGTGTCCCTTTAATTTCACACACTGAAGGGAAATAAGCCAAGTTTACACTAACCTAGATTACACTGTCCTCCATCTTGCACCATCCTCACAAACATCATGTGATGGCTATTGCTGTTCTTCTTGTTCTAAATAAAGAATTGCGAAACTCACACTTGTAAACAGAAACGTGTTCTGAAACTATCCCTCACTGTATCTGATCAAGGACATTTCAACTATCCCAGGCTAATGACATACAATGTATTAATTAAAATGTTCAAACTGAACTGTGTGAGTGTCTAACAATTAAATTGTAATATTACCATGAGAAAATCCTCAAAAGTATTCTGTAGTAAAATGTTTACTCTTGCTCATTCCCTGTTGGTGTGTATCCTGAGAACATGTATCTTGTAGAATGTATGAATGTCTTTGTCTAAAGGTCCATAACAGGACGTATATTTCTGTATACGTGATGAGATTTAGGAACAGTCTCGCAAGACAATCCCTAGTGCGGGTTGGATACAGGACCTTGCAATTTGTCATGTTCAACCAATTTCAGTGTATTTTAGGTTTTGTTTTCAGAAATCCCATCAGATCCAAGGAAGTTTTGAATAATTTTTATTTTTTAAAGAATGGGGTTTGATCCAGCCAATCTTGGCATCAGCCTGTACAATCCACTCACGAAAGTCCCACATACTTTCATTCTCCCCAGGGATCAAATTGGTTGAGGCAGGGCAGACAGTACATTAAACACCTGCAATGGCATAAGGACGCAACCCCATCCCTAAAATCTCAAGTCTTTCTTGGGATATGTTTGGGAGACTTATCCCTAATCCACCTTCCACCAGAGGAGGGGGGTGGGGGGAGGGTTCAGAAGGCACACTCAACATTAGGTGCTGTATTAAAGAAGGTGCCTCATGTGGAGAATCTGGCATTTCGCCTGCTCCTTGCGTCCTACCCTCCACCCCAGGCACTTAGTATTATACAGGAGGCTGCAGATGCTTGTCCCAGTTTCAATTGTGAGGGGATGGTCCATCCTTTGCATAGGGGTTGGCTACATGCAAGTGAAGGAACACTATGCCATTGCGCTGTATTACAGGTGTGGTCATAGTGGCATAAAACCTTTGGGAAGCACAATGACTAGGTCATGTGTGTTAACTAGTTCCCTCTCCTTTTTGAAAATAGCAAAATGCCCTGCATTTGGTTGAACTGTCGGTGTTCACCTGCCATGAGGAATGCAGTTTTTTTAAAGTAACTGTGCGCACTGGCTTTGTCTTCACTGGACACATGTAAATATAGGTGCACTATAGTGCAGACAGGGACATTATGTTTGATATGTAATTTGGGCCCAGAAATTTGATATTTTTAGGGGAAAAAGAGGTTGGGCCAATTTGGTCTGCCATCAGTTCACACACCCCACCCTTGGAGCCCAAATAGTAATTCTGCCACCTCACCTCTAGCCTACAACCCAAATACTTCTGTCATGAGTGTTTCATGCAAGAAGAAATTTGAATTCTTTGGGCATAGGTTTTACATATAAGTGGAGAAGTGTGGCTCACTGGTTAGAGCAGGCAGACCCTGAAGCAGAGGTCAGACCCGGGACCAGGGTTCAATTCCCGACGCGGCAGGGTCTTGAGCTCAAATGTCCATGGACTCGATAATTCTCGCTTCGGTGCCTGACCTAATCATGGGTTCACACTCTGCAACTCTGGGCATTAAGCTTGCTTAATCTCCACAACGGCCCACCCGCGGCGGGATGCCTGGCTTTCACCTTGGGGATGCCCTGTAGGGGCTATCTCACAGGGAAAAGCCAGGACGGGTTCCCAAGGCAAGCGCGGAGATACCCCTTCGGGTGTCGATTCAGGAGCTATATAAGAAACATAATATTAATAATAAGACAGCTGAGAGAGGGTAAAGGGCCCCATTATGTCTCAAACAGGTGGCAGAATGCATATCTGGTGCCTGGTGTAGTCCCTGATCTCAAGGCCCAACCTGCCACAACATTCCTTTTTTGGACATCAATCCATGGTGTTTAGCGGGCATATCCCCTGTTGGGTAGGAAGCTAGAAAGTAAAATCTCCATGAGCTTTCCCTATGAGGGCAGAACAACTGTCTAGTGCCCATAATGGGGCTGCAAACCTGTGCAAAAATGGGCAAGCCCCACACCCCATTCTATTTTTCCCTTTCTGACATCCTTTTCACCAGGATGGGAAGACAGCAGGTAAAAACCCCAACCTGCATGCCCTAAGGGACTTAAAGCTCACCAGATTACCATGGAAAAAAATGATTAAACAAATGAAGTGGGTTGCTAGACCATTTGGCATGGGCCCCATCCCTGAGCACAAGACAATATTTCAACCTAAGGTGGATGCAGAACGGGGAGTTTACCCTTTATCCAAACTACACCCAAAGAAATCCTGATTTCCTCTCACTCATCATGGGGAATTGCTGCAGTATTTCGGCTTGGAGTCAGTCAGCATCGAGGGAACACTACCAACCCTAGAGTATTTCTGAAACTTGGAAACCCCGGATCATGTGACCTGCCTGAATCTCAGTACATTTTCTTACCTACAATACCCTGCAAACGTCAAAAATATGTCTAAAATACTTAATTTTTTCCCTCTTTCCAAGAGGAATGGCAGCAACATGTCAACTGGAAGTCAGCAAGCTGCCAGAGAACCCTACCTACCAGAGGCATTTCAGAAGCGCACCAAGGAAACCTTTCCAACCCTTGCCATTTCAGAGACTTGAAGACCTAGGGGAATCCAAGGTGGTGTGGGTTGTATGGATCCCAGCACACTTTCTTACTGCGAACGCCCTCCAAATACCAAGGTATGGGTTAAAAAACACTATTTTAACCCATATTTACTAACCGTGGGCGGAAGTCGAGCTCCCAACGCTACAATTTTTAGGATGTATGCAACCTGAATGCACAAGGAACAAGATAAAACGGGCACCTTACTAGCAGGGTTAGCCAAGCAAGACAGCGACATGAAACCCATAACTGAGGTAATAGATACCACGGCAACTTAGCACGGTCCCAAGATCAGATCCTTTCGACAGTCCATCAACACTACTCGGAAGTTTACTGGTACCCAATCCTGATCGAGCAGGACATAACAGATCATTTTCTCGATCCTCTAAAGATCCCTAAGATTACAAAAGAGGATAGTACGTCATTAGAGGCGAGGATACAACCTGCGGACATTACCCATGCCTTACACACCTTAGCTCGCAACAAAGCACCGGGGCCAGACGGATTCCCCTTAGAATACTACATGATCTTCTCCCCCTTACTGGTGCCTCCATTGGCGGCGATGTTCACCACAGCATTAGATACAGGGGAGTTACCGAAATGCCTCCGGGAATCCGTTATCGTTACCTTCCTGAATCCCAACCGCGACCCACAACTGATAACATCCTATCGCCCCATCACGCTCCTCTCCACAGATTGCAAGATCTTGGGGAAGATATTAGCGGATAGATACACACAAGTTATATGGCCCCTGGTACATCCCGATCAAAGTGGCTTTGTCCCGGGCAGAAATACATCCCAGAACATATGCAGACTATTCCATATCCAAGCTCAAGTGGGCGACACCTACCCCTGAGCGGCCTGCCTTATCCTAGACCTCGAAAAGGCCTTTGACACCCTCACATGGCAGTATCTCTTCTTGGTTCTACAACGAATAGGACCCGGCCCCACCCTCTTGGCGTATGCACAGCTCTTATACACCAAACTCACCTCACGCGTTCGTATAGGGTGATACATCTCAACGGAATTCACAGTGCAGAGAGGCCCAAAGCAGGGCTGCCCGCTCTCGCCTCTGCTTTTTGCCCTCATGGTAGAACCACTAGCCATACGGCTGCGACAGGAGGGAGAACAATGGGGCATTCCCATAGCAGATGCTGTGCACACTGTATCTATGTATGCCAATGACCTTTTAATATATATTAGAGACATCAGCGGGGATTTAACACCCATTTGGGTTACGCTGACAGAATTCGCAGAAGTCTCCAGACTCAGAGTAAATTGGGAGAAATCTACAGAGTTCCCTTTACACCAGAGCCTTCCCCCCCGGGTTATCAGACTAGGAGATCAGAACATCGCCTGGAGCACAGAGGCCCCCCGATACCTCGGGATTCGTCTCTTGTCACACCCTGACCGACATCTATGAAGGCAACCACTGTAAGGCATTGGCTGGCATCAGATCCTCGGTAGGATTCTGGAAAAACCTCCCGTTAGCCCCGATTGGCCTGGTGGCCAACACCAAAATGATAATAGTTCCGCAGCTACTATACTACTTCACAAATTTACCAATAATCCCGCCCAGAACCTTCTTTTGAGACTTAGACGCACTCCTCAGCTCACTGATATGGGGAACAAGCAGACATAGGACAGCACTAGGGAAGCTACAATTGCCCACTACACAAGGAGGACTGGCCGCCCCATCCTTTGAATCCTATTTCCTAGCCGCATAATTGCAGTGGCTTTCCTACTGGATGGCAGGCAGACACGTAGGGGAGACATACACCACGACTAGTCCAGTGCCCATTCCAGAACTCCGTTGGCTACTATTACCTGGCACCAAACCAAGACATACATATCCCCTACAAGTAACAGTTGCACGCAAGTGCATGCAAACGGTACACCGTATGTCGCCGGGGAGGCCGTCATACTCCCCCCCCCCCCTTTTTTCACTGGTCGAATGGCATAAACATGAACACTACTACACGTCTAAAATGCTACATACCTGGACAGACTGCTGCATCAAGGAGATGGAGTCACTATTTGAAGATGGACAGATCAGGCCCTTCCAATGACTGATGGACGACCATGATATCCCCGCTGGCCAGTTTTTGATACACCATCAACTTCTTGCAAACTATCAACAGTACCATGACCTCTTGACAGGGGAACCAACTGCACACCCGGTCATACACACAATTTTACATATGGGAGTGGGACGGCACTTGGTCACATGGCTTTATAAAGCCATCAGGGAACTCATGAACAAACCACTAGATACCCTAAGGGCCACCTGGGAAGACGAACTAGGCCGCGCGCTACATGAGAAAGAATGGGAGAGGGCTTGTGAACACACCAAGAAGGTGTCTTGAAACGCGCGTTTCAAAAACATACAATTTTACATCCTGCATAGAGCGCATTTGACACCAGCGCGCCTCCAACGATTTTACCCCAACACCCAGTTTCTATGACCCAGATGCCACTTACAAGCAGCAGATTTTTATTGTACGTTCTGGAGCTGCCCCACACTACAACCATACTGGCAACACATTCACAAGTCACTCAGGGATCTTACTGGGCTCACATAGCTGAATACACGGAAATCCTGCGCACTGGGTATTTATCGGAAGAGGAAACACAAAGTGCCCCACAAATTTGCCTCGCTGGCTATTTTACTAGCCAAACGAAACATAGCCATGCACTGGCGGCCCCCCACCAGGCCCTCTGATCGCAGCATGGGTGGGGGTGGTACACAAATGGGCAATGGCGGAGGAAGAAACATTACGAGAGGAAGAGGTGAAAGGGATGCGCAAACACTGGACTGGGCTATTCTATTGAACCAATTCAAACAACCACTACCCCATGACGACCCGGAGGGAGACCCCCACACACCACGAGACTCACAATCGCAGGTACAGACTGCGAACATGGGCACCAGATCCCCTCCCACAGCGCAATCCTTCCTGCCGACTCTGACCCCTACCGCCACACTACACATCCCCCCAACTGCACCTGCTTCCTGCCCACTCCCCCCCACCCCCTCCACGACCCTCCATAATACTGATCTCACTCCCTCCTCCTTTCCCTCCACCCTCCAAGATTCGAATCCCCCTAACACTCGCCCTAAAAATAACGCAGCTTGGCATAATTTCCAGCCAGTCACTGAAAGAGATGTCTTTGACATCATTGCTAAACTTAAACCCTCCTCCCACTAAAGACCCTCTCCCTTCTAAACTCGTCCAAAACCTCAAACATATCATCACACCTGCCTAGACCTTGATCCTCAACACCTCCCTTGCCACCGGCTGTGTCCCCACCTCCCTTCAACTGGGACAAATCACCCCATTCTTAAAAACCCTACGGCTGACCCTAATGACCTCAACAACCTCCCCCCTATCTCCAACTTGCCCCTCCTCTCGAAAGCCCTTGAAAAATGTGTCCTTATTCAGCTTGACAGACACATTGAACTTTATAACTTACTTGACCCCCTCCAATCAGGCTTCAGGAAAGGCTGCAGCACCGAAACCGCCATGCTTAACATTATAGATGACATCCACCACTCCCTCGACAATGGCGAATCTAGCCTATTGATCCTCCTCGATCTCTCCACAGCGTTTGATACCGTTAACCACTCTGTTCTTCTCAAAGTCCTTAAAGAACGATTTGGCCTTAATGGCATGACTCATGATTGGTTTGTCTCATACCTGCAACACCGCGCTCAGCAAATTAAAATCCACAATTGCCTTTCTAACCCCTCCCCCATCTCTCTAGGAGTTCCACAAGAATCCATACTATCTCCCTCTCTCTTTAACCTCTTCATGGAACCTCTCACCCTCATTCTCAAACAAGCAGGGATTAACTATCACCTCTACGCCGTCGATACACAACTCTGCCATAAGATAAAAACCCATGCTGACATCCTCCACCTCAACAACACCCTCATCAAAATTCAAGCCTGGTTCCACTCGAACCATCTCAAACTTAACCCAAAAAAACTTAAATTATTCTTTTCTCCCCTAAAATCAACCAGCTCCCTATCCAAAAGTGGATCACAGACCTTAACGCCCTCAACTGCTCCTTGTCCCTAGCCACCTCAGTCAAATCCTTGGGCATCTCCCTTGACAACCGCCTAACTCTCAACGTACACATCAACAACTCTGCCAAAGGAGCCCTCTTTACTTAAGAAAATTAAGCCCTTAATCCCAATTGATGACTTTAAACTGGCAGTCCAATCGCTTGCTCTATCGCGCATTGATTACGGCAATGCCATCCTCACCGGAATTCCCAAAACCCACCTGGCACCTCTTAAATCTGTGCTCAACCTCGCGGCTAGGCTTATCACAGACTGCAAACGATTTGAACACATCTCTCCCGCCCTCAAATGGCTCCCCATTGAAGGCAGATCCACTTATAAAACAGCCTGCATTACACACAAAATCCTCCACCAAAACACACCGACATACCTCTCCAACAAACTGACCAAAGCAGGCTGCACGCGATCGCTGAGAAGCTCCAACACCCTCCTACTTATCCCCCCCTTCAGAAAAAGAATTCCACTCAGTCACGCTCCTTTTCAGGCAATGCCCCACTTATTTGGAATGCCCTCCCAAAAGACGTCCGCTGTAACCAGTCCTACCCCAGCTGGGGTTTCTAATCACTCCCTGGTAGCCTCGCCCCTCTGCATCACCCCGACTAGCATCTCCGCATACGACTTGTGACCTCCCGCCTGGCCAACTCCCTTTCCTTCTATCTGATCACCTTACCTCCCCTCCTCATGACCCTCAGTTCTCTTGCATGTTTTCTTTTGTATACTTAAGTGAGGCTTCCTGCCAAACTGTGACCGCTATTTTGTATTAATCATAATGTCTAGCAATTTGTTTTTACTCTCTTATCTAGATGTCATGTATCCTATGTGGACTTGCTCTTTTATTATTCCATTGTCTGTGCTTATACAGACTGTACCTGTATGGAAACACCTTGTAAAGCGCTCTGATACTCCTGGGTCCAGCCTGCGCTATACAAAAGTTCTTAAAAAAAAAAAAAAATAATAATAATGTGCCTCACTTGAAGGCCGGATCCCAGAGCTAGACCGACAACAGCTCCCCCCTCGCCACTGGAAACACGCGTAACCATTATTAACCGGGGCATATGCTGCCCTAAGACCTCATTCAACACCTGTACCCAGAACTCCATGAACACCCCCACCCCCAGTTTTACACCACAGTTATATTTAGAAATTCTATGTCGAAAGTCCTCACTAGTGACAGGAAACTTGACTAGTAACTGTGTGAATAGTAATACATTATGATGTAACTACAAGATAGTGTGATCTGACGAATCGTAATTTGATGCACAATGCCCCTGCAAATCCAAAATGTCAATAAAAATAAGTTACAAAAAAAAGTATTAACCGTGGGCAGAGAACTCAGCTCCGCCTGCGGAGTGTGCAAAGTTTTGCCTACTTCGTGTTCCACAGAGAACACGTAGTAGACAAAACTTCTCACACTTCGCTGCGGAGCGGACTAGCCCCACCGCCCACCTCAACACCCCCATATTTAAAAAATGAATTAAAACTACAATAATAAGAAAAAAGACTTACCTTCACTGCGGTGTCCATGGGCTGCCGTCCTCCTCTTCCTTGCGTCTAAGGTTGATCTACGCATGCGGGAGTGAGCGCATGTGCAGAGCACCCTGAGACGCGAGCAAGAGGACAGCAGTCCGGGCACGACCCAGTGAAGGTAAGTCGTTTTTCTGTACTTCTTATTGTAGTTTTAAATCATTTTTAATATGGGTGTGGCGGCGTGTGGCAGAGCGGAGTTCCACAGAGTTTGTCTCAAGCTCCGTGAGCCTCCGCGTAGTACCGCTCCGCCCAGGGTTAATATTTATGTGACATAAATCCCTGGAACTTTCAGCCAAATGCCAAAGTCTTTTCACTTGGACCCCAAACTAAGACTCTTACGAATTAGCACTATTCCTAAAGTCGGATTCTTGGGCAAATGCACAGCACTCCTCCATACCCATTTTTATTTATAAGCTTTCCTTAACAACTGATGCATGGTTGGTAAATAATGACAAATAATTATGAGCTGCATAGTTGTTGGCTCTTGGTCCAGCATGATTTTGGACAACAAAGAAACAGTAGTGATTCATGGGAATGGGAGAGTAAAGTAACACTGATGTAACTGTATTTTACTTGAGTCGATTGGCCATTTTGGTCGAAAAAATACAAATGAAAACATTGTTTTTAATTTCTACTTTGTCTACTTCCATCAGATTGGTTTCTAATTTAACAATTAGTATCTTTGGGAAAACCATGAGTGATGTACACAAACAATTCTGAGTAGAATTCTGTATTTTGTCTCTTCAGTAATGCCAGATTTCTAGATTTGCTTAGGGGTTTCACATCTATTTACCCCAAAGTACAATTAGGAAGAAACCTCAAAATCGTAAATATCGACTATCAGTTAGAAAACTGTGGTTTAATTTAAAAAAATAAGCAAGTCTGTCTTTGTTTGAACGCTGGGAAGGTGGCTATCTTTGCACAGTAAATTTTGCATTGATTCCATTTAGAGAGAAAACCACCACACACTTTCTTGCCAACACTTTTTTTCTTGTTTTCCCTCAAACAATAAATATATTACATGTTGGCTATTTTCTAACCTAAGTCTCTGGGAATCCATTCAACCTGTGGTACCTTTAGAGTCCCTGAAGGTGTGGGAAATAATAACGCTAATGTGGCCTGCATCCGTTTGTGTAACAAACCTATAAATGCTTAACAACGAACTGCCTTGTTAAAACACACAAAAAAGGGGTCGGGAGAGAAAGCCTCAGCACTTGGAACAATGCAGTGTTTCATTATTTCTATTGTATTAGGTTTGCAACAACCAAACGTGAGGAGTTGGGTGGCCTTAGCCATTTCCAAAGAATGATATAAAATGGATTTCTTTCCCAGGTTATTCAGATTTCGGAGTTATCCATTACAACACAATTGTAGTTGCTTCCCTTGCGCATGATGTCCATCCATTTTGTATTGCCTATGATGTCCCTGTCATGACGATGGAATGCTATGGTTTGAATCCCAGGAGTTTGTCAGTTCCTGGAAGCTGTGGAAACGAACAATCAATAAAGTATATGCTCTTACACTTACATGCTTGGTGTAATCACTTCAACAATCTTTAAGTAATGTCACATTTTGTCCTTCCTTAGGTGATTTCACCACCATGGAAGAGAATTACATTTCATAAATCCCAGAAGTGAACAACATCTTGTGCATACAAATCTGTATTAAAGAAACTGAATCAATCCTTATTAGAGAAACTGCATGAATCACAACACAGACACACTTCGGTTTTACTCAATGAAAATATCTATTAAAATTACAAATTAAAGCCTTCAATATGATACAAAACACAACATTAAAAGGCATCCAACACATCTTTTATACATCACAGTGTTAGTGGTACACAATGTAACTTAAAATGAAAATACATATACATTTTATTTACACCAGTCAAATACACATGGTTTTGTATGTACATATGACTGTGTTCGTGCTGCTCACTGTACAAATTAAAGCATAACCAAGAGGAAATGCCTGAAGGAAATATTAGTATAACAATTCTGTACATATATTAAATAATTTGGGTTGCATTACTGTCTGCCAGAAGGAACAAGTAGTACAAAATAAAGAACAGGCTGTAATAAAAATACAATATCATGCTTTAACACAAGGTTGAAATGCGCAGCAACAAAGACATCATTGAACAGATGCATTAATGTCAGTGCAGTATAAGCCACCCAAATAAGTATATTGGCACATGTTGGAAGCACAAGTTTTTTCAGAGTTTAAGATCTATATAGATCCTTTAGACATGCAGCATATTATACTTCATATGATATTCATGGGACTGAGAGATGCACATACGTCCTGCCACAGCTTCTCTCCATACATGATCACTTGTAAAAGAGGACCTAACCAGAACATATCTGCAACAGGTGTATTGCTCTCAGCATGCTTTTCACTAAGGTTGGCTATTTTTCAACCAGAATTGGTTTTTATCACATAGCTCCCACAAAATATAAAACATGAAATATCTTCTGAATATCACGGCTTGTTACTGTGGTTACTAGCAACCACTGAAAAGTACATTATCTGACACTATGCACAGGTTGAAAAAGAAGTCCTTGCAATGTGTGCTGGCAGGATGGGGGGAAACCTGACCCGGAACAGTGGTTAAGGCAAATCAAATGAAGTAATTTAAAATTGAAACAGACTTAGGATCGTTTAAGACAATCAGAGTGTAAACATTAACACGATTACACTGCCAAAAATGAAAGGAGATGTCAGATCTCAATTAGAGACTTTGTTTTTTAGTTACTAAACTGGCAGGTACAATAAAATGGTGAAATATTTCTGTATGATGTTTTGAAGCATTACGTAAAGTTAAAAATATTATCAATTGCACTTTTGGCACGTTTCTCATAAGCATCCCAAATACTCTTATTTGCATTATCATGGGTATGAAAAAACTGATGGAACATTAAAACTTTTTAAATGTTTCATATGTGGTTGCACTGTCTTCAACTGAGAGTTTAGCTAAAGTTCAAAGCGTCAGTGATATGTACAACTCTAAGATTGCGTAACTAACCTCTGTACTCCTTTAACGTTTACGACGTGAATTATATTCGTCTGCCTCGATAAAGTTGAGGGTTCTGCAAGATACAAAGTTTGCTGGCAACAAAAAATCTTTACCTATGTAAAATCCTGTACTTCCAGTTAACGGAAGATTAAAGCAGTGATTACGTTTCTCAAAACTGAACCTACTCGAGAAGGTGCAATTACTTTTTTCCTCTTTGTGAATCTATATGATTTACCTAAATAAATGTGCTTTTACAAATGTATCATGTAAAGCAATAACGTACTGCTTGCGACACACACCCACAAATCAATTTCTTAACAATAAACCATAAGGGGACCTGGTTTTAGTGGGTGGGAGCTGGCAAGCCCACAACTCACTAGTAAATAAACCCATTTCTCACTAGAATGCGCTTGTAAATTTCTTTGTCCTGTAAAATAAATAAGGCTGATAATATCTTTTTACCATTTCATTTTATACACTTTGACTTCGCACAATGTCTGACCTTAAACGTATACTTTCAAAAGTAGATAAACTAGACACCAGATGGAAATTTGTACTACAGTTTCTGTATAGCCTACATTCCTGTTTAAAAAAGGATGCAATTAAAATGATGAATACACTACAGCAACAATAAACCCTTAGGTTTATTTACATTGCTCTTTCAGTAGAACATTTTAGGACCACTCAAATGATATCAACAATGAACAATGCCTAAAATGTATACTGTACAAGGAACGAGAAATAAAGTATTTTCATTTTAACATTTCACATTTGATATATGAACAATGGATAACGATACATTTTAGATGATTCCATGAATCAGTCATAGGTTGTCCTATTCCCAATTACCAAGGGTACTAGATCCATTTGTAGATCATATACTGCTTTTAACAATTTTGAACAATTTCAACTAAAGTTATTTTCACCAAGGACTGCACTTGAACAGGTGTGGTGCGCACACACATTCCCTTACCGGTTCCTTATTTCTAGGATCTAATTTGAGGTGGAGGGTAGTTAAAAAAAAACACAGTAAGCCTGAGCCTAGTATATGTAATCAGTGTAAGTTTAATATCACTCTACTATGTAGAGACTTGTAGTGACTTTCTACTATTTACAATCACTGGGATAGTTTATAAATGTGAGGAAGGGAGGAGAAAAGGAGCATCAAGCAGCCAACTACCGAAGTAGTGGTTTCCTGTGTACCTCTTGTCATGGCAAACACTGGTTAACGATATGCCACGTGTATTAAGCTAGCAGAAACTTCGTATATTCTATAGATAAGCACTACTGGTACTAAGGAACAACACTGGTGTCTCTTTACCCTCTCCAGAATACACACCAATTGATTCTAAAGGTTATATTCCATGTGGGAGATACCAATGTTGAATTCATAAGAAAATGCATCTTGCAATGGTGTTTTAACTGCTATTTTTCCAATCTCAGATCCCAAAAATCTGTGGTTGGGGTTCACAGTCCACAATGTTTGAAGGTAAATTATGTATCTGATAGCAATTTTCCAGGAGAGGCACCTAGTTTCCATTAGATCATGGACTTAAATCGTTTAGGCATCACACTTGACAGGACTAAGAAAAAATGCCACACAGCAGTGAACTCAAGAAAGGAAACAAATTTCAAAGGCCTTCAGTTGCCTTGTTTGTCATGGAAAATGATTCAGGAGGTCTGCTCTAGCTGGCGATAACTGGAAAACATGTTTTGGACGGCCTGCTTTCATGTGTGTCTTGTAAGATATTAAATAAAAATGTTACTTACCTAGTAAGCATCTGTTCTTGGCATGTAGAGCTGTAGATTCACATGCTTTGCATACTTTTACCATCTAGTGTTGGGTCCGGATGTTTGGACTTTGTTTTTCTTTGAAGAAGTCTTTCCAGTCACAAGGTAGGTGACTCCTCTTTTCGGTGATAGTGCGCATGGGCATCAACTCCATTGTTAGATTGTTTTCCCGCAGAGGGTGAGAAAGGAGTTAGTAAGAGTAGAATAGAGATGTCCATGCGTGTGTGTATAAAGTAAGAGAGAATTGCAACAGGCATAGGTACCCGGGGAGGCAGGTGGGCGCATGTGTATCTACAGCTCTACATGCTAAGAACAGATGCTTACTGGGCAAGTAACATTTTCCGTTCGAGGTATGTGAGTAGATCCCATGCTTTGCATAGCTTATACAGCAGTATTCTCCCAAAGTGGTGGCTAACCTGTAGCCATGGCATTTGTCTGAAAGATTGTTCTAAGAACTTCTGTCCTACATTAGCTTGTTGTCTCACTAACACATCTACACAATGGTGCTTGATGAATTTGTGCGGTGTAGACCATGTTGCAGCTTTACATATGTCAGCTATGGGGATATTTCCTAAGAAAGCCATAGTAGCCCCCATTTTGAGGGTGGAATGCGCTCTAGGGGGAATTGATAAAGTCGTCTTTGCTTTTGCAAAACATGTTTGAATTCATTTAACTATTTTCCGAGCAATACCCGATTTAGATATAGGATCGCCTTTGTGTGGTTGTGCAAAAGCCACAAAGAGCTGTTCAGTTTTACAAAAAGGTTTTGTTCTTTCAATGTAAAACAATAAGGCTCATTTAAAATCTAATGTGTGTAGAGCTCGTTCTGCCACAATCTGAATGAGGAAAGAACACAGGCAACTAAACAGATTGATTTATATGAAAGGCAGATACCACTTTGGGTAGGAATTTGGGAGTAGTGTGAAGGACCACTTTGCTTTAGTGGACTTGACAAAGTGGTTCCTCTATGGTTAGTGCCTGAAGCTCACCCACTCACCTCGGTGATGTAATAGCAATGAGGAAAACAACTTTCCAAGTGAGAAATTGCATTTCACATTTGTGCAATGGCTCAAAGGGTGGACCTATCAGTCTGGCAAGGACAATGTTAAGATTCCACACTGGAGCAGGTGGAAGTCTTGATGTAATAACTCTTGAGTCCTTCCATAAAAGCCTTTATAACAAGTACTCTGAAAAGGAACATGTGCTGTCTTGTTTTGAAAGTATGCAGCTATTGCAGCGAGATGTAAGCGTATGGATGTCTCAGCCAACCTCGACTGCTGCAAGTGTAGTAAGTAACAAATTATATTTTGAATGGAAGCATCTAGGGGATTGATGTGGCTGTTATTACAATATATATCAAACCACTTCCATTTAGCTGCATAGCAAGCCCTCGTACTAGGCTTTCGGGCCTCTTTAATGATATTCATACAGTCTGGCGGAAGGTTCAGGTAGCCAAACTCTATGATTTCAGATGCCAGATCGCTCGGTTAAGATCTTTGGGATCTGGATGTCTCATCTATAGCTAGCCTAATCTCCACAACGGCCGCCACAACGCTAAGGATGCCTGGCCTCCACCTTGGGGGTGCCCAGGAGTGGACGCCTCACAGGGAAAGCCAGGATGGGTTCCACAGCGGTATTCGTACAAGCGCCTTGAGACCATTGCGGGTGAGTAGTGCGCTATACAAGTATCAATTTAAAACTCTCCATGGCTCAGCGTAAGGAGACTGGGCGTGAGATGTAGTTTTTGATGAGGAACTACTGAGAGCTCCATCAGGGTAGTGAACCAAGGTTGACGGGCCCATGTGGTAGCTACTAGGATCAGTGTGAGGGATGTTTGTCTGAGCTTCCGAACCACTAGTGGAATTAGTGGGAGAGGCGGAAAAGCGTGGGCAAATATCCCTGACCAGTTAATCCATAGTGCGTTGCCTTTGGACAATGGGTGTGGATACCTGGAGGCGAAGTTTGGCCATTTTGTGTTTTTGTGTGTTGCAAATTGATCTATCCGTGGAAACTTGAGGGTGAAGTTCCCACTCGTGACTCTGTTATCTCTGCCTGCTTGGAAGATCTGTTTACTCCTGGAAGATGTTCTGCTAGGAGATAAATTCTGTGATGTATGGCCCACCTCCAAATGGCTTTTGTAAGGCATGACAGCTGGAGGAAGTGTGCCCCCCCCCCCCCGTTTCTGTATGTAACTCATGGCTGTCATGTTGTTGGTGCATAATAGGACAGTTTTGCCTCGAAGATGAGTCTGGAAGTCTTGGAGCGCTAGAAATATTGCTAGCAGCTCTAGATGATTTATGTGAAGTTGTTTTTGCTTTTGAATCCAGAACGAATGGTGTGAGTTTGGAGAGGAGCTTCCCAACTACTGAGCAAACTGTCTGCTGTTAGCACTGTCGGTGGAACTGGGTCGATAAAGGGCCGCCCTTTGGATAGGTTTTGTGAATTTCACCACTGCAAAGAGCGATGGGTGCGGCCGTCTACCAACACTAGATCTGAATATTGACTTAGAGACTGATTCCACTGATGTGCTAAGCATTCTTGAATGGGACGTATTTGAAGTCTTGCATGGGGAACTATCATGATGCAAGACGCCAATATTCCCTGTAGTTTTATAGCCTGGGAGAGTCTAGAGCTCTTTGAGTATTGAGAGTGCTCCCAAATGTGTTTGTGTGTTGAAGGTTTGGAGATGGGACTTCAATACGTTTACCATAAATCCCAGATTGTTCAGTAATTGCAGTGTTATTTGAGTGTATTGGCGACACTGAGTGAGAGCTGGCTTTGATGAGCCCATCGTCCAAGTATGGGAAGACATGAATCTGCTGTCTTCGCAGGTGTGCAGTGACTACTGCCAGGCATTTGGTGAATACTCTGGGAGCAGTGGTGACTCCGAATGAAAGCACTATGAACTGGTAGTGTTTTCCCGCTACCACAAACCTGAGATAGTTGCGATGAGCGGGATGCATTGGGATATGAAAGTATGCGTCCTTTAAGTCTAGAGTAGACCGAAAGTGGCCTTGCTGTAGTAGTGGGAGCACTTGTTGAAGCTTCACCATGTGAAAGTGATATAAATGAATGTATTAATTTAACTCTCTGAGGTCCAGTATAGGCCTGAGAGAGGGCATTAGAAAGTATAGGGAGTACACGTTGGATCCTTGATATTGTAAAGGTACGGACTCTATTGCTCCCTTTTGCAAAAGAGAGTGAACCTCCTGTTTGATGAGGTGTAGATGCTCTGGTCACATTTTGTGTGAACGTGGAGAAATGTTTGGGGGATTGTTGGTAAGCTCCAGGCAATAACCAGATTGGATAATTCCTAGGACCCATGTGTCTGACGTTATTGTGTGCCAGACAGGAAGGGATTGAGAGAGACATCCCCCGACAGGAGTGGAATGATCTGCGGAAGAGGAAGCAAGTCACTGTTTATTTGTTTAGGGGGCGGCGCGGGTGTGGAACCTTGACCTTTCCCTAGTCATTGCCTTTATATCCGCCTCGAAAGTAACCTATTGAAGAGGGTGACTGACTGTTGCCTCTATTTGATGTTGAGGAGGTGTCTGTATATATGCTTTTGGAGCCCCCCCTGTAGAAAGAGCGACAAAAAGAACCCCGATTGGATGGAGACTGCAGAGCTCCAATTGATTTCACAACATCAGTGTCCCTCATCTTCTCTAATGAAGTGTCTACCACAAGACCAAAGGTTTAAACCCTGAAATTCTAAGCTAGACATGCCTACGGAGCAAGCACTGGTTTTGATTGAACAAGCTGCAGTGTCGCTCAACTGACGGATCTGATCACTCAAGCCGCTCTCAACAGCAACTTCAGAATAATTCTGGGCGACCTCAACCTAAGATGGAATGAAACCAAAAACCCGCTCATCCAATCTCTAACCACCCTTCTGCAAGACTATATGATATGATCCAGCACTGCTCAGAGGAAACTAACCATAGAGGAGCGATCCTTGATGCAATCATTACGGATAAAAAGACAATTTCAATTGACCACATCATCCCGGTGGACTGGTCAGACCATCACGCCATTCTCTTTCATATCAATCATTCGGTTCTTTCCCTCCCACCTACTCAAACCTCCCCCAAGTGGGCCAGAAACATATCGAGAGTCCCCCCTGACAAGCTAGAAGATGGACTTAACTCACTCCTCCCGAACTCGACGGAACTCCTCTCAACCACAGAACTCACCTCGCTTTACCATTCCAACCTGGAGCTCGTCCTAGATCAGCTTGCACCTCGGATACTAAAAAAAACCAGAAGCATCCCCTTCAGGTCTTGGTTCTCCACTGACATTAACGAAGAAAGAAGACACCTAAGATTCATGGAAAGAACCTGTAGGAACAACCCTACCTCCCTCAACAGGGACCAACTCAAGGCAGCTCGCAAAATCTACTATAATCATATCAAGAGCAAAAAGTCATTCTTTTTCTGTTCTGCTCTAGACAATGCTAAAACCCCCCCCCAAAGAACTCTTCAACATCATCAGGAACCAAACCTCCATTCCAGTGATAGACAGCATGGCGGCGGCCAAATCCCAATGTAGCGACTTTGCCAGCTTTTTCAACGAACAAAAATTGCCAAAATTGATCGAAGAAAAAACAGAAGTTCTCCTCATCTCGAAAAAAGATGAACCCCCTAATACTAGAGTGGCTCAAAGCTCTAAACGCCGTTAATGTTCCTCTTGTTCCTACAAACTCCGTAAAATCCATAGGGATCACTCTTGACCACAAACTGGACATGAAAGAACACATCTCAAAAACTGCCAAAAGTGCTTTCATTAACCTAAAACTTCTCTACAAACTGAAACCCTTCCTCCCCACGAACGACCTGAAACAGGCCAGTGAGGCTCTGGTACTCTCCAGATTTGACTATGGCATTGCTACTCTGACTGGAACAGCCAAATCGCACCTGGGACCTCTGACCTCTACCCTCATCGCCGCAGCAAGAATGGTCACAGGAACAAAGAAATACGAGCACATCTCCCCGGCTCTCAAGGATCTGAAGTGGCTCCCTATTGACCAACGAGCCAGCTTCCATACAGCTTGCCTCACTCACAAAGCCCTGCATACAGGCAAACCAGAATATCTGGCCAACAAACTCAAAAGGGCCGGTCAGTCTAGGAACCTCAGAAGCTCCAACACGCCAATACTCATTCCTCTCATATCACAGAAACACAAAACATCTAGAAAGTCCTTTGCGGGTAATGCTCCCAAGATATGGAACTACACCCCCCCCCCCTATATCAGAATGGCCGCCTCCTTCCCGGAATTCAAGATGCTACTCAAAGCCCTCTTCCTTGAGCGTTCTGGATCGTAACGAGAACTCCACGTTTGACTTTGACAGGCCATGATCTCTATGATCCCAGATCCGGATGACTCGCTATCGATCTCTGCCCTGGAGTGCGCTCATGTTGTTATTGTACAGATTTTTGCTTCCCCCCCCTGTTCTCCCTGCCCTGTTTTCTGACCTCACTGTCTTTTTAATGCTTATTTGTATTTGTTGTGAAGCGCTCTGATACCCTCGGGTCCAGCTAGCGCTATACAAAACTTCAATAAATATAATGGAAGTGTTTGAGATTAGTTTCAGGTTGTGTGCTTTAGCCTGGTGTACTTCAAGTAAAAAAAGCGCCTGAGTATTGGCAATATGCCAGTGATTGGCTGACTGTGCAGCCACTCTTTTCCCTGAGGCTTCGATTAATTTTGATTTCTTGTCCGGAGGAGGGGCATCCTCAGAGGTTTGTGAGTTTGCCCGTTTATGAGCATTTGAAACCACAAGGGAATCGAAGGGTAACTAACCCTTGATATAAGCTTGGTCTGTTGGTGCAGACTTATATTTTTTATCTACCCTTGGTGTAAGGATTCTTGTGCAAACAGAATCTTTAAAAATGTTGTCTGCAAGCTTAAGCATACCCTTAAGCATAGGCAGTGTATGAGTGGATCTCGGGGATGAACTTAATGTTTCAAAGAGTAAATCTTCCTCATGGGATTCCTTATGAAGCTAAACGCCATGATATTTAGCCCTATTTATTAACTCTATGTACCCTACATCATCATCAGGTGGAGAGGGTTTTGTACGGTACAAGTCTGGATTATCTGAGTTAGGATCTGTATTATAATCGTCCCATGGATCAGGACTATTGTCGTCTACCGCATTCCCATACCTGTCATCCTGGTTGTCAGGTATTTGTGGTGGTGATGAATTTGTGGGTGTTATTAACAAATTTGGGTTAAGTGGGGAAGAAGGTGATAGAGGAGGAGGAGAGGTTTTAATCCCAAGATGTTTCCTCTAAAGAGGGATATGGTAAGTGTCCTCTGTTTCTGGTTTGCGTTTCAATGGCAATTTTTGTCTGAATACGTCCAGTTTTGGGATTGATAACCAGTTCCTTTTGTTTCGGGTCTGTGTTTCAAGGCGGGACGTCGAAATAATGCTCCTTTGATGGATTCGGAGTAGTTTTTTGTTTCAGTGCTAATATTTTCAGTGCTGGTATTTTCGTGGTCAAAGTGCTCGGATCCTAAGAAATTTTCGGTTTCGGTAGCGGGGATTGCCATCAAAACAGTGCTTTGGTTTCAGTGTTGATGGATACGGCTTGGTGCCCGAATGGGGCTGACAGGGACCCTAGCCAGATGGCTTTAATATCTGTTTCGGTGCCGGTCCCGAAGGCGGGGCGTTGGAAACCTGCTCTCGGTGGCAAACTTGGCCTGAGGCAGAGGCGGGACCAGAGCCTTTTTCTTAGGCAGAGGTAGAGTCTGGGGCAGGGGAGTATTGCTTCTCATGGTATACTGACCCTGCGGAATATCTTCATCCATGTCGGATTATACTTCAGACAGGGAAACATGCTTGTCATTTTCCTCCGCTCCTTGCGCGTTGTCAGCGTCTTGTTGAGAATCTTCTCTGAAGAGGTCTGGGATGGAGCCACTATGTTGATGGTGTATTTCCTGACAGCGAGCCAGACGGTCACGGAGTGCCTTCTTGGATCAGAAGGACCTACACGCGTCGCAGTCTTGTTAGTTGTGCTCCTAGGAGGGACACAAGTTGCACACTTCATGCGAGTCGGTGCGTGGGTACTTGGCGTGGCAGAATTTAAATGGAGTCTGTTCCATCGCCTGCGAGCTGGCCTGACGTGGCTAGGCCCAATGGCATTCCACAAAGTTTCCAGTCGAAAGAGGTTTTTTCCTTACGATAAGTTACGCGGAGAATGGGAAATGCGATTGAATAACAATACCGTCGAGGGTAAGTGGATTGCGCACAGAGGGGAACCGGAGACACAGTGCCGAACCTCAGTGCAGCAATATACCTCCGAACCTGATGGTGGATAAACAATCTAACAATGGAGTCGATGCCCATGTGCACTATCACCGAAAGGAGGAGTCACCTACCTCATGACTAGAAAGACCTCTTCGAAGAAAAACAAAGTGCAAACATCCAGACTCAACACTGGATGGCAGGAGTATGCAAAGCATGTGATCTACAGCTCACGTGCCTCGAACACCTTGTTTAATGACATTACTAAAACAGCAGTGCAAGAGACAATGTTGAAATCTATTTTAATTATTACAGACAAACACCAAGGGCATCATTACGAAGTCTCGGAACCAACTGTACTATGGTCCCATTTCAAAATGGGAGCATCTGTTAATTTCTGCCCTGCGTGGCAGGCTCCTTACAGAGGCCACTGAAAAGTCGCTTTCAAACAGGCTTTTTATGTCAGAAAGCCGGACATGAAAAGCCTGTCATAAACGGACATCATAATCCAGGCGGCGGAAACGTCGCTCATGGGGGAATTATGATTATTTAAGGCTACCGCCTACATCATAATTGGGTGATCGGACTGTAAAACTACCATGTCGATCGGTAAACCTCCAACAAGTGGTTGGAGGCTTACAGACCGACATCGTAATCAGCCCCTTAGTCACATACATTTAGTTACAATCTGGGGAGAATTGTCGAGCAGATGCAATGACAATCATTTTGTCCAAGTATGCTAATCGGGACTCTTGAAGGACCAGAAATTCAAGCTGAGCAATTGCAGAAAGAGGCATAGTGTCATGCCATACAACCAGCAAGTCAAAAGGGGTCAAGAGTGGACAGCCACATCGATAAAAATACCCCAGGAGCAGCTTTGAAAACCAGAATCAAGCAAAGTTGAAGCAATAATTAATAGACCTCATATTTTGGGGCCTTCAATGTACTCCTATCAGAGTGTATGAGAGAAAAACAATGAGCCCATTTAAAACAACACATAAAGGCATATCAGGCATAAAACTCCGAGTCCACCCACAGTGGCCAATTCTTGAAAGTTATCTGTCTAGTTGATCACACACAGGTTAGTAGGACAGATCTTGCAAATCTGGAGGTGAAGACTGAGAAATTGCTAGTTCGAATCCTACTTTGGTGTGAATGTGGGAGGAATGGCAAAGTGTCTTTCGATTTATACTGTATTTTCACACAATATGAACTGTAATTAGAAACATTTTCTCTGAGTTGGCCAATCACCAGCCTATAATTCTGCCAATAGAAATAGGTAGTATCTCTACTGCTCTGCTTTCTTAAGTAGTATAGGACTGGCATGTCTCCCTCCCCCGATCACAAAAATGAAACATAAAAATCCATAAAGGTGTCTTATAGCTGGAACATTTTGAATTTTGCGCTTTGTGTCATTTTTGTTCCACTCACCAGTGGACAATAGTGTCTAAAAGAGATCTGAAATAACGGAATTGTTTTGGACAAGACCAAGGAACGCATCTGTGAATTACAGAGTATTTCACATGGGATATGCATTCTGATGTGTACTGCCCATCATTAAACCATCACATAGGTATCGCTAACCATGTTTACCTCTTGTGCGAAAAGAGGGAAGCTATATCTAGAACACTGGTTTAAATGCATGGCTAGGCCTAACATTAAAATCTTTGGCTCTCCTCTTTAGGTAGGAAACAGGTGCCTGCCAAATGGTCTGGTTGAAAAGTCTCTGCAGCCTTGAAAAATATGAGATCCTGTGTTAACTTGTAAGAACTCTGAGATCTGATGGGGACTCTGGATAGCAAACTGAACAAGCAATATTTTCTTCCAAACTTGCAAAACCCTTTGAGTAGAGAGGGTTGGATAAGGTTTTGATGCTACGCAGCAAGTCTAAGATTAAATCAGGAGCCACTGAAATGAGGTCTGCTGCCTAAATCCAGCAATGGATTTAGGCAGTAGACCTCCATCCAGTTGGAACCACCCATGAATATATTGCTTAACATATCTGTGAACTGTTTGACAAATATAAGGCACTGCTTGGCTGCCTCAATTGTCAATGTGTTTTTTGGACGGACCTTTAAGAGTTCAACATAATACAGTGCAGAGGTAAAGTAACAGAGGGCCAATAAGATTGTTAGTGGTGGACAGGTGAAGGTCTATTTGGACTAATTGCTTGAAATAGGTTTTCCCTGCAAGACTACAGGGCTTTAAATATTTGCACCTATGCTCAATTAATGGCAATTACTGCGGCGTTTCACTTGTGGAGAAAAAAGCTTTGAAGACATGGCGTGGCAGGGGAGACGGCAAGAAGATGCGAAGGCATCCCAGAACACCTAGACCAATAAAGTGAACTCCTCTTTCTTTGCAAGAAATGGTTACAGCTATGAGAGCATGGGTTACCGGCATCTTTATGTGTATTCACAATAAAAACAGCACACCAGGGTCTGGATGTGAAGGGGACACAAGCTGCGATTTTCTGTTGCGTTTGCATCAGTGCCTACATACTTTTGATGAGGGTGAATAGTCTAAATCCTTCTTCACTCTACCGATTAGGATCGTCGATATTTATAATAGTAGATGGACTCGACTGCATATTGCAGAAATAGTTTTACTCAATGAGGAGTTCAACATGACTTTCCAGGTGTTTATATCAAGTGGAAAAAACAACTACACATCAGCATTTGCCAGAAATAATTTAGTTCACAGTTGAGATTGTCTGTTCCTTGAATGCATAAACTGGAACGAAAAAAACATGATTGAAGATGATGAAACCACCATAAACGTCATTACGAGAAAAAGTCACTCTGAAGTCTCCAACCGAAGTCATAACAGTTACAAAGAGAGATTCTTTTGAAAAACTACTCTAGTCTGAAATAAACCACCTAATATGCAGACAATTTGAAAACTATATTCCCTGCCGGGGCAAAATTTGTACACACCCTGAGAAAGTAAAAAAGAACTCAGTAAATAAAACTGCTCAGTATATAATATAAAACTTGACGATACCAATCATGTACTGATGTATCGCAGCTGGTCAAAAAAACAAAGGGAAATATTGACCTTTAATCACCCTTCATACAGGCACAAATAAATATCCTCATTCAGTCTTGAGTCAGCGTAACAGAAACAGGTTATGCTGACGGTAACAGAAAATTCATGGGGGTTCTGGAGGACGTGGTTGGTTTAAATACCCCCACCCTGCTGTCCCTATGGCGAAGAAAATTCCTGAAGTGTATTACTCTACAGACTTAGATTTCATCTCTAAACCAGATACCAAGTACATGTGTTTGTCATATGTTGTTAACTGTGGGTGGACTCAATGATTGCATCATAAGTTTCTCAAGCCTGAAAAAAGCAGCACAACCGCCAAAAGGTTAAAGCCTGCCTAAAATAATAAAACCATTCAAAGTGCAAGGAACCTCCAATAATTATGTATTCAACAGTAATATTTCTAATAAGTTTGCTGCCTCTTATTCCACCAAGTCAACAAGTAACTTATTTGCACCATGGCCAGTGACATAGCTAAATAGATCTCTACAGCTAGATCCTGCACCATCTTAGGTTTTGATCAAATCTTACATTCCATGATGACGAAAGACTGAGTTGGAAGGGCAGTATTATAATCCTAATTTAAAAAAAGGGCCCAGATAATCTGTCATAAAGATATAGCCTGCTAGCCCTCCTTGACGCAAACCAATAAACTATTTGAAGTTCAAGATCAGGAAACTGTCCCCAGGTTAGAAGGACTATTGTACTGTGAACTGAAAATTCTTTCAATAAAACATAAAATCAATGGTTTTATGGGAGAAAAGACCACATTTACTGTGCATTCCCAGAAAACTGGTTGACATAATTATTAGATTTTGTATCACATGGAAAACAAACAGCCTTTTGCCTAAACTGGAGATAAAGGGGCTGTTTTTAAGGTGGTGGTAATAGAGAATCCAAGGTGTTCTGGAGGAGGTGGTTGGTTTAAATGCCTCCACTCTGCTCTCCCTATGGTGAAGAAAATTTCTGGTACGTGGTTTCTCCAGATTTAATCACCAAATCAGGCATCACGTGCCGGCGTTTGTCATCTGCGGCTAACTGCATATGGCATCAATTATTACATCGTAAGGTCCTCTAGTCAGAAAAAAACAGCACAAATACTGCAAGGTTAACGTCTTCCTAAAAGAATAAAACAATTTAAAACAATTTAAAGTGCAAGGAATCTTACCAAGTCCACAAAGATGGTAGCTAACATGGAACGGCAAAGGAATGTAGCCAAACTGGGGATGTCCGTGTGCCACTGTGCCAAATGTTTCTTTTATGCACAGTACTTTGCTGAGAATGTATTTGGTTTAACAGCTTGCGGCAGGCTTCACAATCACTGGGCAATTCTTGTACTGGGTGGAAATGCATTACATATATGGCAGAATCGCCTACATTAACAACTGAAGTTAAAGAAACAGATATGTTGATCCGCTATTGACAAGAAACGCATGAGCTTAAAACAATGCGTAAATTAAAAAGTAGGTGGAAAAAGAGCCCTTGGTGATGTTTTCACCTAAATTAAAAAGTGAACTGATGTTTGGATACATCATTTGATCTTATATGAGTCAAAGTTGTTATAGGTATCTGTGGATGTTAACAGCAGATTTTCAAGTTCGTTTCAATATATGAATTCTTCCTAATCTTTTAACTTCCATCTGGCATGCCACTTAATAACATGCTATGGTGTCCTCTTCGGGTGAAGTTTGAATTTTGGAATTCCTCTGTCTGGGATTCTGCAGCACTTGTAGAAAGAGTTTGCAGAATTACAGCGCAGCTGTGTCACTTTAAAGCCTGATATTGCAAAGTCTGATAGGCACAATGCAAGAATGAGAGTGAAAATATAGGACAGACTATGGAGTGCAAGATGTAGTGAAAACCCCCATTCTATCTTTAACTAAGAAGGCAAGGGGTCGTCGTCTCCTTTACTACATTTGCATTTGCAGCACAGCACAAATGGGGTTGCAAGTAAAAGAAAAGGCGATGCTACTAAAAGCAGTAGGCCAAATCCAGCGAAAATTCCCACTACCTAGAATAAAGAAAAAATAAAGAAGAATGATTACCTACAAAGAGAATTAAAACATTCCCTACTAACACAATTTACCAGTAAAGGACAATTCGAGTTTAGTGGATTAATATTAAATCAACATTTAGAGTGCTGAAGAAATACTATATTCTATCTCTAGCAGGCACCTATTTATAGATGTATCACATTTAAAAAGATTGCTTTCTCTTGCCTACATTATTCTTAATGGAAAAAGTTGAAAATCCATATGAAAACAGGATTCAATTCCAACAGTTTTCGACAGCCATCGGAAGCATGTCGACCAACTGAAAGTTTTTAAAATTTCGGAATTTGTTTCCACAGAAAGCTACGACCCACCTGCAGCCAGGGCCGTGGAGCAGTTCTCGGAATCATCCTGCTCGCACACTCCACTGCAGTGAGAAAAGCCTTCGGACCAATGGATATGGAGTACTTGAGAATTGAGATTTATCCAACTGAGCATCTTTTCCATTACAAAGGTAGCCTGGTTTACTTGGCCTAGCCTGGATGGCTATCTGACCATGAGACAGTTTGAGTACGTTTCCCAGTCTCTAAGGTCCTGCTACAAATCATTTAAATACATTTCCCATTGACATACAGGAAGTTCATTCCATAGGTGCAAATGTTAAAGATTGATCCTTCTGAGAGCATAGGAATAATTAAAATCACCTTTTAAAAAAGGAGAGGCCGGGCAGCAAACTGCAGCAGCTGGGCCATCAAAAATAAATAAGTACCTTGAATAAAAGGAAGGAGTACGGGGTAGTCAATGTGGAGGAAAGAGGGAGCCAGCAGCAACAGGGTAATTGAGGGAGTAATAGCGGGGCTTGTGGTGGGTTGGATAGGAGGAAAGTCAGAGTTTGAAAAAAATAAAACTGAATGGGATGTATGAGATGCAACCAATAAGCTGGGTGTTGGGGAAGAAGGGATCAGGACCTGGAGCAGGGACTTGAAGGAAAAAGCACCGATTCAGGAAGAGAGCAAGAAAACACATGCACCCTCATGGAGTGTTGACAGAAAAAGATGAAGGGAGTTTCCTGAATGTGAGAAGTGGAAGCATAGTGAAAGTAATCCAATGAAAAGAATGATAATACAACTATGCTCCAGCAGGGCGACAAGAACGGTAATGAAAGTCATTGAATAAGAAGCAATCAAAAGACAGTAACAGGAAAGCCAATCTGCAGTAAGCCGACTCAAACCCCACTATAAGTATTAGTACTGTAGACAACAGACAGTCAAAATCAGTCTGTAGGCAAAAACTAAAAAGTAGCAGTGAAAGGATACAGATCATACAGCAAAAGGAGGATACCGAAGGAATGCTCCAGGGCGGCACAAAAAGAATAGGGAGAGAAGCCACTGAATCAGGAGCATGGAACTGAGAGACATTAAGCCCATCCAATCATGAGCAAGGGTTGACCCAACTACCCCTTCAATGTATTACCTAGGTGACAATTCTGTAGTCGATAGCAAAACAAGCAGAGATAAATCACTGCATAACATTGATTCTTTGAAATGTTTTGGAGTCATGCATAGGTTTGCGGGCTTTGGCACCCTTGCGGTAGAGACATTTGATTAATTCCCTGTAATGGCAAAGGATCCAGGTTTGATGACACCTGTTAGCTAGTGTTGCCACATGTAGCTGATTAGAAATGTCTCAAGCAGTACAAGCAATCTTAGGGTAACTACAGACAACCACATAAACACTCTAAAAACATCTGCAATTAAGAATTAGGTTTACATTCTATAAACATAAACGAAACAATCTCATGACGATACCCTGAAAAGAAACACTGCAAAATAAACAAAATCAATTTACAAACAACTCTAAACACTTTCAATCCTTTAGCACTGGTTATTAGCATTTTTGGGTTGAGAACACAGCGCTTACCTGCGTCCTGTGCCAGATGACAGAAGCCCGAGAGTGGCCCAATTTATTTCGACATGGACCTTTGTCATAATGTATTAGAAGGAAATCATCCTACAAAACATTTAAAAACATACATACATTAGAAATTCATGAAAATCGAGTAGTCGTTTGTCTGCGACGAAGGAAGGTGATATTACAAGGAAAAAAACCAGATTAAACAATACTGCGGGAGCCGCACTTAGCTGTCTAGTCAATAAAAGTCATGCAACATCAGGATGTTTCTGCCGGGAACGGCATGGCATACTTCTCTATTGTTTATTGTGTTCTTCTAATGCCACGTGTTCTTGGGTTCAATTATGAAGAGAAAAGAATGCTCTTTTGTTCATAAACGCCACGCACAGTTACCTGTATATTTTTCTTACTGCTACTCCTTTTTTTAACACACTAGAACTAAGTTGTGCTAAATTGAAAGCATGCATTATGATTCTTGCATTTGGTATAGCAGGCGTGATTATACTTTATGTTTGGAGAAATTTTTACAAACTTCTGAAAAGCACGTGAATGCAAATAGTCTATGCTTGAACAAATAGAAAGTAGCATTTCTGAATGTAGTACCTGGAACTGAAGAATAAGTTACTTACCTTTGGTAATGAATTATCTGGTAGAGACAGGATATCGCAGAACATTCCATACTTTTGAATTCTTTGAATTATTCCCAGGCGCCCAAATGAATTTGGATTTATTTTTTTCTTTTAACAGCAGTACGTGCTTCGGTAGAGGGCGTCTTGCGACTCCTTAGTGGAGCCCTCTACAAGATGCGACATTGACCCATCCATATAATCCCTCCCTGATGCGTTTACGTCAGTTTCTTTAGTGACTATTTTCCACACAAAAAAAATCGCATAGTCACTCATGGAAACTGCTTATGGAAACAGAGTACCCAAAAAGTATCTGCTTTTGATAAAATGTTTTAATTTTTTTTTTATGTATTTAAATAAAACCTAATGAAAAGGCACAAGAGTGCTCAGTAAGGGATCTGATAGACAAAAGAATCAACCAGTTTGCAGAGTGAGGAGGATGGGTGAGTTGGTAAGGAATCTGCGGCTAGATCCTGTCTCTACCACATAAAGTGTTATCAAAAGTAAGTAACGTGTTCGTCTGATAGAGACATTTAGCTGCAGATTCCTTACCTTTGAATTAGATACCCATAGCAATACCATCTCTGGAGGAGGATCTGCGAAGTGATCCCCCCAAAGATTACCGGGTAGGACTAGCTGGCCTATTATAAGAGAGAGTGACTGGCTGTCAGGAAGGTAGGTGAGGAATAAAAGACGCATCACCAGAAATATTATGGAAAACTCTACGGAACCGAAGTCCGAAACAATGGAAACACATGGAAAGACACCACAGCAAAAGAATAAAGAGGTGCTGGAAAGAACAAGTCATATAACCGTTATACTACAGAGTTCCTCCAATGGTAGCCGGACTATTAGTGGACGGGGCTAAAGGCCAAGGACAATAGCCAATACCACTGATCCAAAGCTTTGTGCCATAGAATCATGTGATGTAGAGAGCACCAATAAATGCTTTAAGAAAAGCAGTGGGAACAATAATAACAATAGGAGCATAGACCACTTGTGGTCAGTCCCCTCTGGGACTATTCAACATAGTACCCAGAGTAAGAAGGATTACCAACAGCAAAGATACAAACAAGTGAAGGTTCCTCTAGGACATGTGGAAAAGCACAGCAACGTAAGCAAAAATGCACTCCCTCTTAAGAAAGGCAGCTAACATGACTGTGTATAGAGACACCTATACAAAAGATGTATAAGCATATATATATATATATATATATATATATATATATATATATATATATATATATATATATATATATATATATATATATACACACACACACACTCTAAAAAAAACATAGGTTTCAGGGACGTTATAGTTGACTGAATGCATAACAGGGATTTAACGTGTCTTACTGAATACATGGATTAGTGACTAAACTGTGTGAAACACTGTATTAGTCTCTCAGTTGGTGTGTAAGTGGCTGCATGGGTTGGTGAGTAGGTACAGGACTGTCTATATAGGTTATTGATTTGTTGTCTGAGTATCTGTATGGGTGCCTGAGTGTCTGTGTGGGTCGGTGGACGGGGGGAGTAACTCTGCACAGATGTCTGAGTCGGTGATTCACTGGTTGTATGGATTCAAAAGTGCATCTGGGAAGGGCTGTATGGGTGAATTAGTGTGCGTATGAGTGTGTTGGTGAGTGAATGAATATCTCATTGGTATATGTGTGAGTACCTACATATGTTTTAAGGCACTATATGCGACTGTGGTCCGTAGACGCGTGTGGGAGTTCCACTGTGAACCTTTGATACCTTAATTAAGGTTTCCACCACTTGAAGTCGCCCGATAATACCGCGCCCAATTGGTGCGGATCGGGTCGTACGACTTCCAGCAAGAGACCCTTGCATTCTCCCTTATTATCCCCCGTGCATACCCTTGCCGTGGAAATAAATTTGGCCACTACGTATAACGCATCAAGGGGCCACAATTATAACCCTGAGGTTGCTGGTTGAACATTCCCACCTTCGATTCATCCTACCCTACAATTTACTTCCATCTTCCTGAAAGGTATTACTATTCATTACGAGGCTTTTAATTCAGGCAAAACACTGAAATGTCCTGATGATGATCCATAATTCTAACTGGATCGAAACGCCGTCGACTAATTCTGTAGTATAAACACCAGTTCACAATTTTGTGCTAAATTATGTTTTGTCTACATATTGTGAAGCAAAGTGACTATCTTTTTTGCTCCTTTACTTTGAATTTGCCTGAAAACCCTTTGTTAATTGTTTGTCTAGCCTTGTGGATACAGGACTGTGTCCCACTGCTGTATTGTTGTTTGGCTATCTTTACTCATTTCAGTAGCTAATTAAATACGAAGTCCGGCTGGACTTTATGGTCATTATAGTGTAGATTGTGGCCTATAATTATTTTTATTGTTTATCTTTTCTTGTCAAGGACCGTTGTTGTTCAAATTGAGTATTATCCCAGGTCCTTGCTTACCTAGAGGGTTCCCTTGTTTGTTGAAACACTTACCAGTATGCAGCTGTTCTTGGCATGTAGAGCTGCGGATTACTACACTTAGCATTAGATCGCCACCTGGTGTTGGGCTCGGATGATTGCATGTTGTTGTCGTCTTGGAAGAAGTCTTTTGTAGTTACGAGATAGGTGACTCCTCCCTTGGACGAGTGCGCATGGGCATCAGCTCCATCCTTAGATTATTTTTCGCCATGATGGGAAATGATGGAGTTAGAAGTAAAGAAAAAGGATGTCCATGCATGTACATCTAAGTAAGATAAAACTGGAACAGATACAGGTCCCGGAGAGGCGGGAGGGCGTGTAGCAATCTGCAGCTCTACATACCAAGAACAGATGCATACTGATAAGTAGCATTTTCTGTTCAAGGCATATGAGCTGCAGATACTACACTTAGCATCGATTGTGCAGCAGTGTCTCCCCTAGCGGTGGTAACCTGTATGTGTTGCAGCACTTTGAAAAAGAGTTTTAAGGACAGCTTGGCCTACTGCAGCTTGCTGCTTGGCTTGCACATCAACACAGTAGTGTTTAGTGAAGGTGTGTGTTGTAGACCATGTTGCTGCTTTGCATATGTCCTCTAGGGGAATGTTCCCCAAGAAAGCCATAGAGGCTCCTAGTTTGCGTGTGGAGTGCGCTCTAGGAGTAATACGGCATCCTTCCATTGTTAATGTACAATTTGCTTTTTGATAGCATATTTGTATACATTTTACAATCCACCTTGCAATTCCACCCTTAGAGATGGGGTTGCCTTTATGAGGTGGAGAGAAAGACACAAACAATTGTTTAGTTTTTCGAAAAGATTTACTTCTATCTATATAGTAGAGAAGAGCTCTTTTAACATCTAGTGTGTGTAGAGCTCTTTCTGCTACAGAGTCAGGGTTTTGGAAAAACACAGGTAACTCTACAGATTGGTTTAAATGAAAAGGAGTAATTTTTTGGAAGGAATTTCGGATTAGTTCTTAGAACCACTTGGTTACGATGTAGTTGCAAAAATGGTTCTTGTATTGTGAAACATTGTATCTCACTTACTCTTCTAAGAGAGGTAATAGCAATAAGGAAATCTGTTTTCCACGTGAGGAATTGCAATTCATATTTGTGTTAAGTCTCAAAAGGAGGTCCCATGAGTCTTGTAAGAACAACGTTTAGGTTTCACACTGGAGAAGGTGGTAACCTGGGGGGAATGATTCTTTTTAGTCCTTCCATAAATGCTTTAATAGCAGGCACTTTAAAGAGAGACAGATGTTGTCTGTTTTGTAAATACGCTGCAATTGCTGCGAGGTGCAGGCATATGGATGAATATGTGGCTCAATGATTAGAGCAGCAGACCCTGATGCAGAAGTCTAGCCCGGGACCAGGGTTCAATTCCCCGCCTTAGAGGGTCTTGGGCTCAAAATTCCACGGACCTGATAATTCTCGCCTCGGTGCCTATTCCAATCATTAAGTCCCACTCTGCAACTCTGGGCAATAGCTTGCTTAATCTCCACAACGGCCCCCACAACGCTAAGGATGCCTGGCCTCCACCTTGGGGGTACCCAGGAGTGGACGCCTCACAGAGAAAGCCAGGATGGGTTCCACAGCGGTATTCGTACAAGCGCCTTGAGAACCTTGCGGGTGAGTAGTGCGCTATACAAGTATCAATTTACATTTACATCTTTGTAAATGTAAAAAGGTAGCAAATGATATTCTGGATAGACGCGTCCAGGGGATCAGTTTGGTTATTGTTGCAATAAATGGCAAATCTCTTCCATTTAGCAGCATAACAAGCTCTGGTAGTAGGTCTCCTGGCCTCTTTAGTGATGTTCAGACAGTCTGGTGGTAGGTTAAGATAACCAAACTCTAAGACTTCAGGAGCCAGATCGATAAATTCAGTTGATTTGGGTCTGGATGTCTAATGTCTCCATGGTTTTGCGTAAGCAGGGATGATGTGAGGCGTAACTTTTGGTGTGGAACTAGAGAGAGTTCTAGCAGTGTAGTGAACCACGGCTGGCGTGCCCATGAGGGAGCTACCAGGATTAATTTGAGAGACTGTTGTCTGAGCTTGCGTACTACTAATGGTATTAGTGAGTAAGTAATACGTTTATTGTTTGTACATGGTTAATAAAAACCTTTAAAAAATTGTAAAAACACCAATATATACATTTTAAAAGACGTGTGTACTTAGGCATATCAGATTAAATTAAGTTAAAAGTGAAGAATTAATTGAGATCAGTTGGTGCTAGTCCTCGGGCCGTGTAATGTTCGTCAAGCACTGTTTAGTCTTTTCTTTGCCGAATCAAAGAACCTCACAACCTGACAGTTCAATTTAGTGTTATAGGTGTGAAAGCACAATTTGACTGCCTGCAGGACCGAACGGCATGTAGTTTAAAGAATGGTAGTAAAAAGTTATGCCTCAGGTCTTTTAGTCTAGGACAGATGCAAATCACATGGACAATGTCCTCCTTGGCGGTTTTACACAGGCGACACTGCTGCAAAGAGTGGTTTCTTACCCAGGGTGGGAGGTGAGGGAGTATGGGGATCACGCCTAGGCGTAGTTTTAGCAGCTTTTCTTTGAGTTCCTTTTTCATACCGATGTTGAGGTATGCTTGCAGTTGAATTTTTCCATAGTCACCCACTGTTATCCAGCCGTGGGCCCTGTTTGCTAGATCATGCTTGCCTTCGATCGCTGAGATAATGCGCGCCAACTTTTGGCGATTTGTTTTAGGGACAAAAGGTCTATTGATGTTTCCCAGATGTCGGTCAGGCCAAGGACTTGGATAGATTCAAATAGGTAGTCTCTGGGGGAGGATTTGTGTTGCCGAAGTAGCTCTTCCCATACGTTGGAACTTAGGGAGCCAGTCTCTGCTATGCGGATCTTGTGCCACCTGGCTATGCACACGCTCCGCCTTTCTAGGGTTTGTTTGAGGATGTTGAACTCTAGTCGAATTTGGGCTGGAGAGAGGTATTTTGGGAGATTGAAAATACCCCTGTATGTGTTGGCTATGACTGTATCCAGTAATACGGCATCCTTCCATTGGAGCGATTCGCTGCCGTATGTGAGAGTGGGCTGTAGTTTTGCACGCAAAATTTCAAGGAGCAGTTTAAAGGTGAGATCAGGTAGTTTGGTAGTTTGGCCTTTAATGGTTTTAATGCCAGGTAGATCGCCGTCGCCTTCCCTCGTAAGGAGTCAAGTTGTACCCTAGACGTGTTTTTGGTGTCCGGGATAACTCCCAGGTATTTATAAGACGTCACCCGGTCAAGCTGTTCTCCATTCAAATGCCAACAGAGATTCCTTTTTTCCTGTGGTTCACAGCGATGACCTTTGATTTGCTAAAATTAATTTGGAGGGGGTTTTTTGCTGAAAAAGTGTGAGTTGCGTTCAAGAGGTGTTGGAGACCCGTTGGTGTCAGACTTATCAGCACCAGGTCGTCCGCGAATAGAAGGTTGGAAACGACGATTTTCCCCAATTTGCGTGTGTGGTTAGGACATTTATCGAGGACCCCAGGTAGGTCGGCTAGGAAAAGATTAAATAGTAGTGGTGCTAATACGCACCCCTGCTTTAGCCCTTTTGTTGTCCTGATGGCATTCAAAAGGTGCGTACCTGCCCAGAGTTTAATTTTGATCCAGGTTTCTGAAGGGAGCATAATTAGCGCATCTAGGAGGCGTTTCGGTATTCCCCAGTGATCCAGTTTCTGCCATAGTTTGCTGCGGTCCACATGATCGAATGCCGCTGTATAATCGATGAACAAGAGGTATAAAGATGACTTAATCTCTTTTGCAGCTCCCATCAGCAAAGAACAATGCTATGATGTTGATTGTGGTCCCTTGGCCTTTCGAGAAACCCGTTTGATTTATTGGGATAATTAAGTTTTCGGATGCCCATGAAGTTAGTTCCTCCAGGATGACTCCAGCGAAGTATTTGGCCTCCACGTCTAGTAGGCAATGAGCCAGTAGCTGCTGGGGTGCTTCTTTCTACCGCGTTTATAAATCGGGCTGATGACGGACCTATGCCAAGACTCTGGGAGAGTCTGAGTGTGTTTTATATTTTTAAATATTGGTGCCAGCGATTCGCTCCAGAACTCCACATCTGATTTATACAGTATCGGTGGAATGCCATTCGGCCCCGGTGCCCCAGTGGGTGGCCCCTCGATATTTTCCGTTTGATGTCTGCCGGCAAGATTTCGTACGATGGGCCTGGCTCGATAGCCTTTGCAGGATCTTCTTCCGTATTGGATTTATCAAATATTAGTGTGTTAGTGACTCCGTGAGCACACTTTCCCTGGGCTTCTATGCCCGTGTTATTCGAATTTCCTTTTGATTTTGCCCTTATGGGTTTTGAACAAGGATTGTTTATAACGGCGTCCTCCGTGGTGTCATCATTATTGAAATATGTCAATAGGTATTTTGTCCATACCTCCTCTGAAATATTTGAGTTTTGACCTAAATGATCAAGGTTCTGTAGTCTTTTGACCATTTGCCAAAACTTGGAGCAGTTTTTCTGTTTCCCTTCGTAGAGAAGTTTTACCCACAGATCTTCCTTTCTTAATTAATGGTATTAGTGGTAGTGGCGGAAAAGCGTACGCAAATCTGCCTGACCAGTTAATCCATATCACATTGCCCTTGGACAGCGGGTGTAGAAACCTGGCGGCGAAGGTTGGGCATTTTGCGTTTTCTTGTGTGGCAAACAGATCAACGTCTGGATGACTCACTTGTGGAAAAACGGTTGAAGAACTTGCGGATGTAGTTCCCATTCGTGAATTCGACGGATCTGCTATCTGATTGTGAACTCCTGGAAGGTGTCTGATGAAATCAAGAAACCTTCCTAGGGGTCCCACTGATACTTGGTCCTTTTAAACCAACAAAGAAGAAATTGGCACAGAAGCTGAAATATAAAAGTTACATCTTTATTAACCTCAAATGAGTCAGACTAAGTCACACAGAAGCCTTAGCAACTGAATGAGGCAGTCTAAGGAGTACAGAAAACTGGGCCCTTGTATATGCTTAGGGTTACATAGTCAGTATAGGACAAGGGGCAGTCCTGGCTCATGTAAGCATGCAAAATGACTAATATGGACATGCAAGATCTGCTTGCTCAACAAAGTGGGAGGAGCTAACAGTAGCTGTTTTGGGCAAACACATCCTGACATTTACATACTAGGAACAGTTGCACGGACCTACAAGCTCAACTGAGCATGTGTGAAGGTGGAAGATGCTGAATATAGTTTGTTTCTAGGCAGATTACAAGAGCAGTCAACAATGAGGGAGGACAGAGCACATGGTGAGCACATGGCAGCACATGGCAAACTAACAGTCCAATCTAGCAAACTGGATCGATACACGGTGTCCAAAGACTTGCAGCGGGGCCGTCGGTCTGAGGAGGCGGGGAAGCCCTGGGGAAAAAGAGCATGAACGTTCCCTCAAAGACGTCATGGAGGCCATCACAGTTGTCAAGACCTCCCTGGACTCATTGGCCATTGACATTAATCTTATCAGGGCCGATATGGGGAAACTTAATGAAAAGGTGAAACAGGTGGAGATTACAGCTTCTAGCCTGGTGGGTGATGTCACGCAGTTGCAAACGGAGGTCCAGGAACTGTAAGACTCCTGGAATCTCACGGACCTCAAGCTGGATGACTACGAAGGCCGACTTTGTTGCAACAATCTCTGCATCATAGGAGTTGCGGAGAAGTCAGAGGGGCAATCTCCCAAACTGTTTGTTGAGGACCTCATCCTCCAACACCTGCAACCCAAAGGCCTAAGTAAATTTTTTGTGATAGAACGAGCTCACTGGGTCCCGGACTCGTGTCCTAAACTTCCGGGACAGAGATGTGATCCTCCAAAATTCCAGGGCAAATGCCCCCCTCTGGTATGAGAATGCCGTTATCTCCTTTTTGCCTGACTTCACGCAAAGGGTGCAGAAGCAGAGGAGATCATTCCTGTCTGTAAAACGCGACCTGAGAGAGAGGGGCCTGAAATACTCAATGCTGTTCCCAGCGCGCCTCTTAGTTGAGGCGTAGGGAAGAACATGTTTTTTTGATCGACCTGAGGCAGTTGCGGACTGGATTGACCATCAAGGGACTAAAAACCAGACTGAGCGAGGAGCCCCCGGCTAGACGGACAGTGGACCGGCTTGAGGTAGAGGTTCAGACAATGGTCGCCATTTTGAGAAGTAAAGGGAGCATTTGGTGCGGGCGGGCCGGGGAGGGGAGTTAATTGTATTTTCTTTGCAGGGGACTGCTGACTTATCCATGGTCTCAGGTTAAATGTTCAACAAGGGTGTGACAGTGTTGTAGCACAGGGCAGGACATGGAACCAAACTGCTTTTTCCCCTGTTTTTTTCTTCTTTGAAATTATTTAGGGCGACAGGCACTCTGCGAGTTTCTTGATGGGCAGTTTTGAGCCCAGAGGGAAGGGCAGCGGGTGGTGGGTTGTTGGGTTGGGGTATTTTATGTAGTTGTTCTGTAGTGTTTTGTTTATTACTCTCGACATTATTTCTATGGTGCAGTCCCGGTCTTAGGAAAGGCCGCTGCGGCTCTCACCATACGGGTCAATGGGCATACAGCGTAACAAGGAAGTTAAAATCTTAAGATGGAATGTTAACGGGTTGGGGGATAAAATCAAGCCAAGTATAGTATTGCAACATATTAAGAGATTGGCACCGGACATAGTATTACTTTAGGAAACTCAACTCATTGGTAACACTTTTAAAGCTATGCATAGATGGGGCTACTCGATGGTTGAGCATACAGGCTTTGCGTCCAATTCCACAGGGGTGGGCATCATGCAGAAAAAGTCATTCCCCCCAGTCACCTACGTCCACTTACATTGATGACCGCAGCAGATATGTGGTTATCACAGGCTCCTGGGAGGGTCAAACCATATCTTTCATGTCAGTATATACACCTCCAGGGTTACAGGCCACAACATTTGCTGATCTCAGCACACTGCTGCTACTGCTACTGGAGGGGCACCTTGTGCTCGGCGGCGACTTCAACTACATAATATCAGGCACACTGGACAGACCTCCCCTCGCACAATCCCTCACCCTGCACAATCCTTCTCGAGCTTCTTGGAAGCGATGGGGTTAGTGGACGGTTCCACTCAGGGGCCCACAACAGCCTTTCTCGTTTTGATTATATAGTTGTCCCTGCCCCACAGGTTACAGATATTCACAGGAAACGGCATCTAGCTAGGGGCATCTCTGACCACTCCCCCATTTGGGTCCATATTGATCTTGACCACTCCCAGGCTGGAAGCGTTGCTCCAATCAACCCCTGGTATCTAAAAAGCCTGAAAATACGCAAAAACCTAATCAAATTCATTGACAATTACTTTTTAGAGCATGACCATACTGTTGACTCACCACAAACTTTGTGGGAAGTCTTCAAAACTGTGGTCCGAGGTGAGGCTCTCTCTGATAGCAGGATCCAAAAAAGACAAGCTAAAAGACATCTCTGACGTTGAGCAAGAGATCTACCGTCTTGAGCAAGACGTTCATTCTGATCCTTCACCTGAAGCGCTTCATACCCTACGTCTCTGACCGGAAGAATACAGGGCTCTGGTCACTGACCGAGCCAAACTACTGGGGCAAGACAGACTGGGCCGTCGTTACGACTGGGAAATTAATTGCCTGGTTGGACAAAAAGGAACATGCCAGTAGACTTGTCCCAGAACTAAGTAATGCTGAGGGAAACCCTATAATTGATCTCCAAGACAAAGTCGACCACTTCGCAACGCACTTTCACACAGTTTACAGCTCTGCTGCGCCGTACACCGAGGCGGACTCTTCTGAACTCCTACGAGATATCTCCCTCCCAGTACTATCGAACAGTGACCTGGCATTTATGGACAGTGCCCTCACCGAAGACAAAATAGCGACTGCAATCCGAGCTCTTCACTCTGGCAAGGCTCTTGGCCCAAACGGTATCCCGATCGAGCTCTACAAGTTCCGTCCGGAGAAATTAGCCCCATACCTGAAATCAATGTTCGAAAACAGTCGAGAACAAAGGTAATTGCCCTTGGATCAAAGAGTTGCAACCATTGTTACAATTCACAAGGAAGGGAAACCCAAAACTAACTGCGCCTCCTACCGCCCTATCTCATTGCTTAACGCAGAACCCAAAATCTTAGCCAAAGTGCTTGCAAACAGGCAGCTTAAGGTTATAAGCGGTATGGTACACCCGGATCAATCAGGGTTCATGCCCAGGAGAAACACCACTTTGAACCTGCGCAGAGTTCATGGGGTCTTGGGCAGGGCGCCGACTATCCGTGAAGACGAAGTCATAGTCTCCCTAGACGCCACTATGGCTTTTGATACGATTGAACGGCCCTACCTCTTCGCTGTACTCACAAAGTTGGGATTTGGACCTGGTTTCAGCCAGTGGGTGAGCTTGCTTTACAGCTTCCCTATGGCACAGGTTGTCATGAACAACAAAAAATCGAATACCTTTTTACGTGGTCTTGGCCATCTTTGGCAGATACTCTGAGTTTTGTATTAATTGGCAGAAATCTCTCCTATATGTCCTTTGTGGATACCCCCACCCCACCCCCATACCCTGAAACTGCCCCATACCAATAGTGAAAGAAGGCTTCAAATACCTGGGAATATATTCATCTCGCTTGATAGCTCACTCCGATTTGCCCGTAACCTTGTTCCCCCGCAGCAAAGGCTCAAACGTGACATTACAAACTGGAAATCACTTCCACTCTCTTTGTTGGGCAATGTTGCCCTTTTTAAAATGATGTCCCTCACCCGCTTCCTTTATGTCCTCCAGAACTCGGTCGACCCGGTCCCGAATTCGTACTTTAAAGAAATAGAGGGGTTCCAGTGAGACCTTCTATGGGATGGGAGACCACGGATTGCTTTATCAAATTTTACGCTCAGCTGGTACGATGGGGGCATCGGCTTGCCTGACATCAAGAAATATTATTGGGAAGTGCATCTTATAGCTATAAATCATGGCACCTATGGCCGGCCCAATGACCCATGGTTCAATATGGACAGATGGTTCCTTCCAAATGGAACCTACACCCGAGCACTATACTCTAAGCCGAACAGATACCCACTCACTAGTCCCACTAACCACACAGTCAAGATCTGGCACTCGGCGACTGCATAGTTAAGCTGGAGCAATAGACCGACTCTTGCTACACCCCTATGGGACTCCCAGAGGCTAGGGGACCTGGGCAACTCCAAGGGCTTTGATAGGTGGGATCTAATTGGCATCTTCCACTTTAGAGACCTTTTGGGACATAAATGACGTGAAGCCCTTTGACACCTGCAAATTTAGCACGCACTACAAACAGCATTACCCCGTGACTCCTCCCCACCTGACTATTCTCCACTAGAGGACAGGTTACTTGATGGCCATCTACCTGAAAGAGCTATCTCCCTGACTTACAGAAAACTCCTTAACAACATGAACGATCCCCTACTTTCCCTACAAGAGAAATGGGTTGGAGAGGGATTGAATTAGATGACGAAAACTGTCAGACAGCAGTCTCCTCCCCTAGAACTGTCGCCATCCCCGCGCGTCTCCGCCTAGTGCAACTAAAGATACTACATTTACATCACAGGTCCCCAATTGAAGCACATGGGTGGTCCCGCAGACCGGTCTTGCAGGCGGGATTGCACCCAAACGGGCACGTTCTTTCACATCATATTGCACTGCGACTCAATCCAGGGATATGGGCGCAAAATCCACGAAATAATGAGCCAAACACTGGAAATTGAAATTAAACCAGAGGCCCCCAGATGCCTCCACAACATCTGGGAACCCACCGACCTCAATACACATGCCATTCAATGGGTCACAATGGGCTGCATGATCGGCAAGAGAAACATTGCTCAACTCTGGGGGGCGTTACATGCTCCTACAGTTGCGGATTGGAAGAAAGATCTTGATTGGTGCATGTTGAAGGAAAAGACAGTGTACACAGCTCGGGGCTGACCCCGAAAATGGTCTAAGATTTGGGCTTCATGGAATGAATTCCGTGGCAATATATGTACTCCCCCCTGTAACCTTGATGGTGATGATCCCCCCTCCCCGTGATTTCCAAGAACTATCCTACTGTATCTGTGTGTACCTTGATTTCACTGTGCTCCCTGTGATTGACCTATGTGGCATTGTACCTCTATGTCGAGTGTGTTTAATAAAAAGATTAAAAAAAAAAAATCAGGTAGTGAAGCTATGAGTGAGGAATTTCATTCAATAACTTCTATTTTTTGCCAGGCACATCCCAAGGACTACCTTTTACATAACACTAGGTGAAGCTTTTCCTGTAGCATTCTCTGCCAGTTCACCACGTGGTGATGCGACCGGGTCAAAGGATTCATAATATTTGGATTGTTTGTGACCATCTTATCAAGCAGATGTCCCAAGTGATGCATGGGATCATTAACTATCTGCGATAGTCCAAAACATGAAAATGTATCTATTAACTGTTTTGAGTTGGGATCTAAATTTTTCCCAAATGGAAATTAAAATAACCAATTATGTGAAATTAGATATCCGACAGGATCATTCCAGGAGTGGGCTGATCTTGTCAGCAAAAACCACTGTAGGCTCTGGAGGACTGAGTCTTAAGTAAGTTCGAAATGAAATTGCAGCGCTACAAGCCCTTCTCTCTAAGCAGGAGTAAAAAGAGCAGAGAAGTGGTCTCACTAAACTATTGCCAGCCTCCCACCCCTTTTATTAGGTCTATCAAGGTGATTTGAAAATTTGATACCAGAGTTGTCAGGAAGCCCTTCACTCCTCTTTTGACAGAACAGGTTTTCCAGTACTTTTTCCTTAATCAGAGGACTGAGATTAATGGCATTGCAGGTCTGGTAGGTCATATGAGATGGCTCACTGATGGACAAGGGATTCAACTGGAAGCAGTCGTCGGGCTTACCAAGTGGCTTGAGAGGTAGCAGTGCCTTTCTTAAGTGGGTTAGGAGCTGCCGCTGATCTGAGTTAAAACAGCCAGGGGGCTAAGCGTGGGCGGGCACAGACAGGCTTACTTCTTGCGAGCCATCACAGCATCCGCTGCGCAGACGTGCTGTGATCAGACTTAAGCCAGTCATGAGAGAGGCATGTCAGGAGGTGTGTTAAGCACCACATTAGAGGCGCAATCAGACGAGGATAAACAGGTGAGGGGAAAAGTCAAATAAAGGGAGTAAGACCTAAATGTACTAAGTGACCGCAAAGCGGAACTGGTCGCAGAAAAATATAGTGACCAAAAGTATTGAGACACCTAGACTCCCTGTCTGGAGGGACGTTGGGAAGGGTGCTGATGTCAGGAGTGGCTGTAGCTGCCAGACCACAAAGCTGCGTGGGGTAGGTTTACAGAGAAGGCAGGCTGGGTCTTCAGGGGCAGGACGGTGTCTGACATATAGACTGGTCCACTGGGGCTCCAGAAATGGGTTTATTTATTTATTTATAACACTTATAAAGCGCGCTAATACCAATCGGTGTCCTGGCGCTGAAGTGGTAGCTCCCGGAGATTGGACCTCCCGGGCTAGAGGGTAAAGAGCCATGTTTTCAGGTTTTTTCTGAATGCCAACAAATTGGTGCTTAATTTAAGGGGAAGGGGAAGGGAGTTCCATGCTTTTGCAGCTCCCCTAACAAAGCTCCTGCCACCCCAGCGTGCCTTCCTGATCCGAGCTGTTTTAATCATTCCCATGCTGGCCGACCTTAGTTGTCTCCCTGGTCTGTACCATTGGAAAAGATCCTGAAGGAACACCGGGCCCAATCCATGCAGTGCCTTGAAGACAATGCAGAGGGCTTTAAACTGAATCCTCTTCCGCACCGGGAGCCAATGCAACTTCTCCAGTTCCCTAGTAACTGAGGAAAACTTAGGCAAGCCCCCAATCAGGCGGGCTGCCGCGTTTTGCAGGACCTGAAGTTTATTGAGCAACCCCTGTTGGGCCTCAAGAAAAAGGCTGTTAGTCGAGGCGCGAAAGAACGAGTGCCATCACCACCGTCTTTCTGCTTCCCTCCGGTAAGAAGGGGAGAACCTTCCTAATAGTTTTCAAAATCCAATGTATGGAGGAGGTCAACGCCTTGACTTGGGGTTTAAAGGAGAGTTGATTGTCAATGATGACTCCAAGATTCTTCACCTTCGGAGCCGGAGATGGCGGAGATCCCATATCTGTAGGCCACCACTTAGAGCTCCAAAGGTTTGTGTTTGACCCAAAGATAAGCACCTCGGTCTTGGAGGAATTCAGTTTTAGACAGCTTTTTGCCATCCAGGAGCTGACTGCAGACATGCAGTCCTGAAACCTGGCTGCCACACCCAGCTCTTTCCCCGGAAGAACTGAGACCACAATCTGGGTGTCGTCAGCGTAAGATGTTAACTCGAAATCAAAGGAACGAATCACCGGGGCAAGAGAGGATACGTAAATGTTAAATAAAGTGGGGCTTAGGGAGGATCCCTGAACAACCTCCCCGGGGAGTTCGAAAGGTCTTGATTCGAAGTCACCCATAGCCACCACTTGTACCCGGTCTTTCAGAATGTTAAGTGCTTGCCCCTGGATCCCGCAGCCCTCCAATCGGTCCACCAACATAGCGTGGTGAACCGTATCGAAGGCCCAAGAGCATTACAAATTATCAAATAGGGTTTCACTGAAGGGGAGCATGGGCTCAATCAATCAATCAGTCAGTCAGTGTTGGTATAGCTCAAATACTCAAATGTGTGGGTCTCAAGGCGCGGGGGGACTCTATTGAGTGCTGGAGTCATCCAAAGAGCCAGGCTTAAGGTCCTTCCTGAACTTGGGCAGTGTGGGGCCTTGCCCGAGGTGGAGGGGCAGTCGTTCCAAGCCATGGCTGCGAGGAAGGAGAAAGACTATCCTCCGGTTCTGGTCCGGGAGATGCGTGGGACGGTGTCCAAAGAAAGATCGGCTGATCAGAGGTGTCTTTTGGGTGAGTGGAAGGAGAGGCGGTTGTTGTGCAGGGACTTGTATGCGTGGGTGAGGAATTTGAAGGGGATTCTTCTTTCCACTGTGAGCCAGTGGAGATCATGGAGGCATTGGATGATCGGGCGGTGATGAGGGATGTTGAGGATCAGTCTGGCTGCTGCGTTTTGGATGGCCTGGAGTTTGCAAAGGAGTTTGATGATTCCAGCATAGAGCGCGTTGCTGTAATCTAGTCTGCTACTGATGAGAGCATGCTTGACAGTTTTTCAGGATTCAGGTGGGATCCAACCTGAACGTCTTTCGAAGCAGGAGGATGGTGTGGAAGCAGGTCGAGGATATGGAGTTGATCCGGCGGTTCATTGTGAGTGATGAGTTCAGTATGATTCCCAGGTTTCATGCGTCAGGGTGGGGGAATTTCCTAGGGTGGTGGCCACCAGGATTTGTCCCATGCAGAGGGGATGGAGTCTAGGATTAGGACTTCTGTTTTCTAGGAGTTGAGTTTCAGGCAGCTGTTCTTCATCCAGGAGGCAACGGCTTTCATTCATTCTTGGTAGTTGTGTTTGGTGATAATGGGTTTGTTGGAGAGGGAGAGGATAAGCTGGGTGTAGTCGGCGTAAGTGACTATGTTGAGCCTGTGGTTCCTGACGATGGTTGCGAGGGGGGCCATGTAGATGTTGAAGAGGGTGGGGCTCCACAGTGGTCTCTTTTTAGTTCTGAGAAGTAGGGCGGGAGTCTGACTCACTGAGTTCTGCTGGTGAGGAATGAGCATATTCAATTGAGGGCCTTGTTGCGGATGCCAGCATTGTGCGGTGTGAGACGTGGTCGATGGCAGCCGAGAGGTCGAGGAGGATGAGGGTTGCTGTTTCGCTCAGGCCGAGGAGGGAGCAGATGTCGTCGGTGGCAGGGAGTAGGGAGGTCTTGGTGCTGTGGTTGCTGCGGATCAGGATTGGGAGATGTCCAAGACATTCTAAGCTTCGATTAAGTTTACTAGCTCGGTGTTGAAAGCTTTTTGATGACTTTGGTTGCGAATGGAAGCAGGGAGAAGGGCCTGAAGTTATTAAAGGTCAGTTGGGTTGGTGGATGATTTTTTCATGATGAGGTTCACCTTGGCGTGTTTCCAGTCGTCGTGGAAGGTGGCGGTCTTAAGGGAGCAGGTGATCGTCCAACGTAGTTCTTATGTGATTGCCGAGGCAGCTCTGTGGAAGATGTGGGGCGGCAGAGGTCTGAGGGTGCCCCGGAGTGGATGCTTTTCATGGTCTTCAAGGTGTCTTGTGCACTGAATGGGGTCAAATTGAGCAGGGTTTGTCAGGTGGTGGCCCTTTGATGGTCCGCGGTGAGTTTGTTCCAGCTTCTACAGAAGAGGTTGTGGGCGTGCTTGTGTACAGTGGGTATTTGAAGGAGAAGTGGATGCAGTGGTGACTTGTCCAGAGGAGTTCCATGGTGTGGCTGTAGGATACGCTGTTTCCATCAGCGAAGACGGAATCGAGTATGTGTCCCGCTGAGGGCATGGTTGTGGTGACTAGTTGTTTGAGTCCTTTGTTGGCGAGGTTCTCTAGGAGGGATGCAGCCCGTGGCCGTACAGCAGCCGCCATTAAGTAGGGATCGGGGGATGGTGGGTCAGCTGGGAGGCAGAAGCAGAAAGGACACAATGGAGGGTCCACGGGGCAGCAGCAGGGACAAAATGCGCGGCAATAGAGAGAAAGGTAAGAAAAGATTTTAAAAAACAGAGAAAGGAGAAAAGAGAGAGAACAGAGGGCATAGAGAAAAAAAGGCAAGAGAGGCAGAACAGCAGAATAGAAGAGTGCCCTCTCACTGGACCACCAGGAATGAGGTGAAAGCAGGAGCCTGCAGGTGGAGGAGGGCCTCGAACATCCTGCAGCATAGTGCTCAAGGGGCAGCACTCAGTAGTGGAGCTGCGCAGGGAGAGCAGGCATACTGACCAGGTCAGTGGTCTTACTCCGTCCCATTTAGCCCTGATGAAGCACCAAAAAAAGGGGTCAATGACATCCTCCACTGAACTGAGCTGTAGCTCCAGAACCACAGCTACCCTCCTCAGAAGCTCAGCTAAAGCAGAGCTAACCTCAGTAGAGCGGTCGGGAGGAAAAAATAGGCCAGAGGAGGGTGGAGGACTCAAGGCCACTATCCTCACTCAGCTCATATATCCAAATAATCTCTAGAGGAGGCTGAACAGTGTTAGTCATGGGTGGAATAAGCCCTAGTTCTTCTCCATCTCTACCAAAAATCTCTTCTCCTGAAAGAAGAAAAGTAGCGAGCTCCTCCAAAGAAGGGGGAAAGTAGCCCAAGGGGAACTACTCAACCAACACTGCCCCCAACGCTTTCCAGCGTCAATGTGGTGACGTTTAGGGGGTCAGAGAGGAGAGACAGCTTAGCGCCGATCCTTGCCATCGACATCCGAGAAGGATGATCAGACTGGTGTTGCAGGTAGTAACCCCGAAGGGCTGTGCACCAGAGACGGATTGGATCCCAGTATGGATCCAAAGGACTTCACTGGTGCCGAGGGGGACCCTGCCGGAGTAGATTCAGTCAAGGCTCCGCTGGCCTTCTTGAGGCTGAGAAGCAAACCCGAGGGAGGTGGAGTTCCAAAGATGGCATGAAGGGAGAAATAATAATCCCTCATTGGCTCCAGGGAATAGCAAAAGGAGCAGGGTAGACTCTCCACCCATCTCTTCAACTGGAGGACGGGGAAGGGCATTAGGGACGCTGTACGTAAGTGGGGAAGTTGGGGAATGTCACATCTTCAACCGCTTATATCGCAACTGGTCTTTGGACAGCGTGGGCGAAGGACACTCGCAGGAAGGACTTCTGGAGCGGGCCCTAGAGCGTTCCTTGGAACGAGAAAGTGACCACGAACGCCGTGGAGCCTGCAACAGCTGCACCGCTGTGCCGCTCCCGAAACACCTTAGGGCGAAGATGACGAGAGTAGTCCCACTCCATGGAGTCATAGTGTTCGCCAAGACACCACATACAAATATTATGAGGGTCTGTGGCCAACATCTGCCGTCTACAGGAACCAAAGAGTTTGAACCCTGAAGACATCCAGGAAAAAGCACACTGTCCTGTCAACATGAATGTCAAGATAGGGAAAAAAAAAAAAACGACAAGGGGCACTGCTCTCCGGATCCGCTTGGAAAGATAAGAAAGGAAGTAAATGATGTGAGCGGGGGCCTTATATGGACTCTGTCGATGTCACATACGGTGGACGATGTCGCTACTGAGTTGCTCGATGCCCTATACCTGCACACAATGGTGCCGCTGTAAAACTATTTCCGGATCCAGTCTGGCGCCTGGGGATACTTTAAAGGTAAGGAATCTGCGGCTAGATATCCCTATCAGATACACAAATTAGGGAAAGCAAAACAGATCATCAGTCTTTCGATGCACATATACAAAATAAAGTAAGTATCTTAGGAAGAGTGCAAGATGTAAACCTATAACCTGTACTGCACTGTTGGTCTAGAATGATTTCTACTTATACCTAAAATTAGATGTATTACTAGTCTGTTTAATCAAGTGTATTACGAAACATTACCACAGCAGGAGCAGAGACACATCTGTAACTGAGAAAGACTTTCTTCCGTGTTCTTTGGCTGTTGAGCATTACAGAATGTTTTTGTGTAGAACAAAGTTTATTTTTAGGATGCGTCTCAAAGCTTTAGTGAACGTATTGTCAGCAAGTACTGGAAAACATTTACAGCAAGACTTACAAGTACAGTGACTAAAATTCAGCCTTTCCAGTTCTCCGTTAAGTATGTTCAGGGCCTTGACTGCATGTGTCAATTGACACCTCAAGGAGCTTGAATGTTCAAATGTTAGGCAGATTATGCATTTGAGAATGTTAATGAGTGACATTTTCTGAAAACGTAATTTTGGAACAGTAGTGAAGGAAGGAAATGGAACTAGATACCTCCATAGGAATGTGGTCAAATATTTAAAGGATGGTTGGCCAAAAGAACAAAATCTCCAAAAGGATCTGAGATCATGCAGTAAAGTTCAGTTCAGGTGAATTGGCAATAAATGGTGGAGTTTTCATAGTAGGGTGACGAGCTAATAATTCCCCACTTTAAATTCAGACAGTGCATGGTAGAACCATTAAAAGGGTCACCTGGGGATCTGTGGGACCAAAAGGAAAACCAAGGAGTATTAATGATGGGCTGGATCAAATTATAGATGGGAGCATGACAGCAAATTATGCAGGATGAGCAATAAGCCTGCCAAATCTTGTGTTGTGGTTTCAAACCTGAGCGACTTATCAGTTGCCTGGCAGAAACTATGGGTGGAATTTGTCAATGCTTTTACCATCTTCCCTTGAAGGAGAGCTACTTTTTGATGGCTGCTGATTATTTCTCCAAATTGGCATAGTTGAGGATAGTTGAGATTAGTACTGATACTGTCACTGAGTTATAAAGTATTAACATTAAAGAATATCAGAACATATGTGGTTAATGGACAGGTTGAAGCTTCAACAGAGTCATAAAGGACTCTATCCACTTAGCTATTTAAGGAGGGTTGTGTTGGAAAAAAGCTTTACAAGCTGCACTGCTGTTCTATACAACAGCTCCCAAATGTGTCATGTTATACCAGTTTTAAGCTGCTAGGAAGCTGAAAATAACATTCCTGGTTCAGTCACTCGGCGCCAGACAACTAGTGCGTTTCTACTGGAGCTGCATGCACAAGGTTGAAGGAAAGAATCAAAGTTTACAAGAATAAAATGTGTAAATATATGACTAACAGAAAAGAGGTGCCATCTGGTTGGACACAGACAAAGTTATTTAAATATTAAATAGTGGAAGATAGTACTACGTGTAATCTTTGGAGTGTCTGTGTAATAGAAATTGCATGCCAATGAAAAAAAGGAGGCTTCAATGCATGGTGAGAATTATTTTTGACATTCCAGCAGAAAATGTACCAATCCAGTGAGAAGAGCATCTTAAGAAATTGAGGAGAGACTGTGCGATTGAAGAGAGAGTGATGGCATCTGGGCATTTTCAGAAGAAGTATTAAAACATGCATTACAAACGAGAAGGCTACCAGGGAGTTTCAAAAAGTTTTATTGTGGTCTAATTTTGTGGTGTTCATTGTTTCTTTGGGATTATGTGTTTTTGTAACCAGGAAAGTTGTGTTGTGATGTTTTGTTGCATGATTATGCGAGCAGTCGAGTGGATTTGTCGAGCCCTGAACATGTCGGTTCCTAAGATGGGTCGGCATGTGCAGGACTTTGATGTGAGAGGTGGTGTGCGGAATGTGCAAAATAGGTTTGATATGAAGGTCATCTGGGCAAGATATTCTCATCTGTCGCAGTGTTTACTCACTACTCCTTGTACCTGCATTATGAGGAATAAATTCATGCTGATGCACATTTGAGGTCTCTGTGAATTATTTTTTCTGGCTTTCCAACACCCACCTTTGACTGCACGCCCAAATTCACACATGGACCCACTTTCAAGTGAAGTTATGATGTCAACATGTAGCTACCTCAGCCCTAGGAACTCTGAAACTGAAGAATTTGTGCTAATCCCTTTAAAGTGCATGATTCTGCCTGCCAACACCTGCACAAAGTATGAAACACTGACAATGGCCAGCAGCAGGACGACAGAGGTTATGCATAAGCAGCAGTTCATTTTTCTAATTTCAATTTTACAATTTGCATTCAAAGGTAATTCTTGACAGACCAAAACTTTTTAGCAACCTCTAACATATTAAAAGCAAGTGAAAAATTATAAAAGACTTGGACGGTATACTCACATCTAGTGATTCCAAACAGTACCAGCAAAAGGCATGTTTGCAGTTTTTACACATCATTTGTGCACAACCTTCATCTCGCTCAATGTAAACTTTGCACTTTGGACAGCGTTTAATTGGCACATCATCATCCTCTTCTACTTTAAAAACAGAGCTGTTCAGAAATAAATCATCTGCATTAAAAATAAAATCAGCACCCAATAATAAACACGTTAACATTGTATTTCTTCACTTTAGAGCTGCCTTTTTTTTAAGTAAAGTAGTGTAAACAAGTTGTTCAGTGTCGGTGCTAGAGGCCCCTATCTAAGCAACATTTTCAGAATATGTACGAAACATATATTTGAATGCTATACATCTAAATGGAGCATCTATAAATAGGTAGTGGTTTCTTGTTGAGCCACGTCTTGGTGAAACGAAACGCCCCTATAATCAACAAAACATTTTTGGTAATATTCTATTTAGGAAAAGATTTTTTACAACTTAAGAAAATGCCATAATCCTTTGAGTCACAAAAGAAAAAAAACATAAAACTGCTTAGATAGATGTAAACTTGTTCAAGGTTTCTCGTATTTACTGATTATATGGACCTATATTACAGTATTGTTGGGGCTATAGGCAATAAGGGCATGCTAAACACCTCCCATTGTTTGTTTGTGCTTTTACCTGTAAAATGTGGAGACTCACTAGCAAGACAGAAATACCATTTTTGACGTTGAGGTAAGTCTGTGGTAAAATGGTGCTAACATTCTCAGGGTGGTATTAATATGTTCAATGTAGGATGCAGTATGGCACCTTCAGGTAAGCTTTAAAACAGACCAAATGGCTGACAATCAATAATGGAACATTGCAAGTAAAGCTGCAAGTTGCACATATCAAAATCAACCCATTTTGACATTCTTAGGCCTATCACTGAGTTTAAAAACGTTACCTGTAAAATAGTTTCTGTAGCCACAAGGCCCAGCGACATACCATTCAAAAGAGAAACATGACATTTTGTCTAACTTGTATGTTTCCACAGTCACAGTGATATCAAGATGGAATTGCAGTATAGGACTATGAAACTGCTCCCCTGGCAAAGCAAGAACAAGTTTTAAAAATAATGATAGAGATGTCCTTCTTAAATTGTACTTAAATGGGAAAATCAATTTCAAGGGAAAACATTTTTAGTGCAAATTCCAAAAATAGGATTTTTAGAAAGCTGTAATATTCTGCCGTCAATGGAGTGTAGTAAAAACCCATTCAACCATACCACGTAATCCTGAAGTGACTTTATTCACATTTGTCCTCTGCTACATTTTTGCCAAGAAAAGTGTACTATAAATAGGACTCTGCTCATTAATCCTTGCTAGAAGGAATGATGCAATTAGAGCTCTGCTCATTAGTCCCTACTAGGAGATTACCATTACCAAACACGGAAATTCGAGTTAACGTAACTTAGAAACACAAACCTGTACATGAATGGTTATTGTGCATGGTAGGGTGGAACTTTGAGGCATCTTTCCAACTAAGTCCGGCATGGCATCCTACTATCTTCACTCGCATGCCCGAAACAGGACACAGAGGTAAAGGGACTTTGACACAGAACTACCAATGACTTATTGGCTCATTACTCTTACGGGAAGAGCAGAAGCATGACTAGACTCAGTCTAATCCCCTTTGGTGGGGAGAGGGTGGTAGCTAAAAAAATCAAAAACAAACAAGCTTTGATCACATTTACGTGCACCCAAGCCCTGCAGGATAAATATCACAAGTGGCATGATGCACCCATTGTGCTATCCACTATAATGTTAACATTATGCTATAGCTAGTAAATAAGTCTCCCTTTAAACAAAACCTGCAAGATGGGACTGGCAAAAGCATAACAGCTGTGATCACCATTGCTGTTGTCGGTTAAATCCCATTTATGAAGAATGGTTGGTGCACAACCAAAATAATAAGATGTAGCTAAACATTTAAGATAAAAAGGGCAAGGAGGGAAGGCGATAAAATACCAACTATTTTTATCATTCTGTCAAAGAGACAAGAATGAGGACGAAATTACCCATTATGCTCCCCTACCACGCTGACATCCAATAGAGATCCTACTTTCACGAGATCGAGACCAGGATAAACGTTTCCACCTAGAAGATGTGGGGGATCACATGAGGAAACCTTCAGAAGATTCACTGTCCTCTGTATACACAAGATGTTAAATCAACTCATCTTGGCAGCAATCTGGAGACAAGCCAGAGCAGTTGCAGCCAGCCTTGCTAATCCCAGATGATACACCATCTTAAACTTCCCTGCAACAATCCATAAGCTTACAAAAGCCTCCACATCAACAATGGTACTGTCAACATCAACAGCAATACAAAGCTAAACACTCCAATAGGGAGAACAAAACAGCATGGATGACAAGTTGAACCAAAGAAAGGTTGAGTTGTGTCAGCTCCACAAACTGAGAAGGGCCAAAAGCAACAACAGAGGCAAGAAAAACGATATTGACACACTCATGGTCGACCCACACCCCAGAATATGTTTGAATGCACTAAGGAGCGAAACCCACCCAGGCCCTATGCCAGGTCTTACGTTAGGAGATCATTCCACTGCTAACCCTATGGCAAAGCTATGCTTGGCCGACTGGACCAGTCAACTCTATCTGCATTCAGGAGTCCAACATGATTGGGCAAAATAGAGCAAAGATGATATTGTCTAAATCAAGAAGCAAGCAAATCAATCCTCTCTAGCAAACAAAAAGCCCAACTAACCGAGCCACCTGCCCCAGTACACTTACAGCTAGAGCACGAAAACTAAGCACAGAGTGGGAAGAATCATCAATCTGCAACTTAAATTAAAAGACAGAATCAGTATCAATTGCTAGATTGTCCTCTGTGTCCTAAAACTGAGCGATTAGTAGACATAACTCACAAAATAAATTAAAGGGTAACGGAAGACACAGAAGTACTTGATGATATATGCTGTGGACAAAACATGCTTCAGAGGAAACAAATTAATTCCAGTTCTTAATCTGCAACATCAGTGCTTATTAAAACCTTGCTTAAAACCACATTAAAGGAGAAAACAGCAATGAACAAATTTCAAGCTAATCAGGGCACTCATACCAAGAGATTGACTTATAAAACCGACAGAGCAGATAATTGCCAGTCTACAACGACTGAATCCAGAAAAGAAACTGAGTCTCATATGTCAGCTTTTGATCAGTTGCTCAAAGAGTCAAAGTAAGAACAAAACTCAGCTGAAAGTCCTGAGGCCAAAGTGTAAAGACAGTTCACAACACTGCAATCTATGAACCGTTGGAATACCCAAGGGCGCCGAAGGCGAGCACCAAACAAATTTGATCCCACGATTTAGCAAATTATTCAAGGAGGCTATCATAGCAGCAACAAATTCTGCAGACAGAGCTACAAATGTGTCCTTTGATCACACATATCAGATATTGTCCACTTTCCCTAAAACAGAGACCAGATCATGCACCATTATCGTTTTCTTTCAAGATTATCTTCTAAAGAAAAAATCCTAGCACTGGCTAGAGAAAAGTGATGTATTACTACTAAAGGAAGCTATTTATTTCCATAGTAATTTCTATTCCTATAATGATTGCAGCTGGCTCATTGATTGGGATTATTTAAAGTTTTTTTCAGAACCTGAACAACTGAGACTTTTTCTGTCACACCGAAGAAATATGAGTGCATATTATTCCTCCTGACTGCTCTTTACCTGAAGTGATTGGACAAAGGGCAGGGCTTTCAAGGCCATCCCTATTTTCCAGGGTGCTCAATAATGCACCCACATTGAAACATAAGGGGAGTGGAGAAGTACGAGTTACTTACCTTCGGTAACAATGCATCTGGCAGAGACGATTCTAGCCGCAGATTCCTTAACGTAGAATTATCCCCAAGCGCAAGCCTTGACCCAGAACATTTTTCTTTGCCACAGCATCTCTGCGCATCAGGGGGCAGTACCACGTGACTTCGCCCTGAAATCGTCCCTGCGTGACGTCAGCTAGGTCACATAAGCCCCACCCCAGCGCGCCGATGTCAGTTTTCTTTGGAGAACATTTCGGCACCAAAACGCGGAGTCAGCACAAACAAAAACTGTGAGAATATAGGAACAGTGTGCGAAAAAAATCAGATAAACAGAAAGGAAAGAGCAAATAGTGAGTAACAGCACCATTCGGGAGAGTGCCAGGCACTGCGGCACCTAATAGTCATAGAAGGGAAGGGCAGAGCACAGCACAGCTATTACAAAGCAACCCCGCAAGCAAATACTTTTCTACCCTCAGGAAGAATGTCGTATGTGAAAAGTGTCACAGCAGACAAAAAGGCCTGCTATCACAGTCCATAAACATTGAAGGACAACAAGGCCAGAATAGAAGAGTAACGAGAATTACCCCCAGACAACCCCAACAAAGATAGGTGCATCCCCTGTAAGAGCCAAGGACCGAGGCACAGCCAAGAGAACCTAACCCAGAGGCCTACAGGAGTCAAAAATGTCTAGCAATGAAAAAAGGGGAAGAGCGTGAGTAGGCCCCACATTAGAAGACCAGGGTACGGGGACGCAGAAGTACCCAGGAACCCACCAACCAATCACAAGAAAGTAAGGAGAGGATCAAACAAACAGAACAAAGCATCCCACTAGGGAGGAAGTGAGAGAGGACACTCGCAGAAGGCAAAACTACCCGGAGGCAGGCGAGCGCAGAAGATCGAGTTGAGGGTCCTTGCAGACAGGGGAGGAAGGGTGGGTCGTTAAGGAATCTGCGGCTAGAATCGTCTCTATCAGATACATTGTTACAGAAGGTAAGTAACTCGTACATCTGATAGAGACTGCTAGCCACAGATTCGTCAACGTAGAATAGATACCCTAGCCATACCCAGAAGGGAGGAGGGCTTGCGAGAGAGCCTCCCAGGAAGAAACACAGGGCCCCAGCAGGGGATGTGTAATGGGGACAGCGGCCCAGCCCCCACCGAGTAGAAGGAAGCAAGGGCGAAGGAAGGCCAGGCTACCCCTAGCCCAGCCAAGGTACCAGGGACATCCGCCAGAAAGCCCCGGAGGGACAATCAACGGCAGAGGAGTACTGGGGATGAAAGAAACACCCCAAGGCTCCAAGGAGAAGAGGTAAAAATGGAGGCAAGCCCCCCACAGGAAAACACACCCAGTGAAGTAGCAGCTGAACCGGCCACAGCCTTGAGTCAGCTAAAAAGGCAGAAACGGCTCCACAGTCAAGAAAGGCAGGCGTGAGAAGAAAGACAGTCTTGCAAGGCTCCAACAGAACAAGAGGCAGGAGCACAAGGGCCCCACGCCAAGGCCCCCAGCCGTGAACCAGAAAGAGCAGGCGAAAGCAGCCGACAGCTGGCAAATACCATGAAACCAAGTGCCCAGACCAAGCCGAGCACAAGACGAAGGCAAAAGCCAGGGAAATCCAGAATAACCCCCAAAGGTAGACCGTTTCAGACGTAAACCGACCCACAAAAAGAAGTGAGACCAACCAGAAAAGAAGAGGAGGAGAAATACGTAGGACGGGCTAAAGCCATCAGCCAGAACACAGAAAAAATACCAGGACTCCTATCCCCCTGAACACCAGACAGAGGACCAGGCCGAAACACCAGATCACAAGCATTTACAATGCAATGGTTTCGCCTTTGGAAAAGTTAGAGCTATTGGCATTGTAAATGACAAATTTTGTATTTATGTGTTGGTTTTGAAAACAGATAAATAAATGGCATTGTCATTTACATTGCCATTAGCTTAATCTCTCGCAAATGTGAGACCTATTGTACCCTACGGACGAGCTCACAAGACAGCAATTACTACCACACACACACACACACACACACACCCAGAGCCACACACACACACACACCCCCAGAGCCACACACACACCCACACACCCAGAGCTACACACACCCAGAGCTACACACACCCAGAGCCACACACCCAGAGCCACACACACGCAGAGCCACACACACGCAGAGCCACACACACGCAGAGCCACACACACGCAGAGCCACACACACACGCAGAGCCACACACACCCACCCACACACCCAGAGCCACACATACCCACACACCCAGAGCCACACATACCCACACACCCAGAGCCACATACACACCCACACACCCAGAGCCACACACACACCCACACACCCAGAGCCACACACACACACACACACCCACACACCCAGAGCCACACACACAATAACGTCCCTAGTTACAGTTTAACCGGCTTGTATATGGCTTTGTACTAATGGAATATGTTAATGTAACAACTCACGGTATGATGTTTCATTGGGTTCTCTGCTCATGATGCATAATTCTGTCCTCAGTACAGTTACCGGAGCGTTCAAAATACCGGGATCGAAATCTCGCGATATAGTAGAGAACTACAGGATGACATCATTATTCCTCCTGTAGTTCATTCTGCATGCCCTGAATATATTTCATAAACTAGCAGTAATATCGTAGAAATAATGCTTAGCAAACCTCTCCTTCAGCCCTGTCCTCTAGGATGCCTTCAAACGCACAGGAGTCTAGCCTCCGGGAGTTCGCCGTCCAAACTCTCTGTGAAAATGGCCAATAACAAACGCATCGCTGCAGGAGCGGGGGTCCGTGACAGCCAAGGCTGGGGGTCGTTACCATAAGTGCAGTTGCAGCACAGCCTTCGACAGGCGAAACCTAAAAAAAAGAGAAAAGGGAGGGAAAAACAAGTGAGGGAGAGAGGGGGTGGGCGAAAACCGGGGGCGGGAACAAGAAAGGGGAAAGGAAAAATTAAAGGTGATGAAAAGGGACAGAGGGGGCGGGAAGGGGAGGAGAGGGGGGAAGGGGGGAAATGGGGGGTGGGGATTGGTGTATTTATATTTTGTTTAAGTAGTGAGGGGGCAAGGTTATGAGGCACGACTATAGGGGGAAAAGACTCACCATGTGCCTGTAATCTGAAGTCCTCAAGGCTAGGAGTCTCAACGATTTAAAAATGCTGCCGCTCGATTAGTATTTCTGAAAATATCAATGATGGACAAAGCTAAAAGGGTGCCACTCAATAATAACCCTGATAATCTCTGTTGGTTGAAAAGATGCTAGTAACTAGTCACAAGGTTCAAGATTTCAATGGATAATTACCTAATGATATTTCAAAGGTATTCCAAATAAAGAAACGCTGCAACATAAGTGATCTTGAGATGTTGAAAGACGACGTAATGGTGAAAAGATGATTCACTACCTGCAAGCTGAAATGCCAGATCTAAACAGTGAAAGAAAGCAGGTAACAGGAGACTATAAAAGTGGATTCGTATTTGTGTCCACAATGGCATAGAATGCAGGCAACAAACTAATTACCTGTAAGGCAATGCTCCTTTCTCGAATCCGAGAAGTGTCAATTAAAAAGCCGTAGTGGGCAGGTTGATGGCGTCGTTGAAGGTAACGATGATTCCCGAATATATTAAATGCTTCAATTAATGATATGTGGAAACTACGCTTAGTACTTTCAATCTATTATATAAAGTTCTGATGCCTACTAATGTTTAAAGCAGTCAGATATAGGGAAGCAACATAATAGAAGTGTCGATCTGTCAGACAAAGGGAAAAGTTACCTTTTTAAAGAAAATAACATGCTCGATGTATGTATCCAACTCGAAAGAAAAACAAAGCAGAGACCTCTATATGTGGAGTAGTGGGGTCTCATACAATTGCAAGGGGCGACTTAATGCACAGCCACATTAAGGGCTCAGAACTTCGCCATTATGCTGTAATCAAGACTATGATGGTATGTAGAATTGCAAAAACACACTAACCGATAGCGGAACTCTAAAAGAACCCGAAGATGCTACTTGATGGGGTGAACTCTCACACCTCCAGCCGCGAGCGAACTGATGAGCTAGGTAATTAGATCCAACCGTCCCAGGCCCGCCATCAGTTTAAAGTAGTGAAGAAGCAACCATGTGACCGATGACGACGCAGGGAAGCAGGGGCGGAGCTAAGCCCGGCCGAAAGGCGAAACCTAAAAAAGAGAGAAAAGGGAGGGGGGAAAAAAAACTGGGGGGGGGGGGGGGGGGGCAGTGGCGCGGGCGGCACAGGAACAGCGGGAGGAGGGGGGGGGGGGCGGGAACGAGCAAACGGACAGGGGGGGGCCGGGAACGGGCAAACGGACAGCGGGCGGATGAATGGGCTCACCGACAGCGGGAGGGGGGGCGGACAGGCTCACGGACAGCGGCGGGGGGGGGGGGGGGGGGGGCTTGCACACAGACAGCGGGAGGGGGGTGGGTGGGCACACCGACAGCGGGAGGGGGGGGCGGGGGAAGGCAGGAACAAAGGGGTAGGATGAGAAAAATCGCCGGGAACTCCCACCAATCGCCCCGCTGAAAGACGGGCGCCTCTCTCTTCCAATGGCTAGCCTCCATTTATGGAGCTAGCCAATGGAACAGAGAGGCAGGACTTTTGTCCATACTAGTAAACAAAAGTTTTCGCATTGCGCGAAAGTCTGCTGCACAGCATTCGGCGAGACAAAACCTAAAAAGGGTGTAAACACCACAACACAACACCGCAGACAGCAAGGCAAAGCTGGTCCAGGAATGCAGCAGATACTGGGAAAGACAGAACCTGGAGCAGCCCAAGCTACGACAAGATCAAAGAACCCACATCAGCTGTATACAGCGATGCCAGGAAAGGTGAGGAACTCGCAAAAAGGAGTCCACACCCTCCCAGCGTAGGACAGAGCTATACAATAGATACAAGCACCCCACTTAGGGTATAACACGTCTAAAAGAAAACATGGGAACCACTCTTAGGGCAAAATCCTGCATCAGAGAACAAGAACATAAGAACTGCTGTAGGAACCACTGAAGGCTTAGCAATAAGCCAAAAAATACACACTTGCCAAAAGGGCTGAACCAGCAAAACCGAAGAGAGGGGCCAACCATGGAACCCTGAAGGCACGTCAAGCCACGCAGAACATACAAACTGGCCACTCAAAACACCAGATTCCAGGAAGCAGGTGGGATAACGCCTCCCATCAAGCCCAGAGGATCAACAAGCCAGCCTATGGAGGGGGAGGAGAACGGAGCACCGCAAGGAGACGCCAAATGGCGGAGTCCGCATTGAGTGTTAAACAGAAGGATCCCATCAAAGGGCAGGCCAACCAGATGCTCCCTAATATTCTTAGGAAAAACAGCACCTCGCAGCCAAGCATGGCGACTGAGAGCCGCAGAGCTGGCCATAGCACGGCGAGTAAATCAGAAAATCTAAGGCCGCACTGAGAATAAACGCAGCCAGCTCTCGACCATCCAACACATAGTGTCGTAGATCAGCGTGGGCCCCCTCATGGGAGACATGAGAAAGAAGGGACTCCATAGAATCCCAAAGGCTTGAGGTAGCCCATGCCAACATACAAAGAGTGTGGAGCGCCCGCAAAGCAGCACTGGATGCCGCAAGGATGTTACGCCCCCATGAATCCAACCACCGGGCCACCCGAGACGGAAGAAACAACACCACAGGCAAGGATGGAAAAGCAACTGTATAGAGAAAAAGAAGGTACCCTGCCTTGATATTTATAGAGGTCCCAGCTAGAGGATCCAATCGTGATAGAAGAGGGGGGGTGAATAGCCCAGAGGCTGAGGCTGCACAGGACAAAAACCAGGTCAATCCAAACAGACTCAAAAATATGTTGAAAAAATATATACTTTTTATTTTTCTCTTTTTAAATATATTATTCGAAACTTTCAAAAGACAAACATGTGTACATTAGATAGTCAGTGATAATTTTGCAAGGCACATAGCTAAGATTCTTTTCGGGATTAAGATCCGCCCAGTACTGACCACACTTCAAACACACTACCACACTCATTCATACCAGGGTTTTCTAACTATGGTAGAAACATTCAACTTTCATTCATCCATTCATATGGTCCTGGCGTAGACAACAATAGATCTTTAATCGGTTGCCTAAATCGGAGGGGTTCATCCAGGAAGATGGTATTAATACGGGTCCTGGTGTAGTTAGGACAGATTGCCGTATTCCTGGGACAACGTGCCTACTCTTAGGGCAAAATCCTGCATCAGAGAACAAGAACATAAGAACTGCTGTAGGAACCACTGAAGGCTTAGCAATAAGCCAAAAAATACACACTTGCCAAAAGGGCTGAACCAGCAACCAACCGAAGAGAGGGGCCAACCATGGAACCCTGAAGGCACGTCAAGCCACGCAAAACATACAAACTGGCCACTCAAAACACCAGATTCCAGGAAGCAGGTGGGATAACGCCTCCCATCAAGCCCAGAGGATCAACAAGCCAGCCTATGGAGGGGGAGGAGAACGGAGCACCGCAAGGAGACGCCAAATGGCGGAGTCCGCATTGAGTGTTAAACAGAAGGATCCCATCAAAGGGCAGGCCAACCAGATGCTCCCTAATATTCTTAGGAAAAACAGCATCTCGCAGCCAAGCATGGCGACTGAGAGCCGCAGAGCTGGCCATAGCACGGCGAGTAAATCAGAAAATCTAAGGCCGCACTGAGAATAAACGCAGCCAGCTCTCGACCATCCAACACATAGTGTCGTAGATCAGCGTGGGCCCCCTCATGGGAGACATGAGAAAGAAGGGACTCCATAGAATCCCAAAGGCTTGAGGTAGCCCATGCCAACATACAAAGAGTGTGGAGCGCCCGCAAAGCAGCACTGGATGCCGCAAGGATGTTACGCCCCCATGAATCCAACCACCGGGCCACCCGAGACGGAAGAAACAACACCACAGGCAAGGATGGAAAAGCAGTCCGCAGAAGAGAGCCCTGATCAGGAGGGTGGAAGGAAATGCAGACGGGGTTGTGCAGAGCAGGACGGTGGTGATGCTGGAGCGGTTGAGGCACCGGATCACCTGTGGCAGGACGCCCCCAAAAGAGTTGAACAGCTCCCATCCACCAGAGCCCTGGTGGCGAACTTCCAAGAGGTTATCCGTAGGGAAAGGGGTGATGGGTCACCCATTCACAAAATGCCAGCGGCTGTGGAAATAGCCCAAACAAAGGCAACACTGGCCTCCATAGGGAGAAAGCATGGCCTCCATAGGGAGAAAGCAACTCCTCCATAGGGAGAAAGCAACTCCTCCGTGGGCGACGGCTGCAAACTGAGCCGTCCGTCCCAAAGTCCAGCTAGAGGGGGAAGTGGCCAGCCCCTGAATGGTGGGGAATCTATGGATGAGTGGGGGACCTGAGACACCCCCGGGGAAGGCGGAGAAGCCGGTGGAGGAGCCAGCCACGAGCTGCGCAAACGAGTGCCCAAGGATTGAGGCTGCAGGGACAGCGAGAAGCCTTACCCGGAAGACACCAGTGAAAAAACAACGGTGTAGCGTCCTGTTTCCAGAGAGGAAGAGACCAGGAGATGACAACCTTCCGTAGAAGAAGGAACCTCTGGAGAGTAATCAAGGACCCGACGACGGCATGGCGCAGTGGAGTCCGCCACAGGCGCCAGCTCGACGTCGATCGGCGCTGGAGTGGACATTGGCAGCGCTGAGTCGACCTCCACCACCACGTGCTCCCTAGGAGAATGGGGCGGGGTCAGAACCGGTTCAGCTAAGGAATAGCGCCGAAAAGGCACCAGCTCGAACGCACTTTGGGCAGCTGCCTGTGTAGAGGTATGAGAGGGACTCCGGAAAGCACCCCAGGCCTCGGCCTTCACCCGCGGCACCACCAGGCGCAGGCTCGGCCCTTGGCGAGGCAGCCGCCCGTTCAGTGGGCCGAGGGGAACTCTGAGACAAGTCCTGAGTCCCGACAATCTCCTGCAACGCCACAGGGAGCCCCGAAGGGATTTGCGGCGAGGCAGGGACGCTGTGGGTCGAAGAGGGGAGCCCTGCAGGACCATGCCCCGACCACACCACTCTCCTACAACCTCAGGCCGAACCCGTCGGCGCAGGGGACAAAGCCACCGGCTACGCCGGGCAGGGCCAAAGAAGCCTACAGAACCGCAGTGTAGGCTTTCATCTGGGCACTAGTCATTCCGACGCCAGGAAACGGCGGGTAGGGTGGCGACTGGCGGGGCGTATGTCCCAAGGGGAACCCGCGCCCTCCACTGAACGAGGACAAGGCCTCGGACACAAGCTGCAGGACCTACCAGCTGGAGAGCGACACCCTTGGGGCCATGGCGCAGGGCAATGCCGCAGACGGAATCGGCGGTTCCTGGCTTCCGAGGTAGGGGACGGACGCTGGGACGACACAGACCTGGAAGAGCGGGCGACAGCAATTTCATCCGTCGCTCCCGCTGGGACTTCGGTTTCAGGTGCTGACAAGCTTCGCAGTCCGTAGAGTCATGGTGCTTGCCCAAACACCACATGCAGATAGGGTGAGGGACCGTCGCCGACATCTGGCGTGCACAATCCGTACACGTCTTGAAGTCCGAAGGCCTACTCACACTGTTTCTAAATGCAAGGCGTGAAAAGGAGGCCTGAAAACAGGCCAGGGCATGATCCGGATCCACAGTGCACGCAGAAAAAAGAAAACTGACGTTGGCGCGCTGGGGTGGGGCTTATGTGACCTTGCTGACAACATGCCTGCGAGAGACATCGGGGCTGAGTTACGTGGTTACGTCCCCAGGCGCGCAGAGATGCCGTGGCAAAGAAAATTTTTCGGGATCCAGTCTTGCGCCTGGGGATAATTCTACGTTAAGGAATCTGCGGCTAGTAGTCTCTATCAGATTAATGCGGCTCAGCAGTCGAGTGGGACCTGGGGTCTAGTCAGAGTGGAAGTGACAACAGGAGGATGGTCAGAGAGTGATGAGGAAGGCAGGGGTTTCGACTGAAGAGCAGCAGGGAAGGTAGGGGATGAGACAGAAGTGAAGGCAGGGACAGAGGTCACAATGTGATGACACAAATGGGGACTAACAGAGAGCTGTAGACAAAGGCTTGGCAAATTACTAGGCCCCGCAAATCTTGCCTAGCTTTTTAGAATGGTTACCATAACTGTCAAAATGCTTACATGTACAAGCAAAGCAATTAAAGTTCAAGCATTAGCTTGCATACCTAAAACCATGTACTGCCTGTTTCCGAGAGACTACTCATCTATAAAGATAAACATTTTTCTTGTCTAGGCATCAAGCCATTCAATGTCACTCCTATATTTATTTTGTTGCAAAATTAGATTTCTTGCATACATATTTTTTCAAATAAGGGTAATCAGTATACCGTCACAAGAAATATAAAATGTGTTTATGCTAATGGCATTATCATACAATACAATAAATACCTAGCTTCTCCAGGAAGAAAGGTAATTGGCAGGTTATCTGAGCAGCCCTGTCCAGGATGCCAGTTGGCTTTACATACAGAACAGAATTCAATTTCACAAGCATTGCACTGTATTAGTTGTGGATTTAGAGGTGCTGCTTCTTGAAGTTGGCAGACTGCCTGGCAGGAAGAAGATGGACACCAGGTTCGACATGGATCCAAAAGAATTTCTAAAAAAGAAAGCCCAAAACACATTTATAATGTCAGCATTCACTAACAAGGCAAAAGGAAACATAGACGCAGGCGATACTCAGAAAGCATCCACCTTTACCTACTAGCACGTTTTACTTTCAATTTTACGTGCCAATTGTCTGTATTTAATACTGCAATATGTGTGGTTGTGCTGCTGTCGAGGCTTCTAATGTTAGTATCTGCCTCAAGTCCATTCACTATGTACATTGAATGGCCAATTTAGCAAGGTACTAAAGTTAATAGCACGCACAGAAAACACAACACTAATCCAAAAGATAAAGAATTATAGAAACATACAGGTCCAGATTCACACACTACAATGTCTCAAAGCATACATATCTACCCCTTAAGTGCACAAGGTGTGCAAAGGGACTTTCCTTCTCGTTCGCAACCCTTGATATAATGCAGTTTACAAAGCCCACTCACACATCATAATTGTGGAGCTTTTGGTGTGAAGAAGGTGAATCGCTTACAATGCAATTCAAATTAATGCACTGAAACAGAAATTGTGTGATGATAGTTTTACTGTCACAAATTGCTGGGGCACCATGGTTTCCACAGTAGCCACACCTATGAGACATTGCTAGGATCAATGTGGAAGAATTAGAGGCATTGAGGAAGTCAAATGACCAGCTTAGTGATGAACTGTGCTATGCATGTTCATAATGGGCAGAATGTTTACGTAGGGATCTCTCACGGAGAGGGTGAAAGATATGGTGAGATCTGGCAATATTAGGACAACTCCAATTTGAGTGAGTTTTGGTGGCTTAGTGGATGAGGCATTATACAGGGGTTCTGTGCAAATGGCTCAGTACCGGTCAAAATATTTTCTTGTTGACTGAGCCTTGCAGCAATTAGCTGATACTATGTTTTGCATGCAGAGGCAACAAGGAGAGGTAATGATAATGAAGACAGATAAGTAGCCTGTGGAACACCATTCATACAAACAGGTTTTGATTGTTGCATAGCTAGCAATTCGGTGAATATTGCACTAAGCAGTGTGAACCAGCCAGGACTTATTTGCAGCACTAACTAAATGGTACTTCAGACACTCTATGAACCTCAAAAGTACTTATGTCAAGAGTCCTTGTAAGACTGCAGGAGTTTCATAGCACCTGGATAAGAAATATATGAGGTTTCCTGCAACCAATCTGACAGCTTTGTGGCTTCAAGGCGATGCAATAAATCACTGTCCAGTTAGTGCTACTTCTTATAAAAATGAAAAGTACTTTATTATGCAACCACTTCTCTTAAGCTTTGCAGCAGCACACCTTGTTTCAAGCAGAATCCACAGTGTTTAGCACTTACAATCCATTTTAACAGAGCTAACAGTGAGTGAGACTCACTTCCAGCTAAGGACCACAAATCGTGTAGCAACATAAATAAATAACGAATATGCTACTTACCAGTATGCATCTGTTCTTGGCATGTAGGGCTGCTGACATTCACATCTGTGCATAGATCGCCGCCTAGTGTTGGGTCCGGATGATTGCACATTGTTGTCCTGGAAGAGTCTTCGAAGTATCACGAGATAGGTGGCTCCTCCCCTGGACTACAGTGCGCATGGGCATCCTCTCCATCCTCAGATTGTTTTTCGCCCTTGTGGCAGAGATGGAGTATGATACAGTAAGTGATATCCATGCTACATAGTAATTCTGAATGCTACAGCTGCTACAGGCGCCGGGGAGGGAGGTGGGCGATATGAATGTCAGCAGCCCTACATGCCAAGAACAGATGCATACTGGTAAGTAGCATATTCGGTTCGAGGCATGTGGGCTGCTGAATTCATATCTGTGCATAGATTACATAGCAGCCCCACCTGTTAGCGGCGGCTGCCCGTGCCAGCTGCAGCAGTCTGAAAAAGAGTTTTGAGAACAGCCTGTCCTACAGCTGCCTGCTGTTTAGAATGCACATCTACGCAGTAGTGTTTCATAAATGTATGTGCGGTGGACCAAGTGACTGCCTTACATATCTCTTCTAAAGGAATATTCCCCAGGAAAGCCATGGACGCTCCTAACTTACGTGTGGAGTGTGCTCGTGGTGGAATGGTTAGTGTGCGTTTAGCCTTAGCATAGCAAATCTGTATACACTTAACGATCCACCGGGCTATCCCTGCTTTGGAAATTGGGTTGCTTTGTGCTGTGGAGAAAAGGCAACAAAAAGCTGTTTTGTTTTTCTGAAATCCTTTGTTCTGTCTATACAGTACATTAGAGCCCTTTTGACGTCTAACGTGTGTAGGGATCTCTCCGCGACATTTTGTGGATTAGGAAAGAAAACCGGTAGTTCTATGGTCTGGTTCATGTGGAACTGCAAAATCACCTTAGGCATAAATGTAGGGTTGGTGCGTAATACAACCCTATTTGCGTGGACCTGTATGAATGGCTCTTGAATGGTTAGTGCCTGGAGTTCACTATCTCTCCTCAGTGAGGTAATGGCTACTAGGAAAGCAACTTTCCAGGTCAGAAATTTAACCTCACAAGAGTGTAGAGGTTCAAAAGGTGGCCCCATCAATCTGGTGAGGACCACATTCAGGTTCCAGACTGGTGACGGTGGGTGTCTGGGAGGGATCACTCTTTTAAGTCCTTCCAGAAAAGCTTTAATGGCAGGCACCCTGAATAATGAGAGGTGCTGCCTGTTCTGAAGATAGGCTGCCATGGCGGATAAATGTATACGAATGGAACTGTACGCTAGATTACATCTGTATAAATGCAACAAATAACAGATAATGTTTTGAATAGATGCATCCAGTGGGTTAATGTCATTGTTGGTACACTATATGACAAACCTTTTCCATTTAGCCGCATAGCATGCTCTGGTTGTGGGCCGTCTTGCCTCCTTGATGATATTCATACATTCTGGCGGCAAGTTGAGGTAGCCAAATTCTAGGACTTCAGGAGCCAGATCGCCAGGTTGAGCTGTTGCGGATCTGGATGCTGAATGTCGCCATGGCTCTGCGTCAAAAGCCTGGGTGTGAGGCGTAGCCTTTGATGCGGTACCACGGATAGTTCTAGAAACGTGGTGTACCATGGTTGGCGTGCCCACATTGGAGCAACCAGGATGAGGGTCGTCGAGTGTTGCCGTAGTTTGCGTGCCACCAGCGGTATCAAAGGTGCTGGGGAAAAAGCGTAAGCAAATTTGCCTGATCAGTTCATCCATATCGCATTGCCCTGCGACTGTGGATGTGGGAACCAGCTTGCAAAGTTTTGGCATTTTGCGTTTTCCCTTGTGGCAAACAGGTCTACCTGTGGATGACCCCACTGCTGGAAGTACGGTTAGAGCACTGATGGATGTATCTCCCACTCGTGCATCTGGTGGATGTGTCTGCTGAGCAGACCCACCATCTGGTTGTCCTTGCCCGGGAGGTGTTCCGCCATGAGGAAGATGTTCCTCTGAATGGCCCACTTCCACATGCTTTGAGCCAGATGAGACAATTGTGGAGAGTGTGTTCCTCCCTGCTTCTGTATGTAGTACATGGCAGTCATGTTGTCCGTCCGGATCAACACGACCTTGTTGCACAAGTGTACCTTGAAAGCTTTCATCGCCATGAAGATTGCCATCATTTCCAGAAGGTTGATGTGCATCTTCTTTTGCTGTGCTGTCCATAGTCCCTGCACTGTGTAGTGGAGTAAATGAGCTCCCCATCCCTGGAGAGACGCGTCCGCCGTCAGTACAATTTGTGGCACAGGCTCTTGGAACGGTCGGCCCTTGCAAAGGTTTCGTGGGTTCCACCAATGCAGCGAGTTGAATGCCCGACCGCTCACCAACACTAGGTCTTTTAACTGTCCTTGAGCCTGATTCCACTGACGTGCTAAGCACTCCTGAAGCGGACGCATGTGTAGTCTCGCGTGCAGGACTATGAAAATGCAGGAGGCCATCATGCCTATCAACTGCATGAACAATTTCGCTGGAAGCGAGTGTTGAGGTCTGAATTTTTTTTTTATCAGCAATTGCATGCTGTTTATTCTCGCTGAATTTGGCTGAGCTTTGGCTGCCAGAGTGTTGATTGTCGCGCCCAGGTACTGTCGCACGTGTGCGGGCTGAAGATGTGACTTCGGAGAATTCAGTGAGAATCCCAGACTGTGAAGAAGATGAATGGTGTGGGACATGTGTCTGGCACACTGCTGGGCCGTCTTTGCTTGAATAAGCCAGTCGTCCAGATAAGGGTAGACATGTATGTGCTGTCTCCTGAGGTGTGCTGCTACTGTCGCCAGACACTTTGTGACCACCCTGGGTGCCGTCGTTACTCCGAAAGGGAGGACTTTGAACTGATAATGTTGATGTTGAATAGTGAACCTGAGATACTGTCTGTGTGAAGGGTGTATGGGTATATGGAAATAGATCCAGTGTTGCGAGGAAGTCTCCCTGACTGAGTAACGGCAGAACCTGCTGTAAGGTGAGCATATGAAAATGCTCTGACAGAATGTAACTGTTTAGAGGCCTGAGTTCCAGTATAGGTCTGAGAGACCCGTCCTTTTTGGGTAATAAAAAGTACAGAGAGTACACCCCTGACCTTTGCTCTTTAACAGGCACGAGCTCTATGGCCCCTTTTTGCAGCATGCTGACGACCTCCTGCTGCAATAAGTGCAAGTGCTCTGCGGACATAGGACGGTGTCTTGGTGGGATGTTGGGTGGAGTGGACGTTAATTCCAGACAATACCCGTACTGTACAATGTCTCTCACCCACCTGTCTGTGGTGATGGACTTCCAGGCTGGCAGGAACTGTTGTAGTCTCCCCCCAACAGGTGTTATATGGTCGGGGGCAGTGACAGGGCATCACGGTTTGGTATTGGCAGAGGATCTGGAACGGTTGTTTCCTTTGCCTCTGATGTTGTTTCCACGATATCCACCCCGGTTGTTCTTATTGTAGGTGGATTGTGTACCTCCCTTATTGTATTGTGTCTGTTGTGTTGACTGGCCTCTTGAGGGGCCCCTAGTATTGGAGCGACGAAAGGAGCCACCCCGAAACTGCTGTGACTGCAGAGCCCCCATAGACTTTGCAGTCTCTGTGTCTTTTTTAAGTTTTTCAAGGGTGGTGTCAACCTCAGGTCCGAATAAGAAGTCTGGGTTAACTGGCTGATTGAGGATAGAAGTTTGTATTTCAGGTTTGAATCCTGAAATTCTCAACCAGGCGTGTCTCCTTAACATAACGCTAGTGTTGATGGACCTGGCTGCAGTGTCAGCTGCGCCTAGAACGCACTTGATGGAAGCATTGGTTATCAGTTTCCCCTCCTGGATGAGTAGTTCTGCCCCCTCCTTGTACTGATCAGGTAGGTGTTGCATCAGTGTCTCAAGGGTATCATAATGTGACCGGTCATATCTGGCCAAGAGTGCCTGAGTGTTGGCAATGCGCCAGATGTTAGCCGCCTGCGCAGCTACTCTTTTTCCTGAAGTTACCATAACTTTAGACTCTTTGTCAGGAGGAGGAGCATCACCTGTAGTCTGGGAGTATGCTCTCTTACGTGCATTAGAAACAACCAATGAGTCCAATGGCAACTGTCCCCTTATATAAGGAGGGTCCACAGGGGCCGGTCTATATTTCTTCTCAATCCGTGGGTTTAACACCCTGGCTCTAGTGGTGTCTTTAAAAATGTCACCAGCATGCTTAAGGACCCCTTTGAGCATGGGTAGGGTTTTGACTGTTGTTTCTGAAGTGGAAAAGGTGTCGACCAGAAAGTCTTCATCCACAGGGTCAGCATGTAGCTCGGCGTCATGATTACTGGCTGCCCTTTCAATAAGGGCGTTAAAGGCAGTTGTGTCCTCAGTAGGAGATGTTTTCACACTGTACACATGTGTCAGGGCCAGTCTGCGGATCCCTTGAGTCAGCAGGGTCCGCCCCTTGTTGGTCTTGATCATCAGGATCAGTGTCCACATGATAGAAGTCATCCTCATGTTCATCATCCCCTGCATCCACATCTGAGTATGTTGGGGAAAAATTTTGAGGTTCCTGTCTATAGTGATGGAGGGGTTCCACAAGAGCTGGAGATGTTGTTAAAACTCTCTTCTTCTTCAAGGGAATCTTATATGATTCCATGGGAGTTTCTGGCATTAATTTTCTTTTGTATATGGACAGTCTACCAGTTTCCGAGTCGATTAATTGCCTCAGCTCCTGGTCTTCAGGCTCTTCTGCAGCCTCCATTTCTGCCGATACTTGTTTAGTGGCGCCGATAGCTTGTTTCGGCTTGAACATCTTCGGACGCACCGAGAATGGCAACCCGAATTCGATAGGTGTCGACGCGGTCTGAACTTGTCCGACCAGCTTCGGCGTCGGGGCCTTCTTCGGTCCGACCGCTGTAGCCTTATCCTTGATGCGTTGGAGTGACTCCGACACTTCCTTGGCTATGAATGGACTGGGGCGCGTCGACTTTTGGCTTTATAGAAAGTTTTCCTAACTTGAGCTAAGATAGTAACATCCGAACCCAATGGCGGAAAAAAACAATCTGAGGATGGAGAGGATGCCCATGCGCACTGTAGTCCAGGGAAGGAGCCACCTATCTCGTGATACTTCGAAGACTCTTCCAGGACAACAATGTGCAATCATCCGGACCCAACACTAGGCAGCGGTTTATGCACAGATATGAATTCAGCAGCCCACATGCCTCTAACATAGACTAAATGGGTCTGAACCCATTCTCCTACCATTTGGGTGACACACCTCTCTGGTTAGGCAAGGTAAGTACATTATTAATATTTCTTAACAAAATTAATATGCTAGTACACCCGCCCTAACCTGCTTCCCTAAGTACTAAAGTTAATGATGTGTGTACAGATCAAGGAAGAGTTAATATCAATATCTAGGGCCGGATAGCGGTAATCTGCTGCCCCTTTAAAAAATGTCAGGTCTTGCAATTATGATTAGAAAGCATCATCACTAAAAAAGCAGATTTACGTTTAGATGGGTACATCTTTAATATTTCATTAAAATAACATTTCCTGAAAAAGAATCCTATTGGGTTGTGCCCATAAAGAACTTCATTGGTGATTGGGCATATTCCCATCACGTTTATGCTCTATGAAAAATAATGTAAATAATAGCAATGTTATTCTAATGAGTCCACATCCTGTGTTGTCCTTAAGGGTGGTAAACATAGATGAGCTTTACGTTGTTTGACTGCTGTTACACTTTTTAAATAGATGGACATTGAAGAGTACAACACATAACAAGACAAGGTGTATAGGTGTTGGGTCTTTAGACATTCCAAATTAAATTTTTGAAAGTGGATCACTGTTTGTTGCAACCTTCGTGACTTTCTACTTCTCTAACCCTGTGCCTGCTAATATCAGTTTCTAACAATCCTCCATATTCTCATTCCAAGTGTCTGAGTCTACCTTTCATCAACCGTTGATCTCCTGTTCTACAGCTCCACTGTTGTGTTTCGTGATGTTCTTGCCTCTATCTCTCCCTGCACCCCCTTGCTGAAAGCCACTGTAGAAGAGAAGAGAATGTTGATAAACAATTGAGAGGTTGAATCCTACATCAAAGATGTATTTTAGTCTTGACATACGCTCCAGTTAATGTTTCCCGGCCAATTGTGTATGTTGGTATTTCTAAATTCAATATTATATGGTGTTCTGTTCAAGTCCTGGTATGGGTGTCACTTTCTTTTTTTTTTATTTCAGGGGTTGCACCTCTACATCAAAGCACCTGCATCAACCTTTACCAGAGTCTGAATGTTCCCGTCCCCCTGTTTCATGGATTCACGCTTCCATCTCCAGTGAGCCAGCCATTGCGCTTTCCATATCCCCTGGCTTTTTTGTATAACATTGAATCATCATGCTCTTATTCACTACCCCTCAGTGCTCCAATAAGCCTACATTAAGTACCTGTTACAATGGAACACATGTTGCTCTGCTTGGGCAAGGGTGGTAGCAGAAAATTCCTGACATGGCCACATTCACATGATGTTGAGGTAGAACATCTGCTACCCAGTAGTTTAAGGTGCGAGGGCAGGAGGTTTCATAGGTCCTCGTTCACTTCTGTTCTACACTTGGTAATATTTGGAAACTCATAGCACTCGGACTTCAAGCTCACAAGAAATTCTCCAATGCTATCATGAATCAGCCTATCTAAGGCTTCGCAGTATGGTTGTGGTCTCAAAGGACCTCCGGATGTGTCAATTCATGCCGCACAATTTGCCCGGCTCATTTAAACAACAGTCTTCGGCATTGGAACTCAGAATCTCCTTTTTGTGGTAAGATTATGCTGGAAGATCTCATTGCGTTCAAGTTGTTATGGAGGGCAGCAATCTAAGAGACTTTAGGAGTTGCACCTGCTGAACTGAACAAAAAACCTAATTCTAACTCAAATGTTAAGCATTTCAAAAATAATTTCTCCATGTAACATCACAGATCTGTTCCATATCCAAATTACAAGAATTAGCACTCCTTGAGCTTTTTCACTCTAGGATCATGTTGATCAGTAATTGATCACTGGAGAATTCTGATGTGAAATAACACTGGCAAGAAGATTATACTGTTTGCTGTGATTTTAATGATCATTTTGAATTCCTAGGCTCCCGTGCAACCTAAAAATTGATTAAATGCAGATACAATTGCACCAAAAAGTAGACAGTGTGTATGGTCTCTGCTAGAAAAAAACTTGCCAACATACTCAGAGATTTGACTTTTGTGTGCTGATGAGCGAGTACTGCTCAAAGACCCCTATAATCCTCTTTTCTTCATCCCAGTTGCCAAAGACAGAGGCATTATACATTTTACAGCCCCACACTGGTATCTAGATTGGGCCTAGGGTATGTTCTAATGGCTTCGTGTCAACCAAACTTGCCTGGATAGGACGGCTTATATCCCATTTACCAGTGTTTACATATCCTTGTTCCATTGTCAGTTTCTTCATGTCCTACTGTCAGTATTGTCTCAGTAAGGCAATAGACTCAGTGCTGCTATTACCAGTCTCAGTGCCTACCTCTTTCTGACTTTGTGCCTGTGCCTACCAGTAACTGTGTCTTTGCCTATCAGTTTCAGTGTTCTTGTGCTTTCCAATGTTACTATGTGTACAGGACAAGCAGTGTTTACTAAAGTATATGTCTTCCAATGTCATTTACACTTTGTGCCTTGCCTTACTCTGTGGGTTTCTCTAATGTGTACTGGCTGTGTGTAGGTCCACGGGGTGGGCACCAAGTTGCACCAAACAAGTGTTGAGGGAGGAGCTAGACACAATGATGGTGCTGGGGACAGGTGTGGCGCAGAATGTAGACAAGATCATATGGCATGCATAACTAGGTCGAACAGGGCTGCCCTAATACTTAGTGCAAAAACATTTGCACTGGGTGGTCTTCAGGCTTTAGTGATGATTTGGTGTTTAGGTTTAAGAAATGTGAATATCAGCTGCACACGGCTTTTGAGTCCAAGATCAATGTCTAATCACCCCAAAAAAATATATATATCCACTTACCTCTTTCAAACTGTAGTTTCTTATACATCTGCATTATGTCCACTGCAACCATACACTCAATCTATATAAAAATAAATCATTATCAAATTAGAAAACAACTTCTGACCTCTATATAGGGGTATAACAGTCCTATGCAATGGCTCGGATAATTTATCAGTACATTCTGAAAGGGTTACAATTCCTGACCTATTGTAACACAGTGCTTGTAGCCCTGTTGCAGCAAGGTGCAGAAACAAAAGTAAATACCAAGCACTATTAAAGATAACAGGTCTGGCTGTGACTTGTTTTTTCTTTTCATTATAACCATAGAACACAAAGATTTTTTTTTTAAACATGTCACCTCACATAGGGGCAGTAAGTTTACACTAAACAAATTGAATAAAAAAAATCATTAACTATATGAGCATATAGCAGATCATTTTAACAGAACAATTTGTAGGTTTACTTCCACTGTTGTGATTCATATTGGAGAAAAGAAAAGATCCTACTAGCTTTGAGTTACGGTAATCCGAAGACAGCATAAACACACAGATGGCATAAAACACAAACAGGATAAAGAATCTAACCCCTTCACTGCGGCGGCTATTCCGCCGCAGTGCTAAGAGGGGAGGGCGGCCTAGCGGCGGGCACATGCTGGTGACGGAACCGCTCCGTCACCAGCGTCGGTTGCGCTGTGCGTATGACGGAGCGGTTCCGTCACGGCCCCGCCCGCTCAATAGAATGCTCAGGGCAGGCGCGGAATCCGAAAAAGGGTTTTTAAGGAGTGGTGTGATATGAAGTGGAACCACATCATACCGGACTATTTATCAACAGAATTTGGTGTCAACACAGTCTGAGAAAAAGTAGGGTTTGGGGGAAGATGTGGTTTCAGGGGGAGGTAGGAAAGGGGTAAAGGGGCATGAGGACAAACCAGCAAGATGAGGTTAACTTTCAATAGAACGTTCAGGGCGATCCCGATCTCCGTTGGTTTTCCAGGCAGAAAGTTGGCAAAAGGTTTTTAAGTCTCACATCATGCAGTTTGTGGAAAGGAGAAGTAGACTCTAAAACCAGCGGAGTGTGCACAACCTGGGGGCACCCCATGGGGGTTAGGAGTCACTCCAAAATAGGCCAGCAGCAGGTTCCAGCGAAGGTCCATGTCAGCTGGGCAGTTTTAGGGAAAAGGCCTCTGGAAGCTTGCTTTGTCCCTGTGGTGTCACTTCTACGGTCCTAGGTTAAAGGCATGCAGGTCCAGTCCTTCAAGTTCTTCAGACAGCAGGGCAGTCTTTCTGATTCTTCACAGGTCAAGTAGTGTTTTGGGGAGAGATCTATTGGGTCCACTTTAATGTCCAGTGACACCTCTGCCCAGGATGTGCATTGTTTATGGTCCCAGAGAGCAGAGACTCTCCCGCCAGGGTCCAGAAACATGTCTGTGTCTGGCCAGCTGCCTAAAGTCAGTCACTGACCACACCGAGGTTGGTAGGGGGCACATCTGAGTACATGCTTAAATAAATCTCACACGGTCATCAGTGTGTATTTATTACAAGGAGTTGTTTGGTACCATGAAGCCATCATGGTGCTGTGGAACTCGAGTTGATGAGTTTCCAGCCCATGTTCTCTCTATGGATTCTCTGGCACTTACAACACTAAGGAATATACCCTAATTTTATAGGCACAATTCTGCTTGTGCAGATGTGTCCACACCTGTGATATAATGCACCATACCTCAGGCCTGTTAAGGCCTGCTAGAGGGGACTTAACTATATCTTAGGCAGTGCAAGCTGGTATGGCACATGCTGCAGTGGCAGTCAAAATGCCCTACGTTAGGGGGCCCTAGGGGACAGTTCCAATGCCTTTGGTACCCAGGTGCGATTTACTAGGGACTTAGGGCTAGATGTAGGTCGCCCAATACCGGTTGGTAACGGCCGAAATCACCGAATTTCGGCCGTTACCGACCGGTATTGGGAATTTGTAATGTAGGACCCCAAAAAATACCGATTCAGTAAATACGAATCGGTAAATACTGAATCGGATGTTACCGAATCTGTAGATGATATGTAGCAAGCACATCTAAGAGTGCTCATGTGTATTAAGGATTCAGTATTTACCACCAACTAATAGTTGGTGGTAAATTTCAAAAACCTTAAAAAAAGCTATTTGTGTTTTTTTCAACTGTGCCATGTGGCAGACATACATGCCCTTAGGGCATGTATGTGTGCCACATGTGCACCCATGCACTATACAGGGGTGCAACAGGGTGTCAATGTGACACCCTGCCACCCTTGTAAGTCTACCCCCTATTACCGATTCGGTATTTACAGAATCAGTAATTCTCATTCATTCCTATGGGCCTCCAGGCCTATAAGAATGAATGGGGAATACCGAATCGGTAAATACTGAAAAGGTATTTACCGAATTTTACAGATTCAGTAAAATTTACTGAATCATTAGCTACATATCATTTACCAATTCTAAAATACCGAATCGGTAAAGTTCTGTATTTTAGACTCGGTAAATGATATTTACCTACATCTGGCCCTTAGTGACTGGTCAACTGTGGGATCGTTTTTAGGGAAGAAACACTGTCACAGGGGACCTGATTGGCAGGGGCCGTGTGCACTACAATCAAAACAACATCAATGTCCAGGCAAAAAGTGGAGGGCTGACCATGTCAAAAGAAGCACTTTCTCACAGGGCCCACAAACGAAAGAGGATGAAACTAACCTTCCCTTGAAGAGTCTTCATCTTCTAAGTGGAAGAACTTGGAAAGGCCATCTGCATTGGCATGAGCAGTTCCAGATCTGTGTTCCACTGTAAAGGCCATTCCCTGTAGGGATATTGACCACCTTAGCAGGTTGGGATTCTATTTTGCATCTGTTGTAACCACCCGAGAAGCATGTGTTCTTTCTGAACTAGGAAGTGAGTGCCAAACAGGTATGGCCTCAACTTCTTCTGGGCCAAGACCACAGCAAAGACTTACCTCTCAATGGAACTACAATGCTGCTCTCTAGAGAATAGTCTCCTGCTTATGAAAGCAATAGGAATGACATGACCCTCATCACTGGATTGGGCTAGGACTGCACCTATTCAATGCTCAGAGGCATCTGTCCGTACAAGGAACTGCTTGGAGCAATCTGGAGCCTTCAGTACTGGGGCAGAGCACATTACATACTGCGTGTCAAAAGGCTTTTAAAAGCTCACTGTAGAGTTCACGTTCTTTGGCATCTTCTCGGAAGTGAGTTCTGAGAGGGATCTCACTATGGACCCGAAATTCTTCTGAAACCCCCTCTAATAGCGAGTCAATCCAAGGAAGGCCCTGGCTTGAGTCTGGGATTTTGGCACTTCCCAGTTTAGAATGGTCTGGATCTTGGGCTGGAGTAGCTGAACATGGCTTCCACCCACCAGGTGGGTAGAGTATACAACCTTTCCCTGCCCTGTCTGGCATTTGCTTGCCTTGAAAGTGCGGCCTGCACTTCTAAGAGCCTCAAAGACCTTTCCAAGGTGGATCTGGCGATCCTACCAGGTGGGGCTATAGACAGCAATAACATCTAGATAAAATGCACTATAGGATTCCAGCCCAGCAAGGACCTTGTTCACCAACCTCTGGAAGGTGGCAGAGGCATTCCTTAGTCCAAAGGGCATCACAGTCAACTGGAAGTGCTCACTCGGAGTGGAGAATGCAGTTTTTTGCTATAGAGGTCAGGCCTATCTGCCAGTACGCTGAAGTGAGATAAAAATACTCAGATATTTGGCGGCCCCATACCTGTCAAGTAACTTATCTGCCCTAAGAATTGAACGAGCCTCAGTCTATCACAGCATTGAGGCCCTTATAGTCCTCACAAAAATACATTTCTTTCTTTTCACTCTTGGTGTGAGGTTTGGGGACTAAGACAACTGGGCTAGCCCATGGGCTCTGAGGGTTCAATGACACCCAATCCCAGCATCTTGCTTACTTCAGTTTGGATGCTCTCTGACATGATCAGACCGCCTGTAAATTTTGTTTTTGACAGGTATGCTGTCACCAGTGTCCACATCATGGGTACACCAGCTAGTCTGAACAGGGGTCCGAGAGACGAGCTCAGCATACTGACTTAGGACTTGCTTGCATTTAGCTTGCTGATTGTCCGTGAGGGTGCCTGACAAGGCCACTCCATCCACAGACCCATCATTGGGATTCCTGGAGAGGAGATCAGGGAAAGGTTTACTCTCAACTTGTAGTCCCTCAATGGAACCGTAAGCATGGTCACCTCAGTTCAGTCATATTAGGGTTTCAGGCGGTTGACACGTCCCTTTTGGGGTATTTACAACTACCAAAGTCCACTAGATAGGTGACCTACCCTTTACTTTCAAGGGCAAGGTAGGGCCCACTCCACTTATCTTGGAGATCTGTAGGGGACACAGGCCCAATACCCATACCTTCTGCCCTGGTTTCAACTCAACTATGGCAGCTTTCTGGTCATACCACTGCTATTGAAGCTCTTTGCTGGCCTGAAGGTTTTGGCTTGCTTTTTCCATGTACTAAGCCATCCTGGAACGAAGACCAAGCACATAGTCCACTATGTCTTGTTTTGGTTTTTTGAGAGGCTTCCCCCAACCTTCTCTTACTAGACTCAAAAGTCCCCTAAAAGGATGCCCAAGCAGAACCCCACTGCCTTCTGTGGCACTTTCCTGTAGGTGAAAAGCCGGCATGGAAGTAAGACACCTCATCGCCTTCTGAGTTTTTCATGGAGTCCACCAATCATGCCTTTCAATGTCTGGTTGAATCTCGCCACCAGGCCATTGGTTTGTGGGTGGCATGGTGTAGTGAACTTGTAAGACAATGCATGTGTTTTAAGTGTGCAGACATGACGTTTGTTCCTCTGTCTGATACCTCCTTAGGAAAACCAATCATGGTAAAGACAACAAGGAGGCTTTTTGCCACTACTGGAGCAGTAGTGGCCCTTACGGATATAGCTTTAGGGTACCCGGTGGCATGATCCACTACCACAAGAATATATTTGTTCCCTGAAGCTGTTAGAGGGTACAATGGGCGAACAATGTCGGCCCATATCCTTTCAAAGGGTACCCCAACCACTGGATGTGGAACTAAGGGTGCCTTCTGGATGCCTCCTGCCTTGTCACTGGCTTGGCAGAAGACACAGAACTGACAAAGTCCTTCACCTTCTGAGACATCCCTGGCCCGTAGATGTGATTAACTAATCTACTCCAGGTTTTATCCTGTCCAAGGTGCCCAGCTGAGGGGATAACATGGGCCAAAGTAAGAAGGAACTCTCTAAACCTCTGAGGTACTACCACTCTCCTGGTTGCACCAGGTTTGGGATCTTTGGCATCAGTGTATAGGAGTCCATCCTCCCAAAAAACCCTGGAGCTGCCACTGATATCACCTTTTTCCTGTGCAGCTGCTTGCTGTCTCAGGCTCATAAGACTGGACAGGTTTCTTGTCCCTGGCACAAACCCATCCTAGAGGGCCCACCTGACCCAAGAGATGTGAATAGTAAAGGTCCAATCTCTTCAGGCTCAATTCCCCCTGAAGATAACAAGTCCTCTTCCTGAGAAGAGGGGTTCTGACTTGGAATCTGTTTAGAAGCTGCCCCCCACAGTCTTTTTATCCTTTCTCTTGGAGGGCTGGTCCACTCTTTAAGAATCCAGCACATCTTTTTAACTTTGAACTCTGCTCTTTGCTCTAGTTGGGACACTACCCCATCCTGAGAGACCAAACATGCAGGCATGGGTCCTCGGTTCGACTTCAGCCCAGGGGGACATCTCCAAATTCTTTCTAAGCAGACAGTCTACAGGGACAGTTGAGGACACTGTCACTTTCTGCTTTCCAACTACTCTCCCCAGTCCAACGATACCATAGCCATGGGATTGACTGTGGTGGCACTGTCTGCGTTGGTGACTGGATAGGTCCTTTCAATCAGGTACTGATCTGAGTGAACTAGTTGCTGGGTCACCATGGCGACACTAGCCCCAGCATCTCTCAAGGCCTCTACTCTAATCCCATTAATCAAGGGAAACTGGCTATATTGTTTCATATTAGATGGTCAGGTAGCACAGGATAAATCTACCCCTACCTCACAGACTATTGCCTCACTGAGGCCACTGACATGGTCAGGCCACACCTGGAATCCCATCTGGATAGTAGTAACAGCAGGTGGACTAGAGGCGCGTTTCTTATTTTGATAGCAAACGCCTCCAGTTCGCTGGTCTAATGTCTGACAATTGTGACAACAAGCCTTCATGGGATCCCAGTACTTCCCCTGGTACTCACCCTATGACTGTGAAGAGGCTCTAGGCCCACTCTCCTGAGAAGGTTTTTGGTGGCAGGTACAACACTCTTAGTTGTTTTTGGAGTTACCCTCTTTCCACAGGAGGGGGGTGCATTTTGGCATCTTTCTTTTGGTCTCCCCATCAGTTGTAGTTTTGGTCACTTGTTTTGACCCAGTGGTCTGCCTTCTTTCCCAATTCTTGAGGAGAAAGTGGACCTAGGTCTACCAGAAATTGATGTAGTTTCTCTAGGTGACAATTACTCAAAAGGTGCTCCTTCATTATTAAATTATATAACCCTTCAAAATCATGTACATTGTAACCATCTAACCAACTTCCTAGTGTTTTCACTGAGAAATCTACCCAGGTTTGGCTTTGAGTTTTCCTAGCCTCCCTGAACCTGATCCTACTCTACTCTGTGCTGAATCCAAAGTTCTCAATCAGGGTACTCTTCATGAGGTCATAGGATGTAGCATATTTCTCATTGAATGCAGAAGTCTATTGCTGCACTTTCCTGAAATCATTTCCCACAGGATAGCATTCCACGATTTCCTGTGGACCGGTCTAGCAAGACAGGCTCTTTCAAATGCAATGAACTACTTAGTGGTATCATCACCCTCAATAAATTTAGGGACAATCCCTTTGGGGATTTTGGAATTAAGAAAGTCTACCTCTCTATTTATTATTTTGCTGCCACCAGAGATCGGTCCTAGGCCCATCTCAACTCTCTCCTTTTCTATGGCTAGGAGTTTAGCCTCTAAGGATATCCTCCTGGCCAGTTTCTGAAGATATGAATCTTCAGTCTCTACTTCTTCTGTGATACTACTGGGGTCATTTCCACTAGTGGTGTTTCTATCTGAGGGGGTAGTGGTTGATTCAGAATCCTTCTCCTTCACCACTACCTGGGAATCATTATATTCTTCCCCATTAGTTGGGGGCGGGGGGAGGTCTGACTTGCCATGTCATTCTCTGCCAGCAACTGCTGGAGATAGCTTTTAGTAGGTTTAGGACACTTGACAAGTTTCCATGCTTTGCACAGTTCTTTGAGTTGGGTCAATCTTAGATGTGCATAGGAGCCCAGATTGAGCTCCTGGAGGTCCCTACTTTATCAGTCATGGTTTGTATAATAGTTGGGTTCTTATTAGAGATTTCTTTTTTTACTCTAATGTTTGCTAAGGCCTAACTACTTTACCGACTTTTTAATTTTCCCAACAGTGGGGGATTTAGCCAAGGCCCTAACACTATTTTTAATACATCTGGAAAACAATTGATAAAAATTCTAACTAAAGACAATTTGGGATTTCCTCTTGTGAAATCGATGATCAATCAAGTGGTACAACAAATGAAAAAGTTTTCTATCCCACCGCTGCACCACCAATGTAGGAAGCGGGCTCTGTACATGGCATGCCACTAGGTGGTTATACCGTGCACAGAGTTCAGGGGGTTCCCCCAAAAGTGTACAGGGCTCAATGTAAAACTGAAATTGCTCTATTAGTGGTAGTGCAGTTGAGCAGCCTTAAATTAAGCCTAACACAGAGGACTGCAAAACATTTATTGTACATATCAAAAAAAGCACTTTCTCACGGATAATATTTTGATAATATGGTAAAGTGACATTACTTACTGCAGTATTGGTCCATACTGCTCAATACTTGTAACATACAGACTTGAGGTTTACAGGTCAGTTTAGCACAGAACTGCTTTCCCTTCTTGACCTGTTAATTGACCCTGACAGAGGACAGCTGGCAACGGAACTATATAGGAAGCCCACCGACCAAAACTCACTTCTCCTTTATTAGTTTCCTTCTCAAAACCCTAACGGATAATCTCCCTGTCCGACAAATCCCCTGTCTGAAAAAAAATTGTTCTAGTCTCCAGCCCTTTAAGGCACAGGCCATGACACTTATTGAGCAGCGTCTACAGAAATCCTATTCTCATCAAAATAGGAGGAGAATTCGTAAGAACGAAAGACTTGCCCAACTTGATATGCATGTCAGACCAATGCCTAATAGAACTGCCTGTGTTAAATCTTCCAGCTTCTGGCAGAACACCAAGAGGGTAATGCAGAAGAACTGGACCATCTTGAATACAGGACAAATGACTCTGAAAAAGCCACTTCTTTTAGTTCAAACACAGCAGCAACCTCATAAATTTATTAGTCTACGCCAGACCATGGGTGGCCTCTATTGTATCACAGTCACCCCTCTGGTCCTTTACCAAAATCACAGGACATTTACCCTGCAGTAAATGTGGCATCTAAGATTCACAGAACATGATACTCATCGATATTGGTCTCTCAACACAATGGGAGCTACACTAGCACATGAATTGTAATAGTGAGTGGGTTATTTATCTTTTCACATGCAGGGTTAACTTGGTATTTATCCATCCAGGAATAGGCCTTCTCTGATTCAGAGAAGAAATGTGAATATAGCCCTGTAATTATTTTAAGAGGGGTAGGAAAGAGAAGGGCGTATTTCAGACTGAGTTATTGGAGCTTCTCTATCATGATCATAATGCAGGCCCTGTGCTGCTGGACAACAAGTGTGAAGTCTGTAAATATAAGGAGTAGAGAGGAGACCACAGTGATCAGGATCCTGGTTCTGAACCTCTGCAGGATGTAGTCTTGAGCATGGAAATTTAGGATCCTCACGATAATGGGTCTGGGGAGCCACAAGACGGCGATTCCTAGCCACGAAACAATGTGTCCACTCCACCAAAAGCATTAGCTGATACCCCTTGTGAAGAGATCCTCTGTTGAAGATAGGATTCGATGTAGCGAGTTGCATCCGTTCCCTTTCTAATTTAAGTCTTGTTTTCATACAATATTCACCGGTCAAGGAATCAAGAATCGTAAGTAAATTAAGGCCACATGTGCAATTCTGATAGCCAGAAGGCTGTATTCAGGAAAGAGTCATAGGGTAGGCCCCAACCTAGTACCTTATGACATCGATGACCGAGGCTCTTGCCAAAGTAGGAGTTCCAGTTCAAAGTGCCCCCAAAATTAATCCCCCAGGACAGGGGGGAACGCCAGGAAATGTGCCCCACGGACACGAATAGGACCCAGGGCCCTCAACAATATGCTACTACGTCCACAGGGCTTAAGTGGTGCCTGCCCACAAAACCAGGATGCTGCCGCCACGTACCTAGTGGGGTTTTAGGGCAGCGGCTTCAATGCCATCCGGTGAGCAAGGATGCAGGCAAATCGGTCCACAGTTGATCATCAATCATCCGTGATGCAAGGGGACATTAAGGATCACTGCAACTGATACGGTAAGAGTAAAGGGCCTACCCTGGGAGCTCATTTAGTTTGTGTCTGCCATCTGAGTCGTACGACCAGGAAGCAAACCCACACCCCTCCATTCTCCCCCAGTGGAAATCCTCCCTCAACGCTTCCAATTTACCATTTCTAGAAGGGAATCTGACTAATCTAAAACATCCTTGATGTCGGTCATTGCTTTAACTATATCACTAACTAGTTATAACATTTTTCCTTACCTCATTTTCTTGCAAATGTCCTCTCTTTGCACAGCTAGAGTCTGGACAGCTAATGGCGGTTTCTAAACCTTCTTTGATCAAAATTTCAACATATTGTTTTAAACACTGTTGAAGAAACAGACATAAAGTTAGCACTAGTACAAAAGTAGATGAATATGTCTTACACATCATAGGTGTTCAAAATTTTGAAATCAGTTTTACAGGACAGTTGCTTGGATCAAAAAAGGTAATTGTCATTACACGCCTTCTATTCAAGGATAGGGCAGAGGGAGAGGTACAATCAGAGAATGGTGGGTGCTGACATCAGCCCTAAGAATAGGCTTCATTGATAACAACCTAATGAATGGGACAGCTGGTTGCAAAAAGATCCCCATAGCTGCACTAGAAACCAAACTGGCGCCTCATCAATACTCACTGGCACCAGTACAACATCTGCATCCTTTGACAGCTGCAATGCACGTTGCAGACATATGTTATAAAAGAGGAGCTGCAGGTAAAGTAAGACCCTATTGGCCGGTGTACCACTAAACCAGCAGTGCACAGCGTTTGACCAAGCAGAGCTGTGGCCAAACCCTTAGCCGACCCTGGGGGACCCATTGTTCACTGCAGATGGTTTAAGCTGCACAGTGGATTTACCTTGCTGTATAAACTTCGTTTCTGTGCTTGCAAAGGAAATTAACACTGATTTAGGTTTTTTTTTAAAAACATCTTTGGATCTACCAACAAATGAATGAACATGAATCCCGCCAGAAAAGGGGTCACATTCTTGATTTTGTGTGTAAGATGTTCTCCTCTGGGATCCCCCAAATCATCAAGGGGTGAGGGGATACTCTCAGAGCCCCCGTATATGACTTGACACTTTGTTTTAGTAAAGCAAGCTTCAGTGCCTGGAAGCCTGTTATGGCTGCTGCAACAAAGAGGTGCAGTTAATGCCACGGATTCAGATTGCCAGGATCCTTGAATCCTCAAAGGACCCATACACCTCAGATCGGACGAGAAAAAGGCCCAGCTTACAATCAAATTAATTTACCTTCTGGATGCAAAAAGTATGAATATATTAAAGTTTTTTTTATATATTTATATCCCTTCAAAGCCTCCCTGACACCTTTTTGTAAAGTAAATAAATCAGAAACTATTTTATTAATTTACACCATAATAAAAATAGGATCATTGCCTATGTTAATAAAAATAGGATCATTGCCTATGTTAAGTTCTAGTTTCAAAGTAATTTGGTGTAATATAGTCCAGCAATTTGTATTATAATAAAAAGTTTTTTTGGCTGTTACCATTGAAAAGACAGATTTTCAGACCCTTTTTAATCTTTCCTCAGACGGGTCTGGACAAAAAATACATGTCAAAACGTTGCCTTTTATGCCATTTGGCTAGAAGGGTTTGAACAGTATTGTCAAATGCTTAAATGATTTTACAGTGTCACTGACAGTGGCTCTAGTTAAAGGTACTTCACTTTCTACAAAGGAATGGCACTTTTTGAATCATTAATAAACTCAGTGCTGCTTGATGAAGTCACATTAAACTTTCTGAAACTTTGCTTTACCCATATTGGCTTGAATGTGGAGGGAAACGTTCTGTTGCAACTACAACAACATGTAGTGGCAAAGGTAATCGGTATCGCCTTTGGTGCACCAAACATAGTTGAGGCTACAACATTGTGCACCTGTTTTTTTCTTTTTTAATTAAAGTTGGGTTGGTAATAAAAAAAAAAAAGGGGGGAAGGTTTTATTTTTTCTTTTAAAGTGGACAGGAAGCAACACCAGGGGTGTAAAGGTGGAAGCAACACGGTGTGCGTTTGGGGGAAGCAACACAGCAAGAGCAGGTGAGGGAAGAATCAAAGGGGCGTTAGTGGTATCAAATGGGGAAGGTGAGCAACATGGAGCGAATAGGGAGAAAGGACCTTATGGGAAGGCAATGTGGGAAAACGGGGTAGAAGCACAGAGGCGAGAGAGAACACTGACCAGGATGAAAGGGAGGACAAAGAAGCACACAAGGAGGACAGTGGGAAAACACATGCACTATCATATAATGCTTAAGCCAAAAGAAAAAAGTAGCTCTTGAAAAAGCAAGCAGAGGAAAGACATAGTAATTCATTCCTGCCCCAGGGGTGGGACAAACACAAGAAGAGGAAGGACAAATATGATGTATTTTTTCACTCTGTGTTAGTATGGGGCCCGTTTCAGCGTCCAAAGGTCAAATTCTGCATGTGCGTCACATCATCAGAGTTCTGCATCAGTACTGTCATCTATATTGCAATGCAATGCCAGAGACAGGTAGTGACGACTATTGAAAACAAGCCCTGGCAAAGCCATCCAGTCCCACCTATGCAAGAGCTATTGGCTTTGCCAATGTGTTCTAGCCATGTTGTAGACTAGCGTGGCTGCGGTTCAGCTTGGCTAAACGTTAGTGGCGTAGAGGAGAGTGGAGTGGAGTAGTGTGTTGTGGAGTGGCATACACTGGAGTGGAATGGTGCAGAGTGCATTGCCGAACACTGTTGCAGAGTACAGTGGCATAGAGTGCAATGGCATTGAGTGCAGTCGCATTAAATTCAGCAACATACAATACAGCCCCATAGAATGTAGTGGTGTAAATTAGTGTGCTGCGAAGTAGAGTGGCACAGAGTGCCGTGGCGCAGAGTGCAGTGGCGCAGAGTGCAGTGGCGCAGAGTAGAGTAGCTTTGAGTGGTGTAGAGTAGCTTTGAGTGGTGCAGAGTAGCATGGAGTAGAGTAGAACACAGAGAGGTGCTGAGTAGAGTATAATGCGGTAAAGTGCAGTGACGCAGAGTGCAGTGACGCAGAGTGCAGTGACGCAGAGTGGAGCGGTGGAGATTGCAGTGTTGCAGAGTAGAGTGTAACAGTGCAGTGGTGTAGAGTGTAGTAGAGTGGTGCTGAGAGCAGTTGCCCGGCAGATTTGAATGTTACAGAGGAAAGTGCATTGGGTAGAGTGTATTGACAGAGTGCAGTGGAATAGAGTGCAGTGTTGCAGAGCAGCGTACAGTATAGTGTTTTTGTAGAATGGAATTGTGCATAGTATATTGGTGTAGCTTAGACTGGAGCAGTGCAGAGTCCAGTGGTGTAGAGTAGAGTGGTGAAGAATGTATTGACACAGAGTAGAGTAGTACATGATAGAGTAGTGAGGCATCATGTGAAGTGGCATAGAATGCAGTGGAGTAGAATGGTGTGAAGTGGAGCAGAGTGGTGTAAAGTGGAGTGGTGCAGAGTAGAGTTCAGTGGTGTGGGGAAAAAGTAAAGTGGAGTGGAGTGGCGTAGAGCGGAGTATGCATGGTATGGTAGCCCACTGCCAATACAGACAACACATTTTCAATTGAAATGGCCCTTGCATTTGCACAGACATATAGTTTTACTAATAAAGCTATAGTGCACACACGAATATGTGTGGAAATTGTGTCACCAAGTGTAATGAATTATTTTGATCATATGAAAGTATTTGTTTCCAACACAATTCAGAAATAACAAAAAATGTGCTTCATTTGTGTTCCTAATTCTGAAATACTTACACAGATCATTTCAATATTGTCGTGTGCTAGAACAAACCTCTGTCCTACCCTTAGTCTCCAGCAAGATTGTCTCATGAATCCTCTCATTTTGAAGTCAAAGAAAGAAAAGTAAACAAGCGCCCTCGGTAGACAGCGCCTAACATTTGACCTCAGTTTTTGAATGTACACTAGCTGCTACAAGAGAAAAATATGATTTAAAGGCCTGGTAACAAAAAAAGGACCTTGTGTAAGAATACAGTAAACACGCTTTAGGCAACGGGAGGGACAAACTGAACCTGGAGAGCCTAAAGCAAATAAAGCCAGCAAATAGGAAGCCAGAAAATGTGAGTTACAAACCACAAAACCAATGGTAATCAAAGGGCGGAATGTATTCCCAGGTCAACTTTCTGAAAGTCCCCAAGATGTCTTTAGCATAACAGACAGCGGCGCTGTGTGGCAGACTGCGGCCTGAACAGTCAAAATGCAGCAAATTTCTCGATGAATAATAAAATCACTGCAATACAGTACCCTTCTTTAGTAACAGAGAGCTCAGGAAAAGAAACTAATCTTCGAAAAATTAACCACACCCACTAAACTTCCTTTAGTTTTATGTATACTTTCCTTTAGAAATGATTAAAATGTAAGTTTTAAAATAAAAACTCTAAAAACTGCCACATTTACAGGCTTACAATTATATTGTACAGAGCACAGAAGTGATGTAATTGCTAAAAGGACCGAGCAATTATTTCAACAGACACCACTGCAATCAAATTCTTCCTGAGTTTATCAAGAAATACAGTTTACTGTCAACATGTATCAGACTTTGGACTTATGACTTTAGCTAATGCTTCACATTTGCAGTAAAGTATGCTATATACGTTTAATGTTCATAAGAATGGGAAGACATTTCGTACTAACCAGAGTACAAAAGATGCATTGGCATTGTGATATTGTTGTCATTTGCTCCACTGGATATTCCCCAAGGCAAAGCTTGCAAGACACTAAAGGGTCAAGAGCCAAATCCCAGGCTGGCCTGTACCTTGCTGTGGTCATTGCAATGTAGTCTGCAACAATACAAATGAAGATATGTTAAACAGTAGCACAAGTTAACTTGAGCAATCGAAATGGGCTTCAACACAATATTTGCCAGACATTACATTAAGAAAGGCATATTCAGTGAAAAAAGAAAGGTTAAAGGGATGGTATAGTGAGGTAAAAATGTCAGTCATAATATGACATTATAAACACCCAAAAATTCTGAAATTCAATTTGCCAATTATAGTTCAGATAGCCTACTATAAATTGCACCCCACCATGCATTGCTTTTGACCTCACATATTAAATCATTCGTGACATGTTCACTGATGACTTCATCCAATGAATGTGACCGTTTGCTACACACTTCTAATACTTGAAGGTATTCAAGCACGGCACATATAGACCTAATTTTCTATCGCATCTTTACTGCTAATGGGTGCAAGCTTTTGCAACATGCTTGGCCTTCTAATGGGTGTTAGGTGTGTAAAGGGAGTCACGCGCCCTTTTGATCTATTGCTCTGCTGAACATGTACAGGCCCCACTACGTTGGCTGACTCCCCGTGCCCCCCCTCCTCCCCCTTTTGGCCTTGTATCTGCCTCCCTTGGACTTTGCGATTGTTAAGTTACTTCTTTTGTACCTTTATATGCCACTCTAATACCCGGATGGGTCATGTTCACGTTTTATAAAACTTTTTCAGATAAAAATAAAAAGGTGGGAGGCTGAGGTAACACAGGTGGGGGGGGGGGGGGGGTGTCAGAGACAACACAGGTGGGGGGGGTCTGAGAAAACACAGGTGGGGGGGGGGGTCTGAGACAACACAGGTGGGGGGGGGGGTCTGAGACAACACAGGTGGGGGGGGGTCTGAGACAACACAGGTGGGGGGGGGTCTGAGACAACACAGGTAGGGGGGGTCCGAGACAACACAGGTGGGGGGGGGGTCCGAGACAACACAGGTGGGGGGTCTGAGACAACACAGGTGGGGGGGGTTTGAGACAACACAGGTGGGGGGGTCTGAGACAACACAGGTGGGGGGGTTGAGACAACACAGGTGGGGGGGTTGAGACAACACAGGTGGGGGGGTTGAGACAACACAGGTGGGGGGGTTGAGACAACACAGGTGGGGGGTTGAGACAACACAGGTGGGGGGTTGAGACAACACAGGTGGGGGGGTTGAGACAACACAGGTGGGGGGGTTGAGACAACACAGGTGGGGGGGTTGAGACAACACAGGTTGGGGGGTTGAGACAACACAGGTGGGGGGTCTGAGACAACACAGGTGGGGGGTCTGAGACAACACAGGTGGGGGGTCTGAGACAACACAGGTGGGGGGTCTGAGACAACACAGGTGGGGGGGTTTGAGACAACACAGGTGGGGGGGTTTGAGACAACACAGGTGGGGGGGTTTGAGACAACACAGGTGGGGGGGTTTGAGACAACACAGGTGGGGGGGTTTGAGACAACACAGGTGGGGGGTTTGAGACAACACAGGTGGGGGGTTTGAGACAACACAGGTGGGGGGTTTGAGACAACACAGGTGGGGGGTTTGAGACAACACAGGTGGGGGGGTTGAGACAACACAGGTGGGGGGGTTGAGACAACACAGGTGGGGGGGTTGAGACAACACAGGTGGGGGGTTGAGACAACACAGGTGGGGGGTTGAGACAACACAGGTGGGGGGGTTGAGACAACACAGGTGGGGGGGTTGAGACAACACAGGTGGGGGGTTGAGACAACACAGGTGGGGGGGTTGAGACAACACAGGTGGGGGGGTTGAGACAACACAGGTGGGGGGGTTGAGACAACACAGGTGGGGGGTCTGAGACAACACAGGTGGGGGGTCTGAGACAACACAGGTGGGGGGTCTGAGACAACACAGGTGGGGGGTCTGAGACAACACAGGTGGGGGTCTGAGACAACACAGGTGGGGGGTCTGAGACAACACAGGTGGGGGGTCTGAGACAACACAGGTGGGGGGTCTGAGACAACACAGGTGGGGGGTCTGAGACAACACAGGTGGGGGGTCTGAGACAACACAGGTGGGGGGTCTGAGACAACACAGGTGGGGGGTCTGAGACAACACAGGTGGGGGGTCTGAGACAATACAGGTGGGGGTCTGAGACAACACAGGTGGGGGTCTGAGACAACACAGGTGGGGGGGTCTGAGACAACACAGGTGGGGGGGTCTGAGACAACACAGGTGGGGGGGTCTGAGACAACACAGGTGGGGGGTCTGAGACAACACAGGTGGGGGGGTCTGAGACAACACAGGTGGGGGGGTCTGAGACAACACAGGTGGGGGGGTCTGAGACAACACAGGTGGGGGGGTCTGAGACAACACAGGTGGGGGGTCTGAGACAACACAGGTGGGGGGGTCTGAGACAACACAGGTGGGGGGGTCTGAGACAACACAGGTGGGGGGGTCTGAGACAACACAGGTGGGGGGGGTCTGAGACAACAACACAGGTGGGGGGGGTCTGAGACAACAACACAGGTGGGGGGGGTCTGAAACAATAAGGGGCAGAAGCAACACAGGGTTGGTGGGGGAATCAATAGGAAACGGAGTGGGCTGGGAAGCAACACAAAGGGGAAGGCGGTTGGGGGAAGGAAGCAAGGAGGGAGAGCAAAGTAGAGCAGGGAGAAAAGCAAAAGGGCAAGAGAGCCAGAAATGTGGAGGTGTTGGGGAGAAACATAGGCAAGAAAGCAACGTGGGGAGAGGTACATGAGGGGTAGTACATCAAGGAGGGGGTAGGGGAGAAGCATAGGGGTGAGAGAGAACAACACAGATCATGCTGGAGGCAGCAAGAAAAGTAGTGGGAGGGAGAAAGCTTGAAAACACATGCACTCTCATGGAGTGGTTAATCAAAAAGTAGCGAATGTAAAGTGAGCAGCAGGACAAGTAATGCGATCATGCTCCATGGGAGGTACCGACATAAGAATAAGTAAAGTCCACACAAGCTAAAAGAATAAGAAAGCAAATAAGAGTAACAATCAATCAATGTATTTGTAAGGCGCGCTACCTACCCGTGAGGGTCTCAAGGCGCTGAGGGGGAGGCGGGTTAGGGGTGCCGCTACTGCTCAAAGAGCCAGGTCTTGAGGAGTCTTCTGGAGGCGAGTAGGTCTTGGGTCTGACGAAGGTGGGTTGGGAGTGTGTTCCAGGTTTTGGCGGCGAGGTAAGAGAAGGATCTGCCGCCGGCGGTCATACGCTGGATGCGGGGGACATCTGCGAGGGCGAGGCTGGGGGTGTAGAAGCTGAGTCTGCTGTTCAGGTAAGCTGGTCCGGCGTTGGAGTGCTTTGTGTGCGTGGGTGAGGAACTTGAAGGTGATCCTCTTGTCGATGGGGAGCCAGTGCTGGTCTCTCAGGATGGGGGTGATGTGGCTGCGGGGGTGGGCGTTGACGATCAGTCGGGCGGAGGCGTTTTGGATGCGTTGTAGCCGCCATTGGTGTTTGGCTGGGATTCTTGCGTAGAGTGCGTTGCCGTAGTCCAGTCTGCTGTTGACGAGGGCCTGTGTCACTGTTCTTCTTGTTTCGGTCGGGATCCATTTGTAGATCCGGCGGAGCAAGCGTAGGGTGTTGTAGCAGGAGGAGGAGACGGCGTTGACTTGCTTGGACATGGAGAGGGAGGAGTCGAGGATGAATCCTAGGTTGCGTGCGTGGTTGGTTGGTGCCGGTGCTGTCCCTAGAGCGGTCGGCAACCAGGAGTCGTCCCAGGCTGAGGGGGTGGGTAAGAGGATGAGGACCTCCATCTTGTCCGAGTTCAGTTTCAGACGGCTGCTCCTCATCCAGTCGGTGATGGCCTTCATGCCCTCGTGAATGTTAGTTTTGGCGGTGTGGGGGTCCTTGGTGAGGGAGAGGATGAGCTGGGTGTCGTCGGCGTAGGAGATGATGTTGAGGTTGTGGTGGCGGGCCACTTATGCAAGGGGGGCCATGTATATGTTGAACAGTGTCGGGATGAGCTCTGGGGGACGCCACAGATGATGGTCGGTGGCTTCTGATCGGAAAGGTGGGAGGCGGACGCTCTGGGTTCTGCCGGAGAGGAAGGACGTGGTCCAGTCAAGGGCCTTCTCTCGGATTCTGGCTTCTTGGAGGCGTGTCTTTAGGGTGTGGTGGCAGACCGGGTCAAAAGCGGCTGACAGGTCCAGGAGGATGAGGGCTGATGTTTCGCCGTTGTCCAGTTGGCGTCTGATGTAGTCTGTGGCGGCGATGAGGGCTGTCTCGGTACTCTGGTTTCATCTGAATCCGGATTGGGACGGGTCCAGGATGTTGTTGTCTTCGAGGTGGCGGGTCAGTTGAATGTTGACAAATTTCTTGATGACCTTTGCCGGGAACGGGAGCAGGGAGATGGGTCAGAAGTTCTTAAGGTCTGCCTTGGGCTTTTTGAGGAGGGCGTTGATTTCAGCGTGCTTCCAGCTTTCCGGAAATGTCGCTTTTTTGAAGGAGATGTTGATGACCTTCCGCAGTTGGGGTCCGATGGCCGCGTCTGCTTTGTTGAATACGTGGTGTGGGCATGGGTCTGACGGAGATCCTGAGTGGATGGAGTTCATGATCTTGCGTGTCTCGTCGTTGTCGGTCCAGGAGGTTAGGTGGTTGGCGCTGTTGGTGATCGCGGGGGTGGTGGAGTCGTGCATCGTTGGTGCGGTTGTGGAGTTGAAGCTGTTGTGGATGTCAGTGATCTTGCGGTGGAAGAAGATGGCCAGTGAGTCGCACAGTTCTTGTAAGGGCGGGATGTCGTTGGCGCCGGGATTGGAGAGTTCTTTCACAATGCGGAAGAGCTCTTTGCTGTTGTGTGCGTTGTTATCCAGGCGGTCTTTGAAGGAGGATCTCTTGGCTAGTCTGATGAGGTGGTGATGTCTGCGGGTGGCGTCCTTGTGGGCTGCGTGGTTTTCTGGCGTTCGTTTGTGGAGCCATTTCTTCTTCAGCTTACGGCAGGCGCGTTTGGAGGTCAAGAGCTCGTCGGTGAACCAGGTGGCTCTCCTGCAGGCGTGGCTGTCGGATGGTCTCTTGAGTGGGGCAAGGGTGTTGGGGCAGTCTTCGATCCTCTGTCTGAGGTTGCGGACTGCGGCATCAGGGCAGGTGGGGTCGATGGGTGGGTTCTGGGAGAGGGTGGTGGTCAGCTGGTCTTCTGTGACTTTGTTCCAGCAGCGGCGCGGCGGCTCTTGGGTGCGATGGTGCGTGGTTGTTTTTTTGAAGATGAAGTGGAAGCAGCGGTGGTCGGTCCAGTGGGGTTCGGAGGTGTGGTCGAAGGCGACGTGGGTGCTTGTGGAGAAGACTGCGTCCAGCGTGTGGCCTGCGGCATGGGTGGGTGCGGTGACAAGTTGTCTGAGGCCGAGGTTGGCGAGGTTTTCGATCAGAGTGGTGGAGTTGGCGTCGTTGTTGTTCTCGAGGTGGAAATTCAGGTCCCCGAGGAGGATGTAATCCGTGGAGGTGAGTGCGTGGGTGCTGGCGAGGTCAGAGATGGAGCCGCTGAACTGAGCCCGGGGTCCGGGGGGGTCTGTAGACGAGTGTTCCTTTGAGGGTGGTGTTGGGGTTGGTGTGGATCCGGAAGTGCAAGTGTTCGGCGGTGTTGAGGGTGTCGTCTGCGTGGGTGGTGACCTTGAGGGTGGACTTGTAGACGATAGCTATTCCTCCTCCGACTCCATTGGCGCGGTCCCTGCGGGTGATATT